>NC_140080.1:0-600000 GCF_964194135.1 Talpa europaea | reverse complement strand
GGACGCCGGCCCCGGCACCCACCGCCAGCCTGCCCGGCCCGGCCCCCAGCCCGCAGGCGGGGTCTGCCTGGAGGGGCCACCAAGGGGCCCCCCTGAGGCCTTCCTGGGGCTGTCCCTGCACTGGCCACGAGCACACCCTGCCCTTCTTCTCCTGAGGGCTTCGGCCTGGACGGCTGCGCCCACCCTGCAGCGCCCTCGAGGCTCGGGCCAGGCCCTGAGCAGCAGGAGCACCTGCTTGTGGGGCTCCTCCTGCGCAGCCGGGCCAGGGCCCCCGCGAGCCGCGCTGCGCGCGCCCCAGGAGAGGTGACCCTGGCCCTGCCGCCCGGCTCTGCCCAGGACCCGGCCCGGGCTGCGCCCAGCCGCTGGGCTCCAGTCCCCGGAGGCGGGCGCGCCCCTCGGAGCCCCCGCCGGGCCGGAGTCTCGTGGAGCCGGTCTCGGCTCCGGGCTCCGGGCCAGCGCGGCCGCCCCTCCTGGAGAGCGCCTCGGGGAGCCCCCGCGCTGGGGTCCGGCCCCGGTGAGACCTTCCAGGTGCTGCGGGCCGGGCTGGGCCGGGGCGGGAGGTCGGGCCGGGTGCCCAGGAGGCCGCAGAGGCCGGGGCGGCCCCTCCCGAGCGCGGGGCGGGCCTGGAGGGGCCCCGGAGGACCCCAGGCTGCGCGGAGGGGAGAGGAGAGGCGCGGTCGGCTTCGGGGCCCACGGCGGGCCCTGGAGGGCCGGGCGCACCCCGGGACGGCAGGTGCGGCCCCGCCCCGCCCCAGCCCAGCGGCCTCGGGTCGGGTGAACCGCGGGGCGGCGCCGGCGGGCGGGCCGGGCCTATAAAGCCGGCGGCCTCGGGGAGCCGCGGCGGGAGGGAGCTGCGCGCCCCTGGACCCTGCGGTGAGCCGGCCCGGGGCGCCCGCGCGGGGGAGGGCATGGGGGGGGCGCGGGATGGGGGCGCTGGGGTGCTCTCCTGGGGCACGCGGGGGGCGGGGGCCGCGGGGGTTCTGCGCCCCGGGTGCGCTCAGGCGGCGGGTGGGGACGTGGGTTGGGTTGCGGTTGCGCGCGGGGGGCGCGCGGGGGGGGGGGGAGGGGGCGCGCGGGGGGGGGCGCCGGGGGGGGAGGGGGCGCGCGGTGGGGGGGGCGCGGGGCGGGCTGCTCTCCCTCGGGGCGCGCGGGGGGGGGGGGTGGGGGGGGCTGCTCTCCGGGTGCGCTCCGCTCCGGGGCGCGGGGGGCGCGCAGGCGGGGTGCGCTGCAAGTCCAGTGGCTGCGGGCGCGGGCTTTGAGGGGACCCACCGTGGGTTCGTGGGTTCGGAGTGGGACCCTGGAGGAAGGCCCCGACTCTGTAACGCAGTCGCAGGGCTGGTCCCTCCCTTGGGACAGCAGCGCCCTGGAACTGAGCGCTCACTCGGGCCTGCACCCCTGGGGGTGCACATCTTTCCTCCCCAGCCCCCTTCAGGCCCTGAGACCCAGCCCTGCAAGTGACCAGCAAGGACCATGGTGGCCAGCGGCGGTGCCAGCAACAAGGCCCAGGCCGGCGCTCTGGAGGCCCAGGACGGCG
The DNA here is from genome assembly GCF_964194135.1 of Talpa europaea. Classification (NCBI taxonomy): domain Eukaryota; kingdom Metazoa; phylum Chordata; class Mammalia; order Eulipotyphla; family Talpidae; genus Talpa; species Talpa europaea. Next base: position 598,466 of record NC_140080.1, on the reverse strand, counting down.
CCCTGCTCGGGGGTGAGTCTCTAGCTTTTTCTGTCCACGACGTGAGAAACAAAAGCAGCAGAAAGTTAGACCCCAAGCGCCCTGTGGAGGCTGCTCTCTGCCAGCCGGCTCTTGGCACTGACTGCCCAGGCGCGCCCCTGGTTGTGAAGCCACAGGAAACCACACCGCCCCTCCCGGCCCCAGGGAGACACGACTCTGCTCTCTGTGGCTGGAGGCGCGCTTTGCCTGGAGACCCACGCGGTGTCCGTGTCTTTCCCACAACCCGAGGACTTGGAGGTCCCTCCCTGTTGCTTCTGTGAGTCCATGTTCCTTTTCATTGCTGAGTAATATTCTATTTGAGGCTAAACCCACAATCCCGTTTTTAATGCCCGAAAATAAACAACGTTAAAACAGCAGTGATGCCTGCGAGTTTAAACTGTGGTTCCTGTGAGCTGGGTCGGGCCACCAAGGAGCTGTGTGGGCTCAAGCTGCGTCAGGCCATTGGCTGCATCTCGAGCGGGGGAGGCTGATGACCTCATTCTCCGGCCAAGGCTGTGAAGTTCTCTATCTTAGCCCTTGACAAAATATGGAGCCTTATAATTTGGAGCGCGCCTGTTTGTTTAGTTGTGTAACAGGATGAGCTGAGTGTGTGCGTGATGTGGAGAGGGACGTCCGGGAGCCAGTGAAAGCAAGGCCGGAGGGCGGAGGCTGTGCCGGGGAGGCTGTGGGTGGCCGCCTGCCAAGGGAGAGGATGATCTGGAAGGTAGGGACCAGGCAGAGCTATCTCTTTCCCTTGAGCAAATCTAATTTTGTTTTCCTGGGACTGTTCTGCTTGACTTGGCTACAAAAACTGCCCAGCCAGTTATAAATACCCTCCGGGAGCCTCCAAGGCCTTTTCTTTGAGCAGTTTTTAAGCTAAAAGGTTGAAGCTAAAATTGGGATTTACAGACCCTTCCAGGACAGACTTGCAAAGACCCAACTTCGATAGATATTTACTATAATCAAGTTCGTCTTATGCCCATCACTTACGAACAACAGCGAACATTCTGTCTTCCGAAATAATAAATAGTTCCAGAAGTGCTGCGTGTTCTCTGAAAACAAAATTAGAAAACCCCTGTGAGCAAGGGACGGGACGAGAGAGCAGCAAGAACCACTGGTGTCTAGGAGACCCGTACGTGGGTTTCATGCATGATCTCTGAAATGCTGTGTGTGTTTACATAGAACATGGAAGGAAAAGCCGGTCAACAGCTCCCCCTCTGTACCAGCCCCTTAGCTTCAGAGATGACCGCTCAGGCGCGGGGGACTCGCTCTGCTGCGGGTGAACAGCCAGGTGGGGTCAGCCAGCCCCCGAACCAGGATGAGAGCAGATGCAGGTGGTGGGAGCTGCCCGGTGCCGTGTCTTGTGTTTTTCCTGCTCCTGGATTTGGGGGTTGGTTTTTCATCTTCAACTCCCCTCTCTGTAGATTGTGACTGCTGGGATCACGTCGCCCCCGAGCCCAGCCTGGGCCAGGCGGTGTCCGAGGCGACCGCCTGCCAGGGTTTGGCTCGGATGCTGGAGAACTGTCTGTCGGAAGCGAAGAGAACCAGGCTGGGCTGCTCCCGAGTGCTGGTGCCCCGGGCGCTGACGCAGAGGGTGGCCCGGGACGTGCTGCGGCTGGCCTCCCCCGAGCCCTACGGCCTGCGCGGCTGCGTGCTGCAGGTGCACCTGGACGCCCCGGACATGTGCAGGCCTCTGGCCAGGGTGGCGTGCGACCCCAGCGTGGTGCCCACCTTCGAGCTCACGCTCGTGCTCAAGCAGGACAGCTGCCCCTGGGCCAGCCTGCGGGACCTGCTCCTCGGCGGCCGCTGCTCCTCGGGCCTCAGGCGGACTCTGATCCTGAGCCCGGGCTTTCGGCTGGTCAAGAGGAAGCTGTACTCCTTGGTGGGGACCACGGTCATCGAAGAGAGCTGAGAAGGGGCTGTTTTGAGCGGAGCTGGCCTCGGCCGCGGCTCAGGTCGTCCGCACACGTCCAGGTCACCTGCGCCTGGGTCTGCCGCCACGGTCCCAGCGGCGGGGCTGGTTCTGGGGCTTCTCGGGAAGGACCCCAGACTGCGGCACCCGCACACCCCGCGCTGTTTACAAAAGGGGATGAAACGTGGCAGGAAAAGAACAGTCCTCCCGGTTTTGTTGCTGAGCCCACCCAGCTTCCGGGCGCCTGCGTGCAGGTCCACGCCGTGTGCTTCCGTCCATTTTCCTGAGGCTCCTTCACATTTTCAGAGAGACCCTTTCAGGCAAAGACTCTGCCTGAAGGATGCTGAGCTCCCAGCCCGTGGGGATAGAAGTGACTCTGCACCCTCTTCCCCGTCCCGCAGTACAGAGGGGCAAAGCTGGGGGCCCCATGTTAGTAACCGCAGCCTGATGTTAAATAATTTCATGGTACAATATAAGCCTTTCTCGTTGTCAAGTATTGAATGTTATTTTTCAGCTAGAAAAATGGAAAGTGTTGGACGGGTTCTTCGGGGTCACTTCCACCTGGTGAATGTTGGATTTGAAGGGGCGGGGAGGGGGGCCGTCCCTTCTCGTCACCTCCTGATAATCTCACTGCAGCATGGCCGGTGCCTCCCCCAGGTGGACGTGCCGCCGGTGTTCTCACCCCGCCTCACCTGGGCACCAGCGTAGGTCTTCCAGGGAGAAGCCGCACACCGCCACTTGGATTAAGACAGGCCCTTTCACAGAGTCTGCTCTGGCTGTGGGGTCTGGTTGTGGAGCAGGTCGGAAGTGAGGGCCGCGGCCGGGTCTCCCCACCCAGCTCTCTGGCACCTCCGATGCCCGTGCCTGCAGGACAGCAGCCGTGTTTGTCTCACTCAGCTCTGAGACGGTTACTTCGTGGAGAGAGACGTGGCCTCCACGCCAGTGTTCAGTTCAGCACGACAGTCGCACATAAGGGGTACAGATAAGGGGACCCCAAGGCTGGGGCTGCCGGGACAGAGTCTACACCTGGGGTTGCTCAGGCAGAGGGGGTGTGACTCTGCCCTAAAATGGCACCATTGGGATCAGCAAGTATTCCAGATAGCTGGAGGTCTTCCAGGGCTGGGAAAGCTACCACAGAGCCCGTGTCTACAGGACGGGGCCAAGATGGACCAGCCGTGCTTTGCACGTAGGTGACGTCCAGGGCTCCCGGGATGGCGTGACCCTGTGGGCGGGCACCGCCCCCAACAGCTGTCCTGGCTCTCGTCGGTGATACCACGTCGTGGTGATGTCTCGTGGAGAGTCAAAGCAGTGTTCCTATTCAAGGAAATTAAAGGTTGTCTATTTTTTACAATAAAGCATCATATATTTTCGCTCTCTCGCCTTCTGTCTTTGCTGAGTCTGTACAGTAATCAGCCTAAAACATCTTGGGCAATACTTGAGGAAGGCTGACGAGCCGATTATTTTTCTCCTTTGGCCAAAGGCTCCTGTACCTTCATCGTCAGGTGCCAGTTGCATCTAGTGTTTCTGCTATTGTCTCGATAAAGTGATTTGCTTCATGGTTTTTCAGAGATGATAATAATTCCTACAGGAAGGCTTTAATAACAGGAGCTCCTTTGGCAGGGGAGGAGGGGGGGTACACTTAACAGCCGGCTGGTCCCTCCTGGGGCTCTGAATCAGAGGTCAGCTGAGTCCTGGAATCTGTCTGACACTTCCCAGGAGGGTGGCCCCACCTTGCTGCTCTGTGCCCCTCAGGCCACGCCTGGGTAGCCGACTTCCCTGCATTCTAGATACCACAGCTGCTCAGGTAAAGGCCCCGGGCCTGCGTCATGTCACCAGCTCCCCAGCAAGAACAGCAACGCCCTAGCTGGACAAAGCGCTGCCACGGCACATCAACCCCACCACCCCCGCGGCTTACCGAGGACCGGCGGCCCCCAGCCTGATGAAAGGTGTGCAGGGCAGAATCGGCCGGCCCGTCACAGACAGGAGCAAGAGTGTGACAGGAGCAACAAGCACGTCCCAGATGGATGCATCCTGGCCCGCCTGCTCTGCCTTCACCCCTCTGCGGAGGCCCTGCCCCAGCCAGCTCCGCACCACTAGCGCCCTCCCCTGCGTGTTCAGTGGACTGGGGGAGCGGAGTTGCAGGAAGAAGCCTCCTGGGCTCTGGGCTGGAACGCGTGGCTTCGTCCCCGCTAACTAGCCAGAGTGTCCTTGTCTGGAGAAGGCCAGACCGGCCCTGCCTGGGGCCGCGCGGGGGCCGAGAAGGTGCACACCAGCACCGGGGCCTGCTCGGCCGCACGGGGCATCCACGCCGCTCGCAAGCAAGGCCTTCGGTCTGGAGCCCAGCCGCGCCGGGGGACGGCCCCGTCTTGCCTGCTCCCAGAAGGTTGAGCACACGGACCTCGGATCGGCTCCCTGCACCCTAAACTATGTGTCGTGTGTGTGCGTGTGTGTGCATGTGTGCCTACTATGCGTGCTCCCCACGACCCTAAGATCCGGGACTCAGAGCTACTGAGCGCCAGCGTCTATTCAGTGACCAGAGCGCGCCTTCGGCCAGCTAAGCGCTCACGTCACCTGCCTGGAGGGGTTAAGAGCTCAGCGCATCTTAATCATCGCTCGGAGTCGCCTCTGAGGTGAGGTGTCCGGGGCGCTCCTTGTCAGGGTCTGGGTGTCCCCAGCTGGCCCCCTCCAGCTGCTGTTGGGAATGAGGGGACCCTAGGCCCTGTGCCTCCCCCAGGGCCAGCTCTGCATGGAGCTGGGCCCTCTGGCCAGCTGAGGCCAGCAGCTGGGCCACTTCCCTTGCTCAGATCTCAAAGCACCTTTGAGAACACAGACAGGAAATCCAGGCACCCCCACGGGAGCTGCTGCTGCCCTCCCATGACCAGCAGGCGCGTGTGGGCCAGCAAGGGACCCCCCCGGGCCGTGGCAACCATGGCCTCCCGCCGCCAACTCCATCCCAGCCCTGCAGAAAGACGTGTCCAAGAGGCGTGTTCAAGACTCTCCCCCCGTCTTTCCAGGCCTCACTGGTCCTGTGTGAAGGCAGATCTCACTACCCCTCAGTGAGACAAAACAGAATCGGCTTTGTTCAAAATAAAAAGGTGATTAAAAAACAAAACAAAAAGTCTAGTCAGGGTTTGTGAGTATTAAGAAAAGAAAATAAAGTTGTTTTTGCAAAAGCTACAGCTGTTGGCCGTGGGTCCGTGTGGGAGGCTGTTTCTAAATATAATGTAAGCGGATCGCCTTGGGGTGTCACGTAGCGGCACTGCCCTGAAGCCAGAAACAGGGAATTCTCAGTGGAAGTGTGATATTAGCTTCTGTAAATATGCCTGCTGAATAGTAAGTAAAACATTCATTTCTGAGATTCATATGCGGTAAGAAAGTATAAAATGCATTGAGGTGAAATTGAGATGAAAAGGAAACTACCTTTTTTAAAAGTGAAAAATTCATCTTAAGATGTTTTCTTGCTTAAAAATGCCCAGAAGGACCTACCACAAAAGCTACCCTCTTTGTTTCTGTTATTTTAGAAATGAATTTGAATTCTACTGAAAACTTGTAGAAAACAAATATATATATATTTTTTTTTTGAAAATTTATTTATTTATACAAGAACTGGGGTGCAGGCCAGATGCACAGGAAGGGGAGAGGATTCAGCAGAGACAGAGCGGGGAGCAGAACAGGCAGACTGGCTGAAATACCCTGCTGAGGGGAGCAGCGGGGAGACAGGAGAGGTCTGCCTGTGGGTCACTCCCTGTGGGTCACTCCCTGGCCGGGGATCAAACTCAGGCCCCAGTGGCTGGTGATAGCTTCATAGTGCTGAGACTTAACCCCTGCGCCACCAGGGAGACCCGAAAACAAATATATTTTGAGAGGGTGCCAAGATTTCCTAACAAAGAAGAACACGCTACTTACAGACCCCTAAATATCTGTGCCTAATGTATTTCCAGCTCTCTGTTAAAGAAATTCTGACATGGCTCCTCCTCTGTGGGTTGCAAGTATTTTGAGTAAGAGCAACCAAACCTTCAAATGCCAGCCGCCTGGCCCCGGCCTTGTTTTCTCTCCCATGAATATCCGGGAGCTCTGCTGTCCGGGGCAGTGAGAGAAGCGCCCGTGTCGGGGGCCGGGGAGGAGCTGGAGCACTAACGCTGCCGCCTGCACATCGACAGTCGAGTCAGAATTCACCCACCGCAGTGAGTCAAAGGCAGAAGTGACAGTTTGTGGAGAATGATGGTAACAGGAGGAAGCAGGTGCCCTGGAGAAAATGGGAGTTTCCTGCGGTTGAATAAAGACCAGAATGAGGTAACTGGCTGTTAGAAAGAGCCCGCGTGCAACATCACGGGCTTCTCAGGTTACCTCCTGATCAACGAATTCAATGAAATCTTTAGGTTAAAAAAATTAGTGAAACTATCATTTTTTTCTCTTCTCTGTACTTTCTATATGAAGTCAGTCGCAGCGAGCACTCAGACGCGTGGTGAACGAGTCGGGGCTAAGAGCCTAGATTCTGTTTGCATGTTCCTTCTCTGCCAAGTTTTGAAATTGAACTTTTGACTTCTGAGAAATCTTTTTTGTACAGTAAGTAACATAGTGCTGCTTCCTTTAGGGTTCAGATTCACCTGAAAACTTGTCATCTATAACATCACTAAAGTATCACTTCCACAGGCCCTGTCTGTCCTCAGCCTCTGCAGCCTGGGGTCAATCCCCAGGCAGGGAGCTCCCCACACGGCGCGGCAGACCCCTCCCGTCTCCCCGCTGCTCCCCTCAGCAGCGTGTTTCAGTGGATCCGCCTGTTCTGTCCCCACCCTGTCTCTGGTGACTCCCCTCACCCCCCCGCACCTCAGCTCTTGTGTGCATAAATACATAAATCTTTTTTTTGAAAAAAAGGTGCGGCATGGAGCCGCTTGTGGGACACCCCAGAGTGAGCCTGGGGTGGGGTGTGTCTGCAGAACAACCAGGGGCACACTGTGCACCCCCTGCTGACAGCGAGAACCTCCTCTTCAGGAGCATCGGGGTCGCTGGTTTTGCCAAAGGGCCTGCCCGAGTCTGCCTCTTAGGGCCGGGGAAGGGCGAGCAGGCCTGCTGAGCTGCGCTCTGCGTGTTCTGAGCGTCGCCAGCCTCCTGCGGTGGCCTCAGACTTGTGTGTCTGGTGGGTATTGTCTTGAAAGCAGAACACTGTAAGCCTCCTGTTCTTTCACGGAATCGACTGGTAGCATTCGGTGCCAGTGAGTAGATTGCAGCAAAAATCCGCAGTGTGGGAGGCTGGTCCCTCAGGCCGACGTGGCCCGTTTGTGGCGCTGCCCGTTTGCAAGGCTGAGGGAACTTTCTGGTGGGTCTCGGCGACCTCCCAGGAGCGTGTTCACTGTGCTGACTAATGAAGTGTGTTCCCACTTGGCAGATACATGTGCGCTGACCCGATCCAAACAAGCAGTTGGTGCTGTCGGGAACCAGGCTTGGGTAGAGGCTCAGCGCGGTGCACTGCGAGCTCAAGGTCGCGGCCCAGCGTACAGAGCTGAGCCCTGGCCGCAGACCCACCTGGAGAGGCCCCTGCAGGAGCTGTGCCTGCCTGCTGTGGTGTGACCTCAAGGGAGATCACTCCCCGGGGCATCTCTAAGGCTATTAAAACATCCTTTTCAAGCTATGTATTTGAAATATGTATCTGTACGTATTTCAGCCAAAATAGCATATGGATTGCAACAGATTGAATTGGGGAGCAGAGGTGAAGACCTAGCTGTCCTGGACCAGGCACAACAAATTCAAAAATGCAGAACAACGTCACCTTTCCAACCGAACTGTTGTTTTATTTTCAGGAAAAAATATTATTTACATTAACATGTAATTTTTTTAAGATTTATTTTTATTTATTTAGGCATAGAAGAACTGGGGTGCAGGCCAGAGGTTGGGGGGATTGAGCGGATTCACCAGAGACAGAGGGGGGAGCAGAACAGGCGGATCCACTGAAATCCACTGCTGAGGGGAGCAGCGGGGAGACAGGAGAGGTCTGCTGCGCCATGTGGGTAGCTCCCTGGCCGGGGATGGAACTCAGGGCAGTGGCTGGTGATAGATTCACAGTGCTGAGACCTAACCCCTGTGCCACAGGGGAGGCCCTGGTTTTTTATTTGAGAATTTTCAACGATTAATATTATCCACTTTCTCAGCTTTAATTTCTAAAATGGTGAATATGGATAAATATGATACACAAGCAAAAGCACTTTGGGGGCCCTCGGGAACTTCTTACAGTGCAAGGTAGTCCTGAGACCAACTAGCTCACAGCTGCCGGCTTAGATGCCTCGGCCCAGTCAAATCTTTAAACACAAGGGGACAAAGCGGTTGTTCCACCCACCCTGAGCCCAGTCCTGGCCCAGCCCCCTCCCCACCGGGAGCCGCCAGGCCCCGGGGCATGTCCAGTCTCTTGCTGTGTTCCTCCTCCACGGCCCTTCGGGACACCTCACCCGCCAGCAGGCAAAACTGGAGCCAGAAATACCCGCGGCGGTAGGAAGAGAAAGCGGAATGCAAACCCACAAGCCAACATGGGAGTTCGCGCAAATTCCTGCTTCACAGAAACCCCCCTTGAAATTACGGAGGGAGACAAGCGAAGCACAGCGGGGCTGGCGGTCTCGTGTCTGGGGCTGGTCCACGCTGAGAAAAGGAGGCAGCAAAGAGCCCCTGTCTGACCCCGTCCCTGCTTTGGGGGATGAGGCAGTCACAGAGCTGCTCCCCGGGACTCGGCAGACCCCACACCCCACGGGCACATGGCGGGCGGGCGGTGACCCCTCAGCCCCAGCTGCAGAGCTGCAAGGGGGCGAGGTGGTTATTCAGGGGCGTCTGGCATCCTCCGAGCAGACACCTTGGAAAGTGGCCCTTGACGGCGGCTGGCGAGCGTGTGCAGCGGTGGCTGTGGACATGGGAGCGGGGTCCACACGCAGGGTGACCTCACAGCAGTCCTGCTGGGTCATCAAGCCACTCCCTGGGAGTGGTCAGATGCGTGGGGGTGAGGCGAGGGGGGGCTGGGGTTCTGTTTGCCCGGGGCTAGGAGCTGGAGGTAACAGGAGGCTTCTGGCAGTGGGGTGCTCCCTGGCCTGCTCCCTGCAGCTGCAGTGCTGAGTAAGGCGCTCATTCCCCGGATGGTGAGTGAAAAGAAAATGATCTAAAATATTGACATTTTGGAGGAGACAAAAAAAAAAAAAAAAAAAAAAAAAAAACGGGGAGATAAGAAGAAACCTGACAAGTCCCCTGGGCAGACACAGGAAGCAGCAGATCCCCTTCCCCCAGGCCGGCATCTGAAGTGCCCCAGCAGCCGCTGGCAGGAAGGCCGGCTCCCCAGCGGCCTAGTCCTCAATTCCCAGCCCTTCCGTTCTGGGGGGAGCGCTGGAGCCTCGCGGACCGCAGCACCCCTCCGTGGCTGAAGAGGTGGCGTTGCTCGCTGCCCCGCCAGCAGGCGTGCACATCAGATAAGGACGCGTTCCGGATCCTGAGGTGAAACATAATGAAACACTAACTTGACATATGTTAAAAACACACCAGCTGCTCGTGAAGTTCATGCAGCAACGTATACAGCAGCAGAGCAATTGCAGTTTGACAAGTGCCCTCCAAGAGGTTGAAACTAGTGTATGTGTGTGTGTGTGTGTGTGTGTGTGTGTGTGTGTGTGTGTGTGTGTGTGGAGCCCATACTGGACACTTGGCATGGTTGTTATCTAGACAACCACCTAGTCTTTTTTTTTTTAAGATTTATTTTATTTATTTACACATACAAGAGCTGGGGTGCTGGCCAGAGGTGCGGGGGCTGAGAGGATTCACCAGAGAGAGAGTGGGGAGCAGAACAGGAAGATCCACTGAAATGCACTGCTGAGGGGAGCAGCAGGGAGACAGGAGGGGTCTGCTGCGCCATGTGGGTCGCTCCCTGGCTGGGAATCAAACTCAGGCCACAGTGGCTGGGGATAGCGTCATAGTGCTGAGACTTAACCCCTGTGCCACCAGGAGGCCCCAACCACTTTATCTTGTACCAATTTCTGAACCAGAGACAAACTACTGCTTATGAAAAGCAAAGACACTCTCCTCCTCTGGGTAGTCCAGATGAAAAGCCGATGATGAGAAAGTATGGAGTGGAGGTTTTACGGAATAATGTGAATCAATCAAGCCAGAAGCAAGTGCTATTTTTTTCAGATCTGGAGCCTCAGCTCACTGCATTGTTCTGTAAAATAGTCACTAAAAGTTACCGAGTGATTTAAATGGCTGTACAGAAAATTTGCAAACAAAAATGATGTTCCATCAAAATTAATTGCCTTTTATTTCACCAAACTTGTTCTTAAAGAATTCAATTAAAATTTGAAAACAGGGCATTCCCAGTGGCGCAGCGGGGCGAGCACAGCGCTGTGAAGCTCTCCGCAGCCTCTGCAGTTCCATCCTGGCCGGCTGGCGCGGGTCCCACATGGCACGCAGACCTCTCCTGCCGCCCGCTGCTCCCCTCAGCAGTGTGCTTCGTCCGACTGCCTGCTCTGCTCCCCGCTCTGTCTCTGGTGAATCCTCTCACCCTCCCGCGCCTCTGGCCTGTACCCCGGTTCTTGTATAAATAAATAAATCTTTAAAAAAAAATGAAAACATTGTGCAGAAAATGATGCTCACTTAGCACACTTGAAATGGAGTTAGTTACACTTTTCTCAGGGCTGTGCTTCAAGTGCATCTTGCACACTTTGTACTCAGCAAAAAGACCACAGCACACTGTAAAAGCGTGTAAAACATTTAGATGTTAATGACATTTAAAGTGTCTCTAACTTGCAGTGCTACTGTAGTCATGTATTCCGCCAACAAAGTCAACACTGCCGCCAAGTCTACTTAATACAAATGAAACTGGATTCCGAGTCCCGGGAGGGAGGCTCTCCGAACTGCCCGCGCTTGGCGCCTGCAGAAATCAGGGGGACTGAGTCTCAGCGGCCCCAGCCCCGGCATCCTGTGTCAGTTTGGAGACCTGTGGGCTTCAGGAGTGGGTTCTTGGGTGCCCGCTGAGGAAAGGGTCCCCAGATCACCCCCTTGGCAGCCCATGGCGAGTTTCCCTGCGAGGCAGAGACGGTAGTTACATCCCAGAGCCCCACGCGGGCCAGAGGGCTGCCCCTGCCAGGGCGAGACTGCGCCAGCTGATGGCGTGTTCTCCCCGGCGGGTCCACTCTCGGGAGAAATGCCGTCTGTGTGAAACTAGTTGCTTCCAGGGTGCGGCGAGGATGATGGTGAGCACAGGATTCTCCGCAAGGGCCCCCTCTCCACGCCCACCTCTGCTCTGCGCCTCGGAGCTTTCCAGGCGGCCTGACGCTCACCACAGCAGCCCAAGGGGCTCCGGGTCTTCCGCTGATGCAGCAGCTGCTTCACCGTTCTGCCTCCACTTCCGGTGTCTGGACTTTGGTCGCCTCCATCCTGACGTTCTGCTACCTCACACCCGCCTCTCCAGAGAAGGTGCTCCGTGGCCACAGCGGGGGACACGGTCAGCCTGGCTTACGGCCGCACACCCAGCTCTTGCCTGGAAGCCTCTGGGACTTGGTGGAAGTCTCTGGAAGCTGAGAAGACATCCCAAACAGGAGGCCACTGCCACCTCGCAGCCTCTCAAGCCAGGGAGGGTGAGAGAGACGGAGGGCGCCTGAGGACGGGCCTTTGGAAAACCCTCGCAAGGAAGCCCCTCTGGTGCAAACTCCACGCGACGCTCTCCCACTTAGGCAGAACACGCAGCCCAGCAAAACGCTGCGTAGTCTGGGCGTGAGAGCGTCCGCGGCAACTGAGAGCCGGTCAACGCTGCCAGTGCAGTCTCTAACAGGGAGAAAACAGGCTTCTGTGGGGGCTTGTCCTAGAATGGAAAGGGCCACAAGATGGCAGCAAAACATCAGCGATCGGGCCGGGCGGCCTCTGCTCACCCCGCAGAGCTCTTCAGAGTCCCCAGACGCAAACACTCCCACCTGGACGTGACCTGTGTCCTGGCCTCAAAATCAGCCGTAGCAACAAGCAAAAACCTTAGCTGTGAAAGCCCCACATTCTTTGACTATAATCGCTTTCCTCCGAGGCTACCAGAGCGGGGCGTGGGGGGGGCACTGGCCGTGTGGGGCCCGGGCTGTCTTGGCGGCGGGTCACACACGCACCTGAGGAGGCGTGAGCGGAACCATGCCCGGTGTCGCCGGCCAACGTGACCGCGGCAAAAGACCACATGGTTTTTGAAGTAATAAAATTGGTTTCGTCTGGTAGAACAGGCCCGATGTGTGACGGTGGCATCCTCAGGCTCCTGAGCCCCCGCAGCTCTGCCTCGGGGCTCGGCCGGACTGTGGCTGGTGAGCGGCGTCCACGCGAGCCCTCGGCCCGGCCCCGGCCCTCCATCGCCAGCACCTGGCACCGCCCCCGGCCTGCGCCGACTCCCAGTCAGGGCACGGACCTTCTCAGAAAGGCTTCGCAGGCCCAGCCGCGCTGAGCGGGACCCCAAGGTCAGTCCTGGCCGGCGTCATGACCCACGGAGCCGCGCCAGCGAGGGAGGACGCCTGGTCAGGACGCCACACGCCCGGGTGAGGGTGAGCAGCCCCCGTGCTCACGGTCCCCCCTGCACAAGCGCCTGGGTGTGGTGTGTGTGTTGTGTGTGCGCGCGTGGGTGAGGGGTGTGTGGGGGGGGTGTGCACGCGGGGGGGTGCGGGAGTGTGGGGTGAGGGCGGCTGCACCAGTGCCGGGCGGGGGGCTGCAGGGGCCAGCGCGCGAGGGACTTCCCATCAGCGGGGACTCGGGGGGCAGGTGCGACCGCAGGGGTGAGGTGGGTGCCGAGCGAGGGCAGGGTGTGGGTGCAGGGGGTAGGTAGGGCGGGGTGTGCTCTGCCCCTTTCTCCTGCAGGAACGCCCCATCCTTTGGGGGCCAGCGCACAGAGGGGCCGCATAAACAGTCTCCGACAGCAGGTGCAGGCCCTGGAGGCGCAGGGGCCTCGCCGCACTGCGAGGCGTGTGGTTTCTCCCGGGGGTCTCGGGCCCAGAGCGGCGGGTGAGGAGGGCGGCGGGCAGTGCCGGGCAGAGCTGTGCTCAGAGAGAGAGCAGGCGGGACCCGGCCGAGCCCGGCTGCCCTGAGGACGGCTCGAGCGCAGGTGAGTGAGCGAGGCGCGGGGCGGCGGCGGGGAAGGGCCGGGGTGGTGGACGCGTGTGAGGGGCTGGTGCCGTCACCTGGAGGCCGAGGGTCCCGGGCCCCGGCCCCTCCCACCAACAAGAGGCCACAGACCGCCTGCTGCCACTGAGGGGTCTGTGACCCCAACAATTCATGAATCTTGAGCTGCTCCAGACTGATTCACCCCCTTATCACCCAGTGAGCACGCAGGCGAAGCAGCAGAGAAGCCAAACGTGGATTCTCCTGCTTCATGAAACACCCCCCGCGGGGAGGCCCTGGGCCCAGCGCCCTCGTGAGCGCCCCTCCCCTGCAGGGCTTCTGGCAGCCGTGTGGCGAGAGCACCCTGGGTGCCCCACGGCCCGTCCCCCGAGCAGAGCAGCGCAGCAGCCCAGACTCTGGCCTGGGGCGGGGGCTTCTCACTTGAGGGAGTCCCTCCCCCCCAAACACCGCCCCCAAAGCCTTTGTGGGGGAAATGCCTGCAAATTAGATGTCCAGATTGCAGGAAAATGAAGATTTTTGGAGGCTGTGACTTCTGAGGGCCCAGATCTGAACAGTGTGTCCAGGGCCGCACATCTCAGTCCAGGTCGCCCCGCAGGGAACATGGGACAGAGCCGAAGAGCCCACCCGCCCTCCAGATTGGCGGTTTTGGGTTTTTTTTTTAAGATTTATTTATATATACAAGAACCAGGGTACAGGCCAGAGGTGCAGGGGGAGAGAGGATACACCAGAGCCAGAGCGGGGAGCAGAACAGACTGACGAAATACACTGCTGAGGGGAGCAGCGGGCGCGGCAGGAGAGGCCTGCACAGCAGGAGAGGTCTGCGTGCCAATGCGCATTTATGGGACAAGTTTTAAAGTGAATCCTTTCAAGGGCTAAACATTTTTTGTATGACATTTAAAAATGTCATGACGATATGATGAAGTTTACTTCATTCTATATTTTAAAGCAGGTTTTCCACCAGGAGTAAGAGGATTGAATGGAGAATTCTCAAATTTAGTGAAGATCACAGTGGCAGAGTAGTAAATTTTAACAGGAGCAGATTAAACCTTTGTATTGAAAGGATAACTCAGTTAATATTTGATATAGATTATTTATTTATGTATTTTTTAAAAAGATTATTTATTTATACAAGAACTGGGGTACAGGCCAGATTCGCAGGAGGGTGAGAGGATTCATGAGAGACAGAGCAGGGAGCAGAACAGGCAGACTGACGAAATACACTGCTGAGGGGAGCAGCGGGCGGCAGGAGAGGTCTGCTACGCCGTGTGGGACCCTCACCAGCCAGCCGGGATTGAACCTGCGCTGCAGAGGCCGAGGGCAGCTTCACAGAGCTGCGCTCAGCCTGCCGCACCACCAGGGAGGCCCCAGATTGGCTGTCATCACCATACATGACCAATATGCAGTCACTGTTTTGGGCCAGCACCCTGGTTTTATTTCAAAAGCAAAGCTGTGGCTTGGAGGAGTTTCTCCCGCTGGTGGGAGAGTGATGAGCCTCCCTGCCCTCCCGGGCCTCACACATGGCCCATGTGTGCTTGCTCACCAGCCTCGCGGAATAGCTACTGCAGGAAAAGGAAAGAAATGCTCTGGTCAAGCCTGGTTCTGTAGCTTCGGTCCTTGAATGGCTCCCAAGATTCCAGCAGGAGCCCCCGGCACAGAAGCGCCCCGAGTCTCTCATCTTTTCTGTTAAAAAGTTAAAATAGGGCATGTGATCACCATGGTTACTGGGTTCTGTGGGGAGTCTCCGTCCCTCACTAGCCAAAGAGCTCAGCTAAGTGACTGACGGGGACGCTGCACTGAAGCTGTGATGAGGGCTGGGGGGGAGAAGGGGGCGCCTCGCCAGGGCCAGATCCACAGTGCAAAGCCATGGGCCCGAGAAATGCTCCCCATGCTGGCCAGGGCTGCCCAGGCTGCCTACGGATGTCCAGGCTGCTCAGGGCTGTCCAGTGCTCCCAGCTATCAAAATGCAGGACAGCATGTGCTTATTTTAAAGTTTAACCAGACAGGGCCTCCCCAGGGGCGCAGCGGTTGAGCACTGGGTTGCGAAGCTGCCCGCAGCCTCTGTAGCGCCGGTTTGATTCCCGGCCGCTGGTGAGGGTCCCACATGGCGCGCAGACCTCTCCTGCCGCCCGCTGCTCCCCTCAGCAGTGTCCTTCGGTCCTTCTGCCTGCTCTGCTCCCCGCTCTGGCTCTGGTGAGTCCTCTCTTCCTCCCGCGCTTCTGACTGTACCCAGTGCTTGTGTAATAAATAAATAAATCTTTAAAAAAAAAATTAACCAGGCAATCTGAACCCTCGTGATAAACACATAAAGGAGGGTAATTTATATTGCGTTCACTACATGTATTTAAGATCAACAAAATTAAATTGAACACAGGAGAAGCAAAAGATTGCTCTCCCGTGACAAGTGTGAATGGAGACGGTGTGTCCCTGTCACCTCTGTGTGACGACACCGCGGCTCCCCCCTGCAGCCTCCGCAAGGGGTCGGATCTGGAGATGGGCTCATCAGGGCTGGACGGCGCCGCCAGCGAGCTGTGGAAGTCACCAGGGAAGCGAGATGAGTCAGGGCGAGGAGGCGGCAAGGCTGCAGGCCGGGCCTGGGCTGGGCCCCGTGATCAAAGCAGCACACGCCTGGGGTTCCATCACACAGCACCCCTCAAAGTCGGGGAGCACAGAGAGCCACAGCATTTCAGCAAAAGCATCGCCTTTTAAGAGCAAAACCACACAGGCACGGAGCCAGCGTGGCGCGGCCGAACCCAGGAATTGAAGTACCTGGAGAGGAATCGGGTGTCTGTTACCAATGCACCCCCCGCTCCTGCCATCGCCTAGCTGGAGACAGGCTGGTGCCTGGACGTCAGTGAGGGGGTGTAGGTGCCAGGGACGGGCACGGGTCCCGGGCCCGCCGCAGAGCCGAAGCAGAGGGGCTCGCAGGGCAGGACAGGCACCTGCTCTCATCCCCAGGGCACGGCCGTTTCTGAAGTAATTGCTACACCGCGTCTCCGCAGCAAAGAGCTTCTCTCCAGCAAGGGCGGCGGGCGCCGCGCTGCTCAGCACGTTGCCGCAGACTGGAGAGTGCAGCCCCTGTTCCGCCTGAATGTCGCATCTGTTGCCAAGGAAACATCCACCTCAGAGCACATGCAAGGTAAATCTCTGCGCAGCTCGGAAGTGAATCGCTGAGCAAGGCGGCGCCGCAGAGTTCCTTTCAACCCATCACCCGTGGGCCCGAACCCCAGGCCCGGCCTCGGCGTCCTGCCTTCCTTGGGAGCCTCCGCTGCTTCTCCATAGAGCCGCCGGGCCCGCTGTGCTCTCCCGGCTGCACCCGGGGGCTGCCCCGCGCCATCTGGGGGCGCGTCTGTCCTTTCCTTGTGCCCGGCGGCCTCTGGATTCAGCATCGTGGGCTCACCCAGGGAGCGAGGGGCAGAGAACCCCATTGCCACGTTCGGCGATGCGAAAGCACCACGCCAGCAGGACGCCGGGTGACGCGAGAGACCGGCGTCCTTCAAGCTCCCGTCCCTACGGCCCTGCGCCGTCTGGGTTCTCGGCTTCCCCGTCACAGCCCGGAAAGCCACAGACCGGGGCTCCGCAGGGCCCTCCGGCCTCAGCGGCAGGTGGACGGACGCAGGAGGCGCCTCCCGCCGGAGGCTCCAGGCAGAGCGAGGACGCAAAGCCGCAGCCCCAAGACGGGGCAGAGGCCGAGCCAGGAGGAGGGAATCACAGCCACAGCAAGTGGGAAGCCGACGACCACCACGCGGCCAGCGAATGCGAGCGTGTCACCAGTCCACCCGCGGACCCCGGCCGCCCCTCGTCCGCCTGGAGGGCTGCGTGCCTTTGGAGCAGCTTTTCACGGTCCCATCTTTATCATTCCTGTACCTCTGCAGAGCAGAGGCTCCGGCGTCGCTCTCAGCAGGGCTGCCCCTCGGCTTTTGCAGACACCAGTGCGGGGACAGCTTCTTTCCAAAGGAAACGGGAGATCGAGGACAGGGAAGGACCAGAGGGGACGTGCAGGGGACCCTTGAGCTCCATCTCCAGGTGCGCGAATGGGGACCCCTCATCCAGTGCTGGCTCCCCCGCCCCGTGCCGGGCAGCCCCACACACCCGCTTCGAGGGCTGCTGACCGCTCGGACCGGAGCTGGCGCAGCCGGAGACTGACGTTCATTTTAGTTCATTTCGGTTGAAATGGTCACGGAGAGCGAATAGGCATGCAGTGGCCATCGCGATGGACAACAGGCTGACACAGCAACTCCCAGGTCACTTTGCCCTTCTTCCAGATAAACGATGCGGCGGGGGGTCGTCCTCCACGCGAGGACTTGTATAAAAGCTGCTGCCTTTAATGCATGAGATAATGGGAAATGAGTATGAAAATGACAAAGCCATTGGGAAAATGGGTCCACGGTGTCGATCCTCAATTTTCTTTTTTTTCTAAAGATTTATTTATGCGCATAGAGCTGGGGTACAGACCAGAGGTGTGGGGGTGAGAGGACTCACCAGGGACAGAGTGGGGAGCAGAACAGGTGGATCCACTGCAACACACTGCTGAGGGAGCAGCGGGGAGACAGGAGAGGTCCGCTGCACCCTGTGGGTAGCTCCCTGGCTGGGGTCGAGCTCAGGCCGCGGTGGCTGGTGACAGCTTCACAGCGCTGAGACTTCACCCCTGCGCCACCCGGGAGGCCCTGCACATTGAAGGGTTTAACTGGTTGCAAATTACAGATGATTTAGAGACATCTACATCAATGTTCTTAGAATTCCATAGATTTATTGCTAAATTATTAATTGGTTTTGACACAGAGAAGGGCTTGAGATTCATGTATCTGCACCCTGCATGGAGGGAGACGTTGCGCTTCTCTGTGGCTGGTTTTATCGGGGCGTCTCAGGCATCTGGTGATAATCCCCCCCGGGAGATAGCAACAAGAAACACAGAGCAATCGTTTACTTCACAGGCCACCCATGTCATCCCACCTCTGGAGGGAATTACAGTCATCTTCCATTTTCCTCTGTGTTCAGCCGTAATTACTCACAATGGACAAATGACAGCAGGCCACTGAGGGGCCGGCGCTGGGACCCCCATTCGCCTCTTTGGGAGAGGGGAGAACGCCCCTCTAAGGCGCGCCCAGGCCTCCTGGTACTCCAGAGAGCGCCAGCTCCCTGCGCTGGGCATCGGACCCACGCTCAGGCCAGAACCCAGGCTGGAGCCCCGCTGGGTGGTGTGAAGTCAGCGGAAGACAGACCCTCTGGAGGCTCCCCCGAGGGACAGAGAGGAAGTCCTGGCCTGTGTGTGGCTCACACACGTCACGCTGGCGACGGGCACCTTCTGAGGAGGACAGTTGTGTGGGTGGAGGGAGGGCCTGGGGCGAGCAAGGGACAAGCCGGGGTGTCCTCTGACTGCACCGGCCTTGAGCCTCTCGCCACACACACACGTTCACGCGTCTCACGGGCGAGGGCCTGCCTGCACGCTGACACTCCTCCTGTGGTTGTGCCTGCCCAGGCGCCAGCCTTCTCTGCTGGCACCGCGGCCGCAGCGGCTTCTATTGGAGACCGTCGCGGAAGGCCGAGCTTCCCCGTTCACATAGTCCACCCTCTTTCTCATGACTACCTCACAGCTTCGCCTAATTTCTTTGGTTTCCGGGGTGTGTGTGCTCACAGCGGGGAGCGGAGTTCAGCTGGAGGGAAATGTGTGGGCTCCCCACGCGCTCTTCTCTGGAGGATGCCAGCTGGGCAGCGCCCAGGAGCCACGGCAGGAGCACGGCGGCGCGGCCAGGGGTGCGCGGGTGGGAGCCGGGCGTGAAGGCAGGGAGGCCGCCCCGGCGGAGCCCAGGCCGCATCCAGGGACTCTGGAGGAGCCGTCGTCCATGCCCCGCCGTCCTCTCTGCTGGGGCGTCACAAGCCTGCCGACCCCAGCCAGCCCTCAGCCCGTCGCTTCCACTCACCTGCATTTACCCAACCAACCAGCCAATTTCTCAGGGCAACAGTGAGCCCAGAACCCTGAAAAAAGCAAGTCTGCTGGGGGACGTTTACTCTTCTGGACCAGGATTTCAAGTTTCTGAAAGCTCTAAATTTTGGGGCCTCCCTGGTGGTGCAGGGGTTAAGTCTCAGCACCTTGAAGCCATCTGCAGCCACTGCAGCTCTGAGTTCAATCCCCGGCCAGGGAGCGACCCACAGGGCACAGCAGACCTCTCCTGCCGCCCGCTGCTCCCCTCAGCAGTGGATTTCGGTCCTTCTGCCTGTTCTGTTCCCTGCTCTGTCTCTGGTGAGTCCACTCACAGCCCCTCGCACACCCCTCTGGCCTGCACCCCAGCTCTTCTATGCAAAAATAAACACTTTTTAAAAAACGAGGCGCCTTGGATTACGTCGTCATTCTTCGTACTAGTCACCAAGTAATCCCCTCGCCATTTACCAGAAACCATTCGGGCCGAAGGGTGAGTCACAGTCTGCGGTTTTAGCTTAAAATCCCAGCACAAGGCCTCTGGTTCTCCTGCTCTTCATGGTGCCTGAGGCCAGGGAGGAGGCACCGGGTCCCCTCAGCTCCTGCGGAGGTAGCGCTGGGGGTGGGCAGCTCACGGGGAGGGGGAAGGCAGAGAGGGCTCTTCCTTTTCGCTCATGTCCATATTTAAAAAGTAAAAGGTTGACCCCAGGGCACGCGTCCTTCTCCTTTCGCAGGCTGCCCCCCCGTGTGGCCGCCTCGCTCACCCGCAGCGTCTGGAGAGGCCGTGGGCCCTGCCCTGCTGGGCAAGGAAGCCCCCAAAGGAAAGGCACGGAGTGGGTGCATGCTCCCCGCAAGCTCCCCGCCGAGCGTGGCAGTGAGACGTGCAGGATTTGCCAGCGTTGCATGGGAATTGCCGAGACGCGCGACCGGCCGTGGCCGGAACCTGAAAGGGCTTAGCCTGAGCGTGAACGACTTGTCTAATCTGAAAGTCGAAAGGCTGTAACTTTAATAAAGCTATTTGAGAAAACCCGGCAGTATTTGCTGATCCCGTTAACTCCTTGCAGCCATCTGCGTTTTGACTCGGGGGTGCCTGGGACCGAAGAAGGGTTGGCCGCGTGCAAGGAAACAGGAAAGTGACAGGCAGGCTCTGTTCCCAGGGTGTGTCCGCGGGCCCTGGGCTTGCAGGACGTGCCATAAAGCGCTTTCTTGGGCTGGAGTCCTGCGAGGCAGAGGATGCCGCTGGATGAAAGACGACCCCGTCAAACGTCTCTGCCCCAGCACATTTCTTGATTGCATTTTGCTTTGTACGCAGGAGCTTAGAAACGTGGTTTTGCTGGACTGCATGAAGCCGCGTGGAGTGCCCCGGAGGGTGAGCGTTTACAGGCTTCCCTGCAGCCGGAGGGAAATTCAGTAACATTCAGTTCTCCTGTCCTACAAGTCAGCTCTCCTGGCCTGTGGCCACATTGCCTCAGAGTAACTTCCAGTGAGAAGTAGAAAAGTTCTGCTACAAAAATTACTCAAGACCAGGGTTCTAGCGCGGTGTATGGGCTGTACCTGCAAATTCTCATGGATGCCATTGCCCAGATCATATCTGCAAATTGTTCTTTTCAAAACAGCCTTCTGGGGCCTGCCCGTGCGCGAGGCCGGCGTCTCGGGTCCCAGCCCCAGCTCTGCGTCCATCCCGCAGTAGAAGCCAAAGTTTCCTGTCGTCTCCTCGCCGCTCCAAAACACATCCCGCTGTCCATCCGCCGCCCACAAAGGACCCAACCTCTGGTGCCCAGGTCACGCACTCAGACTCCCCAGGACCGAGCGGCGTGAGGCTTCGGAGATTTCTTTTCAGTGGCCACGCCCGTGGCCCCTGCGCCCGGCAGCGCCAGCCGCCCACGACAACGGGCCTGGGCTTGGGGTGACGCTGAGTTGGGTTTTTTAGTCGGAGTGTGCCTTTGTGCCAGTCCTGATTAAACTTCACTGTCTGATTCTACAAATACACGTATAATGAACTGTTCTCACCCAGAAATGTTAGTGTGACGTCATTTTTCAGCAAAAGCTTAAGCAAAGAGATGTCATCATTTCCACACGCGACAAGGAGTAAAAATGGTGCTTCTGGGCCTAACTTTTCTCCTGGTTCCTGGTTTTTGACCACATCGTCCTATGTCCTGGCCCCGCCTCCGTGAAGAGGGGACCAGTGATTTTCTCTGTTAGCCTCAAGGGTTTCAGGCCAAGAGAAGAAACAGATGTGCGAGTCTCGAGTCTTCCGGGGCGGTGTTTAGAGACCTCTGCCGAGAAGAGACTCCCTGGAGAGTTACTGTGACCATCGTGATACTCTGACCGTCCAAACCTCAGACGCCCCCCGCCCCCCCGTGGCTCTCCTCATCGTCTGTGTGTGGACCCCTGGTCCGGGAACACCAGACGCAGCCTGGACTGAGCACATCAGACGCTGTGGCCCTAAGAACCGAGTTGCTGTTCAGAAGCCGCTTTCGGGGTGACAGGTGCGGCTGTGCTGGACATCCCGGGACCACCGCCCAGCCAGGCCCACGGTGCTGTCTCTCGGCCCTAACTCCCTCGGGGCAGCCTGCACCTGCCAGCCAGAGGCCCCACGCTGCCCGGCTAATGCTTCAACCCCAGCTTCTGTGGCTTCTGACTGGCAGAGCCAACGTGTGTGTTTTTAAGACTGAGATCCAAGATGGCGACAGAGGAAGACGTGACAAAGACCCAGGACTAGGTCACCACGGAGGGGACCACAGCTACGTGGGGGACCAGCACCCCGCCCCGGGGGGACCATCCAGGCTGTACCGGGGGCAGCCGAGGAGAGCCACCCATGGAGGCCCAAAAGTAACCACAGCAAAATGAGCCGTGGCCTCTGGGGACAAGCCTTCCTACCCACTGCAGCCCATGGTGGGGGCCCCTCGCGGCAGCCACGGCGCATGTGAAGTGGGGTTTGTTTTCTCTTTCCGGTTCTTTCCTTCCTCCCCTCAGCTGCTTTGATCTCCCGGTCCGGCTCTCAGAGCAGCACCTGGCCCTGCGGGGTTGCCTCTCGGGCAGCCTCCGCCCCCACAGCTCTCCCCCAGCTTCACGCTGTCCACTTCCACCCCCACGCGAGAAGCAGGACCTTCTTAGTGGGCAGAAGGGGGCACCAAATCCGCCGCTCTGGCTGGGCTCTGTCATCCACCCGATGACGACAAAACACCCCCTCGGGGTGCGAGATCCCACAGAGGGGGGTGTAAGGCAGAGTGTGCAATGGTGACGAGGCATAGGGCGCAGGTTCCAGGGAAATGCCCCAGCCGCCATCCCCTCCTGGGGAAAAGTCCAGCCAAACGGGGTCGGCCCAAAGCTGCCCCATGTCAGGCGCCTCCGGCGGGGCCGGAGTCTGGAAGGAAAGGAGCCAAATCACAATACAAGTCACGGTAAAGGCCGCCCGTCGCCTCCCCGCGGGCTCCCCCACTCTTGTCTTCCAAGGGTCTCCTTCCGCGCCCCCAGTCCTGGGGACGGGGGACAGGGTGCTGTCACTCAAGGGCCCCGGGGCCGCAGGCCAGGGTGTCTCCCGGGGCCTGGTGGGCAGCGCCTGCCGCGGGTCATCTGGACCGGCCGGGGGAGCTCGCTTTTCAGAGCTCAGCTTTCCTGCCTGCCCCCCAGTCCAGGAGAGGATCCGGCCGAGATCACAAAGCTTGATTGTCCCAGAAAATGGCTCCTCGAGGCCTGAGGGCAGCTCCAGCCTCTTTAAAGCAGGGTGTGAGTTCTGGGCAATGCACAGAGCTCGGAGGGGCCACGCACAGAGCTCGGGGTCTGCTGGATGGGAGGCGAGCCCCAGGCTGGGCGCGCGGTGGTCCGAACGTCCGTGCCAGCCCCAGCCCTCGGGGAAGGCCCAGGCGGTGGGGCCCGGGGGCTGAGGGGGAGGCCCGCGGCTGCACGCACGCAGCCCTGACCTCGGGGTCCACGCCGCAGAACCGAACAAGCCCCCCCGGTGGGGCGGGAGCAGGGCCCGGGTGTCACGCGGGGACACACGCCGAGGCGGGGGAGCAGCAGGAGAGGGGCAGCGCCTTGCCCGGGGTGCTGGCCGGAGAGCGCCTCTTCTTTACGCTGCAAACCCTGTTCTCTGCTCGGGCTGCGGGGGGCAGGCAAGGGAAGTCCGCGCCCAGGTACAGCACACCCGGCCCCACCCACGGTCCAGCCTCATCGACCGGCTCAACGAGGCGCCTCTGATCAGTCTCTGGGATGCGAAGTACACGGTCAAGGGCCCTGGGGGTCCCTGCAAGGCTGACCGGCGCCCCAGGGCCTTCAGGCGCCTGCTCCTGTCCCCTGGAAGCAGCCGGCGGGTGTGGAGTGCCGCGTGGAGCAGGTCGAGTGACACCCTGAGAGGTGAGGGGTCCCTGCGGAGAGGGGCCTGGGGGAGACGCACTCCCACGCTGGGCGAGGAGCAGGGCCAAGCGGGACGCAGCCGTGTGGACGCTGCCAGCCCCGCCGAGCTGGCCGGGGGTGGCCGGCCGGGGGTCGAGCCCGAGCGGGGTGGGGTGCAGATGCTAACCGGGCCCGGTGCGCCGGGGAGACGCGGGACAAAGGGAGAAAGCGGACAGAGGCGGCGGGTCTGAGGGGCACGCCCGCGTTGGGGCTGATACCTTGGTTGTGCGGACACAGCCCTCGCCGAGGAGGTGCCCGAGCGGTCCCGGGTGCCGGGGCGCGGTCAGAGCCTTTCTGTGCAGCAGTTCCGGTCTCTGCGTCGCGCCTCTGGCTTTTCTGTAAGTTTGAGGTTATTTCACAATAAATATATTCTTCTGTGGTGAGGTGGCTCTTGGAGTCACTGGGTTTGGGGTGCGGGGTCCTTGGGGTCACTCTGGGAAAGGTGTCCCCAGAGCGGGCCTCTCAGCGGCACGCGGTGAGTCTGCCAGGCAGTTTCTCCGCGAGACAGAGACAGTCTGATATTTTTCTTTTTTTTTTTTTATTTTGTAAAGTGTCATTTTTATTATTAAGTCAATATATGCATTTCAATATTAATTGGAAAAAAATTAAATTTTATCTCATTTCTTTTTTTTAATATTAAATTTTATTGTTATATTCCCCATACAATTGCAGCCCCCCCATTCTGACCCCAATCCCTCCCCTCCCGCCCCCGCCCCCCAAAAAGTGTCTCTGGTTCATAGTTTTTTGTTGATTTTGATTTTCACTTTCTTATATTCATTTTCCTGGTCCCTCATTTAGGTTTTCTAGATTCCTG
The DNA here is from genome assembly GCF_964194135.1 of Talpa europaea. NCBI lineage: Eukaryota > Metazoa > Chordata > Mammalia > Eulipotyphla > Talpidae > Talpa > Talpa europaea. The sequence goes on along the minus strand of NC_140080.1, from coordinate 574,316 downwards.
CTATGAGTGAGACCATCCGGTATTTTTCTTTTTCTTTCTGGCTTATTTCGCTGAGCAGGATCCCTTCCAGTGCCATCCATGTTGCTGCAAACTGCATGTGTTTGTCTTTTTTGATTGCTGAGTAATATTCCATGGTATATATGTACCACATCTTCTTGATCCAGTCATCTAATTTTGGGCATTAGGGTTGTTTCCAAAGCTTAGCTATTGTAAACAGTGCTGCTATAAACATAGGGGTGCAGGTGCTCTTTGGAATTGATGTTTCTGTGTCCTTTGGGTAAATACCTAGGAGTGGAATTGCTGGATCCTGTGGAAGCTCTATGTTTAGTAGGTCCAGAAATCTCCACACAGCTCTCCACAGTGGTTGGACCAGTTTGCACTCCCACCAACAGTGCAGGAGAGTTCCTTTTTCTCCACATCCTCGCCAACATTTGTTGTTACTAGTTTTTTTTATTTTTTTTATGTATTATTTATTTGTTTGTTTGTTTGTTTATACATATACATGCACTGGGTACAGTCAGAAGCACAGGAGGGTGAGAGAATTCCCCAGAGCCAGAGCGGGGAGCAGAGCAGGCAGAAGGACCGAAGGACACTGCTGAGGGGAGCAGCGGGCGGCAGGAGAGGTCTGCGCGCCACGTGGGACCCTCCTCCGGTGGCCAGGGAGCAGCCGGGGATCGAACTGGCGCCACAGAGGCTGTGGGCAGCTTCTCAACCCAGCGCTCAACCGCTGCGCCACCTGGGAGGCCCGTTGCTAGTTTTTTTAATATGTGCCATTCTCACTGGTGTGAGATGGTATCTCATGGTAGTTTTGATTTGCATTTCCCTGATGACAAGTGATGTTGAACATTTTTTCATATGCCTGTTGGCCATTTTCATTTCCTCTTTGGAGAAGTTTCTTTTTAGCTCTTCTGCCCATTTTTTGACTGGATTATTTTCTTTGTTGTTGCTGAGTCTCATCAGCTCTTTGCAGATTTTTGTGATCAGTCCTTTATCATTAGTGTTGGGTGCAAAAATGTTCTCCCAGTTGGTGGGGTTTCTCTTTGTTTTTGTTATTGTCTCTTTTGCTGTGCAGAAGCTCTTTAATTTGATGTAGTCCCAGCTGTTGATCTTCGCCTTCACTATCACTGCTTTGGGTGATGTGTCTGTAAAGATGTCTTTGATGTGCAAATCACGTAGTGTTTCGCCTATATTTCCTTCTATATATTTTATGGTTTCAGGTCTTATGTCTAGTTCTTTAATCCATTTTGAGTTGATTTTTGTGTATGGTGTGAGGTAGTGGTCAAGCTTCATTCTTTTGCATGTAGCGACCCAGTTTTCCCAGCACCATTTATTGAACAGACTTTCTTTGCTCCAGTGCATATCCTTTGCTCCTTTGTCAAAGATTAGTTGACCATAAATCTGTGGGTTTATTTCTGGATTTTCTATTCGATTCCATTGGTCTGTATGTCTGTTCTTGTTCCAATACCATGCAGTTTTGATGATTATGGCTTTGTAGTATAGTTTGAAGTCTGGGAGTGTGATGCCTCCATTTCCTTCTTTTTTTTTCAGTAGAGCTTTGGCTATTCGGGGTTTTTGGTGATTCCATATGAATTTCATCAATAATTGTTCTATTTCTTTGAAGAATGCCATTGAGATTTTGATTGGAATAGTATTGAATCTGTATATTGCTTTTGGAAGGATGGCCATTTTAATAATGTTTATTCTTCCAATCCATGAGCAGGGGATGTCTCTCCATTTCTTTGTGTCTTCTTCTATTTCTTTTAACAGTGTTTTATAGTTTTCTTTGTATAGGTCCTTTACCTCTTTTGTTAGATTTATTCCCAAATATTTGATTTTTTTTGTTTCGATAATAAAAGGGGTGGTTTTTTTGATTTCTTCTTCTTCAGATTTATTGTTTGTGTATAGGAAGGCTACTGACTTTTGCGTGTTGATTTTGTATCCTGCCACTTTACTGAATTGATTGATGAGTTGAATTAGCTTTTCTGTGGAGTTTTTGGGGTTCTCTATGTATATTATCATATCATCTGCAAATAGTGATAGCTTGACTTCTTCTTTTCCTATTTGGATTCCTTGGATGTCTTTCTCTTGTCTTATTGCTCTGGCTAGGACTTCCAGTATTATATTGAAAAGCAGTGGTGAGAGTGGACATCCTTGTCTTGTTCCAGATCTTAATGGAATTACTTTCAGCTTTTCACCATTGAGAATGATACTGGCTGTTGGCTTGTCATAGATGGCCTTTATGATGTTGAGGTATGTTCCTTGTATCCCAAGAATTTCAAGGGCTTTTATCATGAATGGGTGTTGCACTTTGTCGAAAGCTTTCTCAGCATCTACTGATATTATCATATGGTTTTTATATTTCTTTTTGTTGATGTGTTGGATAACGTTGATTGATTTTCGGATGTTAAACCATCCTTGTGCCCCTGGAATGAATCCAACTTGGTCGTGGTGAATTATCTTATGGATACATTGTTGGATTCTGATAGCTAAAATTTTATTGAGGATTTTTGCATCAGTGTTCATTAGGGAGATTGGCCTGTAGTTTTCCTTTTTTGTGTTGTCCTTGTTCGGTTTTGGTATTAGTGTAATGTTGGCTTCATAGAACGTGTTTGGTATTGTCCCTTCCTTCTCAATTTTTTGGAAGAGTTTATGAAGGGTAGGCACTAATTGGTCTCTGAATGTTTGGTAGAATTCATTTGTAAATCCATCAGGTCCTGGGCTTTTGTTTTTGGGGAGGTTTTTGATTACCATTTCAATTTCGCTAATTGTAATTGGTCTGTTTAGGTGTTCTATTTCTTCTTTATCTAGCTTTGGGTGATTGTAGAGTTGTAGGAATTTGTCCATCTCCTCTAGATTGTTGAACTTGTTTCCACATAACTGTTCATAGTAGTTACTGATTATTCTTTTGATTTCTGCTGTGTCCGTTGTGATTTCTCCTCTTTCATTTATGATCCTGTGTATTTGTGCTTTCTCCCTTTTTTCCTTTGTGAGCCTGGCTAGGGGTTTTATTTTATTCATTTTTTCAAAGAACCAGCTCTTGGTTTCATTGATCTTTTGGATTGTTTTTTTAGTTTCAATTTCATTTATTTCTGCTTTGGTTTTTATTATTTCTTTTCTTCTACTGGTTTTGGGGTTTTTTTGTTGTTCTTTTTCTAGATCTTTGAGCTTCGAGATTAGGTTGTTTCTTTGAGTTCTTTCTTGTTTTTTGATGTGAGCTTCTATTGCTATATATTTTCCTCTTATTACTGCTTTTGCTGCATACCATACATTTAGGATATTGGTGTCCTCCTTGTCATTCAATTCAAAGAATTTTTTAATTTCTTCTTTGATCTCCTCGTTAGCCCAGTGGTCTTCCAGTAGTGTGGCTTTTAATCTCCATGAGGTAGGATAGTTCCTTGCCTTCTTTTTATGATTTATTTCTAGTTTGATGCCTTCGTGGTCAGAAAAGATGGTTGGTATGATTTCAATCTTGGTGTATCTGTTGATGTTTGTCTTGTGCCCCAGTATGTGATCGATCCTGGAGAATGATCCGTGTGCGCTTGAGAAAAATGTGTACTCCGTTTTTTTGGGGTTTAGTGTTCTATAGATGTCTGTTAAGCCCAAATGCTCTAGGTCCTTATTTAGAGCTTTAGTTTCTTTACTTATTTTTTGTCTTGTTGATCTATCCATTGTTGATAGTGGTGTGTTGAAGTCTCCCACTACGTATGTGTTTTCTCTGATGTCTGTTTTCAGAGAGGACAACAGTTGTCTGATATATTTTGGTGCTCCTTCGTTTGGTGAGTATATGTTAATGAGTGTTATTTCTTCTTGAAGTATTGTCCCCTTGATCATAATGTAGTGACCATTGGGGTCTCTTTTTATTTTTTTGAGTTTGAAGTCTGTTTTATCTGATATAAGTATAGCTGTTCCTGCTTTCTTTTTTGGTCCATTTGCTTGTAGGATTGTTTTCCATCCTTTGACTTTGAGCCTATTTTTATCTTTTGTAGCTAAATGTGTTTCCTGGAGACAGCAAAAGGTTGGGTTTTGTTTCTTAATCCAGGCTGCAACTCTGTGTCTTTTTATTGAAGAGTTTAGTCCATTTACATTTAGAGTTAATATTGATATGTTAGCATCTGTATTTGCCATTATGTTTGTCTTTCCTTTGATTTTATTTATTTATTCTTTTAATAACTTTTTTTTTTTTTTGGTCTTCTTTCGTTGTTATTCGTCCCTCTGAGGTTCTGGCTTTAGGATTCCTTGTAGTATTTTTTGGAGTGGGGGTTTAGTCGTAATGAAATTCCGGAGTTTCTCTTTGTCTGGGAAGGTCCATATTCTTTCTTCATGGAGGAAAGAGAGCTTTGCGGGATAGAGTATTCTTGGTTGGCATCTGTTTTCTTGGAGTCTGTTGACTATGTCCCTCCACTCTCTCCTTGCCCGTAGTGTTTCTTCGGAGAAGTCTGATGTCAGCCTGATTGGTTTTCCTTTGAATGTTATCTGTTTCTTCCCTCTTGTCAGCTTCATTATTTTTTCCTTGTCCTGGATTCTTGGGAGCTTTACTATTATGTGTCTTGCTGTGTTTTTCCTTTCGTCGTGGAAGTTTGGTGTTCTTCTTGCTTCTTGTATATCAATTTTCAGCTCCTTCTTCGCATTTGGGAAGTTCTCTTCAATTATCTCCTGGAATATTTTCTCTGTTCCTACATCTCTCTCCTCTCCTTCTGGAATTCCTATAACTCTTATATTTCCTTTCCTCATGGAGTCAGATAGTTCCCGAAGTCTTTCTTCATTCTTTTTCCTTCATACTTCTCTTTCCTTTTCTGTTTTGGTTCTTTTTATTTCTGTGTCTTCAAGATTACTTATTCGCTCTTCCATTTCACCTATTCTGCTTTCATTGCTTTTCCCAGAGTTCTTTAGTTCCTCCATTAATTCTTTGATCTCCTGCATTTGTTTTACTTCCCTCTTTAGGGACTCAATTTCCTTCTTCTGATCTATCACTTTTTTAATCATGGCAATTTTAAATTCTCTTTCTGGAAGGCTCAGAAGTTCTTCCACGTTGCTGTCGTTGCAATCTGGGGAGTGGTTTTCTTTTTGTGGTGTGCTTCTTTCCTGAGGAGTTGTTAGGTTGTGTGTGGTTCTTCTACTCCCTACTGTCTGTTTTCTAATTTGTCGTATGCGTTGGGACACTGTGTTGCTCGGACTGACTGGCATCTTGGGTGAACTTCTCCGCTCCCCTCTGGCTCTTCCAGGAGCCATCTCTGTCTTCTGGGGGAGGTTTCTGCTGGTTTTAGGCAGTTTTTACTGAAGAAATGTCCCTGTTCTCAAATGGCGAAGCGGGATGCAGTCCCTGCGCCTCCGGTTTCAGGCACACTCTTCTGCGCACCCGGTCTGCCCCAGACGTGGGTGCCTGCTCCCTCTGTGGGCTCAGACTGCTGGTCGGAAGGGGCTTGGCGTGGGCTAACTTCCCGGCTGGCCACTGGGTCCTCCAGAAGCCTTCTGCCCTTTTCAAGCAGTCTTAAAAAATTTCCTGTTCTATGGGGTGTTAGTGACTTTTTTTCCTGGTCGCTAGGTGGCGCCAGAGAGCTCTCCTATTGTCCTTGGGGGGCTGTTTTTCGCCTCCCCCCACCCCGTGGGACAGGGAACAGAGCGGGAATGGTAGGGTACACCTCAACAGCTTTGGGGTGCTGTGTCTGCCTTGTGCCCCACCGTCGTGGAGAACCCACGCCCCGAATTTTCGTGCCCCGGGTCTCAGTTCAAAGCCCTCAGTTCCAGGACGCGGGCTGTAGCCCAGTTCGCTCCCGTGCCTGGGCGCCTGGTTCCTGCTTACTCAGGGAGGGACCTTCACCTCAGTGAGGACCTCCGCGTGTCTCCCCGCAAGCCTAGGTCGCAGGCGCGGGGACCTGGGCAGCTGCGATCCCGGTCTGCACTTGCTTTTCAAGCGCGCCCAGCGCGCCGCTTTTGCTTTTCCGCGCCAGCTTCCCGGCAGCCCGGGCTGTGTGCGTGTCTCCCGGGGTCTTTGTTCTTCTCTAATGGCGCCCGGAGCCGTTCGCTCACCGCCGCGGCGGATCCTGCAGGGTTCACCTCAGCTCCCGTTCACGGGGTGTGGTGGCTGCAATAGTTCCTTTCCACTCACAGTCCCGCTTGCTGAGTCCTTTGTTCTTGTTGGCCATTTTGGTTTGTTGTTTTCCTCCTCTCTGCCTGTCGGAGAGTGCCGCCTCTGTGGGCGGGGGAGGGGAGCAGGGTTCTGCGCTTCCCTCCCTTCTAGTCCTCTTTTATGGCCACTTTCTTCTTCGGGTAGTTTGCTGGAGTCACCCGTTTATCTTCCGTGTCCCAGTCCTCACTGGGACCTGCCGCTTTTCCTCCCTAGTAACTTTTTTTAATGGGAGATCTTACTCGCAGCGTCTCCTCGCCGCCATGTTGCTCCCGACAGTCTGATATTTGAAGGGCAGGTTCATTAGGGAAAGCGGCGGCAGAGTCGAGGACACTTGCGCGGACACCAGCGGGCAGGAAGAGCTGCCCCGGAGGGGACAGGCTTGCTGAGAGAGGCCTGGGGGTTGCAGGCGGGGGCCCTGAGGAGAGCGGCCTCCGCTGAGGGGGTCAGTGAGGAGAAGCCCCGGCAGGTGCAGGAGGCCGCTGCCCTGAGGAGGAGAGAGTGGGCGAAAGGAAGGCCCTGCTCGGCCCAGGTGGGCAGAGGGCGTGCGGCCCCGTCGTGGGGGCGGCGACAGGTTTTACCATCTTGCGGTAGGGAGGGCTCATCTTTGTGGGTGGATGGTGCGTCCCTTAATCCCCATCCTCATCTGCAGGCCCGTGCCCCTGACACTCCCTATGGCATCTGGTAGTTTCTGGGTGTTGCGCCTCCTACCTGGGCGTTGACGCCTGAGGGTCTGGGTTTCTGTAACTGGGTGAGTGGCTCACGCTGATCCCCTCTACCCCACCTCCCGGTGTGAGTCGGGCTCTCGACCTTGTCCCTCCTTGCCAGCTCTTCCGTTCTCCACCATTGACTACTGGGCCTCTCCTGGCTCAGGGCTCGCTGTCTCAGGGGGACGCTCCATGACCAGCTCTTACAAGTGTGCCTTCGGCCTGCCGTGGGCTCCCTCCCTGACCCCGCTCCTCACAGTCCTGCCGATGACATTCTGTACCACGACTTACCTCTGTCCTCTGTCGGCGTCGCCCTGCCCATGGCACCACATCACAGGAATGTCAGAGCCCCAGGGCGGGACTCTGCTTGGGTTCACTGCTGTAAACCCATGCTTCGAAGACTGGCTGATGGGCCTCCCTGGTGGTGCAAGTGGCTCGTCTCAGCAGTAAGAGGCTGTCACAGCCACTGCAGCACGAGTCCCATCCCCGGCCAGGGAGCTACCCGCAGGGCGCAGCAGAAACCTCCTGTCTCGCCCGCTGCTCCCCTCAGCAGTGCTTTTGGTCCATCTGCCTGTTCTGCTCCCCACTCTGTCTCTGGTGGATCCTCTCACCCCCTGCTCCTCTGGCCTGCGCCCCAGATCTTGTGTGCATAAATAAATAAAAACAAATCTTTAAAGAGGAAGATGAAGAGCGACTGACGTCTAATGGTATTTAAGAAATTTTGTTCCACTAAGTTTAGGCCTAAATGTGTTAAATAAGGTCGAGGGCTAAGGATGCTTCGGACTCAATTGATTCTTACATATCAAGGCCTAATTCGGAAAAATTCCGAAGGTAAGAGTATGAGGAGATGTCAACAAAGTGATAAAACGGATCTCCCAGTTTACACTACACTGCCCTATGTACATGCGCCAATACGTCTGCATATTTACATGATTCATTTAAAATCATCTATTTAGAATGGATGGGTAAGAAAAATGCTCTCTTCGATGGAATATTACTCAGCCTTAAGGAAGAAGGAAGCCCTACAAGGTGTGACAAGATGGCTGCACTTTGAGGACATGCTACATGCAGTCAGTCAGTCACAGAAGCAGAGAGCCGAGGCTGCCAGGGGCTGGAGGGGTGGGGCGGTGCTTAGGGCATGGCTGACTGTACCAGATGCAGAGTTTCAGTCACACGACATAAACGAATCCAGAGACCTGCTACACAGCGCGAGCTGGGAGTCAGCACTGACCAGGCTCTTCAATTCTGTCAAGAGGCTGGATTTCAGGGCCTCCCCTAGTGGCGCAGCGGTTGAGCGCTGGGTTGCGAAGCTGCCCGCAGCCTCTGCAGCGCCAGTTCGATCCCCGGCTGCTCCCCGGCCACTGGAGGAGGGTCCCACATGGCGCGCAGACCTCTCCTGCCGCCCGCTGCTCCCCTCAGCAGTGTCCTTCGGTCCTTCTGCCTGCTCTGCGCCCCGCTCTGGCTCTGGTAAATTCTCTCACCCTCCCGTGCTTCTGACTGTACCCAGTGCTTGTATAAATAATAAATAAATAAATAAATAATAAACACAGACCTTATTTAAAAAATTGCTTTAAAAAAAGAGGCTGGATTTCATGTTAAGGATTCTTATCACAGTAAAATAAAAATAAGCATTTTTTAAAAGTCATATATATCTTGCTTATTATACAGTTGGCCCTTGACCAACTTAGGGAGTTGGGGAGCTGTGCCCCTTGGGGAACATTCTCCCATAATGTGTAGTCAGCCCTCTGCGTCTGGGTCTGCACCTGCAGTTGGTCGAATCATGAACACAGAAGCCATGGCTAGACAAAAATTCGGGCAGAAGCAGCCCCTCCCACCGTGCAAAGGTCGACTGTATTCAGACCTGTCTCCTAGTTGCTCCTATAGGCTACTTCCTGAATTTATTTCTTAAATAAAGTGGTCTGCAAACCACTGCTCAGTCAATCAAAATATTGCTCTTCTAATATATTTTTAAGATTTTATTTATTTATGCACACAAGAGCTGAGGTACAGGCCAGAGGTGTGGGGGGTGAGAGGATTCACCAGAGACAGAGTGGGGAGCAGATCAGGCAGGCTGACTGAAATACACTGCTGAGGGGAGCAGCAGGGAGACAGGAGAGGTCTGCTGCGTCATGGGGTCAGCTCCCTGGCCAGGGATCGAACTCAGGCTACAGAGGCTGCAGATAGTTTGATAGCGCTGACACTTAACCCCTGCGCCATCAAGGAGGCCCCTATCCTGTCTCTTATTTTTTTTTTTAAATCTCTTTATTAAGGTCCCTCTCTCTTTGTCTCTGTCTCTCTCTCTCTCTCCGTCTCTTTGCCTTCCCTTCGGTACTAGGCTGGTTAACTCCTGGATGTATATTCCCTTGGGTGTTCACATGCACATCTATGTCCCGCATCTGTATGTCCTTCCTTCAGCGCAAGGGAGCCCCGGGGGGTGAAACACGCACATGCCTGTGCCTTCACGTTAGCTGTCATTCCAGGCAAAGCCTCAGTGCCCAGGGGCGGCCTGGGAAGGGGCGGCTACTTCCGAAGCAAGCAGTCTGAAGAGACACGCGGCGCCCTGTGAGTGCCTTCATGTCTCGAGCCGATCAGATGCCAGGAAACAAAGGCAGAGCCTCAAATACCGGGTCCCGTCGTCTGGAATTCTCAGTGGCAGCGGAAACAGAACTGCAAGTTATCCGTGAGGAATGTTCACCAACCATTTAACAGAAAAATATAGAATTTTTCAAAAGTACGCAAAGTCGTTGAGGTTTGACATATTTACAAATAAGTATTGCTTCCATAATCCTGTTAGAGCAAAACTAGTTTGACGCCCGACAAAGTCAGGGACGGACAAGGTGCATCTGCCCACGGTAAGCACATGCAGCGCCACCAATTCGTCAGGTTGCGTCTCTCCTGAGAGATTTTGTAAAATTCCTGAATTATCAGCTTAGTTTGGAGAAACAGTGACTCACGTCATTTTTGAGAAGGAAGATGCGTAGAGTTTTCATTTTAAAACAGGAAGTAAAAGTCTAAAGTAGGAGCCGGCGTGCACATTTCCGCTCCCGCCGGGACTGCGATGAACGGCCCGGCAGCGCCCGCCCCGCCGTGGGCTCCGTGCTGACGCGGAAGGGCCGGCTCGGGCTGAGGCTCTGGGCGGGCCCGGCACCTGGCGGAAGGCATCCGTGACGGCTTCGTGCCAGTCTGGACACTCGAGGACCGTGAGGACAGGCTCTTCTGGAGGAATGACCCTGAGGAGGTGCGACAGAGTCGTTAACTTTACATCTTTTGTTTAAAACAGAGGCACCTGCGGCCCCACGCTGACGACCCCTGTTCTGACCCCTGTTCTGAGACGTTCTTCGCTCTGAAGGCCGGGAGCAGGATGCCTGCAGACGCCGGGCCTGGTCCTCCGAGCTGACTCCCCGCCTCTCACGAGGTAGGTGAGTCAGGCCCAGTCAGGCAGCCTCGGTCTGAAATGGGCCTGCAGGGGAGATTCCACTGCGAATGCTGTGCGCTGTGAAGAGTCTGCAGGAAACACCTGAGAGCGGTGAGTCGGGTCATCATGTCTCGAATATCCTAAATCGACGCCTTCCTGGGCCCCAGCGGTCATGGCGACTCACGAGAGGCCAGGAAAGGCCCCTCAGCGCCATTACAGGAGCGAAGAAGATGGATCTCGAGGAGCCGTTAGCTGTGTTGGAGAGCTCCCAGCAGGCTATTTACAAGCCACAGCCTACAACCCAACACACGCCGCACATGCATCGTACACACACAGCACGCACAGCACGCACCGCACACACGCACACGGCGCCCGCATACACGCAGATGTTGGGAAAGCCTAAAGATTTGGGAAAAACCTCATCCTTCTAGCAGCTATTTCCTTGCAACTAAGGATGGGGGACGGGCCACATTTTCTGCAGAGGTTTAACAGAAGGTTTGCAGGTGACACCTTTCGCACTCTCGCAGCGGGCCTGAGTCTCTGGAGGGTGTGAGGACCCTTGTCTTTCTGCGGCGCCTCCCTGCCCTCCTCAGGACACGGTGGCGCTGGCTTCCCTCTCACACGAGGAAAGTGCTGTGGATTCCTGACGTGCAGAACCAGTCCCGCTTGCTCCTTGTAACAGTGGGCACGACAGCAGGACCCCCCAGGGTCCTGCTAAAACAGAGCTCAGTGCAGGCCCCTGGCCGCCTCCTCGTCGGTCAGCAGGAGAGGAGCGAAGGCCACTGCACCGAGCTGGTGCACACGTGAGGGACGCTGGGCCACGGGGCGTCTCCTTCCGTGTGGAGACGTCGCTGGCCTCTCAGGCTCCTGCACTCTGACTGCTCTTCAGCTTCTGATCCTGCTCACGTTTTCCCACCAGTTCCCTCAGGATTGTCCAGGGTGGGGTTAAATTACTTCCACAAGGAAGCCTCAGACTTCAGGGGCTGTAACGCCCATGGCAGCCAAACTCTAAGCCTGCAAGTGCCCTCGACACTTAAGGACAGCACTCACAGGAAGCAGGGCGGGCCTTAGCTACGGCCTGTCAGACTGCCCTTTGCTTTTCCAAATGTCTTTCCTGGAGGCTGTCAGAGGAACACCCCTAACCACCTCCTGCTTGGTCTGCCTAGTTCCTCTCTCTAAATGTAAAGACAAAATCGGGAGGTTTTTACTGTGCCTCAGTTTACCTTGCAACAGTTCTGACACCGTTCCCCCACTTGCTCTGCCGTTAGTACCCTTAGGCTCTAGCTTTGATACTGATTGTGTCTCAAGCCCCTCTCCTTGTTGCAAAATACCTGCTGGGAAATTCTAGTCGGATTCCCCTAATGTGAACCCCAGGCAACTGTGTCATCACTCTCCTGCTCCCGGCTCTCTTCTCCCCTCCGTCCAGCCACACCCACCCGCGTCTGTGGGCTCCGCTTCTGTGGACGACAGATCCCAGGTCAGCATCTGAAACCGGGTGTCCCCTCTGGTGCCTCTCGTTTACCAGGTTCTCCCCGCCCCTGCCGAAGGGTGACCCTGGTTTCCGAGGGTTTCTCACCCTCTCTGTTTCCGCGTCACTCCGGTGGTGGGATTCATCCCTTCTGGGCTCCCGTCGTCGCCTCGCCAGCGCCCCAGGAAAGCCTCCCCGTAGGTGCCGCCTCGCACCCCATGCTAGGTGAGCGTCCTGAGGTGGGGAACTCTGCATTCGCCCCTCTCAGAAATGTGAATGGGCGTCTCACTCCCTTGGGGTGAGTCCAGTGAGTCTGCTGTCTTCTCCCAAGCACTTACGCGGCTGATTTTCTGGAATGTAAGATCCGGTCCAGTGGCAACTGACAGACCTTTGGGAGAGGCCAAAAAAAAAAAAAAAAGCAAAAAGTTGTGAGAGCTCCAGGGCAGGGCTGAAGCTCCCTCTTAGCAAAGACCTTCCCCTGGCCCCTCAGCATCCCCCCGTGTTCCCGAGCCCGTGGCAGCGCCCAGCTGACGGCGGTCCTCATTGCAGTCAGCAAGAAAAGGGGACAAGGAGGGCGCGCCTCTGTCGAGGCGGCGTCTGGAGGCTGTGCCTGCCCCTCTTCTTGGACCCCTCGCTGAAAGGTCGTCTCCACGCCAGCTGTGCTTCGGCCCTGACCACCCAAGGGCCCCGCCCTGCGGGAAGTTGTCTTGAGGGAGCCGGGCCGAGGGCTACCACCGGGAATCTCTGCGGACCGGCCCCGCCGCCGCTTCCCGCACCACCTGCCGTTCTCAGCCCCCCCCCTCCCCTCCCCTCCCCTCCCCTCCCCTCCCTCCCCTCCCGCGTTAACAGACTCCTCAAAGCCCTGCCGACCCGGGGCGCCGAGCCGGTCCATCGCGTGCAGGCTCGTCACAGCCGCGCTCTGAGGCCTTGCGCGAGGCGGTCGCTCCAGCTCCAGCGTTCATTCCCGTCTGACCCCGCACCACCCGAGGCCTGGGCCGGCCGGCCGTCTCCCGGCAGCCGGCGTGGCCCTGCCCGCCCGCGGGAGCACCCTGGGGCCGGCTCGCCTGTCCCTGCAGACCCGCAGCCCTTGTCTGCGACAGCGCCCCTCAATTCGCGTCTCGGGGTGAGCGCGGGCCATGCGTCTGAAGAGTCTCGCCTCCCGTGCAGCGGCCCGGGACGGGGAAGACGCAGCACAATATAAACGTGTGAGAGGCTGCAGCGAGCAGGGCTGCGGGCGTCCCCCGGCCGCGGGGTCAGAGGCCCCCGACCCCGGTCAGCCGGGAGGCCAGCCGGGAGGCGCTGCCAGCGGGCCCCTCGCCGGCTCGCGGGAAGGTCAGCAGCCGGGGACGAGGGACGCAGTGAGAGTCCTTTTCAGTTAAAACAGCACATTTATAGGAATCCGAGGGCAGGAGGCTGGGAAGGGCGAGGGGCCGTGAGCGGAGGCGGCGCCCGGCTCTGCGCTGAGCTCCCGGTCCCCGCGGCGCGGAGGGCTGCGGCCCCGCGGGTGGCCGGGCGGCCGGGCTCGGTCCTCAGCCGGGGGAGCGCGCCGCGCCTCGCTGCGTGTTCTCGGGGCGCCCCCCCCCCCGAGCCCGCCCGCCGCACCGACGCGGCCGTCCTGGCGCTGCTGTCCCGCCCGCCCGGGGGTCGGCCCCGGGCCGGAGCCGCTGGGCCGCGCCGCGCGGGACTCGGAGGCCGCGGCTGGGACGTGGCTGACGCGGGCGGCGCGGGAAGGGCCGCGGCGCCCTCCCGGGATCCCCGTCCCGGCGTGCGCGGGGCCGCGGCGGCACCAGGCGGGCGCCCGGGGTCCCCTCAGCTCTGCGGGGTGTGGGGGAGCCCGGCCGGCCGCCGTCCAGGCCGCTGCGCTCCGAGGAGCCCGCGCGGCGCCGCGTTTGCTCACGAGGGGCGGAGGCGCGACGCGCTGAGGCCCAGCCCGGCTGCGCGCACCGCTCGGCGGGCTTCACGGAGGCCCCGGGCCGCGGCGCGCCTCGCGCGTCCGGGCGGAGCAGCACCGGCGGCTGCCGCGGGGCGCGGCGCTGGGGTCCCGGGGCGCCGCCGTCGCTTCCGTTTCAGGACGAGCGTCGACGAGGGGCGGGGGGGGCCGGGGGCCGGGGGCCGGGGAGGCGCCGGCGCCGCTCTGTGGGGACCACGCGGGGCGGCCCGCATTCCCGGGGCGCAGCCCCCACGCGCCCCAGGACCCGCCGCCGCGGCGAGCGGCGAAGCCCCAGAGGGGCGCCGCGAGGGCCGAGAGGACCTGGCGGGGCCGGGGGGCGGGGCCCGGGGGGCGGGGCGCGCGGGCCCGGGGGGCGGGGCGCGCGGGGCCCGGGGGGCGGGGCGTGCCGGCCGCGGCGTCGACGCGCGCGCGACGGGCAGAGCTCTCGCGAGCCCGGCCCCGGCCCCGCCCCCAGACACGTGACCCGGGCTGCGCGCTCCCGCCGCCAGCGCGCGCTCCGCCTCCCCCTCCCGCCGCGCTGCCCTTCCTCTCCGCGTTCCCACCCCCGCCCCCACCGCCGAGCCGCGGCCCAATCGCGGCTCGAGCCGCGAAGCGCCCGCCCCCCCGGCCCCGTCCCCGCCTGCCCATTGGAGGAGCGCGCAAGGACGCGTCCCGAGGGCGGGCGGCGGCCATTGGTGGGCCGAGCCGCCGGGTGCCCGGATGAGGGAACATTCTGCGGTATAAAGCGCGCGGGGAAGGCGGGAGACGGCGCAGTTTGAATCGCCGTGCGCGGACGAGTGGGCGGCGGGCTCCGCGGCGCGACCGGCCCTTTCTGTGCTCGCGTGTGTGCGGCGGCGGCTCGACATGGTGAGGCGGGCGGCGGGCGGCGGCGGGCGGCGGCGGGCGGGCGGCGGGCGGGGCGGGGCGCGCGGCGGTTGGCGGGCGGCGGGCGGGCGGCGGGCGGGCGGGGGCGCGCGGCGGCGGCGGGGGGCGGGGGCCGGGTCCCGCCTGACGCGCCGCCGCCCCCGGCCCGCCCCGGCCCCCGCCCGCAGGCTGGCGGCAAGGCCGGGAAGGACTCCGGAAAGGCCAAGACAAAGGCGGTTTCCCGCTCGCAGAGGGCCGGCCTGCAGGTCAGCGCGCGCGGCGGGCGGGGGCGGGGGGGGCCGGGGCGCGGGGGCGCCCCTCACGCGCCGTCTCGCCGAGGAAGTTCCCGGTGGGCCGCATCCACCGGCACCTCAAGTCCCGGACCACGAGCCACGGCCGCGTGGGCGCCACGGCCGCCGTGTACAGCGCGGCCATCCTGGAGTACCTCACCGCCGAGGTGCGTGCGCGGGGCCCGGGGGGCCGGGGGCCGGGGCCCGGGGGCGGGGCTGCAGCGTCCGGGTGCCCCGCAGGTGCTGGAGCTGGCGGGGAACGCGTCCAAGGACCTGAAGGTGAAGCGCATCACGCCGCGCCACCTGCAGCTCGCCATCCGCGGCGACGAGGAGCTGGACTCGCTCATCAAGGCCACGATCGCCGGCGGGGGTGCGCGGGCCGGGGGGCCGGGCGCGCGGGCCGGGGGGCCGGGCGCGCGGGGCCGGGGAGGGCCGGGGGCGCGGGCCGGGGAGGGCCGGGGGCGCGGGCCGCGCGCTCACGCTGTCCCCCCGCAGGCGTGATCCCGCACATCCACAAGTCCCTGATCGGCAAGAAGGGCCAGCAGAAGACCGTGTAGAGGACGCCGCGCGCTGCGGCGCCGCCCGGCCCGGCGCTTGGAGCCCCGCGGACTGCCCCGCCGGCCCCGCGCGCACTGTGGCTTCAGGGAAGCCGGCGCGGCCGGGCGCGGCGCGTGGACTGTTTTTAAGAAGCCGCTGGGCCGCCGCCGGCCGGAGGCGCGCGGGTCCGGCCGGGTCTGCACCGCCCTGCGCGGCGGGCGCTCAATAAAGGTCACGTCCCCGCGCCGCGTGTCTTTCTCGCCGTCCGGCTCCGGCCCGCGGGGGGAGGCCGAGCCCGCCCGGAGCCCCGCCGGCCCCGCGGCTCAGGCGCCGCGCGCGCTCCCGGGTCGCGAAGCCGCCGGCGCCGCGCGGGGCGGGCCGGGCAGGGGCGGGGAGGGGGCCGGGGTGGAACCGGCCCCTCGCGGCCGCGTCGAGCGGGTCGGGGGGACGCCGGCTTCCGGGCGAGTCCAGATTTGGCAGAACTAAGTTGGGGCGACGGCGCCGCCAGGCCGGGGGCCGCGGCCCGGTGGGGCGGGGCGGGGTGCGGTCGGAGCGCGGCGGCTCCCGGTGCGGGGCGGCCTCGGGCGCCCGAGCGCGGGCGGGAGCCGGGGAGGGTGCTCGGGGGAAGCCGGCGGCCGCCGCGGCGCCCCGGGCCGGGGGGCGGGGGGCGCTGGGACACCTGCGCCGGCGGCGCCACCTGCGGCCGCGGGGCGGGCGGGCGCGCGGGCCCGGGGACGCGGCCGGCGGGGGCGGGGGTGGGGGCGGGCGCGGGGCGGCGCTCGGACGCCGGGGCCGGGCGGGGGCCGCGGGGCGGAGAGTCGGCGGGGGCGGGGCTGCGGGCTCAGGCGCCCGGCCCGGCTCCCCGCGCCCGCCCGCGCCCCGCCCCGCCCGGCCGGCCGCGCCCCGCGCCCCGCGCCGCCGGCACTCGGGGACGCGCAGGCCATGGAGGGGAACCGGGACGAGGCGGAGAAGTGCGTGCGGATCGCCCGCGAGGCCCTGGACGCCGGGGACCGCGCCAAGGCCCAGCGCTTCCTGCACAAGGCCCAGAAGCTCTACCCGCTGCCCGCCGCCCGCGGTGAGCCGCCCGCCCGCCCCGGCCCGCCCCGGCCCGCCCGGCCCAACCCGGCGCTCGGGCCTCGCGGCGCCCGGCCGGCACCCCGAGTCCCACCTGCGGCCGCCCCGTTCCCCGCCGCCGCCGCCGCGTCGCCCCCGGAGGCCCCGGGCCGATCCTCCCGCGCCCCCGGCCCCGGCCCCCGCCCCGGCCCCCCCGGGAGGAGCGTCCCCAGGCGCCCCGGCTCAGACCCCGAGACCGGGGCTGGCGCGTCGCCACGTACCCCGAACCCGGAGCCCGGGAGGGGCTTCCCCGCACGGCCCCGGGGCCCCGGAGGAGCCGCCGCGGGGCCCCGGGCCCCGACCTGACCCCGGGCCCGAGAGGCAGCAGCGCGGCCCGGGGACCCCAGGGGCGCGGCCCCGCCCACCCCGGCCGGCCCGCCCGCCGCGAGGGCCCCGGCGTCCGGCCGTCCCCGCGGGGGCTCGCGCGGCCTTCCCGGCGGGCTGGTTCCCGCCGCGCGGCTGCGCCCCCGCCCGCCCGCCCGCCCGCCCGCACCGCGTGAGGCCCGGGGAGGCGGGACGGGCGCTGCCGGCGCTGCTCGGGGCGCCTGCGCCGGGTCCCCCCGTGCCGGGTCCCCGTGAGCGGCGCCCGCCGAGCCCGGGCTGGCGGCCGGGCCCCGAGCGCAGGCGCCGCGCGGGGGCAGCCGGCCGTGGAGGCGCCCGCGGGGGGCTGCGGCCGGGGCTCGGGGCGGCCGGCGGTCCCCGGGGCGGGCGGGCGGGGCGGCCGGCGAGAGGCGCGGCCGAGGTCGCGCGGGAGCGGCAGAGCCGGGGCAGGCGCCTCCCGCAGGGCGGCCGAGCCCGAGGCCGCGTCTCCCGGCGACCCCGGCCGCGGCCTGAGGGGGGCGGGGGCGGGCGCCTGCTCTGCCCCGGTGTGGCGGGAGCGAGCGGGGCCGGGCCTGCGGGGGGCCTCGCGCTGGGGGGCGCCGCCCGCGCCCCGCCGCCCTCAGCCGCCGCCCTCAGCCGCCGGCGCCTCAGGGAGGGGAGCCCGTGGCGCGGCCCGGCGGGCGCGCCTTCCACGGCCGCGAGACGCTCCCCGCGCGGACAGAGCCGCCCCGCCCCGCCGGCCCGCGGGGACCCCCGGGGCGCCCTGGGGCCGGCGCCGGGGACGCCGCTGCTCCTGCCTCCCGGCCTGGGGCCGCCGCACGGGCGCGAGGCGGGGCCCGCGTGCGGCTCTCACGTGCGTGCGTTTCCCTCGCGGTCAGCGGGGCGGGGGCCCCTCCTCACGCGCCGGCCGCGGCCGCTCTCGGTGAGGCGACTCCCGTGCTCTCCCCGGCCGAGCAGCAGTTCATTTATTTTGGGGTTTTGATTTGTCAGTTTCTCTATATTCTGGCTACGAGTCCCTTATCCCATGCGCAATTTGCGGTTTTTTGGTTTTTTTTTTTTAAGATTTTTTTATTTATACAAGAGCCGGGGCACAGGCCAGAGGCGCGGGCGGTGAGAGGGCTCCCCAGAGCCAGAGCGGGGCGCAGAGCAGGCAGAAGGGCCGAGGGACACCGCCGAGGGGAGCGGCGGCGGGAGAGGCTGCGCGCCCTGTGCTGATCCCCCGGCGGCCGGGAATCGAACCTGCGCTGCGGAGGCTGCGGGCGGGCGGCCTCACAGGGGCCCCGGCGTGCGGTCTTCCTCCCGCCTCCTGCCGGCCAGGCTGCCGTCCCGCCTTGACTGCATCCTTTGGTAGAGAAAGGTTTTTAATTTGAGGTAGTTCCCGTTAGTCTGTTTTCTGCTTTTACTCTCGCTGCTTCGGCGAGCGCGTCCGGGAAGTCAGGCTGGAAGTGAAGAGCCCCTTCAGCTCCCGCTGTGTTAGTCACCGCGGGAGGCGCTTCGCGGGCGCTCCGGTCCTTTGGTGCCACGTCCGTTTCATGGCGCGAGGCGCCTGGAGTTTCTTAAAGCTTATCGCCTGCCGTTCTCATACCAGCAGCTTGTATGAAGCGATCAGATATCGAAGAACAACGCGGTTGTTGCTGCTAAACGCATTCACATGGGAAAATTTACGAAAACCCTGGAAAGAGTCGAGCAGGATCTGTGAGCCGGGGGAGCCGGCAGCCGCGGGCCGCGACTGTCTGTGGGGAGCCGGAGGCCGCCCGCTCGCCGGCTTTTGGCGGCTTCGTACCCGGGATGAGGGCATGAGGTGCTCGGGATGAGGGGATGAGGTGTTCGGGATGAGGGCATGAGGTGCTTGGGATGAGGGGATGAGGTGCTTGGGATGAGGGGATGAGGTGCTCGGGATGAGGGCATGAGGTGCTCGGGATGAGGGCATGAGGTGCTTGGGATGAGGGGATGAGGTGTTCGGGATGAGGGCATGAGGTGCTCGGGATGAGGGCATGAGGTGCTCGGGATGAGGGGATGAGGGGATGAGGTGTTCGGGATGAGGGCATGAGATGCTCGGGATGAGGGCATGAGGTGCTCGGGATGAGGGGATGAGGGGATGAGGTGCTCGGGATGAGGGCATGAGGTGCTCGGGATGAGGGGATGAGGTGTTCGGGATGAGGGCATGAGGTGCTCGGGATGAGGGGATGAGGTGTTCGGGATGAGGGCATGAGGTGCTTGGGATGAGGGGATGAGGTGCTTGGGATGAGGGGATGAGGTGCTCGGGATGAGGGCATGAGGTGCTCGGGATGAGGGCATGAGGTGCTTGGGATGAGGGGATGAGGTGTTCGGGATGAGGGCATGAGGTGCTCGGGATGAGGGCATGAGGTGCTCGGGATGAGGGGATGAGGGGATGAGGTGTTCGGGATGAGGGCATGAGGTGCCCGGGATGAGGGCATGAGGTGCTCGGGATGAGGGGATGAGGGGATGAGGTGCTCGGGATGAGGTGCTCGGGATGAGGTGCTCGGGATGAGGGCATGAGGTGCTCGGGATGAGGGGATGAGGGGATGAGGTGCTCGGGATGAGGGCATGAGGTGCTCGGGATGAGGGCATGAGGTGCTCGGGATGAGGGCATGAGGTGCTCGGGATGAGGGGATGAGGTGCTCGGGATGAGGGCATGAGGTGCTCGGGATGAGGGGATGAGGTGCTCGGGATGAGGGCATGAGGTGCTCGGGATGAGGGCATGAGGTGCTCGGGATGAGGGGATGAGGTGCTCGGGATGAGGGGATGAGGTGCTCGGGATGAGGGCATGAGGTGCTCGGGATGAGGGCATGAGGTGCTCGGGATGAGGGGATGAGGTGCTCGGGATGAGGGGATGAGGTGCTCGGGATGAGGGCATGAGGTGCTCGGGATGAGGGCATGAGGTGCTCGGGATGAGGGGATGAGGTGCTCGGGATGAGGGCATGAGGTGCTCGGGATGAGGGCATGAGGTGCTCGGTGTCTTTCACCGGCGCAGCTGGATATAAAAGGAGGATTTCATCACAGAGTGGATGGCAGCGGGAGTGGCAGTAAAGCATGTGCAAATGCTTGGCAGTGTGTATTTTTTTAGCATGTTCTCAGAAAATGTTGATTGGAATGATTTAAGAATTGTGGGGAGAGGGAGAGCGGGACCATTTGTATAAGCTCCTGATTACATAGTGAGGGTGGAAGGAGATAGAAGCTGTCGGTTAACATGACAATTTAAATTTGGACCCCGGATTTTATTCTAGACAACTTCCAGACTTTTATACTCAGTTTTGACTGAAAGGGTTCATTCATTCATTCGTCAGACTCTGGGTGTGGTCTTATTCTTAGGTAGGTGAAAGAAAACACTGCATTTGGATTTCTGTTTTTCAGTGAACAGGAAAATGTGAGATGAATTCTAGGATTTCTGTCGTGTTTACATTTTATTCTTGTGAGATGAAACGTCTGATAAAACACTTTAAAAATTTGGCAGAAGTTTTTCTTGAAAAAAACCTTGACCTTTAAATGGATCTAGGACATTGTTGCTTTCTATGTTTTCAGTTGAGAATACTCTTTTACCGCCTAGGACAGTGGCCCTCTAGTGAACTGATTTTTACATCTTTCAGATATTCCCATACTGTGCGTCTGGGTTTGAAAGGATTGATATATATGAATTAACTACTGCATAGAGAATATAAATATTCTGGGGGAAGTGTCAGTAGGCTGAAAGTAGATTACATTTTTGTGGGTTTTTTTTTTTTTTTAGTTTTATTTATACATACTAGAACTGGGGTGCAGGCCAGAGGTGCAGGGGGTGAGAGGATTCCCTAGAGACAAAGTGGGGACCAGAACAGGCGGATCTCCTGAAACCCACTGCTGAGGGGAGCAGCAGGGAGACAGGAGAGGCCTGCCACGCCCTGTGGGTCACTCCCTGGCTGGGAAGGAACTTGAACTTAGGCCTTTGTGGTGATAGCGCTGAGACTTAACCCCTAGAGCACCAGGGAGGCCCCACATTTTTGTTTCTTAAGCGGTATGTTTATTGGATTATTGATGTATTTTGAACTATCACAGAGGGATCTAATCTCACCATTTTAATGCTTTTTACACTGTTGGTTAATAATTTCAGGCTAAGAGGGGAAGGGGGAATTTGTTTTGTTCTTTTTTAAAGATTGATTGATTTATTTATATAAGAGCTGGGGTACAGGTCAGAGATGAAGAGGGTGAGAGGATTCACCAGAGACAGAGTGGGGAACAGAACAGGCAGATTGACTGAAACACACTGCTGAGGGGAGCAGCGGGCGAGTCAGGAGAGGTCTGCCGCACCATGTGGGTGGCTCCCTGGCTGCTGATTGCTTCATAGTGTGGTGCTTAACCCCTTGCACCACCAGGGAGGCCCCAGAAGGGGGAATTTGAAACCTACGTTTTGTTTTGTTTTTTTTTTTTTTCTCAGAAGAGCATTTCTGTTGCTTTAAGAATGCCGTAGTCATTTGAGGAACAGTCTGCCTAACCCTTCCGCACAGGCCAGTCTGTGTCTGCTTTAATGCGCGGATTACTCACGTATCATTTGCTGTCTCTACCTGCACAGTAGCAACTAAAGACTCCTCTTTCAATTTTTTCCCCATGAGAGAGGTATGTGTAGACTTTCTTAAATTTTATTTTAAAATTTAAGTCTAAGGAAGAAATTGAAGTTCTGTCCCTTTTTGTCTCACTTAAAATGTAAAAGAAAGCTTTTTAAGTTGTCATTACGCGTCTGGAGTATGACCCTTTCATTCCTTTTTAGATCATTCCCTTCTCTTTCTGTTTCTGACTTAATTAAAATTTACTGCTGAGTATAACGTATATGTTTGGAACAGTGATTTTGCTAGGACCAACTTACAAGTGTTACAAACGTGTTTTCAGGTTACAGCCAGTAGCCACACTCCTTCCGGCATTATAGTTGAAGATAAAATTCTGAATTTGGTTTTGAACCTTAATTTCATAGTGGTGCACACTTGCATGTATAACTAACTTTGTCAGCCTCCATTTCCTCATCTATAAAATGGGGCATTATTTATTCAGCACACATTCACTGATTCTGCAGTCTCTGTGCCAGGAGCTGCGCAGGAGCCACATGCAGAACAATGGATTAATAGCCAAAGTAGATATAAAGAGCTCACACCCCTCCGCCAACAAACACTGTCAGAGAACCTGAGCAGACACTTCCCCACCGAGGAACAGCTGGCCAAGAGGCACGTGGAGACATGGCTCGAGTCTAATCTTACTCTTAGGGAAATGCAGAGCAGAACCCACCTGAGAGCGCGGTGAGAAGGGCTCCATCAGGAAGACGGGTCACAGCGAGTGCAGCTGAGGTGTGGAGAAAGGGGACACGTTGGCACTGTTGGGCCTGTGACGTGGTGCAGCATTTTGGAAAACAGCGCGGAGCGTCCCCATAAACTACAGCTAGAACTAGCATCCGACCCAGCCGTCCCGCTCTGGGCATCTTTCTGGAAACTAGGAAACCAGAGCTTGACCAGCTGCACGCGCCTGGCGCGTGACACCACTGCCCGTGGCCCCGAGGCAGGCCAGCCGCAGGCACAGCAGGTGCGGCGCACGGTTGGAAGAGAGGCCACGAGACACAGGTGCCCCCTGCTGTCCAAGCAACACGGGGGGCCCGGTGGGGTGGTGTGGAGCGAAAGAGCCCTAAGGAGCAAGACAAGCGTGGGATGCTGTCAGGCCGAGGTGGAACCAGGAGGCGGGTGATGGATGGACAGACAGCAGCAGAGCCGGCCGCCCGAGGAGAGGGGAGCGGGAGGGATGTGGGGCTGGTGACCATGTGGCCGCGTGTTTTTTTAAATAAATTAAGAAAGTACGTTCTGTTAGTTGCCAGACAAACCCCACCGCTCCCCCCACAGAGTGCCGGTGCGGCCCGCGTGGGCCCGGGACTGCCGCCCCGACCGTGGCCTCCCGCGCGGCTCTCCCGTGCAGGCTGTCGGGTTGAATCAGCAGGATCCCGGAGGCTGTCGCTTGGCCTCATCCTTTGAGCTTCCTTACTTGCTGGCAAAAAAAAAACAGTCAAAAAACATCAGTCCCACTTTCTGTTGATTCTGCGCTAATTTATTTATGTATCCACACAAGAGCTGGGGTGCAGGCCAGAGGCGCGGGGGGTGAGAGGCTCCACCAGAGACAGGGTGGGGAGCAGAACAGACGGATCTTCTGGGTTTCTGCAAGCAGCCCTGATTTTTTCAGTGGGCAGTGAATGGTACTTAGCAACTAAGGCACAAACTCCGGGCACGCTCATTGCCCCTGAGCTCCCTGGCCCGGCTCTCCTGGGGTGCAGAACCAGCATAAGTGTGAACCCTGAATGCTTGTCTGTGTCCGGGGGGTGCGTGCTTGGGGGGCAGGCACAGTCTAGAGCAGCGTAGCCCACATGAATGCTGGCGTGTGTGAGGGGATGGAACTCGTGCTGCAGAGGCTGCGGATTGCTTCCTAGTGCGGTGCTGAACCCCTTGCGCCTCCCTCGGCAGGCCGGGCCGTGCGTCAGCCTCCACTTCCATGTCTGGTTCTCCGCCGCTGAGAAGCTCGGTTGTCTCCCCTGTTCCTGTTGACTTCCCCGCCTACATAAGGAGCGGCTTCCTTGACCCCCCTAGTTCGACCCCTGTTCACTTGGCCATGTTCAGGCTCTGACCTCCACCTTGTCCAGACACCTCAGCTGCCAAAAGCAAGGGAAGGAAGCAGAAGACCAATACTTTTCTTTCAAGTAAAAGGAAAGGCGGGAAGGCTACAAATTAAAAATACTTTTAATATTAAAATATTAAAAATTACTAAAATATTTAAAATAATTGAAATATTGAAAATATAATTTAAAATATTTTTAAAATATTAAAATATCTGTGCTAGATGTACGATGAAGACACACTCTGTGCTTTGTCTTAGTCACCGTACAGTCTTATTTCTACGGTCACTCAGCATTGAACGCTCACCTTCAGTGCTGATGTCACTGTACCTCATTATCTGGGGATCCTGAGCCTTGTGCTCTAGATTTCCAGAAGGGCTGCCATGTGGCAGCTGTGCTGCCTAACCTTGAGAATGGTGAGATCACGTCTTCTAGAAGTCTTCTTACTGCTTGCGGTAAGCGGGAGATAGTCGGTCCCTGCTGTACAGTTCTTGCTCGGGACAGCTAGGTAGGTTATTCTGCTGTTTCGTGCAGGCAGGGCTGATGGGCAGTAGTGGAACAACGTAATTCTCTTTCCTGCCTAAATCATTTAACCCTTTCACCTGCGTGCCCAGTTAGTTTTACTGGGTCAATATTGGTTATTCTGGGTCAATATTCTCAGGGATGTGACTTGCCTTTTCATTATATACTTTTAGGGTTTTGTTAAGGACAGAAGTTTTGTCATTCTTATATTGGTTTTCTTCTCTTGCTTTGTTTCTCTTCATCAGTGCTCCTATTATATGTATGTTAGATCTTTAACTCTCAAATACTGGCCACTTTCTTGCTAATTTTTCGTCTTTTAAAAAACTTTCCTCTCCTTATATTCTCTTTCAATGAAGGCATTATCTGCTCTTTTTTTCTGGTTATCTTTTTTAATATTTTGTTTCTTCTGGCTTAGTGTTCTTTTCTGAATGGACATTTTTCTTATATTTCTTATTTTTTCCTAATTTTATCGTCTAAGCTCTGGAGGGATAATTTTTGGGGCTGTTCTAATTTATGTTGTTCTTTCACATGATGTATAATGAAAGGTTTCTCCAGCTTGTTTTGAAATATAGTCAATTGTCACATTTATTTGTTTTGTTGGCAAGTCTTTGTGTTATGCTTTCATTATCTTCAGACATTTAGTCCTGATCGCTTTCTTATAATAATTTGGTACCAAATCTCACTTTTATTGTTTTCCTTTACTTGCTCTCCGTGAAATTAGTTAGGCTTTTAAAATATGCAGCAATCCTTGGGGTACTGTAGCTGCTGTGTGGGTGGGTGTAGTGTGGTAACCTATTTCTGAAAAGGTGTCCACCTGTATACACCTAAACCATACACAGCACTGTCAACCAGTATTACCTCAACAGATAAAGGATTCACCTTAAAATAAATCACAGCGACCCTTCTCTAGTCAGTGGAACGTGTGAAGTTTGTCGTCTTGCTATGCACGGCCCTTCCCCCCACCCCCGCTGTATTTGGACTTTCTCTTCTTTTTTCTATTGCTCCAGTTCTTTTCAGCTTAGGCTGTATTCCCAGAGGCTTCTCCTCGGTGTGGCTTTATTTCAGAGGAGAGCTTTGACTAATGCATTTGCGAGCTTGTGGTAACTGGAGTGATCGTTGCCCCGAAGGCCTCATTGTGGCCCTCTCTGCTCACATGTTGCTGTGATGACCCAGACACGTTCCCTTTTGACACACCTTCATCCTTGTTTCCTGCTGTGAGAGGACTTGCAGGTTTCTTTGGGACTGTGTGTTCTGTCGTCCGTGTGTGCCTGTGGCTGCCCTCTGCTTCCTCACACATGGTCGGGAGCACCCGCACAGAACTCGCAGCTCTCGATGACTCACCTCACCTCGTGTTTAGAATTTTGAGCATGAGGCTTTGATTTTTCTAAACACTCTGATTGCGTAAGGGAGTTTTCAGAGATTAAAAGTTAAACTTCTGCAAGTCTTCTGGGATTCCCACAGAAATTCTCATAGTTGAAAGCTGTGAGCCAGTGCCTACTCCCATGCAGGCTCAGAGTGAGCCTTGTGATTGCATTAGGGGGCTAAACTTCAGTTAAAAATTGACTACATGGTACGTGCTTTAGTTATCGTGTTAATAACTCACAGATTGCTGTCAGGAGTCTTCCTGTGCATCTGCAAGTGGGTCATTACACAAACTGAATTTCTATGTCTTTGATCACCCCTTGAATGCATCAAGTAGGGGAAAGACGTCGTAGAAAGATACTCTCATATATGTCTTCTCTGTATTTGCATAGAGAGAGAGACATATGTATTTGTGTATGTAATATAAATAATAAATACATACGTGTTTATAAATTTGCCGAATGCACTGCGGGGATATGTGCGCACGCACACACAGACGACACAGCCTTCCTGAGATTTAATTTGTTGGACGTACAATTCATTCATTTAAAGCGTACTGTTCACTGGTTTCATTATATTCCGAGAGTTATGCAACCATTGCAGGAATTCATTGTAGGACATTTACTTTCCCTCACAAAGAAACCCCGTTCTCATTAGCAGACACTCATTTCTCTTCCATTCTGCTCTTTCTCCCCACTGACCCTTGAGAACAACAATTTACTTTCTGTTCCTGTAGATTTCCTAGTCTGTGCATTTCGTATACATCGAATCATGCGGCGCGTGGCCTTTTGTGACTGGCTGTTTCATTTCACGTGTCTTTAAGGTTCATCCATTTGGTAGTAGATGTCAGTACCTCATTTCTTTTTATGGTCAAATAACAGTTCCATCATGGAAATACCACATTTTATTTATTAACCTAGTCGTTAGTTAACGGACTCTTGGATTGCTTCCACTGTGTTGTTAAATTAAGAATTATGTTAGGAAGATTTGAGGGCGAGCTTTTGTAGACGGGTGTTTCCATTTCTCTTGGGTTTGTACCCAGGAATGGGATGGTGGGGTCACATGGTGGCTATTTCATCTTTTACAGCGAGCGCCCCAGGAAGTGATGTCTCCCTTTCACCCCCACCAGCTGTGTGTGAGGGTTCCCGTTTCTCCACATCCTTCCCAATACCTTCTATCATCCGTCTTTTTCATTAGGTCATCCTAGTAGGCGTGAAGTGCTTCTCTCTGTGGGGTTAGCTCAGCCCCGATGGCTGTGCATGGAGCAACGCTGCGCTGCTTGCTGGTCATTTGTTCGTCTGACTTGGAAAGTGTCTCTGCAGGTCCTCAGCCTATGTTTCAACTGAGTTTTTGGGGTCTTTTTATTATTGAATTGTACGAGTTCTTTATACATTCTGGAGATATGCATTTCTCGTTCAGCTGTCACTTGTAAATAGTCTCTCACTTCGGTGGTTTTTTGGTTGGTTTTTTTTTTTATTTTTACTTTATTGATGATAATATTAATGATTGTCTTCTTCAAAGGGCCAGAGATTTGAGTTTTGACAAAGTTCCATTTCTTTTTTTTTTCCTTGTGTTACTTGTGCTTTTGTTGTCATATTTAAGAATGTTTTGTCCAAGTCAAGATCATGGAGGTTTAACCCTATAGAGTCTTCAAGAGCTTTATGGTTACTGCTTTTACATATAGGTGAGTGATCTGTTTTTGAGCTAACTTTTTTTTTAAGATTTATTTTATTTATCTATACAAGCACTGGGTACAGTCAGAAGCGCGGGAGGGTGAGAGAATCCACCAGAGCCAGAGCGGGGAGCAGAACAGGCAGAAGGACCGAAGGACACTGCTGAGGGGAGCAGCGGGCGGCAGGAGAGGTCTGCGCGCCATGGGGGACCCTCACCAGAGGCCGGGGATTGAATCAGCGCTGCAGAGGCCGCAGGCAGCTTCACAACCCAGCGCTCAACTGCTGCGCCACTAGGGGAGGCCCCTAACTTTTGTTTTTAATATGTATTTTTTACATCATTTTTCATTTTTGCACACAATATATGCATTTTCGTCTTGGTTATAGTCCCCATGCAATTCCCCCCCCTTATTTTGACACTTATCACTCCTCCCCCCGCCCCGTGTCTCTCGTTTATAGTTGCTTGTTGATTTTGATTTTTACTTTATTATAATTAGTCTTTTTCCTGGTCCCTTATTTAGGTTTTCTAAATTCCTGCTATGAGTGAGACCATCCGGGATTTTTCTTTTTCTTTCTGGCTTATTTCACTGAGCATGATCCCTCCCAGCGCCATCCATGTTGCTGCAAACTGCATGTGTTTGTCTTTTTTGAATGCTGAGTAATATTCCATGGTGTGTATGAACCACATCTTCTTGATCCAGTCATCTATTTTTGGGCATTTGGGCTGTTTCCAAAGCTTAGCTATTGTAAACAGTGCTGCTGTAAACATAGGGGTGCAGGTGTTCTTTGGAATTGATGCTTCTGTGTCCTTTGGGTAAATACCTAGGAGTGGCATTGCTGGATCCTATGGAAGCTCTATCTTTAGTAGGTCGAGGAATCTCCACACAGCTCTCCACAGTGGTTGGACCAGTTTGCACTCCCACCAGCAGTGCAGAAGAGTTCCTTTCTCTCCACACCCTCGCCAACATTTGTTGTTGCTCGTTTTTTTAATATGTGCCGTTCTCACTGGTGTGAGATGGTATCTCATGGTAGTTTTGATTTGCATTTCCCTGATCACAAGTGATGTTGAACTTTTTTTCATATGCCTGTTGGCCATTTGCATTTCCTCTTTGGAGAAGTTCCTTTTTAGCTCCTCTGTGAGATAACTTCTGTGTATGGTGTGAAGTCAGAGCAAATTCCCCCCTGGCATGTGGGACCCTTTGCTATCTCACAAGTTCTGGAACGTGCTATGTTCTCTTTCATTTGTTTCCTTGTTCATTATGATTTTCTCTTTGATGAATGAGTTCTTTGGCTTTTTTCCCCTTTGCAACCTATTTGTGATTTTTCTAGTTATCTTTTTCTAATTGAGTTCTCACTTAAAATACATTGTGTTCCTAGACTGTGCTGTATGTAATACTGAATTCCCGAGGCTTGAAGAGGATAAGCTTAGAGTCTAGCTATGATGGAGTCTTTTTTATCCCTGGTGTTCCTGTAAGGAATGAATATTCACCAGTTGTTGGCTATGATGTCGTTATACCTTTCACATCAAATTTGATAAATTAGATGTGGGTATAGTTTGTTTTAGTGACCTTTTAAGCTTCCTGATGTCGGTTATTAGTGGAAATAAGTTCAGATCTCCTACAATGAAATGGATTTCTCTGCTTTATTCCCTTTTAGTTCTGGTAACTTTCTGTGTTCAGTTTTCAATTACTTTGGGAGCTTCAAGCTTACACAGCAGGAGAGAGAGAATAATATAATCAGTTCCTGTCACCCTCCCTTCTTTAACAATTATCAATATATATGGATCATCTTGTTACACTCTCGTATTTGCCGTTCCTGCCTCCGTGCTATTTCAGAGCAAATCCTGGATGTAACTGTCAGTGATTTGTAGACTCAGAGTTGGGCGCCTCTGGCCACAGAGTCACAGTCTGCTCACCATTCCCTTGTGGGTCTCCCCCTGTGCGGGTGCATTTTCTCTCTGCCTGATGTATATGTGGCATGGTATCCTCTGGGAAAACCATCAGTGGTTTCCCCCTGAAGTGGCTTCTTGTGTACTTTCTAGAAAATTATTGCAACTCAAGCGAACAGTTGTTCTCCCGGAGCACTTTGAGGGTATTAGTCCAGTGTCTTTTGTTGCTCTTGAGAAATGAATGAAAGTCTGGTTTATGTTTCTTTGTAGATAATCTCATTCACTCTTTGAAAGACTCTCTTTCTTAGGTATTCTGCAGTTACATCATGATATGACAAATAAAAGGATGTCATAAGTAATTGAGCGATACTAATTTTGAGTTATTGGCTTTAAGGCTTTCAGTATTCTACGTCTAAATGGAGTGTGTGGTTTGTAAACTGTGAAGCATCGGAGGGAATGCTTGCTATTTAAAAAGACCCCATGGTGAATCATTTTGGAGAATAAGGTTTTTAATTTGCCAGTTTTACAGTTTTCTTTTTAAAAGCATGTGTATGTGCCATGTTGTAAACAGACCCGGTGTGTTTTCTCTGTCTGTCTGCAGCTCTGTTGGAAATAATTATGAAAAATGGAAGCACGGCTGGGAGTGGGCCTCACTGCCGCAAGCCCTCAGGCGGCGTGGACCCAAGCAAGCCCAGCGGCACCCCGGACGGCACGTCTGGGCGCGGTGAGGGCGGAAAAGGCTACACCAAAGACCAGGTGGACGGAGTGCTCAGGTAGGAACGACGCGCCACGCGTCTCCACCGTGACGGAGACTGATGCAATGCTGAGCTGTCGGGTTACTAACAAGCAGGGATGTCAGGGGACTGCACAGTGGGTGCCTCACACTTGATGTCTGCAAAGTCACTCTGCAAACTATCACCTTTTTTTTTTTTTTTTTGAAGATTTATTTACTTATGCATACAAGAGCTGGGGTGCAGGCCACAGGTTTGGGGGTGAAAGGATTCACCAGAGACAGAGCGGGGAGCAGTGCAGGCAGATCCGCTGAAATACACTGCCGAGGGGAGCAGCAGGGAGACGGGAGAGGTCTGCTGCGCCATGTGGGTAGCTCCCTGGCCGGGGATTGAACTCGCGCTGCAGAGGCTGCGGACAGCTTCATAGTGCGGTGCTCAACTCCTTGCGCCACCAGGGCGGCCCTGCAAAGTATCAGCTTTCGGGAGGTTCCATCATTTAAAGTAACAGTCAATCACAGAGCTGTTACTTGCAGCTAATTTTTTTCAGAAAAAAAAAAATTTGCTTTTTCACACCGCACAGTGTTTTGATGACAATATTGAAAGAGTGTGAAGAATTGTTCTGTCTCATCTATATATGAGAGGGAAATTTCAGGAGAGGAAGGTCGCGGGTGGTGATCGCATCCCCCTCCTATGTCGGTGAAGGGTGGTCTCCTACTCGCGGCCCTGAGGCCATCATGTGTACGCAGACACCACTCGGCCTCCTTTTAAAGTTCTCCTGACTGGTTACTCTGCATCTGTGTTTTTGTTTTTGCCTCCTTATACACGTTTCCTTGAAGCAGAAGCATTAGGCAGAGTTGAGAGATGGCGCGCGGGTTTGGCAGAGCTGGCTTTACTAGTGTGATGACTAAGGAAGGAGCCTCTGGCTGTGGAACACCAGCGCAGGGTGCTTGGCCGCTGTCACTTAGGAAGCTGTCTCTGGACTTGGCTCCCTCGGAATCCAGAGTGTGAAGATGGCGCCTCTGAGCTGTGTCAGGTGCGGCGGGTCACGCGCCTGGCCCGAGGACTGCAGTCGGTGCGCCAGCCCGGGGACGCGGAGGGCGCCGAGGCAGCCTCTCTCTCTCCCGTGTCTCATCGCTCCTTCCAAATCCTGCTGCTTTGCTCACTCTTTCCTCTCCAGGCTTACTCTGTAAGTTCGTTTCTCCTTCTTACCATCATTTGGAACTGAAATGATGTTATTTTGTGTTTTATGTGACCATTTACTAGTAGCATGTATACCCGCATACATGGAAGGGGCCCAGATCCTGGAACGGAAGTTACTTTAAATTAAATATGATTATATTTATATTTTGCTTCTTTCCTTATATATTTGAATGCCAAAGCTTGATTGTAACGTCTTAGCTAAGTGTGATGACAGCAAGGAGCGTGGACTCTGGTCGTGAGTGACTGGGTCACACAGCATGGATGCCGGGGGGTGCTTTGGGGTGCAGATGCTGTCGCTTCACCCCTCTAGTGTTGGGCTGGCTGAGTGAGACAGTAGCTAGGCGAGAGACTTGCTTTTGAATTTCTGTAAGAAAAAGCTTTGCTCCAGCACCGTGCTAAGGTGTCTTCCAGGAAACCACGCCTGTCCTGGAACAAACTGTGTTTTCTTGTAGAAGTCACTTCACCGGGAGAACGTGCTCTCAGCGAGAGACGTCAGTGAATTGTTCTATGTGTGGTTTCATTTAGAGTATTTTGTGAGTGGTTTAGAAAGGCCGTAGCATCACCGGCCAGTTGCTCGGGAACCCGAGCGCAGCCGAGAGTCGTCGAGAGCAGGGGCGCCCGAATCGGGGTTCTCCTTCCCACCGTCCTTCCTTCCCTCATGACCTCTGCCCTGGCCGCGGGTGGCGGAGCCGGGAGGGCAGTGCTTTGCTGCCTCCGTTTCCACATTTGGGCTGGGGGCGCTCGGGGAAGGGGAAGTGTGGAAGCGGGGTCAGTAGGCCATGCGTTCTGTCCACTGGCCCCTGTGCCCTGTGGCGGTGCGGAGGACGTTGTCTCCTGAGGTTGAGAGGGAGCCAGTGAGATGGGAAGTTCCAGAAGGGTCGGCGCCGGAGGGAAGGCCGTGGGGGCGCCGGGGCTGCGGGTCTGCATCGAGGGCTGCGTGGGCCTGAGACCAGGAATTGTCCGCGGCGGGAGAATGGCGCGGAGGTCATTGCCGGTGTGGAAAGACAGAGTCTTTGGTCAATAGGTTAGTTCTGCCTTTTTTATTCAGTAGGTGTGGTTGGTTTTTCTTCTGGGGACTAAAGGTGATTGGAACCCTCCTGAGTGGGGCCCTAGGTTCTTCAGAACACCCCACCTCGCCCGGGGGCCGGGCCGGGCTCCTGCTTCAGCGCCCAGCGCCCGCGTGTGCTGCTCCCGGCGCGGCAGCCGCGCGTGTTGTTTTCTGCTTCCCCTGCACACGGGGGACCTTCTGCAGGAGGCAGGCTCGCCCGTTGGCGAGCGCGGTCGTGCCAGCAGCGGCAGTTTGGCTCAGCGGGGACAGGCGTGCAACACAGCGCCTCGGTTGCGTAAGGGAGCGCCGGCTCCGCCACGGCCGGCAGCTGCGGCCCAGAGCACGCAGGCCCGTGGCCCGAGGCCCTGCCTGTCGTCGGCCGCTGGAGCGCGGCGGAGCACGCCCGGGACACGGCGATGGGCTCGTTTGAACCAGTTTTCAACATCTCGTTTGTGAAAAGCCCTTATATATTTTATTTAAAAGTTGGCGAGAACCGTGGGGAATCCTCAACCTCAGCGTCATGACGTCCGTCAGTCCCCGGTGAAGTGGCTGGCATCATGGGGACTGGAATATAGGATTTGGCTTGGAGTAAAAGCAAGGAAATCACTGTGCTAAACTTGGCCAGTCAGGCAGGTGTCTCCCTCAGCACCAGCCTGTGTGGGGAATCGGCCGAATTGCTTTTTGAGAAGCTGGCGAGACGCCAGCCCCCCGCGTGGCCTGCAGAGGGGCCCGGAGCCGGCCCGGTGCCTGCTGCCCTGTTTCCTCCTGGACAGGGCCTGGATTGTTCTTCTCCATTTCTTTCCCGTTAACCTGTGGCCGGAGAAGGTCTGGGTCTCCAGTCCAGAGCCGTCTGTGGGAAGCGGGCCGCGGCCGGGGCTGGAGGAAGAGCCGCGAGGGCAGCGTGGGGCAGAGGACGCGCCAGCGGCCGGCGCTCAGCCGGCGAGGGGAGCCAGCTGGGGAGTGTCCCGGGAGCTCGGCCCGGAGCGTGTGCCTCCAGCCCGCCCATCACCGAGGTCCGGGGCCTGCTGGCCTCCCCGGGGCTAGTGCACGGCGGGCGAGAGTCCCACGCAGGGAGAATGTGCTGGGGCGGGGTCCCGCCGAGGAGGGACGTCCCTGCCTTTCCCAGCTGTGCGAGCAGCGCGTGCCTCCGAGGCCCGTGGGCTGCCCTTCGCGCTGGTGCAGCGTCCGCCGCAGGACGCCCGCCCCGTGACCAGAACCGCGCGGACCGCGAGCCGGGTTTCCCTTTCCTTGACTGTAAGAAAATTCCCGTAGTCGTAGCCCCCTTCTTTCTGTCCCTCTTGCTCGTGTAACAAACGACGACGTTTCCATTGTAAAAGCAGATGTGGGTGGCTTTAGCCCGGGAACCCCTGAGAACCCGTCTCCCGCACAGCACCGTGACGGCCGGTTCCGTGGGCAGAAAGGCCCGGCCTGCTCCTTTGGAACCCTTGAGTCCATCTTTGCGCTTTTGTTGCCGCCAGGGAATAGTTCTGCCTCCGACCCGTGTGCCTGTCACTGCCTCTGTGCTCAGGGCTCAGGTGCGCAAACACACCCAGTCACGAAGTGCTCCCTGAAACGCGCGGGCATTGTCACGGAGGGGCCCTCTAGGGCGCGGCGAATGTGGCGTCCCAGAGCGTGACTGTGAGGGCATTTCTTTCCCTGGGATGCTTTGAAGACTCTGGTCTTAAATCTGCTACATCTTTTGGGCCATAAACGCAGGTGATGCTGCAGAACATGCTCATCGTAATGAAAATGAGGTGTGAGGAAAACTCTTGAGTCCCGGGCTGTGTTTCATCACGACATCTTCCTTCTCAGAGAGCTGGCACAGATGAATTCTTTTTTTTTTTTTTTTTTTTTTTTTAAGATTTATTTATTTATGCACACAAGAGCTGGGGTACAGGCCAGAGGTGTGGGGTCGGGGTGAGAGGATTCACCAGAGACAGAGCGGGGAGCAGAACAGGCAGATCCACTGAAATCCACTGCTGAGGGGAGCAGCGGGGAGACAGGAGAGGTCTGCCGCGCCATGTGGGTCAGCTCCCCGGCTGGGGACCGAACTCATGCTGCAGAGGCTGCGGACAGCTTCCCAGTGCTGAGACTTAACCCCTGCGCCCCCAGGGAGGCCCCGCAGATGAATTCTTTTTAGCAGAATTTTTTGGTCAGATCCCTGTTACGTGTAAACAGCCGTTGGGAGGCCGTCACTGTACCCTCAGCTGTGGCACACTGGCGAGGTGTGGGGGCTCTGCTCACATTTGTGAGCACGGTCCAACTGTCCCCACCCTGTGTCGGTCTCGGGGTGTGTGTGGTCTTCATCCATGGCTGTGAAGGGCTTGGCTTTGCTTCTCTGTAGTGTGACGAATTGCACAAGGGGCTCCTCACAGCCACCCCTCCTTAGCCGGGGACGAGGTTGGGGGAACAGGCTGTGGTTGGCAGAGAATGAAGAAATGGGCCTTCATGGGAGGAGTGTCCTTTGCTATGGAGAGAAAAACACATGGACGGTTTTTCTATTACTCTAGTAAATAAGAAAGTAGAGCTATTAGTGAAGTTCTTCCTTGAAATTTACATTATAATGTCCTTTCTTGTTCGCAGCATAAACAAATGTAAAAATTACTATGAAGTGCTTGGAGTTACCAAAGATGCTGGTGATGAAGATTTGAAAAAAGCTTACAGAAAGCTTGCTTTGAAGTTTCATCCAGACAAAAACCACGCACCTGGAGCAACAGATGCTTTTAAAAGTAAAGTAAACCTTTTATAGCCATTTTTCTAAGCTCTTTTTAGAGTCCACTTTACGATATTTCAGATGATGAAATTCTGCCTGCAGGCTGGTGAGTGCCTTTAGAACCCGCATCAGCAAGGGCCCTCAAATCCTGCAAAACGTCACTATGAACCTGTTAAACCAAAAGTATAACAAATGCCCTTGAGCTTCACAGTAACGATTTGCCAGTTTGACAAAGTCTAAGTGACTTTTCCAGCCTGAGTCGTGTGGGGTTATGCAGGAGCCTCGGGTATCTCACCATCCGCTTCTGAGTGAACTAAGAGCAAAATGTCGTGGTTGTGAGTTTAAGATGTTGGAACACCTTGGAATGGGATATTCCCTGGGATTGCTGTCTGCCCAGCGTCCTTGCATTTCTGCTAACTCTATTGCCTTTTATGTGTGATTCTAACCAATGTGATTGTGTTCTTTGTAAGAAGGATTTTCCCCTTGCTTACCATTCACTTCCTGTTCTTTCTCTATCTTACTGTAGCTTTATTTTTTCCAATTTTAAAAACACTTGTCACCGAGCACTTTTTAAACTTCTTTATTTTGTTACAATTCATGAATACTTAACATCTCCTTCCTAGGACAAGGCCCTGAGGCTGAAATGCTGGGGCCTTGAAACAACAGGAGATCCTCAGCTTGTGAAGTTTCCTAAAAGATACTGTGACTCAATTGCTCTTTCCCCAAAATGCTGTTAAAATTGTTTCCGAGGGCCTCCCCGGTGGCGCAGCGGTTGAGCGCTGGGTTGCGAAGCTGCCCGCGGCCTCTGCGGCGCCGGTTCGATCCCCAGCTGCTCCCCGGCCACCAGAGGAGGGCAGAGCTCTCCTGCCGCCCGCTGCTCCCCTCAGCAGTGTCCTTCGGTCCTTCTGCCTGCTCTGCTCCCCGCTCTGGCTCTGGTGAATTCTCTCACCCTCCCGCGCTTCTGACTGTACCCAGTGCTTGTGTAAACAAACAAACAAACAAACAAACAAATAAATAAATAAAACATGCCTCTATTAAAAAAAAAAAAATTGTTTCCGAGCCAGTTTCACTTCCTGAGCCAGGCCAGGTGCACTTGGGGGTTGTTAACATACCCCAATGAACGCAGCCCGAGTGATGCTGGTGACAGGAGCGCCGGGTGGTGTCTCCTTAAACCAGCAGGAATGGAATTAAAATAATGTCCAGCTTGCCCCGCTGTCAGAATTAGAGGAAGGTTCCCGTGTCGTGCAACTTGTAGCTAACCTGGGGAGTCTGGGCTCGCTACTACCACTAATGTAAGGTGAACAATCTTTGAGCTTTCCCAGACGCCAAGCTCAACCTCCCAAGCCATACCTAGTAGAAGCGCTCTACTTTCAGGTAGTGGGGGTGTCGCGGGGCAACCATGCCTTTACCTGACTGGGGTCCTCACCCGTGTGCTTGAGGGGACTGACCCTGCAGGCACACACGAAAGGTTAACAAGAGGCTTCTTTACAAGGGAGAGAGAAAGGAGGACATGCACAACTCGGGGAGAAAAGAGGGCGATAAGCTCTCACACGCGTCCTTCCTGTTCCGCCGAGACCACACCCGCCTGGCTGAGAGCGTGGGCCACGCGCCTCAGACCCCACTCGCGGGGCTGGTTTTTGTTACAAACAGACAAAATGGCTGCTTCACGCCGCCCTTAGGGCCTCGCACCTTCCCTTTGGGGATCGTGGGGTTTGTCGTTCCCAGTGTGCTGGAGTGGGGGTGGCGTCCACAGAGCCTGCGTGGAGTTGGCGCGGGACGTCCTTTGCCCCTAACAGGGGGAACCTGTAATTTAAAAATTTTGGTGGTTTTAAAATGTCTAAAAACACTTTGGCTGTGAGACACTTGCCTGTCAGTGAGCTGCGGGGCGATTTCTGTTTGGGTCTTCACGAGTGTTAAGAACCTTAAACTGCTTCCTTCACCACCATACGTGTCGCTCTCGTGAGCACCTCAGGTCTCAGGACAGCAGCGCCTTTACAGCCAGTGCGCGTCGTGCACAGGTAGTGGCCAGGCGTCGCCGGGCTGGACTCTCACGGCGCCTCCACACAGCGCTTGTGCTTCCTGTGGTATGTTTCAGCTCGCGCAGCTCTGCAGACCCAGGAGCCTAGCATACCCCCAGCACCAGCATGCAGAGTCCATCCGTGAGGAGACGCGTTGCTCAAGACGGAGGAGGCTACTGGTACCCGGAATGTGGGTTTTATGACTCCCGAAGAGGGTCAGACCCAGAGCTGGGGACGAGCCCTTCTTGTGTGGCATGGGAACTACGCAGAAGCCAGCTTCTAATCCGCAGATGCTTGGAGAGCAACGTTGGTTCCTTACAGACGCTCGCGGCGTTCAGTGAAACCCATCACCCCACAATGACGGGTTTCGTCAGTTGGCTCACGGACCCTTTCATTCCTTCCAAGTCATCTCACTTGATTTCTAACTGATCCATCTTCACTTCTGTTCTGGAATATAAAACTTGTTTGTTCTAAGCAAAACTATAGTTTTTTTCTCCCTTTGTATGAAAGTTAAGCATAGCCTGATCACTCTGTAATTACAAAAATACTTTTCACAGAAGATGGAAACCACTTGCTCTTTATTTTCCCCAAGTATAGAAAAAGAGGTGGTCATTGGTTTTGGGAGCTCAATTAGACAGAAGAGATATTTTCATACGTGTGTTTTGCAAAGCTTTAAAAATAGAAGAGGCTGCCCAGGAGGACAGACGAGTGACCCTCCAGGAGCCCGCGAGTGTTCTGACCCCAGGCTGTGGTTCTCAGAGCAGCGGCGGTTTATTCAGCGCAAGGGAGACACTTAACTGTCTATGGAAACACTTTTTTTTTTAAGATTATTTATTTATTTTTACAAGAACCAGGGTACAGGCCAGATGTGCAAGAGGGCGAGAAAATTCACTGGAGCCAGAGCAGGGAGCAGAGCAGGCAGAAGGACCCAAGTACACTGTTGAGGAGAACAGCGGGCGGCAGGAGAGGTCTGTCACACCATGTGGGACCCTCACTGGCGGCCGGGGATCGAACCGGCGCTGCAGAGGCTGCAGGCAGCTCCACAGCCCAGCGCTCAACTGCTGCGCCACCGGGGAGGCCCTGGAAACACTTTTTGACAGTATTTGAATGAAACGGTTCCCCTTCTTTCTCTCTGACGTGGGCATCTTGGAAGCACCCCCCCCCCCCAGTCTGCATCCTCTTCAGAGACGCCTGAGCCCCTCAGAGGTTACTTGAACAGCGACTGTGCCTGTTGGACACAATCACGTGCGCATGGGTCAGCTGTTCGGGCCTTCCTCGGTCAACTCTGGTGGGCCAGATGCTGTCACCTGCATCCGATGTGGCGGTTCCATGGCTGCACCCAGAAGACTGCCTCGAAGAGCAAAGGTGCCGACTCAGGCCTTTGACTGAGTCTTGGACAGAGGCGCAGGAAGAGGGTCCAAGCAAAGCTGACGGGGTCACGGCGCCGTGCGACTTCGATGTCAGAGAGAAAGAAGAACCCACGAAGTTGTCCACTCGGGAGGATGGAGTAGGTGTCCTTCCCCTGTTCTCACGTCACGTGGAACCGGAGCCCCTGAATATTATATACAAAACTAGGCAAAGGCCAGAAGGCCCCGAGAGCGCAGAGAGAAAGGGGCAGCGCAGGATCTGGGGCCCCAAGAGCATCTGGCAGTGAGTGGCTTGGGGTTTGGTTTTGCTTTTTATACCCCAGACTGGGTGCTGCAGAGGCAGACAGCCCAGAAACACCAGTGGGTACAGACACCCCAAGAAAGTGTCTCCCTAGAGCCAGACACTGGGGCAGGGAGACCCTGGTGAGACAGAAACACTGAAACAAAAGCCACCCCACTTCTCCCCACCAACAGAGGCTGAACAGGGACCCTGGCCCCCAATTTCTTGGGCCTGCAGTGGGGCACCCTCATCCCCCCTCTGGGGTGGGAACAGGGGAGAAAAGGAGGGACCGGGGACTTTCACTCCTCTTAGGGGGTGAGAAAGGCCCGTCCTGTCTGAAGGTGCAGACACCCCCTCTGCTCCCCGCGGGCACTGTCCTGAGAGGGCCTGGGGAGAGTCGGGAGACAGACAGAGCCATGATGGGGGTTCAGTGAAGCAGTGATGAGCCCCCCACTCCTTCCAGCCAGGGGGTGATCAGTGGAGGCTGACGGGAGACCGGGAAGCCCATCCCTGCCCAGCAGGTGTCGTCAGCTGCACGTGAAAGCCAGCGGCAGAGGGAATTAAAAAGTGACTCAGCTGGTGTGTGCGACGAGACAGTCACTTCTCAGTAACAGCGCAGACACGCTGGAGACACGACGGCAAACGAGGCCATGAGACGTGCCCCCAGAGAGCAGGAGTGGCCCCCCGATCATAAAGTAGACCAGACTAGAAGGTTGCAAAAAGCCAATATACCATCTCGTAAGAAAAGTAGAATACTTAAAATTATAGAACAATAAAAATAAAATAACAATAGAAGAAAAATAAAGCGAAAGATACCTTTTGCTGAAATAAATGAGATGGAGGAAGAAATTTACCAAGATAAAATCTGAAGCTAATTCTTATAAGGAAATCAAAACAATCTTGACTATGGTCCCGTGTAGCTGCACGAGCACTTGCAAAGCGAGGAGTAGAACCTACTCCAGCCGCAGCACAGAGAGGACATTGTCTGGCACGTACGACGCTGGGTTGTGACGGTAGTTCACAAATAACAAATTAAATAGCTCCCTGCTCAGAAGTTGTTCACAGTCAAGCCTCATGCGGGCAGTGTAGAGAGTGACGGCGTCGTGAAACCCCGGGTAGTCCGCCTCGTAGGAGAGGCTCAGTCCTAAAACTGCCATTTTTACTGCAAGTGTCTCCTTGGCAGAGAGCGGCAGACGAGCCCGCGTGTAGGTGTTGGGGTCGGCGGTGGTGTGGGGAGGACACTGTCTGGTCCCGGGTGTGCTTCCCCCGGAGCACCGCCAAGTCGCGGTTGCGTTTCTGGATGACCGTCTCCTGCGAGCCTGCAGGAGGCTGCGGGCCATCGCCCACCCACTTGGCTTTCCACACCACGGGCCCCCTGCACCAGAAGCGGCCGAGTCCCGACTGAGAAGCCCTGCGAGGAGAGAACGCTCCGGAGTCCTCTGCAGCCTCGTGACAACAGCCTCGTAATGAGCATCTGTGCGCACGGTACCTATGGCAGCCACCACATGGGATCCCCGATGTATTTTTAGAGCAGCCCCTATTGCAAGAGCCTTACGGAGCCGTCAAGAAGCAAGTGTGCCTGCAGCGCCCGCCGGCGACGCCAGGATGAGCCCGGGGAGGGCCTGCTCTGAGAGCCAAGCTTTCCCAGCGAGCTCATCGACCAGCCCGCTTGCCGCCAGCGCCCCATGACCCGCTTTGGGCCCAGGCGTGCGAGACGGGAGATGGAATTCTTCGTACCAGCATGGCAGTGGAAGGTGAGCTAGGAGGACGAGACTCCGGAGTGAAGGAAGAGCAGCAGCAGACTGTCCCGGGGCTGTGGGGACGCCGCAGTGGAAACAGACCAGCCCCTTCCCTCAGGCAGCTCCCAGCTGCACAAGGAGTAAATGATTCAGGACGAGCGTGAGCAGCTACCCCGGGCCGGGGTGTGCCCAAAGCAGGTGCCGGTGTGGCCTGGCCGTGCCTCACGGCCTGCGCATGGCCCCGGTGCCCGCGTCGCACCGTCTGGGCGTGGCCTTGCGGCGCAGGCGGTGGGGGGTGAGGTAGGGCTCAGCGCCCGGGAGGGGGTCTCCCCTGTCCTGGGTGTGTGAGCGGCTGTGGGGCAGGGCTGGCAGGGCCGGCACCGGGCAGGGGCAGGAGAGGCCCGACGGCGCCATCAGGGAGTAGCGGCCGGGCCGCGGTGCGAGCAGCTGGTGGCCACGTCGGACGCCGGCCCCCAGGCCCGTGCTGCTTCCATTTGACGCGTGGCCCGAGGCAGTTTGTTGTCAGCGTGACGGTGGATTCAAACGGGTCGTCTTTCCTCCCATAACACTTTTTATACCAACCCGTGCCCGTCGCTCTTGCAGAGATTGGCAACGCTTACGCTGTTCTGAGCAACCCCGAGAAAAGGAAGCAGTACGACCTGACGGGCAGCGAGGAGCAGGCGTGCGGCCCGCAGAGCAACGGGCGCTTCAACTTCCACCGGGGCTGCGAGGCCGACATCACCCCCGAAGACCTCTTCAACATATTCTTCGGTGGCGGATTCCCTTCAGGTGTGTGCACGTTACGGTAAATACCCCGCGGCCTCGGGAGCCGCCCGCCAGTTCGGCCAGGCTGGCCGGGCCGAGGGGGACCCGCCTTCTCCCCGGTCTCTTTCCTGCAGGTGGGAACTGCTGCCGGGAAAACTAGGACGACTTTCCAGGCAGGGAGAAGGGACAAACGTTAGCCGTGCCGCCTCTGCCGTCATGCTCTTTGTCTTGGATCATGTTTCTGTTGAGAAAAGGAATTGCAGAGGACAGACCGCATGTAGTTTGCGTAGAGCCGAAGCCTGGACGGCGCGTGGGGGCCCGCAGGGCTGCCTCAGTCAAGCAGGACTGTTGCAGGACAGGACGCGCCTGAGGCCCAGTCACTGTTTCCCGTAGAGTCCCTGTAGATCTCCGGGGCTCTGGCCCTGCTAAGATCCAGGGCTGACTTAGAGATGCGCAGAGATGCGTCGTTAAAATACTCCAGCACTTCCCAGTTCTGAATAAAGTAAGTGGATTCTGAAAGTTACATTCAGACAGAAATCATTTCTTGAAGTAGGCTGGCAAAGCCGAATGTTGCAGAGGTCCTGCCCAGTGGACAGGCTTTTTGGCGACGTGCAGTCACTGTGAGTCGCCTGGATGGGCAGGGATGTCTGGCAGGAGCTGCTCTCAGCTGCTCGGGAGTGTAGACTTAGGCACGTTTCCTCCAGGCTCAGCCTCCCAGTCAGAGTTAGACTCTCCAGGCTAGAGCAGCGCAGTCGCTTCTCTGACTAGCCCCGTCACCTCTGACCGGCGGTTGGTGACATATCCTTGGAGAAAAGGGTGTCTGTAAATACCAGGTAATGGCTAAAAACACAACCTGTGTTTGCCACGTTAGGACACACAATCACGACCCCCAGCAAAAGGACTCCGACCTGGGCTGGAAACCCGCTAGGCTCGGTCAGAAGCCGCCGGGTACAGCCATCGCTGCCTCGGCTTCTCGGGCTGTGCTGGCGGGGCTCGGGCTGCTGGCGGAACACTTCTGCTTGTCGAATGCAGCGAGAAGACCCTGAATAAATGTCCCCTGTGCCGTGGGCTATTCTACAGCGATTGTTTAAATCATGAGCGCGCGTCCTGCCTGCTGCTTCCTAGATATTTGTGACTCACTGATGAATGGGGAGGCCGCAGAGTTTCCGAGTGATAGTCCGAGATTTGTGGAGACCCCCGACCACAGCGTCCTCCGTGTGTGCGTGTCGGGCCGGGACTCGCGTTCTCATTTCCGTAAAGAGCAAACTTTGACTTTATTTTCAAGGAGCAAGTCTAAGAGCAATTATTCCTGTTTCCATCCACCCTTTGCTCGCTACTCAAACTTGTATTGTGTTGGCTATTAAACGCAATAAAGAAACAAAAAAGCAAGCAAGTGTGTTCGTGTCTCCCTAACGGAGTGTCTCTTTGCATTGTCTAGGTAGCGTACACTCGTTTTCAAACGGACGCGCCGGGTACAGCCACCAGCATCAGCACCGGCACAGTGGACACGAGCGGGAAGAGGAAAGAGGAGATGTATGTTTATGATGTGATGAGAAATCTCAAAATGGCAAATTTCAGATCAAGAAAAGCAATTAGAAGTTGTCTGAAAAATAGGGCAAGTTGTTTCCAAAGGAAGTAATGAGTCTTCTCGTGCCGGCGGTTTTTCCTCGAGAAAATCCTTGCGTGTCGGGGAGCAGGGGTGGAATGCAGCGGAGGGTGCCGGGGCAGAGCGGCCCTCAGCTCTGGTCCTCTGTGCTGAGTGCAGACACGCCTGCTGTGTGCAGGTTGCGGAGGTAGCTTCTCACTGCAGGTCCTGAGGAATTTAGACTCGATATTGAAACACTCAAATTGGAAATGACATTCCCTGTCCTGCAGCTACGCCCAACTGCAATAGAATTCGATTGCGTGAAGTAGGACGGTGAAGGGGCCACTAGACTAGAAGTGAGAACGCCTGGGTCACAGCTCTGCAGCTGCGAGTTCCAGTGTCCACCCCTAGTCCACGCTGGAAGTGGTATTGCCCCGGCGGCGTGCGGACGACCCTCCCCGGGGAGAGGCGGGGAGAGGTGGCGTTAAGATGAGGCAGGCCGGGATTGCACAGGGCCCTGGGTGAGGCGCTGGGAGTTGTGTTTTTGAGAACCATCCCAGAACCACATGGCCTCAACGTCCCTCTGCCTCTGAAAACGAATGGCCAGTGTTGGATTATTGGCAACTGCATTTCTATTAAAATGTGCTATTCTCTGATGGTTTTTTACAGGGCGGTTTTTCTGTGTTTATCCAGCTGATGCCCATTATTGTGCTGATCCTCGTGTCTCTGCTAAGCCAGCTGATGGTGTCTACCCCTCCTTATTCCTTGTACCCTAGATCGTAAGTACCTCAGTGAAGTTTTACGAAAAAGAATCGTTTCTCATCAGTCTGCTTTAAAGGACCTTGTGCGCTTTTGATAAAGTGCCAGGACTCCTGTTCCTACAAGAATTCCCGCTTTGGAAATCTCTGCTTTTTAGAATAGATACTCAGCAGTAATTTTGTGTTATGTTGTTTGTGTTTCTTTTCCATTGTGAATAAAGTGCTGTGTTTGAACTTGATAACAATTTGATATAAAGGTAGTATGTTGACATTAAAGAGAAAAAATAGTCTAAAAAGCAAATGTACTTTCAAGACAGAAATAGATTTGTGATTGATCTTACATATATTTGTGTCATTAAGGGGGAACTGACTTCATCATTTGTAAAATATTGATCAGATAAAAGCAAATATTTGTCACTTACTGTCCACCATAGATTATAAGAGCTCAGCATATAAAGGAAATTTTAAGCAACATCCATTCTAGAAAAACTTAATGTAATATTATAAATGTAAAGGAACCTATAAAATCGTATTACTGGTGATTTTACAGTATTAAAAATAGATTGGTTTAAAAGTAAGAAATAATGTATTTCTTCCAAATAAGATTTTTACTAGAAACTGAGAAAACTTTATCAGAAAATAGTATATAAAAATTGGTTACTTTTTAATGACATGACCAGTTTTAGACAATTTGAGATAATATAAATGATTACCAATGTTAATTCTTAACTCATTGTTCATTGTTTTTGTTAGCTTGCTTTACAGTAACAGATCAGATTATACAGTTTTAATTAAAAAATAATGATCAAACATTTCTTTTACAGTGGATCAGGGCAAACTGTTAAAATGCAAACAGAAAACTTGGGTGTCGTTTATTATGTCAACAAGGACTTTAAAAATGAGTATAAAGGAATGTTATTACAAAAGGTGGAGAAGAGTGTGGAAGAGGACTATGTCACTAATATTCGAAATAACTGCTGGAAAGAAAGACAACAGAGTAAGTTCACCAGATGTTTGAGACGTAGAACATTCGGTCTTTGGAGCTGATTACTGTAGAGCTCCCTGCTCAGCTAATGTTCTAGAATTGCCTGGCATATACTGGAGCTCAGTACTTAAAGAAAACAGTACGTTTTAATGTACCTATGGCCCGTAAGCAGTATTTGGCACATCACAAGAATTTCATCAATGGTATCTGTGTCATTATTGTCAATAAATATGTGGTTGATAACTGAGTGATACCAAATGCCATTGTATTCAAGATGTTGCCCATTGTAACATGCGTCATTATTTTATATGCCTTCAAGAGTGACTAGAACCCTGATACTAAACTACAGCATCCATTGTAATAGGCAACCTGGCTCAGAGTTAAGTTTGAAACTTCGTTATTTTACTGGAAACATTGAGCATTTAAGGTGCGGTGACCTTCTGTGCACGTTTCACTTTTCTTTGCCTCATGCATAAAGAAGTCCCTGGAATACATAATCCATTTCTCAGCTTTTCCAACCTCAGCTTCCTTACTTGAATTTTTTTTTTTAATTTATTTATTTATGCATACAAGCACTGGGGTGTAAGCCAGACATCGGGTGGGTGAGAGGACTCACCAGAGACAGAGTGGGGAGCAGAACTGGCGGACTACTGAAGCACACTGCTGAGGGGAGCAGCAGGAGAGGGCCGCTGCGCCATGTGGGTAGCTCCCTGATTGGCTGGGGGTCAAACTCGCGCTGCAGAGGCTGCGGAAGCTTTCCTAGTACTGAGACCTAACCCCCATGCCCCCAGGGAGGCCCTGAATTTCTTCCTTTAAAAGAAAATCAACTAGAATTGTATTGAAGAGCTTTTATAAAGTACCATTTGAACAGCTAGGTGATGTAAATTACTCCTTACCTAGCAAAATATTTCTGTGTGTTCACAGAAACAGATATGCTGTACGCGGCGAAAGTCTACCGCG
This sequence comes from Talpa europaea, assembly GCF_964194135.1. NCBI lineage: Eukaryota > Metazoa > Chordata > Mammalia > Eulipotyphla > Talpidae > Talpa > Talpa europaea. Next base: position 529,322 of record NC_140080.1, on the reverse strand, counting down.
ACGACCGCCTGCGGAGGAAGGCCGACGCCATGAGCATGGACAACTGCAAGGAGCTGGAGCGGCTGACCAGCATTTACAAAGGAGGTTGACCTGGGCTTTTCCTGGTGACTTTTAGCATCATCTGCATTTTTTTCTGTAAGCGTAGTTTCATCATGAGAGTGAAAGAAAAAGATTTGATGCTCAAAACTCAACTGAATCGTCGGTCCCTGAAATCTTGGATTATTTAATGACCTGGCTCCTTTAAATAGTAAGAAACTGAAAACTAAAATTAATACTTTAATTATGCTTCTGCGGTTCATTTTTTCACTTGAAAAACTTACCTGATTCCTATCTGCAAATGTGTCCAGAAAGGATTATCACACCTGTAGCAGTTCGGTCGTAGTGATCCTCCATCTTTCCCTTGTCATGTAAATATCGATGGAATGGTCGTTTTGTGTACATATAGGTTATTGTCTTTTTATTTCGATTCTTTTAGCGTCTAGCTCCATGTGACACCTCAGTTTCAACGGATGGAATAAATGTTCTAGGACAAAATGGCGTCTCCCTTGTCAGATATTGAATGTGTAGAGTTTAAACAATGCAACTTTTTCAAAAAGAAAAAACAAAAGCTGTCTTTGTATAAAATCTTGTAGCATTATCAGCTTAGAGGGAATTGATATTTTTAATATTGCCATTATATTCCAAAATATATATTGAGATAAATGAACTGGTGTATACGATCAGTTTACTATTTATTTAGTTTTATGAAATGCTAAGCCATGCATAAAGAGGAAATGCTATACTGATAGATTTTAAAGAAAATCGGAAGAAGGTTATCTAATTATGAGACAAACAGGGCCTTCAACAGTACATTGCAGTGGTATCATTTGCAATTCCGATAATTACAAGGTCCCCAAATGATCATCTATGTATGTCTTTGAAGGCTGCTACAGTCTATGAAGAAGGGAGCCCGCCAGTTTTCTCCCTATGAAATTTGCATTTTCTTCATAGGGGGTCATTTAAGCAGATTCCAAAACAGAATGGGTTCCTCTCCAGAGAATAAGAAAAATTACTCTTAAAATGAAGCTTTGTGCCTTTTAACCTGATTGCCAACCTGCTAACATACGAGCCGACGGCAGCAACCTTACTGGACAGGAGCCTCTGCTGAACGCCACCCACAGCTGCGGCAGGTAGAGTAGTGATTTCCAGCAAGTGATCCTTACAGAACCCTGCACTAAAGTCCACTTCCCATTGAGTAAGTCACTCACTCCTCTAGGAATAAGGTCCTCATAATAAAATCCATAACAGACATTAGAAAATTCATCTGGAAGTTGAAGTTAGTGACTGTGTAATGAGTATGAACCTGTTTGATTTCTAAGTCTTCTGTCTTAAGAGTTGTAATATTTTAACAATTTACTTCATACTCAGAGGAACATGAACACATCTTTGGGGGCTTTTGTTTTGTTTTGTTTTGTATGAGACAGAAGTATAGTTCGAGCGGCTCTATTCTTTCAATGGTTTTCTCTTAGTATGGTTAAATTATAGCATCTGTTGCATAAAGTGCTGCAGTAACCCTTCCCTTTTTAAATGTTCTCTTGTATCCCCTGTTCCAGGTGAATCAATAGAAATGCCGACTGAGTCAGTAGGCCCTACCACACAACATACTGTTCTAGGAAAACCGGAAGGCTTAACCCACTTCCTCTTAAAAATGTGATCATAAAAAATAGCAGTCCTTAAGATACAATTTCAAGTATTTTCTCAAGCCTGTATAGAGTTTTTAAAAAAAATAAGCTCATAGCCTTCTAAATTTAAAAGTTCATAGACGTGAAAACTTAAGAAAATGTACGTGAAATTTTTCATCCACTTATTTTTCCAGTTTCCTCTGGAAACGTGCACTTTTGCGGCTGGTGCCTACGAGAACTGAGCGCTTGCTGACCGACTCCTAGCCCTCACTCTGACTTCAAGGCGCCAGATGACGTCAGCAATCGAAGTGAGGTTAAACATTCTGATGTCTTACTTGCTTTGACAGTATTATATTCCAGCTGCTTTGCTGCATTCCATTACGTTTCAAAAAATGTTCAGGGAAGTATGTTTGATAGAATAAAATTTTAAGCAGCTGTGGGGCATGACTGACCGAGTGCCTGTAACGTAAGCCACATAGTAAGTCCACGAGTAGAGATTAACTTCTGATGTCCCCTGTATCAGGCAGTGAAGGCACAACCAGGTGTCTCAGAAATCTGGATTCATTCCACAGAGAAGACGAACTTGAGATGTAAGATTTCCATATTTGCTGCTCTTAGAATAAAAATTCCAACATCCACCATCCTATTGTAACTATAGAGTTTGGCAATTTCAATCCATAGCTTGTACTTTTCATTTTCATCGTGCCTACAGCCCTCCTCTTTGTATGGCTTTCCTAGCTGTTCTCAGTGGTGTTCTAGATGTCTGGCAGTGATTATTTATTAATGCTTTACATGTGTATTTTTTCCAAATCGTTGTCCCTTTGAGGTTGTACAGGATGGTAAATGGTGTCTTTCCTCCTGCTTTTTTGATCCCTTTAGTTTTCAAATTGACTGGTGCTAGCCATTTGTAAGTCTCATAATTTATTTTGGTCAAATACGAGAATTTAATTCTCCACAGTGAAAAATTGCCAGTTCTGTTTCATCCAATAAGTGAAAACAATTTACTTTGGGGACAGATTACATTGGAATGCTTAAGTCAAGATTTGTTGCATAATTATCGCTTGTTTGTTTATGATTTACATGGGTTTGGTTGAGAAAAGCAAGTCCTGAAGCACATGGATGCCGATGCACTAAGTCACCTCAGGTGTTGCCAGGGTCAGCGCCTTACTCTAAGTCTACTTTTCCGCCTCAGTTTTATTCCTATTACATCTCCAGTTACTCTAGTATGTAAAATAGTCACTGAGAGAAATGGTTTTCCTGTGGATTTCCCTTTCGTTGCTCTGTAGTATTCTCAAAGGCAGCTGCCGTTGAACGAGTGTAGCTGTTAGTACTAGCGTATCCCCTGCACAGTCACAGAAAGGCCGGCCTCCCCGGAGCAGGCTGATACCTCCTGCCGCAGGCCCGAGGACCGTCCTTCCTCACTGGACAAGTATTATGTCAAAGGACCAAGCGGGTGAAGAGAGTGCGTGTAGTTACTTAGCTGCCCCACTCACAGCTCGGTCAGTAGAATGTGTGTTCCTCTCTCTGGGCCAAACCAACTGAAAGGACACTCGTGGCTTATGTGAAGTTTAACCTTTGTGTCGGAGCTGAAAACGTGTCTGCTGGCCACCGTAGACCTCTACCCCCATAAAATTCACTATAAACCAGTGAAAAAAGAAGAGTAGCCTCATATTAAACCCCCAATTTTTTAACTTCTCTCTTTACCAAGGAAGAGTGGGAAGAATGAGGATCTTCAAGGAATCCTTGCACATCCCGTCAATAATGTGGCAGACAAGTCAGTCCTAGAACTGAGATGTTGTTTTCTTGGCTTCATTAACGCTAAATAGATACTTTCATATAAAGAAACATTTTGCCTCAAAACATTCACTCGATGCATACTCCTTATATTAAGGGTTATGTGATCACATTTTTTGTAAATTCCCTGTATGTAAATTTTTCCCGTTGGTATGTGACCCCTTTTCATTTAATTACCTGCTGGTTTGGGGGCCAATCGAGTTGTGAATATTCTGTGGATGTGTCTGTCCGTGTATAGGTGTATATATGTACATTTTTCCAGCTAATACCTCAAAAGTGATTGTTTAATATATACCACACTGTTTGCACAGAGCAGGGCTTCCGTTAGCAGTGAGTATTATTTCTAACTTTGAAAATCAGCCCATGAAATTTCCTGGGTGTACTCTTTGTTGATTTGTTTCATATTTTAAAACAGACTTCTATTGTAAGGCCCACGATTCAAATGTAATTGTATCTCTCTATATATAACTTGGAAATATGTAGGGGTTTCTTGAAAAGTCTTAGTTTTGTAAGTTATCATTAGCAATCGCAGTCACTGGCTGGCGAGCTGAGTAGCTGCGTAGCAGATGCCATGAGTATGAATGTGACACGTCGCGTTTCTTTGGACCAGGGGCTGGGAAAGAGTGTCCCCTCTGACACTCTTCTTGGCCATTTAATACCACCACCAAAATGATATGCTGCAATGACATGGGAGTATTTTGAGCATCAACTTCAAAATGAATTGTTTTTGAGTTGCATGGCTCTACCAATGAGGAGAAACTCACACATCAATGTTCCTTTGTCATTTATTTATATTAAGAAATGCTTCTTACCTGTTTTGGTTTTGGTTTGCGACATAGACTTTCCATTTAAAGTTTAAATCGTGTGTTTATAAGAGCTGCAGGTAATTCTCAAGGTGTGATGGTATTTTAGTGGAAGCCTTGCGTAAATTAAATGAAACGAATTTGGTAAGGGAGGTCTTATTTTACCGGTCTATAGTGTATTCAAGATTATACGATTAGGTTTAAAAACGTCTGATTTGTAAAATGCTGTATCAGACACACATAATAAAATTTTCTGTGAGAACTCTTAAAATGCATTTGATTTTTAGTGAGTCTTCTGCTGAATGACTTATGATGAATTTTTGTCTTTCGTTCTCTGCAGTTTATCTCAATATATGAATAAAAAGGTCTGTTCTCACTATAAAGAATCTGTTTTTATCATGTTTTATATTCTTGATAGTTCCTTTCATTAATCCAGCCATTCAAGAAATGTGTGAATGTGAACAAGGCAACAGTCCTCATGAAGCTTACATGTGTCAAGGAGGTCAATGTCACGTCAATAAGGATAATTAAGATGAATGCTGCAAAGAAGTTACATGGTCGTATGATCTTAGGAGATTATTCAGGATAGCACACATCGAAAGATGGAGAATGAGGGAGAGCTTATCAAAAGGTGGGTTTAAGCTGACTCCAAAGGTGTGGGACGAGGAGGAGTAAAGTGAAAGCTCGGGAAATATTTCAGGTGCAGTGCTAAATGGATCAAGTCGTAGAACTTCACGGGCGTGAAAACAAACCTGTATGATTACAGCATAAAGACGGGGTAAGTCAAAGAACTAAACATACAGCAAGATCCCATCAGAGGATACATAACACTTGATGATAATGGACTTTAACAGAAACCTTTGAGATTTTTGAGAGTTACGTGATGAGATTTATGGAAATATCATCTTAGATACTAGAAAGGAAGTAAGGGGAGTTATTGTCAAAGGAGATATTCACGACTTAGGCCAGGGTAGACCTAGAGATTCATGAATGATTTTGAAAGACACCCAGAAGGTCTGATCAAGAGCAATTCTTTGTTGAATGGAATCTGGAATATAAAGAAGTAGCAAGTAAAATCTTTCCCAAAATTTGACTGTTAAAAAGCACAAAGAGTGGCCACTGGAAAAGGGTATGGTTTCTAAAGGAGGTTTTTATTTTCTCAATTATTACATGAGAGACCTTGCTACTTCTTTTATTCTGATGGAAAGGAGCAAGAAGAAAATGTGAGCAAAAACAGAGAAAAAGAGAGGGAATAACATTAAGTGCCTGATACAGCCAGAGGATACATTAATTATTGCAAACATGGAGACGTTTTTCTGAGAATTTCCAGGAAGGAATGTGTGGAGCATGTATACAAATGCAGGTAATTTGTGCTACTGGTAGCATGGTGCTATGGATTGCATCTTCCTGATGAAATAGGCAGTTTGTATATGTAAAGTGGGGCCAAGAATGCTAAGCAGAGACTTAGAAATAACCAAGAGAAGTTGAAAAAACTGTTTTCACAGAGTCAGCTGACTAGTGGAAAAGAAGGACTTTAACAGGTTCCAGGTTGGTGACAGTTTACAACCTGTCCGGCTGTGTGTATTTTCATCACAATGGTGGATAGAAGAGAACAATTCACAATGGTGGATAGAAGAGAACGTTATTGCATATGACCTTGCATAACTGTATTCCAAAGGAAAGTCAGAATCAAAATTAGCAAAACGTTTGCAATTTGACTAGTCTAAGTGGTAAAACTGTAGATTTTGTATGTTGGAGAATCAGCAAGACTCCTGTGAGTTTGAATTCCAACTGGAATTTTCATACGCAGTAAAGCCAGCTGAAACCCAGACGCTTGTTGATATTTTGATAGAAAAAGAAGAATTTAAAAAGAATGGCGCCTTCTCCGCCATGTACAAAAGCTATGAGAAATGTAAGCTAAAAGCAGAAAGTTGCTGATGTGACTTGCTTACTAGTTTGCTGCTTTTAATACGAGAACAACTGGATGACGAGGTGAAAGGTGTGGGTGGAACCACAGACCTGATACAGCAGGAGACGGGTTATCCGAGCTGTTGGAGCTTCTGGGTTAGAGCTGACAGTAAGACGCGTGCATAAAAATATCCAACAGCCAACAAGCAGCTGTAAATGCGACCCTAGAATTCAGATAAAAGGTGCAATTCAGGACTCGCAGTCTCAGGACACCGTGAGAGACGCAGAAGCCCAGGAGACGCTCGCAATACCAGGACGTCGGGGCGCGGCCGGGCTGCACCGAGCAGAGCCGGGCCCGGGGCTGGGACAGGGCGGGAAGGGCGAGCGGACGGGCCCTGCGGGGCAGTCGCCGCCGAGACCGGCGGGGGCGCTGGCTGCGGGCGGGCAGGGAGAAGGCCGGGACGCCGGGGTTGGGGCTCAGGGGGCACCCCTCGGTGCACGCGGGCTCCCGGGACACGCGGGTTGTGGGTCCCCTCACGCCCGGGCCAGCGCGAGCCCGCGCCCCACACCCTGGCGGGCACGAGACGCCCCGGCGCCCCGCGAACGGGCCTGGTCCCTGGGCGGGCCAGGCCTCCGGGACGCCGGCCTGTCGCGGGGCCCTGGGCGGGGCGAGCTGGACCCGCCGCCCGCCGTCCGGCCCTGACAGCCCCGCGCCCGACCTCCCGCCCTCGAGGCTGGCGACGCAGAGACCACGGCCGCGCGCGCCCGTCGCCGAAATCCCGCGATGCTGTCGCGGTACTGCGTCCCGGGCGAGCGTCGCGCGTCCACCCAAAATGACGTGCAGAGCCTACCGCCTGCGCAGGCGCAGAAAGCAGCAGCGGGAGGCGGGCGTTGAGAGTCAGGGGGCGGTGCCCGGGGTGGGGCGTGGCCTCGCGCTCCGCCCAGCGCCCCTCCCGGAAGTCCCGCCTTCGCCGGGGAGCGAGGCGCCGGAAGTGCGCCGGGCGCGGCGCTGCAGAGTCATGTGACGGGCCTTCCGCGCGCCAGCAGTGACGGCTGGAAGGTACCGCGGGCGCCGGGCGCCCGGTCGCGGGGTCGCGGGCCCGGGGGCGGGCCGTGGGCCGTGGGCGGGGCGGCCGCTGGGGCGCGGCTCGAGCGTCCCGGGGCGGGCGCGGCGGGAGGGTCAGCGCGGTCCTCTCTTGCAGGCGCAGCTCACGGGCCTGCGGACGCCGGCACCATGGCGGATGTGAGTCGGCCCGCGCGAGACGCGGAGCGGGGGGCGGCGGCGCTCGGGACGAGCGGCTTCGCGTCGGGCCCCGCCCGCCTGGCTTCTCCAGGGTCGGAGCGGGAGGCCGCGCGGTGATCTGGCCGTGCCCCGGGTCTGTCCCGAGTGGGCAGCCGGACACGGGGCGCCCATCGTGCGGGCGCGAGGGGCCCTGAGACGCCGCCGTTTGCGTGTCCGGACGGCGGCTCGTGGCCGCGCGGGGCTTCCCCGCGAGTGGTCTTGGCGTCTCTGGCCGCGTTGTAGGAATTTGAGATGATTCCTAACTACGTGGTCCCTTTTGAAGCGCCGCAGCGAAAGCTAAAATCTCTAAAATCAAGGTAACTGTACCAGTTTAGAAGCAGCAGGATATTGACACTAATGTTCACTGTTCATACCCTGTTGTTTCCCAGAGGCACGCCAGGTATACGTCTAAGCGTTCAAGTAGAAACAGGAGACAAAATGAATCTAAATGGAGCCGAGAGGCCATAGAGCAAGTGCAGCTTACATGTGTCCACTCCATGCATTCTAGTGGGCGCTGATACACACCCTATCTGGAGCACCTCACACTCAGCCGCAGAGATCCGAAGGTTGAGAGAGACTAAACATTCTCACCTCTTGCTTGAATGACCCCCCCCTTCCCCAACTGCTCAGATTATGAGCAGGGTAGACAGGGTAGCTGGCAGTCATTTAGGGAAGATCATTCAGGTTTCTACTGACTCTTTTTTCCTGAAATTGCAATTCTTAGATCCCAGATAAACTTGTTTCCTCATAATAGTGCCTTAACTTTTGGACAGAACGTACGTACTCATTTAATTTTTGCAACAATTTTTACCAGGTCAGTACTGTTACTCCTATGTTATATATGAGGAATAGTAAGTTGGGGAGTTGAGATACCAACCAGGCATATGACTTCAGGACCCCCACTCTTCACCACTGCACTAAAGTGTTCATCACATAATATGAATCTGATTTTTTCTTCTTAGATTGTTGAAGTATGTGTTTCAACATTTAGCCGCTTTTTGATGCCTTTACCACTCTTTTTGGGGTCTTGCATTATATTTTTGAGGCATTATTCTCCAGACATAATCAAATCACTAAAAATCTATTGAGTGTTTGCCCTGCGAAGGTAGTTACTGCATCATTCCTCTCCCTAGGGCTTCTTACAGTTTACGAAAAATAGCCAAGTGATTATAGGTATGCTTACATTGCTGTGTGAGAATTCAAGGGAGAGAGCAATTGCATTAGGTTTTTCTATCAGAAGAGCTGACCTGGAGTATTGGGTGGTTGAGTTGTCTCTAAAGGACAAGTAGCTCCTCCAAATGTGAAGCTGTAGGAAGCCCAGTTGAAGCTAGAACTGAGGGCATGTATGAGGGAGGGTACGAAAAACATGTAGAATTAGCTGCACAGCATATTGTAGAACGCCTCAAATAGCTACAGATTGTGTTGTCCAATTAACAGTGGGGAGCAGTTAATTTGAACATTAACTGAACATCTGGGGAGCACCTTGGATGAACATCTGGGGAGCATCTCCAACCCCTGCATCAAAATTTTTTTTAAAGCTTCAGAGTGGTTTCTGTAAGCAAACTTGAGTGTCAGTGCAATTATGACTTTAGAGAAGGAGAATAATTTGATTATTGTCATGCGCGGAAACATGGAATAAAAAAGAGAGACCAGCACGTGGAGTGGGAGACAGTGCGAGTCATTAATAAAGTGAGCTGAACCACATGGCAGTTGAGAAGAAGATCTGGGAAGGGATCACTTTGAAACATTTGACTTAACAAGGAATTAAAAGTGACAAATGTGAGGTTAAGCCTAAAAATTACTCTGTTTTCAAACCTAGATATCAGGGTTGGTGGTGCGGGTACTGGCAACAAGAGAATGGAGAAATTGGGAGTCAGAGAAAACACAAATGAGTTGCATTTTGCACCTGTTTAAGATGTTAAGCAGAAGTAAGCTAGAGATAACATGAAATAAGATGGTAGTTTCAGGTTGCGAAAATAGGACTGGAGATTTAAAACAGCTTTTCTGTGCAGAGCTTATAATTAATACCTGGGTTGTCAGTGAGATTCCATAGAGTATAAAGAGAATACCTGTCTTGATTTTTTTAGTCTTATTCTTGTTCTGTGCTAGACGCTTGACACACATTGTCGTTTATCTCGAGTCATGTGAGGAAACTGAGTTTCAGAACAATTAATCCACTTACCCAGGCTCATTTATGTTGGAAAATATCTGGAGATGGAGGATATAAAAGAGGCCCGTAATATTCTCGAAGGTGAACATAATAGCAATGGGATTAATAAGAGAAGTCTGTTCTAATTTGGCAGCCAGTATGTTTTGTGTTTCCCATTTCTAGTTGTGCAAACTCCTTTACACACACCTTCTCAATATTAGCAGGACACACTTTCTGTGGTTATCCCCATTCAATGAATGGTGAAACTGAGGCTTAGAGAAAAATGTCAGTTAACTTGCTTCTAGACACAACTACTAAATACCAAGATCAGAAAAAGAAACCATAAGAAGGTTCTAAAACGTGACTAGGACAGCATCTAGACAACCAATGTGAGGCATATTACTATAATGTGATTTTTTTTTTTTTAATTCTCTTTCAGGATCTAAAGCGGTTTCTGTATAAAAAGTTACCAAGGTAAAAAAATTACTAATCTGTTGTTAAATAAATTCTGTAAACTCTAATTTCATGTAATATTTTGTTTCTATTTTTTTTTTTAAGATTTATTTATGCATACAAGAGCTGGGGTACAGGCCAGAGATGTGAGGGGGTGAGAGGATTCACCAGAGACCAGGGAACAGAACAGGCAGACTGACCAAAATCCACTGCTGAGGGGAGCAGCGGGCGAGTCAGGAGAGGTCTGTTGTGCCATGTGGGAATCTCCCTGGCTGGCCGGGAATCAAACTCGTGCTGCAGTGGATTGCTTCATAGGTTGCATCTTAACACTTGCGCCACCAGGGAGGCCCTTGTTTCTATTTTAGAGTGATACTGTGTGTGCTATGCTCTTACCCTGACTGAAGGGGAGTTGTGTTCTCCCCTAACATAACTCCAGCACAAGGCTGTGCGTTTGCACATCCCGAGGCCTAGAGAAAGCCTGTGACCTGGCTAAGCTGGAGCTGCTGGTGTGGCCAGGGGGCGAGAGCTCAGGTTTCTTGCCTCTGGAATTCTCTCTGATACACTGTCAAAGAAGTTTACTGGATTATAGTTTGAAGTAGAGCCATTTTAAGGGTGAAAATTGAGCGCTTCCTTTTATCTTTAATACTGCTTTCAAAAGTCACATGACCTGGAAATGCCAGGCTGAGCAGTTTGTACTCAGAAACTGGCAGAGCTTTCTTTTGCGCACACCGCCCCATTTGATGTGCCTTTTTTATGACACGGCATCGTGTTAAGGACAGCAGACTTCACTTTCCATATTTAAGTGATTCGCTGGACTTGGTCACTTTCGCTGATTTGAAATTCTGTAAGTAACACCTTTTGGTCTGTCATTTACTGGACACGATAGCCTCCAAAGTCTGTTTAAGTTAAAAATGACTTTAGATGTGTGTTTACTTTCTTAAGTATGAGGAAAGAGTTTGTTTTTTGCCTGAATTCTTTATTGTGTTTTGCTCGTTGGCTTGTGCCTTGACCTTGGTTACAAGCCACTAGGAATTAAGACTACCTCTTGCTCTGGGTTTTCTATTTTTTCTTCCGTATTTCAGAAGAAAACACTATTTAAAATATGACGTCATTGTTACCAGTGATTTCACGTCACATGGTGACAGATACAGAATCAGAAGCACGGGTGACATTTGTGGTCGGGGCCTTGTTCTTTACATGATGGGGGGGACAGAAGGGCCCTGTGGCTTTCTCAGTGACCGAGACCAGTGTGCTCATTTTCATGACCGTTTCATGGGGAGCAAATCGGTGTATTACATCCCCAGAGCTAAGAGAAGGACGAGAAATTCCTGAGCACTGTCAGGGAGAAGTGGCAGAGAACGGACATTGGGCGTGCGGCCAGTGCGTGCACAGTGCAGGGGTCTGGCCGCCGGCGCCTGGCTGCTTTTTTAGATGTACCGCTGTGCCTCGGCCCAGCCGGACAGGTCGGGCACGCGTGCAGTGTGGTTGTGTGTGTTGTTTCATTCTGTCACATGCGACTCGGGTCTGTGTGTTGACATCTGGTGGTGACCCAGAGCAGTGTCAGCCTGGCATGGTCGGGACTTCTGTGCTTCAGAATAACCAAAGATTTCATCATCCTGGGAATAAAACTAAGTGTGATGACTCTGAGTACTGATAGAACGTTCGCTTTTGTGGAATAAAAGTACTTTTTTTAGGCAGTTTAAAGTCTACATTTCTGAAGATTATGTCATAGATGTTGATGGATTCTTTCAAAAGTGTGGTGGGACTGTCAGTGTCATAGTGCTGGTCAGCTCTTGGTTAAATCTGTGTGGGTCTTTGCTCGTTGTGTAGAATTGGAAACACCTTTTATGCTTGTGCCCTGCATGTTTTCACGCACGCAGGTACTGGAAGTGTGGGAGTCAGCTTCTGCTCTGCAACATTGAGCTCTGAATTTCGTGTCCATTAGGAAGAAAGTCTGTCCTAATCCCCTCTGTTTGGGTGCACTTATTGGCGTTTAAATTCATTACCATAAAAGTAAGAAAAAAGAAGCTACCGTAGTAACAGCTATTTGGAAACTTTGTTGTAGTGTTCTCCCTTTTTAAAAATTTGCTCATTTTTTGAGGAGGCAGTGTCAGGTGAGAAGCTCCCCGTCCCTGTGCTCTTGCCACTGCCGTCCCTTCCGGAAGGAGACGTGTCATGCTCCAGACGTGTATGTACGCACGTCCGGAGACACATAGAAACACATGGTGGATCCGCTGAGACCGCAGCTGTGCAGAGTGGGGTCTTATAAACCATCAAAATGTATTGCTCGCAGTCCTGGAGGCGGGGCCGCGCGACCCGGCTGCCAGCAGGCTCTGGTGCTGGCGAGAACCGCTGTCTGGGTCGCCGCCGCTGACTCCCTCTCCGGCCTCTGATGGAATCCGGGCGTGAGGACGCCTTCCTCAGGACCCGTGGCCTCCAGGGGCCCACCTGTCACATCTCCCAGGCCTGTCATCTCTGAGTGGAGTTTCAGCAGATGTGGGGGTGGCTCAGACGTGCAGTGATGGCAGCATGCGCGCACAGCGTGCACATTCAGTGAGTTGTTGCTCTCCTCAGAACACGTGGGTGCTCTGGTGTGGTTCCCGCTTCCTGCGGCTGTGGCCGGCCTCTCGGTGGCCCAGCGCTCTCGGAGTGGCCGCACCTTACGCAGGGGAGTGTCCCGTGGCTGTCTGTCCTGACGTAGCTGACTGGTCTTTGGGGGACTCCTCGGCCCCGTCTTTCCCCGTCTCAGAAGACATCACTCTTGCCTGCACCGGTGGTCGTGCGTGCAGCTGTCGGCGGCCTGCGTTTAGCTTAGATTTGTCCTAGGGTGGGTGTTTTGATCCATACGTGATTTCAGGAGTGAATGAATTAGCAGGTGATACCAGGAAATATTAATGTACAGCTGTCCGTTGTTATTTTTATGTGAAACAGAGAAATGCTTTTGTTTGTAGTGTTTCCTCAGAATGTACTAACAATATCTGGTTACAGTTTTAGACAATGGGATTTTCAAGTATTGGGTTTCACCGTGTTAGTGTGAATAGCCCCCGTTCCTGAGGTCACACAGCAGGCCTGGCGCCGTGAGGCGTGGGCGGGATGGGCTCCCGGCGGGACTCGGAGGCGGCGGAGTTGCCGTCCACAGGCTCGAGGCCTGTGCTCCGCTCAGGGCTTCGGTGTGGCGTCAATGTTGAAAGCGGGGACTGTTCTCCCGATCCATGGGTTAGGGCTATGATTTTCAGCTCCTGTTGGTAAAGAGCCTCACCATTGCCGTAGTCCTTACCCCGCAGGGATCGATGATCTCGTGGTCCATGTCCAGATGATGCGCGATGTTCATTAATAATTACTTAGAATATCGCCCGCGCGCCAGCCTCTACGCGTGTCTTGTTACCCGTCATACTGCCAAGCAAGTCCTCGCCCCTCAGCTCTCGCCGGCGTGGCGCGGGCAGCACTCGCGGACCGCGGGCGGTAGGGGCTTGGGCCCGCCCAGGTCTTTCTAGCCTGGAGCTGGGGTGGTGACCCCTGGGCTTCCTTGGGCTTCTGGACACGCAGCTGGACAGCCCTCATTTTCTCTGGTCTGCTGCTTGGACCTAGAGTCCTCTCTTCCGCCCTCATCAGCACAGTAACATCTCCTCTAAGGCACCGCCGCCTCGGGGAAGCCTTCCGGGCCTGGGTAGGCCGGCCTCCCTTCCTCGATGTCCTGGGGCGCTCGCCCCGGGTGAGGCTTTTGTGTTTGTAGCGGATGCCTGGTTTGACGGCCCCCCGGGGTTCGGTGAAGGGAGGGCTTTCTGCTACTCCTCGCGCCTGAAATCCTGAGCGCCGCACAGATGGGCCCTGGATGTCTGCGCACACGAGGCCAAGGAGAGCGCGTGTCTCTGGCTGGGTCGCTGTCACGCTGCGGTGGTTTGTCATACTTTCGCAGAACATGGGGGGGGGGTCAGGTCAGCAGTTTCAATGGGAAGCAAGTGTGTTTCAGACCATCCCGAAACCACTTCAGTGTGTGAAATTTATGAACGAGTCAGCCGTATCCTGACGTTCACTATCTGGAAGAATTTCCGCAGCCTCGTAGTGAGGCGCTCCCGGTACCCAGAGGTGCGTGGCCTCTGTGTTTTGGGAGTGTACGTGAAATTAGCGTCGTGACGTTGAGGTGCCTGTTGTGAGAACACGGAATGTTTGGTGCTGTAGTAACCGCTGTTTTTCCCCCCTAGCGTGGAGGGCCTGCATGCTGTCGTGGTGTCCGACCGAGACGGGGTGCCCGTCGTCAAAGGTAAGGCCTTGCATGCGCCTGTCCTGCGTGCCGTGCCGCAGGGGGGCCTGTGCGTCCGGGCTGCCCCGAAGGCGGGTCTGTCAGCGCACGGCAGTGCAGTCAGCTGGTGCTCGTAGAGGGGGCGTGTTGGCCTCTATATGTGAAGGTCGGCCGGAACCTGTGCTGAAGGCGCAGGGCACAGCCACGGATGAAGCTTCCTTTGTCACAAGCCCGGTCCCCGCTCAAGGCAGCTTAGTGTGTCATGCCAGCCGAGAGCAGCCTCCGTGCCGAGAGCAGCTGACGCGCGGCTGCGTACATCATCGTGCAGGCGGCCCCATGCATGTTCTTTGTTTTTGTTTTTGTTTTTCAATTTTAATGATGGTGTTAGGATAAACATGCATGTACGGCACGTCCCCTGTTGCGTTGTAATGACTCCAGACGGTGGCCGCCGCCTGCCGGGCTGGCACAGTCTCCCGCGTCCGCAGGTGCGTGACGGGCTCGCCTCAGTGGCCCCAGCTGGAGGAAGCGCGCGCACGCGCAGGCCGAGCCTGCATGGAAGGGCATGCGTCCAGTCGGGGGCCCCCGGGAGCCCGCGCTGTCGGGGTAGCTGCCTCGGGTTTGTCCCTGGGCTTTGCTGACGCCACCAGACGTGCGCCCCCGGCGCCGTGGCGCCTCCCTGTTGGCCCGCGCTCAGCTTGTCCTCCGGAGCCGCCGTTCCCGAGAGCCCCGCCCCGGTTCCGTGGCGGCGCGCTCCGGGTAGCCCGCCACGTGTTGATGGTTTTGCTTCAGCTTTCATACTGGAAAGATCTTTTTCAACTTTACGATGATGCAGTTAACCAGAGTCTGCCGAAGAAGTATCGGACTCATTTTCAGAGTGTGGATTTTTGATTTTAATTTTTTTAAGTATGTATGAGCTGCTCCAGAGCGGGTACTTTATTACTTCCTCTTCTGGAATGTCTGTCGCGCCGGCCACTGCAGGAGCTTTGCCAGAGACCCATGGAGCGGGGCCCCGCGCGCCTTGCTGATGGCGTGTCTCCCGCCTGGCCTCGCCACCTTCCTCAGACGCGCTCAGGCGGTGGGGCCGCAGGCATGTTTGGAGATGAGCTCATTCCGTCTGCCGGCCCCTGAGCAAGGCCGGCCGGGGCCGCGCTGGACGCAGCCATGGCGGCTGGAGCTGTGGTCGCAGCCGGCGCCAGAATCGTCGTCGCTGCCGTCGGGCCGTGGACTCAGGGCTGGCTCCAGCGCTCTCCTTCCCGCCGCAAAGCCTGGCCCCTCGGGCCCCCTCACCTTCCTTCACGCTCAGTTCTGTGCGGGGGCTTGGAACAGGACCCTCCCGGGGGGCTCCCCGCTCCCCTTCTCTGGGGCCTCAGTGGTAAAGCCTTCAGCTTTGCCCTGTGTGGAGCAGGACCCGCGTTCACGTGTTGGAGCGCCGGCAGCTTCCCGCGGGCAGCCGACAGGGCCGGACTGCGAGCCGTGCCGCGCTGCTTGTGAAAGCAAAGACTCCTGCAGCCTCTTTCGCCCACTTCACCAGAACGTTCTGCGTATCAAATAGCGAATAGTTATGTTACACGTGATGTCACACACTGTTACACATCTCCGTGGCTCTGAGGAGTGCACACCCTTACACGGTGCAGTCCGCGTGCCTTCCCAGCTCGTGGAGCGGCGTGTAATGTCGTGACGCATCGCCACAGACCCACGTTTTCGGGTGCTGTGAGCCCCCCCCCACCCCCGCCATGCCGCGCCATTTCTTTTTATTGAAATCGTTTCTGTTCCCAGTGGCCAATGACAACGCCCCCGAGCACGCTCTGAGACCCAGTTTCTTGTCCACCTTCGCCCTCGCCACGGACCAGGGGAGCAAACTCGGCCTCTCGAAAAATAAAAGTATCATCTGTTACTATAACACCTACCAGGTAAGCGCGTGGTTAGCAGGGCTTTGCAGATCGTCCCCAGCGCCTGCCCTCTCTAGCGGACGGCTCCTGTCATGATTCTACCCGTTAGCTTTGAGGACATGGCCTTTGGAGCTCTCCGCTGCTCAGCTCCTCGGCGTTCCCTGGGGAGCACTGTGGGCCGCGGGGGAGACCTGCCCATGTTCCGCCAGCAGAGGGCGCCCTCCGCCGCCCCTAGGCCGCTCCTCCTGGCGCAGGTCATAAGCAAACACCCGTGCCCATCGCTGGCTGTGGAGTGTGTGTGTGTGAGCAAGGCTGTGGAGAGTGTGTGTGAGCGAGGTTACTGTACGCAGGAAAGAGAAATTTCTGCAAGCCTTGGGACGCACAGGTGCATGTTCCTCTGTCAGATAGATTCCTGGCTTCTGCTCCCGGGGATGCTTCCGAGGGTGGCTTTGGAACTGTTGATGGATGCGACTAGCATTTTCTGTCTCCAGGTTACCGTTTATTTTGTGCTGTGTAAATACTAGCCCATCTGAACTTCGGTTTCACTGATGAGGATTACGTTGAGGCTGAGTTTTTTTTTTTTTTAAGGTAGCTAACTTAAAGTTACTTAGGCACACGTCGTGAAAAATCAGGACGCTAGAACGTAAGCGAATGACCAGGAGACGCTGCGCGGAGCCGTTGCTGGTATCGGGCCCTGCCCGTGTCGCCGGCACGCCCTGGGCCTCAGACGGGCGGGCGAGGAGGGCGCGGGCAGCGGCGTGACTGCCTCTGAGCGGCGCTCAGCACTGGGCTCTGCGCACATGCCGGTGTTGATTTCCGGCCTTCCGTGCTCCGTGACGCCGCCGTGATGGCAGGCGAGTGGCGACGCTAGGCCTTTGAAAGGTGGAGCTGTTGCGTCTGACTGATGACCAGCTTCACGGCACGACCCCTGATTCCCACCTCGTTTTCTTATTAGGTGGTTCAGTTCAACCGCTTGCCCTTGGTGGTGAGTTTCATCGCCAGCAGCAGTGCCAACACGGGTGAGTTTCGGTGCCCTGCGTGCAGCTCTCCCGTCCGCGGTGAGCAGTCGGACCCTCTGGGAATAGTGGGTGACAGCCAGAAAACCGCAGTCCGAGCCCAGCTGCCCGTCCTTGCTGCCTGCTCTCTCACGGCAGCACCTCTGCGCTCGGGCTGCCGTTCCCGTGTGTGAAGCCGAC
This sequence comes from Talpa europaea, assembly GCF_964194135.1. NCBI lineage: Eukaryota > Metazoa > Chordata > Mammalia > Eulipotyphla > Talpidae > Talpa > Talpa europaea. The sequence goes on along the minus strand of NC_140080.1, from coordinate 511,947 downwards.
CGCCTCTCTGAGGGCCCTTCTGGTCCAGGCGGGGTGGTGTGTGAGTATGAGACCCTTGAAAATAGAAAGCAGCATCAGACACGTCCTCGCCTTTGGATTGCTGCATTTTGCTCAAAGTCGGCTTCCGGAGATGCTGGCGAAGAGGGCAGAGCAGACAGCGAGGGCGGGGTGTGCCGCTCCCCAGGGTGCGCGGGCCAGGGCGAATGTGGGCGAGGATGTAGCGAGGATGAGGAGGGCGAACAAGCTCATGATTTTCCTGAAGCTCAAAGTGGAGAGTGGTTCCCGCATGGGAGGGCCGGGGAGGGGAGCTGCCCACGGCCTCGGCCTTCCCTGCGCTGTCACGGGTGACATGACAAGGCGCAGCCAGTTTTCATGTTTTGATTCCCTTTGGATTAAGTGGGACTGTGAAAGGTGAGTCTCCTTCACATGTGACTGCTCTTCAGACCTGAACTTCCTGTGTTTCCTTTCCAAGCTATTTGAGTAAGTTGTTTCCAGCCACGTCCTTAGAGAAGTCGTCTGTCAGATGAGCGGGTTCGGCGGGGTGAGCTGTAGGGTCTCTTCTCTAAATCTCCTAGCAAAAAAAAATACGTTTTTTATCGTAAAAACTGCCTGGGGTGGAGAGCTTTGTAAATCACATGGGAGGGTAGAGGCGTCCGGACTGGAGTAAAGGAAACCTCAGTTGTGAGGACGCTACACAGTAGCACACGTGCTGCGCGGTCAGCTGGGGTGTCTGGAGTCTATTTGGGCGCTTATTTCTTTGCTCGAGGTTAGAGCCCCCTGTCTCTTGGTCAGGTTTGTTAAAAATCAGGGGAAAAGGTTATTTAGTGAAAACGGTGTATTTATTGCCGAGTCAGCGCAGATTTTGAACCGTTAAGGTTTTCCTTTTAAAACTCCAAAAGCGTGGGGCGTGTAATTCCGTGTCCCCTCATATGTGTGTGTGTATTCATCTGCTTTGATAATAGAGGATTAAAATAGCTTCATTATAAATGCCGGGTGTTTTGTTGCTTAGAATTACAGTACCGCGTTTCAGGTGCAGGGAGTCCCTGGTGTCATTTACTGCCCTAGTAACTGCTCACCAGAGAGAATTGAAGTGAAACTTTTCAAGAACATTTTCCAGGGTGCTCATTGTCTTGCTCTCTTCATTTTAGGACTAATCGTCAGCCTAGAAAAGGAACTCGCTCCATTATTTGAAGCCTTGAGACAAGTTGTGGAAGTTTCTTAAGCCGACAGTGGCTTCGGTGGGTGCTCTGCCTCGTCAGAGCCCAGCTCCAGGCACCAATCTTGAGACCGCGCTTGTATCCGAGCAGTAAACACCCGCCCCTCCCCCCTTCTCTACGGACACGCCGGCCTCTCCTCGTGTGGGCCGCGCTCCCCCCCGCGCGGGGACACGGCGGCGCCAGGCGTGGGCGACATCTGCTCGGCGGGTCGGAGTCACCATGGAGCTCGACCCCCTTGAGCCGGATGCTCCGTGCGGCCCCTGCACACAGGCCTGAGAGGAAGCAGCCCTTTCTGTCGTGAATACTAGGGACCGGCTGGTCTTCATTTTGTGTCGCTGCTTTGTGTGAAAACTACAGCACGGCCAGGTGAAAGGAATAAAGTCAGTACAATCACTCGGCTTCCCGCGCGTGTGTGGTGCGGGTGGCGGAGAGGCGTGTGCCCAGGACTCCTCGGGGCGCTCCCCTTTGGTGAAAACCGGAGAGAATGTCTGTCCCTCCTGTGCTGCTGTCACCGCCGCGGTCTCGTGGTCACGTGGTCTTGCTCTCGGGTTCACGGTCAGGTTCTCTTTGCACTGACGTGTAGAAACAGCACAGTCGTTGCTGGTCAGACCTGAATATGTTTTTTTTTAAAGATAGCTGGAGCACTCACGTTTTTCCCTGCAGGTCTTTCAGAACTTTAAGAGGAGAACGTCATCCAGTCTTGCATTCACGCGAACTAGAGGCTGGTTTGGAGACTTTTGGCAAAAACTCAGTGGCGTGGTTTGCTTCCCGCCAGCCCAGCGAGTCCCCCCAGGAGAGCCTCGCAGGGACGCCGCCCACGGCTTGCACTTGCCGGTTTCCTCCCGGGTCCCTGCACACGCAGAGTCTGCCACTGGCATCGGGCCTAGCCCACGCTCTGAACACCCCTTGCGTGCTTTCACACAGCTGCCACCCCGCTGACTGCGGGGCGCGCGGTCCCCACCCACGCCCTGTGCACTGGACTGTGTGCAGAGGGGACCCTCGGGTGGCAAGGTCAGGTGCTCGGTGGCTGCACCGCAGCTTCTGAGACGCCCTGCGTCAGACGGGAGGGCGCGCTTCTGCCTGCCAGGTACAGCCAGCTGCCCCCGGGGCCTTAGGTAATGCGCGTCAAGAGGAAGGCACCTGGGAGGGCAGCAGCTGCATCAGTTTACAAGGGACGGGCGCACATCTGGAACAACAGCTGTTTGCGTCACCAGCTGGGCGAGTTGGATAATCCACACCCCTCTGCGTGGGCTGAGTGGGGACGTAGTGCGGCCCGAGGCTCCAAGGCCTAGTCGCTGCTCCTCCCCAGGACGCTGGCTTCGCCGTGGGTTTGCTCTCCTGAGTAGGAGCTGTGCTGTGAGCAGGACACGCAGGGCAGAGGGCAGAAGCTGTTTGCAGCTTACAGCCGCGTGACCATCGCTTCGTGTCTATTCTGGAAATGTTAGGATTGTGAGACTTAGTTTTACTTTCTCTAGTAATTTCTTTTTTTTGGATCTTAGGAAATCCCAGTCTGTCATCAGATATTTTTAAAGAGGAAATCCAGTGCTTCACACATCTGATTTGCACAGCTCTGCTTCCGCCAGGCCAGGCCTGGAGCCGCTGAGTGTGCCCCAGCTCAGTGCTGGAGCACCGTTCGCTTGGCGGGGAGAACTTTGGCAAAAATACGCCAGTGCCGCAGCCTGTGTGAGGGGGGAGCCGAGAGGAGGGGGGTCCTGATGCCCACCCTGTGACTGTCCCCAGCCCTGAGTCTGGGACAGGGATGTGAGTCTCCACCCGTGCCCTGTGTGTGCAGGGCCAGGGCCGGGAGCTGCTGGCTGTGCCACGCTGCGGACCTGTTGCGGCAAGTTCCCCCGGTACCAGCCAAGCCTGCCCTGGCTGGGCGACGTGATGGGGCAGGTGGTCAGGGACCCCAGCAGGTTCCCATCATGCACTGGACTAGGGAGCCTGTATAGGACCCCAGGCCTGTCAGCATCAGGGCCTCATGCCCACCCAACAACCCACTTGGCCTGCTCCGGCACGAGGCCCCGCCCTCTTGGAGATGCAGTTGTGACCCGTTTAGGGTGACTAGAGGCCGGGACGGCAGCCAGTGTTGACCCCACGATGCTGGGTCGGCTCACGCACCCTGCCAACAGGAGTGTGTGCGCACGTCCGCGCACCCCCCGCCAGCCCGAGCCTTGCCTGCAGCATGCTGTGCTTCCTCACGCCGTCCTCCAGCTCTGCTTGGGGCCCCAGCTTGGCCTCCCTGTAGCTCAGTCTAACTGAGGTGGGTTCCTTGCTGCTAGTCATGAGACTAATCTTTGTACTTCGTTTAAATTACAGATGAGGGCCTCCCCGGTGGCGCAGCGGGTTTGGGGGCCGGGCCATGGGAAATTGCGTTCAGGAGGGTCCTTAGCCAGACCGCCGTCTTAGAACCTTGAGGACAAGCCCAACAACTCTTTGCATCTTAAGGTCTTTTGAGAGGCCTCCCTGATGGCACAAGGGGTTAAGCGTCAGCACCATGAAGCTGTCCAGTCACTGCAGCACAAGTTCCATCCCCGGCCAGGGAGCGACCCACATGGCGCAGCAGACCTCCCCTGTCTCACCCGCTGCTCCCCTCAGCAGTGGATTTCATCAGTCTGCCTGTTCTCCCCGCTCTGTCTCTGGTGAATCCGCTCACCCTCCCGCGCCTCTGGCCTGCACCCCAGCTCTTGTATAAAAATAAACAAATCTTTAAAAAAATAAATGTTACAAATGCAAATTTTAATAGCAAACGAGTACAAGTACAGCAAAATCTCACTTTCTCTAGTAAAGAATAAATAGAAGCCCGTATTTCACAGGTGCACACAGCGTCACTGCACAAGGAGACACCCTGGGTCCTGGGGCCGGGAAGGCGCTCTCCTTCCTGCTCGCTCCAAACGCGGCGTGCACCCTGGCGCCCGAGCACCCCCGTGACGGGCACAGCCGCGCACAGCGCCCGTCTTACTGACACGGGAATGTGCTGCTCGCCCCGGGCGTTTAAATAACAACCGTATTTACAAGGAGCCCTCGGACATCAGCGTGTCCCCTCAGCGCTCTGCACCCTCGTGGTTATTTCCAGGCACTTTCTCCACCTTCAGCTCCCCTCGGTCTCTGGCTGGGACAGCGGGATGGGCAGGAGAGAGGCGCCCGGGGCGCGCACACATGCTGCCAGCGCTGGCGTCTCTTTCCCCAATTTCTGTCTTTACTTCTGAACATTGGGGTTAGTGTTGCTCCCTCAGCAGGAGTGGGAGCCACTGCTGCGTCATCCTCGCGACCTGCTGCAGTCCCAGCTCCAGGGGCGCGGGGTGAGGGGGTCTCTCCGGCCGTCTGGAGACCCTTAGTGCTCGTGCGTGCTCCAGGGCGGGCGCGGGGGGAGTCCCAGTGACGGTCACTTCCTCGCGCTCCCACGTGGCCGCCTCCCCCCTTGGATGTGCCCCCGGTGAGGCCAGATTGGTCGTCGGCCGGGTCCCCGCCCTCTGCCCCGTCCAGCCCTCGCGTGTACAGTCGGGTTTTCATTAGGAGGGAAGCGGTCCTGGATTTCTCAGCCGTTCACGAGTCACTAAATACTGTAAACACGTGGCACTGTAACCATGGAAACCACCCCTGGCAGCCCCGGCTTGGATTTTGCCACCTCAGTGCTCCCTGGAGGAGGCCGCGCTGCCGGAGCGTGTGGGGCAGCCCCGGGTGGACGCGGATGAGGCGGGACGGCGGGGTGTCCGTTCCCCTCCAGGCTGGGGAGCAGCCAGCCAGCCAGGGAGCCCGCGGGACTCGGAGCCAACGCTGCAGCCGGGCCGCTGGGAGCAGCCCCTTCGCCTCCCACCCTGCGTCCAGCCCGCGTGGGCCACCTCCACCCTCCCTGCCCGGCCCAGACTGGGCGGCTGCTTCCTCGTCAGCAGGTGTGGTGGGCTCTGGAAGGTCCAGATCAGCGTGTACTCTTGATGGGTTTTTATAGAAAAATCAGCTTCGTCTGAAGTCCGGGGAGGGTGGCAGGCCGGGGGCGATCCTGGCAGGGCCTCCCGGTCGGGAAAGGCCTACTTGAAGATGAACGACTGAGATCGGATTGTGCCTTCGCTTTGGTCCAGTTGCTTCCTTATTTGAGACTAGAACAGAACACACGTGCATCTGTCACGGCAGCCTGAAGGCACGGAGGCCCGGCTCCCGGCGAGTATGAGGTAGGACATGCCGATCGGTAAGGAAACTGCGCAGCTACATTCTCTGCCTCCCTCTAAGTTTTAATCTGGTTCTTTGGAATTTTCTCAGTAGAAATATTGCAATGTGTTTATTCAAACTGTGCAGCTCGGGACTCGGCCTGACACCTGCACCGCGCTGCTACCCAGCGAATTCAAGGACGGCCTCTAAATGCACCCTGTGGAAAGCTGGTGGACTTGCTAAGTGGAGCGAGCAGGTAAGGGCCACAGAGAATGACTCAACTTTCTGGGTAATATTTGCACAGGGGAAAAGTCTGAAAGTGCATTTGATATACTTGACCTTCATTTTTCTGTAGTGGTTATAAATGAGAAAACAATGATTCCTGTGTGAGCAGAGGTTTCAGACGGCGGTCTGCCTCGCCCTGGGTGTCAGCTACATTCTCAGAGTGAACGTTACGTTTGTTTGGATGGCAAACCGAAGAGACAACCCAAAGCAGAAATCCCGACGTCTGGAAAGGAGTCATCAAAAGGGTGCTATCAGCTAATTACATCATAATAATTAGGTGAAAGTGTCTACATGTGAAGACATTAATAGTTTCAAGATGGTATTTATAGGAAATTTCACTAAGCGTCTTAGCTATCAGCTCCCTAACTTGCAAACAAGCAAAAACAGCTTCTGTGCCCAGTATAAGCGGGCACACAGACGGCAAATGAACCGGTTTGTCCATAACCGCCATAAAGCTGTGTCCCTGGAGACACCCTTCCTGGTCCGCTACCGGGAAGGGAGTCCTCCTGCAGGAGCGCAGCAGCTGTTCTGTCTGCCCTTCGGGTCCCAGAGGTCCTTTCCAGCCGGGCTGGACTGGCCTTCGGCCTAAAGGAAGGTGGAGAAGCTGGACCTGCAGGAGACTCTGCAGAGATGCCGGGGCAGCCCTTCCTCTGCGCCTGCTCCCCACCCCTTCGAGGGCCCAGGGAAGCCGCCAGAGCAGCCTGTGGGCCTGCACATGGCTGAGCTCCGCTCCCACACAGCCCGACTCTCCGTGGGAACGGGCTCGAAGTCCCAGCCTGTCACGCTGTCGCAGGCCCCCGGGAGACGAGACTCACCAGTTTCCAGCGCAGTATCTTGATCCATTCGTCAGCTTCCACTCCTGTCTTTGCACAGAGGTAGAAAGTCCTGAAGGGAAACACTAAGCTGATGGGACAAAACAAAGAACGTCAGATTCTCCAGAGGGTTAGGGAATGTAAACGAGGGGACACTGATCTAGTCCTCCCAGGGAAGAGGGGTTGGCAGAGGGCCTGGTGCCGCTGGTGTCCACGGAGCTGTTCCCGCAGCAGGGGGCAGAGCTGCTGAGAACGTGGATTCACAGTAAGGATGCGAATAGGCCAGACTTGTATTTTCTAATGAGAATTCAAAGGGAAAAACATGCCCAGGAATCCCCCAGGCCCCGCGTGCACGACGTGTGAGACACTGACTGCAGCACGTGCCGTTCAGCTGACCTGTCAGATGACTCGGAGCCTGGGCTGAGGTTCAGAGAAGGCGGCTCGCAGCCCGCGGAGGGAAGTCCACTAGCTGTGTGGGCGAGCCCTGCTGTCGCTGTGGGTGCAGGCAGCTTCGGCAGTTTAGGGCAGGAGAGAGGTGGTAAAACTCGGGTATTCGCTTTGCCCTCCACTAGCCGTGAGGTAGTTTCTGCTGGAGGAAGGTGAGCTTCCCACTGGCACAAAAGGCTTGTTCTAGAAATAAGGTGTCTCTGCCTTCACCATCCCTGTGCCTTTGACCTTCATCCAAATGACGCTAACATATCTTGCCCCCACTTTCCTGTCTTTACACTAGACGCAAAATACTAAAAACTTCTTTCCTCCACTCTTGAAAAGAATTAAGCTGAAGGGCCTCCCCGGTGGCGCAGCGGTTGAGCGCTGGGCTGTGAAGCTGCCCGCAGCTTCTGTAGTGCCTGATCGATCCCCAGCCACTGGAGAGGGTCCCACATGGCGCGCAGACCTCTCCTGCCGCCCGCTGCTCCCCTCAGCAGTGTCCTTCGGTCCTTCTGCCTGCTCTGCTCCCCGCTCTGGCTCTGGTGAATTCTCTCACCCTCCCGCGCTTCTGACTGTACCCAGTGCTTGTATAAACAAACAAGCAAACAAATATAATAAATAAATAAATAAATAAATCTTTAAAAAAAAAAAGAAGAATTAAGCTGAAAGTCAGAAGGATTTTCTGTATCATGACATTTTGGTGACAGATTTGTTCATGCCAGTAATTCCTGTTGCGCGGACTCAAGCTAAGCCCCTTGATGTGCGTTCCAACGATACTGCACAGAACTGGGGTCATCACTGCTCGGGACTCCCTGTGCGCAGCATGTGAATACAAATATTTTCCCTTTCTTCTTGCTAACAGAGCTCCAGGCGGTAATTTATAATTAGTTGGAGCCAGTCCTGTTCTGTCTTTCTCTGCTAGCGATGGCCATGGAACCTGGAGTTGGCCCAGGAGGAATGTGGGAAATGTGATGGAAGAGTTTCGGGGGGAATGTCTGCTTCCTGATAAGAATGGACAGGCAGGGCTGATACCATGGCTCCAGCTCCCCTGTGGAGAGATGTGATGGCTGAGGTTGGCATGACCATCTCGGACTCTGAAGTAGAAGGAGAGGAAAAGGCCAGGAGAGGCGCAGAGACGTGGCACCTGACTTGCCCGGGACCTGCCGGCGCCCAGTATTTTCTTGTATGAGAAACATAAACCCCTGCTCCTTCACAGGGTGCCTTCATGCACGTTTAGGGAACACATCCTGGCAGTGTGGGAATGGTAGTCGCATGGGTGGTGTTTTCATGTTGGAAACGCAGTGCAGGTATTTACACGTAAACTGCCGGGCATCTGCCTCTCTCATGGGTTTGGGGGGAAGTGAAAAGACAGAGAGAGAGCAAAGACGGCAGAGGAGTAGCAGCTGGTGCCTCCGGGTGAAGGGTGTATGGGAATGTAAATCTTCTAACTGCTGTAGACTTGAGCACCGTCACAAGAAAAGCTGAGGGGAAATAAGACATGCCTTATCCGGCCCCTTGGCAGGTCTCCCGAGCTGTTAGAACAAACCACTTCGGCTACATCTGCCAGAAATTGTCACATACATCTCCACGGCGGGGGTCACAGGGTTACCATCCAACTTGAGGGAAAAGTCCCGAAGAAATCAAGCTAAGGTGTGACTGCGTCCTCTGAACTGTATCGTCACTGAGCAGCGCACGACCTGCACACCCCTCCCCAGAGCGCTTGCTTTCCGTTGGCTTAAGGGAGGTGTTGTGTCAGGTCACGTTCCGCAGAAAGGACTCCTGACCTCCAGTTTCTGCCATGGCCGAATCCCCACCCCTCCATCAAAATCTGTGCATGAAGATGGACAGGCTTTTACTCCTCAGCCCGACAGGTGTCTGGCAGGAAGACTTACAAACATGTCCTTCATGAGACAACTTACCAAAAACAGTTCACGCGTTCCTGGGAATAGTCAAACTGTACAGCCGAACATTCTGTTAAGTCGAGGATCCGAATTGGTTCTGGTGACTTGAAAAAAAGAAAAGGCGACTCTGCCATCACCCCCGCACAGATGTGCTCCCCACCCCTCCCCTCCGCCTCCCGACCTGGGCAGCCCGGGAGGCCGGTCGGCGGAGGGCCCTGCTCTTCCCGTTAAATGAATGGAAACGTCATTTATTTAGCCCGAGGGAGGCGTCCTGTTTTTTCTCTCATGTTTTTAAACTTCTGCTTTCAGAAAATCTGTGGCGGGAAGTGAGAGGACATGAGCCATTTCATGTTGGTTAATGGGCCCGGGAAGTGCTCATTTTTATAAAGAAGGGATTTGCTGCAGGAGAGCCCCCTGAGGCGTGGAAGAAGCCAGTCACCCCTGGCGCCCCTGCCGCTGCCCGGGGGCAGCTGGACACCACGTCTGGGCCCCCTCCGGGAGGGGACTCTGCGCCTGTCGGGACCAAGAGTGGACGCCCATCGCCGGTCAGGAGCTGCAGCCGCTCCCAGGGAAGAGACCCGGGTCTGGACGGCAGATGTGCTTGCCGTCTAGAAAGCGGATTTTGAAAGGGAAAAACATGTCGTGCTTCTCACCATCTGGTCTTTGAAATATTTCAGCTCATTCCTGTGCAAAGTGAACCATCGTGTTTTCCAGGTCTAAGAAAAACATGAAAAGACGCGGGTTTTGAACTTAAGAATGTGGTTGTAGAGTCATTTCAGGGGAAAAAGTTTAAATATCTAATAAAGATTAAAATGCTGTCATGTATTGCACTCAGATAATTCCTATCTGAGGGCCTCTGCAATAAGGATAGAGGACCTACTGTGTGCTCCACACCATCCTTGAGTTTTATATACATATATTTTATATATGAACATATATATTTTATATATATATATAATAACCCTCATACAAGGTAAAATATCATTATTTTACTAATAAGCACATTGAGTTTTAGGAACCTCACACCACGTGGTATTTTAAGCCACATCAAAAAACTGCCTGACTTCAGGCAAAAACCGCTATTGCCAGTGTCTCCTTGTAACAGCAGAGTCCAAACCTTCTCCTGGATGGCTCTGTGTCCAGTGAAAGAAGTAACAGTTCATGCAATTAAAAATACAGTCGCCGTGAGCATGAACACAGCCTGTCCTTAGGTACACAAATGACTAACCAGTTAGGTTGAATTCAGCAGACCAGGACAGGTGAGAGAGTGGAATGAGCAGAATGTTCTCGAAGGTCTTCTTGGCACATTCACATGAAACAGAGTACCTTCCAGGGCAGGTAACAGGTGGAAGGATGGGTGGATACCTCCCCCCCCCCAGTATCCTTCGAAATTGTGTTTCCTTTGAATTTTTTTTTTACCAGTTACACTAGTACAAGCGATCACACATTTTATACAATTTTAACTTCTTTGTTTAAAAAAAAGTAATGTGTGTTTTAGAGTTAACTCGCTACTTTCATCCTGGGTCTTTCCATTCAAAGGACTGTGTGTTTTCTTGGGTATTAACTGTAGGTCACTCTCCTGCCTTTGGCTTTGCCAAAGAATAGCCAAGCAACTTTGCAGAATCTTGACTATTCGCCATTAAAGTCAAACTCTTGACATTCGCAAATCTTACAAGGAGGTGAGAATGAGTGGCGCTTACCTTGACCAGGCCGCCCTGTTTGGTGAGGTAGCCTTCCTTGGTGCCCAGCTGAAAAAGAGAAGCAGCGCGTGAGGCCCAGAATCATCCTAGCATGGTTTTCCTGCCCCTCCCTGCCCTGTGCTGAAGTTCTCTCTGAGCTTTAATCTTTCGTTCTTCACGAGGCTCCACGATCAAGACTCCTCACTGCAGTTGAGCTGGCGGTTGGCACACCACCGCGTCACTCACTTAGAAACGTGAGTGCTGCTCTGGCCGATGCGGGCGTCACGCTCGCACAGCGGGGACGCAGGGCAGCTCTGGCGAGGGCTGTGTGAAAAGAACTGAGGGGTTTCGTCACTTCGGGCCTTGCCGGAGACCAGGTTATGCTAATACATTCTGTGAGTTTTTAAGAGACAACAATAGAAATAGCATTTTTGACCCACTTTATCACATGATCCTCCTCCCACCCCCTCTTTGAGACCGATATTCCATGCAGCAGTAGGTTTATTTATTTTTTTAAGATTTATTTATTTATTTATTTATATAAGAACCGGGGCACAGGCCAGAGGCGGGGGAGGGTGAGAGGATTCACCAGAGACAGAGCGGGGAACAGAACAGGCAGACTGACTGAAACACACTGCTGAGGGGAGCAGCGGGCGAGTCAGGAGAGGTCTGCCGCACCATGTGGGTCGCTCCCTGGCTGGTGATCGAATTCATGCTGCAGAGGCTGTGGACAGCTTCCCAGCACTGCTTAACCCCTTGCGCCACCAGCGAGGCCCAGAAGTAGGTTTATTTACATTTGATTTATCCTGACATGAGAATGAGTCATTTCTTTTCACTCAGATCATCCATGCAAAGGTGACAGCGATCACACACGTAGCTGTCACCTCTGAGATATAAGGCAGGATGGCCAACCCTGTGAATAGAAATTTGCAAAAAACAAGGACCCTAAGATAAAGAAATTTATTTCATAAGTGTCTGAAGAAATTAAATTTCTTGTCAGATTTTTTGATTTAATATGTCAATATTAAATATTAACAACATACATGTTCTATATTATACATACAGTTACTGATATTAATAAGGATATAATTCCTCTATGGTCAAGGAAAAAGTGAATAGCAACTGGAAAATGACTTGGTTGACATCAAGGTTCTTTTTATGGGAGTTTCCAGAGTATGTTCTCCTGACTTGAGTTCTCCGTACCAAATAAAAAGAGGAACAATCACTAGGACGGTAAAAAAAGAGTTAGAACGGGAAGTAATAAATGACTACTTCCCTTAAAAATCTGTTGTCACTAAAGTGAGAGTGAATTCCCAGGTGATCATTTAAATAACGTTAAACTGTATCAGAGAATTTATCACAAGCAGTTTTGATTTTGTGATTCTGATAGTAAAAGAAACTGAGCTGACGGAATGGAGTTCCGGTGTCGCGTACAGAAATGGCAAAAGTTAACATTTAGGCTTCTTGTAGGCTATGTCCGCAGAGCCAAATATTAACGGTAAGTTGACACAGAGATCCTGAAGAATTGCTCATTGGACCCCAGCTAAGGTGTTCCGTCGCTCACCCTCTGACCTCCCTCACACTGTCTATCGTGTCTAGTTTTCAGGGTTTTGCTAGGTAAGTGGAAGGCTGCAGGGGGGAGGCTGAGAACACCAGCTTTATCCATAATCTTGAGGTAAGAAAGGAAATTATATTGCAGGTTTATCTTTTTAAAAACCTATGCTCTCTTGGGCCTCCCCGGTGGCGCAGCGGTTGAGCGCTGGGCTGTGAAGCTGCAGCACAGGTTCAATTCCCGGCCGGCCAGGGAGAGACCCACATGGCGCGCAGACCTCTCCTGCCGCCCGCTGCTCCCCTCAGCAGTGTCCTTCGGTCCTTCTGCCTGCTCTGCTCCCCGCTCTGGCTCTGGTGACTCCTCTCACCCTCCCGCGCTTCTGACTGTGCCCAGTGCTTGTATAAATAAATAAATAAATAAATAAATAAATAAATAAATAAATAAATAAATAAATAAATAAATCTTGGGCCTCCCCGGTGGCGCAGCGGTTGAGCGCTGGGTTGCGAAGCTGCCCGCGGCCTCTGCGGCGCCGGTTCGATCCCCGGCTGCTCCCCGGCCACCGGAGGAGGGTCCCGCATGGCGCGCAGACCTCTCCTGCCGCCCGCTGCTCCCCTCAGCAGTGTCCTTCGGTCCTTCTGCCTGCTCTGCTCCCCGCTCTGGCTCTGGTGAATCCTCTCACCCTCCCGCTTCTGACTGTCCCCAGTGCTTGTGTAAATAAATAAATCTTTAAAAAAAAAAAAAAACAACTATGTTCTCAACAGGAGAGATGGTTGTGAGTCCCAAATCAGAAACAATCCACATTTTGTTAAACAGGATCTGCTGGCCTGTCTGGCCACCTGGCTTACGGGCAGTCCAGCACCATCAGTTTCTGGGGTGAGCAGTGGGCGCTGCCGTGCACGTGGCATAGCGCACACCGATGCACACGCAGGGCAGGGAGCGCTGTGGGCAGGGCCGAGGCAGCAAGCACTGAGGGCAGGTGGTGTCAGTACTAGCCAGGGAGGCGGGGGCACCTGCGGCAGCCGTAGGAGTGGCGTGGTCAGGCAGGGCTGCGCCTGGCACCTGGAGACTGAGTGACCAGCGAATAAGGAACTGCTGGAAGTATGGGCTGTCTGTCCTGGCTGTGGGGGGGGGGGAGCCGCAGCTGTGCCCCAGGAAGAAAATCGAGTGGGTCCTGTGGTGCTGGGCGAGTAGCGGGGACCCTGGTGCGCCCCGTGGAGAGCGAGCGGGGGGAGCAGAGGCAGGGAGGGGTGAGTGTGGTGAGCAGCCGGGCCAGGCCCCCTCCGAGTCTCTCTCCAGAGACAGGGGGAGCGGCCCAGGGAGCCGCGGCTGAGACGGGCGGGAGCCAGGACCGCCCGGAGCGTCTGCGGAGCCACAGAGGAAGAAAATTCCCACTTGTGGGTGGACACGCGCGTTGCCTTGAGGGGCTCTGACTGGGCGAACTCGGGGAGATCAAGACACATGAGGACGGAAGCCAGACGGCTGGACGCGAGGTGAGGGGGTACATGGGGTCACGGGCCTGCCGGGACACCCGAGCGCCTGGGGAGCAGGAGCAGGAGCGGGGTCTGGGCGACCCGTGGCGGCCGAGCGGGTCCCGCTGTCAGAGGGCGGGCGGGCGGGTCCCTCCGTGCCCGGTGCCGCCCCCACCCCCGGCAGGGGGTGCGCCTGGGGTGAGGAGCCGTGCGGCCCCCCGCGCCCCGGGAGGCGCAGGGCTTGGCGGCCGGTCCCGGGCCCCGGCGCGGGGGGCTGGGCGCCCCGCACGTCGCTTGGGCGGGTGCCCCCGATAAAAACCCTGAATCTGATCAGAGGCCGCGTGGACGCCCCGGGGGCGAAGGCGGCGGGCCCGGCTTCCCGGGAGGGCCCGGGCGGGGGGCAGGGCGTGCCGGGTCGGGCCCCGGGCCGTGCGGGCGCGAGCACCGAGGGGCCCCCGGGCCCCAACCGCGCGCCCCGCTGGGCGCGGCCGGGTGAGCGCGGCGACTCCGGGCTCCGGGCCCGGGGGGTTAGGCCAGGTCTGCCCAGGTGTGCGCCCGCCTGCTCGCCCGGAGCCCGCCCGCTGCCGGTGAACAGCCCGCGAACAGGGCGCCGTCCCGAGGCGGGGAGCGACGCGGGGCGCCGGCAGGTGTGCGGCAGGTGCGCCCCAGGTGTGCGGCAGGTGCGCGGCAGGTGTGCGGCAGGTGCGTCCCAGCTGTGCGGCAGGTGTGCGGCAGGTGTGCGGCAGGTGCGCCCCAGGTGTGCGGCAGGTGCGCGGCAGGTGTGCGGCAGGTGCGCCCCAGCTGTGCGGCAGGTGTGCCGCAGGTGCGCCAGAGGCTCGCGCCTTGGGTCGTCGCAGAGCGCAGGGCAAGCCACGCCCAGAACGGAAACCCAACCAATCAGTGCTTGGACTTTCCACCAATCACAGCCGCGTTTGCGCGGAGTGGGCGGGGCCCGCCATGGGCCTCGGTAAGCGCCCGTGTGGCCTCTTCGCTGGGGCTCCCGCGCCCGGGCTGGGGCCTCGGGGTCCCCCGGGCCCCCGGACAGCCGGACGCCGGCCTGCAGCGCCCGCGGTCCAGCTCAGCCCGCCCCGAGGACGCGGTGAGTGGGTCAGACGCGCTCGGCTGGGCTGGGCAGCGCGGGGGCCTCGGCGCCCGAGGACAGCGGCGCAGGAGATGAGGGGGGGCGGGGGGGTGCAGGGAGGTGAGCAGCGCGGGGTTGGGGGCGCAGGAAGGTGAGCAGCGCGGGGTGGGGGGTGCAGGGAGGTGAGCAGCGCGGGGTTGGGGGCGCAGGAGGTGAGCAGCGCGGGGTTGGGGGCGCAGGAGGTGAGCAGCGCGGGGTTGGGGGCGCAGGAGGTGAGCAGCGCGGGGTTGGGGGCGCAGGAGGTGAGCAGCGCGGGGTTGGGGGCGCAGGAGGTGAGCAGCGCGGGGTTGGGGGCGCAGGAGGTGAGCAGCGCGGGGTTGGGGGGCAGGGAGGTGAGCAGCGCGGGGATTGGGGGGCAGGGAGGTGAGCAGCAGCTGGGGTCCGGGGAGGGCGCCTGGGGGGCGAGGGCGCCGGGCGGCCTTGCTACAACTCGGCTGACCCACGCTCGGCACCTGGGCGGCCCCGCAGCCACCTGCTGGGTCCTGACCGGGCCGGGACCGGACGCCCGGCAGGAGCGAGGGGCAACGGCGACCTGGGCAACGGCGACCTGGCCCTCGCTCTGGGCCGGCCCTGACCTGGGCTGTCTGTCCCGCCGCCCGAGGTGTGCTTGTCTCGAACAGGTCGAGGGCTGTATTTGGGGGACCTGTGCAGCCGCAGCAGGCAGGCCCCTTTGTCGGCTGGAGGGAGGCCCACAGCTGGCCGCCGGCCGGAGTCTCGGCCTCGGGGCAGGAGGGGAGGCCGGGCAGGCGCCATTTGTGCATGACAGCTCCAGGCCAGAGGGCCGTGGGGCCTGGGAAGGCCCCGGGGTGATGCGGGGCGGGGGGCAGTGCTGGGCGCTGTGCAGCAGGCAGGGCCTGCAGGAGCCCCACGCGGCGGGCGGGGGGGACGGTTCTCCGTGTGATGCAGCTGGGCCTCCGGGGGGCTTTTTACTTTCCAGATGTGATGGTCACCAGCGAGGGCTGGCTCTGTGCTCACGCCGGAGGGGCCCGGCCCCCAGAGCGGCCCGGCCCGCATGGGAGGACCACAGGGCTGGGTGGACGGCGTGCCCGTGTGCGTCAGTGCCATGACTCAGTGAAGACATGTTCGTATTGCAGTGCAACATGTTGTTATTCCAGAAGTTTCTTAAGCCAAGGGGACATGTTTAACCCACAAGTGGGGGAAATGTCCCCCACTGAACTTGCGGGGCCCGGTGCTCTTGCGCCCCACCCGACCGGGCATGTCTTCACGCCGTTGCCGCGACCCGAGGAACCGAGCCCTACTGGCCAGGCTTCTTTTCCTCCCCAGTTTTCACTGCCAAGCTAGAGTTTTTATGTGAACAATTGAACTTTAACCCGCCCCCCCACCTTCATCACGTGAGGCGGACGCAGGGCCCCCCAGCGCGACACTCACCGAAGGCGCGGCGGGCACCAGGTCGTGCTCCGTCCTCCCGGTCTGCATGGCCGTGTGGACCCGCACAGACTCGTAAATGGAAGGCTCCTCCACCGCTCTGGGGTAGGGGTGTCTCAGGACCAGCAGCGTGCCTGTGGGCACAAAGCCAGGTCAGCGTGCCCAGCGCAAGCGTCTCTCGTTTCCCAGCATCTCTTGGGCACAGCTGTGTGCTGAGCAGGAGGCGCAGCCCGTGGGACTGCTGACCCCCGGTGCCCCGTGAGTGCACGTCATCGTGAGCCGATGGCCAGGGTGACCCTCAGCAGTCACGCCACGAGGCTGCCGGGGCCGGAGGCCGCGTGGGGCCAGCCTGAGGGGTGACTGGTTTCCAAGCGGCCTTCGTAGGTCGTGAAACCACCTGACAAAGACGCGCTGGGCCGGGGCAGCTTATTCTTCTGCCCTTGTTCACTGGCTTCAGCATACACCTGTAGCGAGTCGGTGCTTTTAACACCCGATCCACGGGGCCGAGGACCGGCTCTCGGCAGCCTCGGCCACGCTCCTGCGAGCATGAGGTGCAGGCCTGTTGCACGCACGGTCGCCTTCGTTTCCATTTGCAGGGGACCCTTCAGCTGGCCTCGGCCGGGGCGCACGGGGGTTGGCACACCCCCAGGGCTCAGCGCCGTTTCCCCTCGGCACGCCCCTCCCCCAGCCATCCTGCCAGAAACCGCAGACGAGTAAGGAAAGGGGTTTTCCCCCCTTGCTGTGACTTTCTTTCACTTGTTTTCTGCTTTGTATTCCAGTGGGTGCTCTGCAGGAGGACTGGGTGGGAGTTGCAAAGAGCCCACACTGAGCTGCTTTTTATCCTTTCTGGAGAGATGTGGGGGACGTGGGCCTACGTATTTCGGTGGCTTTTATTTTCTAGTCGGCCTTTTTATATTTTAAGACAGTCATCCGTGTAGGAAAACAAGGGACGCTCACTTTTCCTAGGCCATGCTCGGTGTGGGCGGGCCTAGAGACTCCATCAAAAAGTCATTAGAAGCACCAGCTGGATGCAGCACAGCGGCAGGTTACAAAACCAGCGAACAAAAACCCCTAACTTTGTTTTTCATATACAAACAACAGCGAGTAAAAGCAATTAAGAAAATAACTCCATTTATAATTGCTTTAAAAAGAAATGCCTCACTCATAGCAGGAATCTAGAAAACTTAAATAAGGGACCAGGAAAAAAGAATTACTATAAGAAAGAAAATATCAAAATCGACAAACTATGAACCGGAGACACTCTATGGTGGGGTGGGGGGCGGGGAGAGGAGGGCTTGGGGTCAAAATAAGGGGGTTGTAATTATATGAGGAATATAAAAATAAAATTTAAATAAAAAGTGAAAAATAAAAAAAAATGCCTCAGAATTAACTTAAGAAGATGAAAGACATACACAGTGAGAAGAAGATATTCTTAAAGGACTTGGACAGCAACATAGAGATGCGGAGGGATGTTCATGCTCATGGGCGGGGAGAATTAATAGAACCAAAATGACTATCCTGCCAGAAATGATGTACAATTTTTTTTTAGGGTTGATTTATACAAGAACCGGGGTACAGGCCAGAGGTGCGGGAGGGTGAGAGGATTCACCAGAGAGAGAGCGGGGAACAGAACAGGTAGATGGACCGAACACACTGCTGAGGGGAGCAGCGGGTGAGGCAGGAGAGGTCTGCGCGCCCTGCGGGAATCTCCCTGGCCGTCCGGGAATCGAACCCGCGCGGCCGAGGCTGCGGACAGCTTCACAGCGCGGCGCTCAACCCGCTGCGCCCCCAGGGAGGCCAAAAAAAAAAAAAAAGATGTACAAATATAATGTACAAAATGCTCGCAATATTTTTTAAGGAAGTTGAACAAAGTAGACTGAAATTCACAGGAACTCAAAAGGCCTCTAGTTATAAAAGCAATTCTTAGAAAAAAGGAGAAACGCTGGAATCACACCACCGGATCTCAGACTCTAAAGGATCAGCACTAAAGACAGTCTGTGTGGGCACAAGAAGTGGATCCAGGCATCCACTGAAGAGATGCAAGAGCCCAGAAAGAAATGCATGTGCACGTCAGTGCTTCATCTGGGGCCGCGCAGCTCTGGCCATACCCCGAGGCAAGGCCAGGTCTTCAGTGCATGGGGCTGGGAAAGCTGGAAAGCCACGCACGAGAGAATGAAGTTGGATCACTCGCTAACCCCAGGTACAGAAGTAAACCCCGAATACACTAAATACTTAGCGATGAGACCTGTAACCGAATATTTAGAGGGACACTTTGGCAACACATCCCGTGACATCAACGAGAAAGGTGGTTTTTTTTGGCGATTCAGCCCTTATGGCAATAAAAATAAACTCTCGGGATTACGTCAATTTTTACAATTTTTATATAGTGAAAGAAAAGACAAGAAGCTTAAAAAGATGTCCTCTTGAATAGGAGGAAGTATTTACAGCAAACTTACCCGATGGGGGTTTCCTGCGCATGGGGTAGGCACAAATCACACCGTTCGCCAATAACAAACAACCCTGTTCGCGGGCAGCATCTTTGAAGAGGATAGTCACCCACGAAGCTGTCTAGAAGGTCCACAAAGGTGCAAAACTGTTCATCATCTCCCCACTAAGAGGGCTGCAGGCTGAAAGGACAGCGCATGGGCACGCGCGCCTTTGAGGGCAGCGCAGACCACCCAGCCCCCCAACCAGTGCTGGAAAGGGGGAGGGAGAATGAATGTCAACTGGTGTCACTGTTACGGAAAAACACCTGAAATAACCTTGAAAAACTAAAAATGGAAATGCCACGTAACCCGGCGTCCCCCTCTCAGGAACCTAGAAAAGTCATATAAAACCATCCGTGCCACGAGAGCGTGTTCCGCGGCAGCGTCGCTCACGATCGCCGGAACGTGGCGGCAGCTGCCAGGGGCAGCCGCCAAGGGCGGAACGAGGAGGTGTTCGTGCGTGGGTGCTGTGGCAAGTCTGCCAGCCACGGGGAAAGATGCCATGCAGCCCCTTTCAGCCAAGTGGAGGAATTTGAGAGCATTATGTGTGGTGAAGCAAGTGAGAACGATGAAAACAAATGCCGGACGTTTACAGAGATGAATCGACAAAGTCAGGTACCTGTGGAAACCGGTGGACGCCGGGACCTACCTCGGTGGCTCTGCGGTGACGAGGAAGGTGGGGGGGAGGGACAAGAGGATGTAGAGAAAGGAAAGAGAATATCAAAGGCCTTGCCAGTTCCTTCCCTGGTTAATCAGGGAATCAACAATATTGGAAGCATGTAATGTTGTCGCTTTAAGAACAAAATGTTGCGCGTATCCGTGGCACGTCAACACATGCAAAAGGCAGGGAATGTCGCCTTCACACCCAGGATTAAAGATCACTGCTTGTCATTTCCGATACGAGAGGCAGTAAGTCTTGTAATGCTTCTGTGCAAGTTTGAACAGCTAAAAAACATAGGATTTCCTAAAAAAGATTTTTCTTTAGTATAATTTCTCAAAGGGCAATTTTTGAAACCCAAGTTAGACCAGCAACAAAGACAGGACGAACGTTCAAACCCACTCAGAGTCCTGAGGCTGCTTCCGTCCCGGGCCCCCCAGTCTCAGCTCTGAGCCGCCCAGCTCTGCAGCCCTGGGCGGCTGACTGGCCCTCTCTGGGCTGTGGTCTGGGCCGCACGGCTGTGGGGATTCAGAGGTTCAAAGAATTTGAATTTGTGAAAAGGTGAGGCTGCCTGGAATTGAGTACACGCTCCGCAGAGGAGGGAGTCGTCCCGCCCTGGCCTGCTGCCTCCTCGTTCAACGACACCATCTATAAACTAAGAAAAAAACCATTTTTTTAGCCAACATAAGCTAAAGAAGTCATTCCTGGCTGTGGTTTGGCAGAATCCCACGTCACCACAGGAGGTTTTCAGAAGTTTCACCGTTCTCAAAAGTAAAAATTTCACCTTAACTTAAAAATTCCACCCGGTCAAGGCTCTAGTGCAGCAAATGCAATGGCAGCCGCGGCCGTCCCCGGAGGGCCGGGAATCCCCGCAGCTGAAGAAAAGGGAAGTGGCCGCGTGGCGCTGGAGAGACCCGGAGGTCTTCAGAGCTGAGGACCTGCCGCTCCGAGGGCTGAGCCCGAGCTCGGCCCTCGGCACATGTCGCCCGCCGGCTCGTTGATGAAAGTCGCCGCGATCCCCGGGGCCGGCTGCACCGGAGAGTCCCGCAGGCACAAGCGCTGCCGCAGACGCGACGAGCGAGGGGAGCGGTCGTTTCTGCCCGGACTGGGGACGCGCAGGCCCGAGGACGCACGCCATCTGCCTTTCCAGTCTCGAGCGGTTGCAGCTACCGCGGCGGCGGCTGTGCTCAGACTCACATGAAAACGAGAACCGAGTCCACGCGCCCAGGACCTGCCCCGGCTCTGTGGCCTCAAATGCGTTCCCGGGCCAGCGCCTGGCCCAGAGGGGGCCGCAGACCTCTCTCGGAGCCCCTCGTGGCTTCTGGCCCTGCAGGCGCCAGCCCTGGCGGGGGGGGGGGGGGGGGCTGTCCCAGACGGCTGCGGGCCCTAAAGCCTGGGGCTGCCCCGCGGGACTCGGCAGCGCGTCTGGCTTCTGCAGAGAAGACGGAGAAGAATCCAAGGGGTCCATGGGGAAGTCTCCTCCGCGCCAGGGGGATGCTGGGGTCACTTCCTCCAAGAGAAACTTCTCGGTTCCTCCAGGAAACCGCGAGGGGCGGGAGGCGCAAGGGAGAGTGAGGGGACCTTGCTTGAGTCCATGCCAGAGCTCTCTGTGGCTGACCTGACTGACGCCGGCACCTGAGAGCATTTCCGGGGCGGCTCCAGGGAGGGGCGGTGGTCAGTGGGGAGGCGCCCGGGATCTGCTGCCTCCAGAGGCACAGGCGGAGAAGCCAGGGGTCAGGACCCACCCACCAGCAGCTGAACAGCAAGTCGCACACGCACACGCACACACACACACACACACACGACAAGCAGCTGTGTGCCCGCAGGTCGGAGGGAGTTGAGCTCAGCGGCGCAGCAGCGTGGGTGACTCGTCTCACTGCCTCAGTGTGCGCCGGGTCGAGCTACCGCCTCTCCCGTGTGTTTCGCAGCCTGGCTGGGCTCTGGCTGCGGGAGGAGCCCGCTCAGGCTCTAGACGTGCGTGTGTGAAAGTGTCACGGGGAGCTGGTGCCCCTGAGCGGGTGTGTCAGGGGCCGGTGCTTTGTCTCGTGTCCCTTGGGGTCCAGACAGTCCCTTGGCAGCTGCCAGGCTGAGTGGGCCCGGGGCGTGACATCGGCTTTCTTGAATCCACAGCCCACCCGGGACTCTCCCACAGGCCCCTCCACTGTAAATAGAGGAGCTCTAGGAGAAGACATTGTACGTATGAAAATATGTGTGTGAGAGAAAAAATATCTGTGAAGAAGACTATGTATGAGATTCAGCTCGCTGTACAAGGGCCTGGTAAAAGATGCTGGGGCGGGCAGACCCGTGCTTAGAACAATGGCCTCTTAAAATAGCGCTCATCCCTCCGGGGCCATGTGTTTCCTCTCTGCGCGCAGACATTTCGTGACCCCGAAGAGCTCTGGGTTTCCCGCTCATGGAGACATCTGTGTCACCGGGCACGGTGTGAGCTTGCCGGTCACCTGCACACCGGCCACCCTGCCAGGGGCAAGAGTAAGGAGGACAGTGAACTGACTCCTCCAGCCCTCGAGGGTGGGCTGCTCGGGCGTCCGGGCTGAGAACCTGGCCTGCGATGCCCAGCTCTGGTGCATTCCGCTCCGGGAGGCTGGAGGTGCGGCCCTCAGGGCCTCTCACTGCCGGGCTCCTGCTTTCCACGGCCATCTGTCATCGGACAGCGCCTCAGGAAGAATCTGCACTTCTTCTGATTGTGAGCGGGAAACCCTCAGAGGAAGCCTGGCAGGCCCTGGCCGCGGGGAGACGCGGTGGCCGGTGCTTCCGTGGACAAGAGGGGAGCTATTTTCAGAAGCCGGCGGCCTAGTTTGCACCCACTGTTCCTCCCAGAGCCGACTCTGGCTTCCGAGGGCCTTCGGGGCGTGAGCTTCCCCACGACTTCGTGCTATCTTGTTCCTGAGGCCTGTTAGCCCAGGGCGCAGCATCGGAGCCCCATCATCGTGGCTTCTCCTCTGTCCCCGGCCTCTGTGGCCCGCCTGCGTGTGGCTGGGACCGATAGCAGCCGGGGGCGCTCCCGGGGGCCAGTGCGTCCCCATCAGCACCGTCACCCTGAGCAGGGACTCAAGTAGCGGCCACGGCCCTGTTGGCTGGTGGCTGTAACAGAGGAGGGGCAAAGGTGTGTTCCCCTCTCCCTAGCTGGGCGACAGTCCAGGGAGGGCACGGCATGATTGAAGGGGTTGGAAGTGGAGTCCAGGAGCTTGGGCGCAGGGCAGTGGCCATGCTTGGGGAAGATCAGGCTACAGGTCACAATCTCCAGGGCGTGGGGGACCACGCGGCGCCAGGAGTCAGCCACCCCGGGGCCCGGCGCCCGGACCAGGACAGGCACGAAGCGGACAAAGTCCTTGGCCTCAGTCAGTGGCCTTTCTCCACTGCCGGGGACCAAGACTCCAATGGAACTGAGCGTCAGGGGGACGCTGCAGGCTGAGAGCAGACCCAGGAGGAGAGAAAGTACCCGGTCAGGCCAAAGCAGCCACGGCGATAAACCCCCCGCAGGCCGTGGCCTGGTGTCCTCTGCGCTTTTTGTCCACTGCCGCCGTGTGGGCCACACCAGGGCTTCTCCAGGCCAGACGGTGGCGGAAAGGGAACAAGCAGCCGGGGCGCCTCTTCACCCTGCACTGAGGTTAGCGAAAAGCCCCTCACCACGGTCCCCCAAGTGCGGGTGGCAATTCGCGGAGGCCTGTGTGGGAAGCACAGCGGCCCCGGCGCCAGGATCCTCGGGACGGCCCCGCCTCTGACCAGCCAGGCGGCTTAGGACGCGAGGAGCGCGAGTCTGTGGCCCCAGCGCAGGGCGCTGGGCTTTTACTTCACTGGAGGGGTACAGACGAGTCCGCTACTCCGGGCACCACGACCGTGTGTTTTCTGACCTGCTGGTTGAACTTCCAACCAGTCAAACGAGAAACCAGACGGGAGAAGCAGGATTCTACCGGGAGGTGAAGGGATTGCCCAGGCGAGCCCCTTTCAGGCACTGTTTGCAATATCCAGTGGTGTCCGGAAATCTGAATATGGATTTTTTATTTTAAAAATGCTCAAAATTACGGGTCACGGAGGTGCCCCAGCCGGGAAATGGCGGCCTCTGCAGTGAGAGGCGCTATGGCGCCGCGGGCCAATATGGGCCGGCACGTTGCTTTTGTCAGAAAAATTCCCTGGACCGCTAACTCGGTTGAGCTGAGAGAACATTTCGCGCAGTTTGGACACGTACGCAGGTGCTCTCTGCCTTTCGACAAAGAGACGGGCTTTCCCAGAGGCATGGGTTGGATTCAGTTTTCTTCAGAAGAACTTCATAACGCACTACAGCAGGAAAATCATGTTATTGATGGAGTAAAGCTCCATGTTCAAGCTCAAAGACCAAAAGTTTTGCAAGGGGATCAAGCATCTGATGAAGAGAAAGATTTTTGAGACTATTAATTGCCAATTAAATAGAGCAAACAAAATGGAAAAAAAATAAATAAAAAATAAATAAATAAAAATGCTCAAAATTATTTTATGGGTCTCTGCAAAAAAGCAAACTGCCCATACCTAGAGTTAGGAGGAATCAAAAATGGCTGGTGACTTTGGGGTGAGGTTTGTGTGTATTATTATGAAATGAACGGCTTATTTTAAAGAAATGATGTGCTTTTAATTTACTAGATAACATCCTGAGAAATATCTGCCGTGGACGCAGCCGCAATACTGACGTCGCCTGTGAACGGAGCGTGCGGCGCGGTGTAGGGAAAGAACTGTTTCTGAACAAGCCGGTTGCTGTGGGGGTGACCGCTGCTTCCTCTACCCCCGCCTCCGCCCCTTCACCCAAACGCCGCCCGCGGGCCGCCCGGGTCCTCACCTGTCTCGCTGCCGATCAGAGGCTGGTTGGCAAAGTGCTTGACAAAATCCTTCAGAGACGAGAACTCGTTGAAGCCGAATTTAAATGAGTACCCGGTGTATTCCACGTGGAAGTGCTTGACGGACTCCTTGGCTCTGAGGGGAGACGGGAAACGCTTACTTGCTGTCATGGAGAAAATGCGGCGCTTTGGGGAAGGGACGGTGCGGTGTCGGCACCAGCGGGAGACCCGGCCCGCGGGCTCCACGGCCCGGCGGCTGACACGGGACGTGCGAGCGCAGCTCTCTCAGCCCGCCCCCCGTGGAAGACGGGGCTTCCCACAGCTCTCCCACTCGCTCCTCATCCCGGGTCGGCCTTGAAGGGGCAGAACGTCAGAGGGCAGGTGACCGATGGCCGAAACCGGGGCGCGCCCCTCCCCAAGTGGCCCCCTCCTTGCCTGCCACCGTCGGGGGAGTCGCCCGAGCCTAGTCCTGTCCTTTCCCGAGTCACGTGACCCTCCCTGCCCCCCCCCCCCCCCCCCGTCCGCCTGCCGCGATCTGCCTGTGCCGGGAGGAGCATGTGGAGGACCCAGAAGGGCTGACAGTTGCAGGTCTGGCTGGGGACGGCTGGGGTGAAGTCATTTCTCAACAATGGGGGTTCGGCAGAGTCTCTAGAAGGGGGTCGGTCTATTTCTAGAAAACACTGACCGTGCTATGGCCTGCTGGCTCCATGGCTCTGAAAGTGGCCTCGCCACAGCCCTGTGATGACCGGAGAGAGCCGGTGCAGAAGGGCATGGGAGCCCGGGGTGTGCAGGACACCCCACCTTGAGGGCCTGGCTTCTGCTCCCTGGTGGCGCAAGGGGTTAAGCTGTCTGCAGCCTGTGCAGCAGGAGTTCGATCCCCAGCCAGGGAACTACCTACGGGGCGTGACAGACCTCTCCTGCCTCGCCCGCTGCTCCCCCAGCAGTGGATTTCAGTCGATCTGCCTGTCCTGTTCCCCGCTCTGTCTCTGGTGAGTCCTCTCACCCCCCCACACCTCTGGCCTGTACCCCAGCTCTTGTGTGCATAAATAAATTTATTTTTAAAAAGAGAAAAAAAGAGGTTCAACTAGACAGCCTGCGAGGTGCTCAGCCCCGTTCCCTGGACGCTGCCCAGCGGGGTGGGCTCGCACCCACCTGACGGAGAGCGAGTACAGGCCGGCCTGCTCGTGGCTGTCCCGCAGGAGGTAGCTGCCGTCCCGGCCGTTGGAGAGCAGGAGCGCCTCGGCCGCGTGGCGAGAGAGACCGCCGTGGTACCACCTGCAGGAGGAAGAGAGCCTTTCACTCAGGGCCCGCTGGCCGCGGCTCCGGCGCCTGCGTCGTGTCAGGCCCACAGGGCCCGAGGGCTGGGCGTCCCCGGGACATTCTCATCGATCTGTGTGCCATAGAGGGTCGTTTCGGAAAAGGCGGTAGCCCGAGTGAAGGTGGGCGGAAATAAGGCCTTTTCTTACCCACAGCCCTCGGCCCTGCCCTCCCCCGGGGACCTGGGAGCGGAGCACCTTCCTGCCCATCCTGGAGGCCCCAGCCTCTGGCGGGGCTCGGGCAGCAGTGAACACCCCCCAGGTGCAGGCTGCCCTGCGCTCCCCGAGTCCCTGTGCCGTGCCGGGGTTGGCCCCAGCAGCCCAGCCGGAGGTGGTGGCCCTGCCGGGAGCGGGAGCCCGGCCCGCGCTGCCCTGCTGAGCCGCCCCGGGAAGGCACAGCACCCAGCCAGCCGTTCCCGCCCCTGAGGGCGCACCGGGAAGGGTGGCCCTGGGGTCAGTGTGTGGAAACCCCCCTCCCCCGCTGCCAGCTCTGGAAGGGGCACCCGGGCTGGCAGGCAACAGGGCCCGCCCGTCACTGTCGTGGTGAGGCCTCCAAGGTCCACGGTCAGATTGGCCTGCGCCCTCTGGGGGCGCCTTTCTTGTGCTCAGGGACAGGCTGTTGGTCTTTTCCATTCACTTCAGGTGGAAAGGGACTCGCAGCCCCGCGTGGGGGCGGGACGCGGCAGGCGCTCGCACTCACACAGCCGGGCGCTCAGGGCTGCCCGGACGTGGGGGTCGGGATCCCTGCCCTGGCCACGCACGCCTGCACCCTGCGCCCGAAGGGCTGAGCTTCTGACCCACAGACTCAGGGCCGCCCGGGGAAGGAAGTTTCTACACAGGCCAGCCCTTCCGAAAGCTGCATTTCCCAACACGCGGTTCTGAGCGCCGTTTCCCTCTGTGGGACGAGGCGCCCCGCCCCGTGCTGGAGCCGGATTTGCAGCTGAAGCAGCGGCAGGGAAACCGCTCACAGGAAACTCATCGAGTTCCTCTTGACCAGGAAACAGTCTCCTTCACGAAGCTGATCTGCAGACTTCAGACCTTTCCAGAAAGTGCCTCAGAGGACAACCGCGCGATCAAGGTGAAGCTTAAGCTCAAACGTGACCACAGTCAGAGTGTTCCTGCTTTCTGCAGGTAAGATCCCCCGTGGCCAGGTCACAGGTTCCTGAATCCTCTCTGCCAGCGATTAATTCTTGGGTGAATATTTCAGCGTAAGGCCCCGCTGGAGCCACAGATCACTTATTTGAAGCAACCGAAGATGCTTCACCGCAGAAAGGACCTGGACTTCCCTTCGGATTCTTCGCAGTGGGGTCAGAAAGCGTTTCAGGCACTGACAGGATTCTCCTGCGGCTCAGCGGCTGACAGCCCGGGGCCAGGAGCTCCTGCTGTGATGGTCTCTGAGACAACCGCTGAACGCCGTAGCGGGGCACGGAGTAGGAAGCCGGCCGGTGTCAGGGTGCTCCCGGGGGCAGCACCCGGCCACCCCGTCTGGGAGGTGACCCCCCGCAGGAGTGTGCCTCCTGGCCTTCACGAGCCCCGGTCCTGGGGAGATGGAGACACAGACAGTCTGCACCTATGCACGGTGGTGGCCCCGGGGCCTCTCCCCAGACGGCCGCTCCACCGACGCCAGCCTCCCTCTGGGGGCAGGGGGGGCCAAGCGCACCTTCCCCAGGCGTGCGGGGAGCTCGTCTTCCAGGGCAGTGACCGCAGGCCCCGGCGGGTGTGGCACCGCCGTGTGGGCCGGCGTGGCCCCCGGCTGTCTCGTCAGAAACGAGGCGGAAGACGCGCTGACATGGGTCACCTTCCGCTCCTCGCCGTCGGCCCGTCACCCTCCCAGGTCTCTACACATTACGCTGCGGTTCTATGCGAGGCGTTGTCCAGGCGCCGCGCCAGGCAGGGTGGAGGAAACAAAACGGGCAAAGCAGAGGCTGGACTTCAAGAAACCATCAACCGAGGCCGGAGCAGAGACGTACTTGGCGGACTATGTCCACGGAGGCGCGACTCGCCCCGAGAACGCCCTGGAGAAAACAGCACGACCGGCCCTGAGCGGGACGGACACTGCTGACCGAGGGACCCCTGCGTTCTGGCCACCGTGTGCGTGTCTCTGGCATGAAGCACACGTGGTGAACACCACGACACCCATGCCCCAGAGGTGACCGTGTCTCACGGCAGCAAAATACACACTCAGCACCCACGCGAGCACCACAAGAGGACACAACAGTGTCCCGCTTCCCTGTCGGCCGCGCTGCGGGGGGGGCAGGGCTGGCGGTGCAGGAACTGGAGCAGCCCCGCGGCCCATAGACACCAAGAAGGGTCTGGAGGTCCAGCCTGCGGGTCTCGTCACCACGGTGCTGGCTGGAGGGAAGGCAGAGCCTCTGCCTGAAACCCACTTCTGCCTGCAGGCATGAGCAGGAGTGTGAGCCAGAACCTGTGGCCAGGGCCTCCCCGGTGGCGCAGCAGTTGAGTGTTGGGTTGTGAAGCTGCCCGCGGCCTCTGCGGCGCCGGTTCGATCCCCGGCTGCTCCCCGGCCACCGGAGGAGGGTCCCACATGGCGCGCAGACCCCTCCTGCCGCCCGCTGCTCCCCTCAGCAGTGTCCTTCGGTCCTTCTGCCTGCTCTGCTCCCCGCTCTGGCTCTGGTGGATTCTCTCACCCTCCCGCACTTCTGACTGTACCCAGTGCTTGTATAAATAAATAAATAAATCTTTAAAAAAAAAAAAAACAAAGCAAGAACCTGCGGCCATCCTGAATATCCACCAGCAGGAAAGCCAGGAAGCCGCTTTCTCATCGGCTGAGGTGACAGAAGTTAAGGAAAGTGAGGAGGATGGACGCAGCTCTCAGCCCTTGCTGCGGGGTGCCAGGGGTGCTCACAGGCCTTGCGGGACAGCGGGTACCGAGCAGCCTAGAACCGTCCTGCTGTCTGCGGGGTCCGTGCACACACAGCAAAGCCGGCGGATCCCCGACACTGCGGCGTCAGAGGGCCCAGGCACAGGTGATTCCACTGAGTTTTATTTCTTTAGCTAAGTGCCCTTTTGGACACCATTAATTTGCAGTGTTTGATCTCCCCCTCAGGGGAGTCCTGAGGTCCCCTAGCACCGCAGCCCCCGTGATCCACCCCCACAGCCCCTGGTGCGTCCCCTTCCACGTTTTAGCTCCCTCCCCCAGGCCTCAGATCTAACGTCAGCCTTGCAAGTTTTGTCTTTTTCCTGATCCTTTGTTCGGTTTCTGTATATTCTGCATATCACTGAAATCCTCTGATACTTGTCTTTTTTCCTTCTGACGTATTTCGCTTAGCATGATCCCTTCCAGCTCCATCCATGTTGCACAAACGCATCCATCTGTCTTTTTGATGGCTGAGTAGTATTCCATTGGGTGCATATGCCACAGCTTCTTGATCCGGTCGTCTGTTGGGGGGCATTTAGATCATTTCCATATCTTGACTCTCGTGCACAGCTCTGCAGTGAACACAGGGGTGCAGGTTTCCTTTTGATTTAGTGTTTTTGTGTCCTTTGGGTAGCCCCTAGGAGTGGAATTGCTGGGTTGTATGGTAGGTCCATTTTTAGTGTTTTGAGGAACCCCCACACAGCTTTCCATACAGGCTGGGCCATTTGCTCTCCCCCAGCGTGTAAGAGGCTCCTTTTTCTCCACATCCTCACCAGCATTTGTTGTTTTCTGTTTTTTTCATACGGGCCATTCTCACTGGTATGAGGTGGATGATACCACTTAGTTTTAAAATCTACCTCCCAAGCACTAGAACTCACCTATATTTACAGGTAAACACACAGAAAAGCATAAAATTAAAGTCTGAGAAAAATAGACACCACACTCGTAAGTATGGGCTTCTTCGCAGAAGGAACCGGAGCTGCAGTTGTAATCAAAGGCAGCTTTCAATTGATTAAACTTTCCTCATTTAACTTGTTCTCAAAAAAAAAAAATTCTGTGTAATTGGGAAACTAAAACTTAAAATAAGACAATAGTTCGCTTCTTCCTTCATCCAGTCTCCAGAGATAACAGCGCTATTCGTGTGTCATTCTTTCATGGACTGTGTGCCGGCCCTGTTCTTTACCGGACGCTGCGGGTGGGGAGAGAAGGTGAAGGGCGGGAGAGAGACTGAGCCTTTTCTCCACAGTGTGGTGGGATGTGGCGTGACCGTGGTTCAGAGAACAATCCTGTGGCGAGAACAGAGCAGGAACAGAGCATGGAAGGGAGAATTCAGGCACGCGCAGGCTCAGAGCCCCAGGCTGGGGCGAGGGGCAGCTGCAGGCAGGGGCACGGGGAGGAGGAGGCTGGCGCCGCCTTATTCCAGCACCGGGCTCCGGCAGCCCCCGGCTGCGGTCTGAGGGCTCTTATGGCTTAATGTAGACAACCGTCAGCTCACGCACGGAGGTCTAGTCACAGGGACCTCGTGTGCCTGCTGTCAAAACTGAGCGCAGCGCTGTGAAGCTGTCTGCAGCCTCTGCAGCACAGTTCGTGCCCGGCTGGCCAGTGAGAATCCCACACGGCGCAGCAGACCTGTCCTGTCTCGCCCGCTGCTCCCCTCAGCAGTGGATTTCGTCAGGCTGCCTGTTCTGCTCCCCACTGGTCTCTGGTGACTCCTCTCAACCCCCACCCCACCCCCCCGCGCATCTGGCCTGTGCCCCAGCTCTTGTATGCATGAATAAATACATCTTTAAAAAAAGAAACTGTGCTTACTCTTGTAATTTCATTATTTCGGTTATTAGAGGGGAGAGTCAGATTTTAAGGGGCTTGAAGCTAGTGAAATCTCGACGTCTCTTTAAAAAAGTTGTTACATTGCAAAGTAAAACAAGAGTAAATATGTAGAACGAGAAATTGCACAAGTCACAAATCTGAAAGCTGACAAATACCATAAAGCCTAAAAAACTTATTTTCTTTAACTGCTTAACACACGCCTGTTTTTGTCTACGTGTTTGACTCTGTGGCCCTTGATTATTCATAGCATAATAATTTTATAGCATCATTTTCCAGAGAGAGAATACAACAGTAATTTGGCCTTTCGCCTAGAATGTTTTTTCACATTATTGAAGCTGTTTTCAGCTTCGCAACTTGGCATTGGCAGTGACGTTCTGGATGTTGGCACATCTGGAAAACCCTCCGTTCTTCTGCCTCTGAGCTGAGAGGTCCCGAGCATTTGCAGGGTGTGCCGGGGGCTGGTCTCGAACACTCGGAGTTGACTAGTTTATCTGCAACATCTCTGGGTTGGGCAGGACAGAGACCCCACGCCGAGCCTCCCCGGCTTCACGGTGAGCCACCACTGGAGATTATAAAAGTCAGGTGTTGCTTATTTAATCAAACAACCAGAAGTGTCTAAGTTAGTAAATAAATGTCTCGTGTGCTCCCTGACCACAGAGGCGATCACAAGCGTGAGGTCGGTCTCCGTGTCTGGTACTTCTGTTCTGTGCCATGTGTAAATAAGCAGCGCTCCTGGCCTCTCCCCTGCTGCCCGCACGCTGCTGCTGGTGGACCTGCTGCTTGCACGGAGGTCACCCCCTCCACGGTTCCTCCAGGAGACGCCCCTGCTTGCATCGCTGATTCCTGCTCAAAGCTTTCACCAGGGGCCCGGGGCTGCCGCTTGGGGCTCCTGGGAGACGCCGCCACAGGCAGTGGAAGGCACCCAGAGTGTTTTCTCTTTCCCGTTAGCTCAGCTTGGCCCCTTATCACCACCGGGTGCTTATCAGCAGCCCAGCAGGCAGCCGCGTGCGGGAGGCCTGCCCTGCCCCTCCTGGGTGTTGCCTCACTCCGCTGACTCACTCAGCCTGCGGCTCAGCCTGTGGCCGCAGCAGCGTCAGGTACCCCCACCGCCCCCCCCCCAAAGCATGACAGACGTGCCGGGCCGTGCTGGGTGCTGGGTGCTGGGTGCTGGGTGCTGGGTGCTGGGTGCTGGGTGCTGGGTGCTGGGTGCTGGGTGCTAGCCACGCGCTGCTCTGCGGCGAGAATCATGATCCTTGACCCAATAGAACTTTTCTTTTTGGTCTCACTTTCCAAAAGCAGCAAAACGGACAGAGGAAAGGCTCTGGAAACCGTCCCATCTCCCGGAGGCCGCGGTGTGTTCGGGCCCCCGCCCCGGGCCCCAAGTCAGCACAGCAGAGACGCAGCCCGCGTGGCCCCCACAGGGACATCAGCCGCCGCGTCACCTGCCGCGATCCCGCAGCCGCGGGGAGGCGCAGCCCTGGAGGAGGTCTGGAGGAGGTCCGTGGCCACCCGGGGTTCAGGAAGCTGCTCGCAGAGAGCGCAGCCAGGTCCGGAGAGCTGGCCGGCCTGCTGCCCTGGTGCGGGAACCTTCCGGGAGACGGCCCGGCCCGGCCCCCAGGAACGCCGCAGGCTCCCCGCCCCCGGGGAGGGCGTTGTTGTCAGCGTTTGCTGACGGGAGTTTGCATCTCACTTATGTCTCGTTTTGTTCTGCGCTTTCAAGGCGCGGCTTTCAACCTCCGTGGCCTGGCGTGCAATCCGTGACTGTGACAAACACGCACCCAGCGCTGGCCCGCGCGCTGCCCTCCACGCGCTGCCGTCTGCTATTTCTTGTGTAAAGTGTCGGTCGCGACCCACTAGGTCGTCAAGACCACGAGAGGCGGCGCCGGGCGTTGGACGAGCAACGCGGAGCCCGAAGCAAGCAGAAAAAAGCTGGTGTCGTGGGGCAGCCGGGAGCCCCTGGACTTGAGCCGCCACGAACGCACCTTCCGCGGAGAAATGTCTTTTATCTTCATTTTCAAAACGATTCTCACTTTTGGACAACGCTGACCCCGTGTGAACTCTCCAGAGCGGGGCGGATGCCCGGTTACCGCCGGCGCCCTCGGCCCTCGGGGCCACACAGCTGACCAGTCTCTCCTCAGCCTGGACTCGCGCCAGAGCCTCCGGCCGCCCGGGAGACGTGAGGCGGGCCTGCTGCGACCCCGCGGGCCTGACCTGCCTCGGCACGAAGCCTCCCCCTGGGGCCGCTGGCTTGCCTTCAGGTTTCCTAGGGTGGGTGATAGATGCTCGGATTTTGGGGAGATCAAGCTTTGGCCCTGTGCTTCATCAGAAACCACGGGTTTGAGGTCAAATTTAGCTCAAGACCCGTCGATCTGCCTCTTGTGTCATCAGCCTGTGGCGATTTCAAGACATGAAGGTGTCCCGTGTAAGCCACGAAGTCCATGTCAGAGTCGGCTCGTCTGTGGTCGATGCACCGATGGACAGTGCCCGAGCAGAGGGCGCCCGGCAGGCGCTCTGCAGAGGGCTTGGCGGTCTTGCTCGGGCCCCCGCGGTGCGGTGCTGGGGAGGCTGGGCACCGGGCGCTCTTTCCAGCAGGGGCACCTGGGGAGCCTGTGACTTGGCTGGTCATCCCAGTGCCCGCCTTGCCGTGTGCTCCTGGCAGGCTAGTGAGGGCCGGCGCCCAGGTGTGGGAGCTCCCCTGTTGACGGCTCTGGTGTCAGCAGGATTGAACAATGAGCCGAAGGTGGCACCAAGCGCTTTCGTAGGAGTCGGGGCTCAGCTCAAGGGAAACAGGACGGAAAGGTGGGGGCGAGCTCTGGGAGTGGAGAACAGGACAAGCCTGTTCTGGAGGAAGTTGGGGAAGAGGCCAACTCTCTTGAAAGCAGATTCGGGACGGGGTGTGACACGGATCCAGGCCGCTGACGGGATAGTGCACTACGGGTGAGGGTCGAGGAGGCCCGAGAAGGCTGGCAGGGCCTGTGCTGGGGCGGGATGGTCCCGGATGGCCCCCGTGGGGCTGGCGCCGGGGTGGGAAGGCCCCCCGGGAGACGCTGCAGTCACAGGGAGAGCCCAGTACGTCGGGGAGCAGAGCAGCCCCGGGCCTCACTCCGCTGCCACGTCCCTGCGCCGTGCCCAGAGAGTGCCACGGCTCGGCCATCTTGTCCCGAGGACGGTTGGCACTAAGGGCTGGGTGGGCAGACACAGCGTCGGTGTGTGCACACGGCAGCAGCGGCCCCGAGTTCCGGCGGCTCTGACTCCACCTGGGGCGGTTCGGAGACTCGTCACCTGCCCTTCACCCTGGCGCCCGGCGTGGGGCAGGCGGAGCGCGAGTCCACGGCCCTGCTCCGAGGGGCCACTGGGCTCGGCTGAGAAGAGACAGGCCGAGCTGAGCCCCCGAGCACTGAGCGCGGCAAAATGGCGCCAGGAGCGTCTGAAGAGTCAGCCTGACAGTGGCCTTTCCCCGGCGGGAGCCGGAACCCCCTGAGCAGCAGCGTGAGCCGCAGACCACCTCGGAAACTCACCGCGACAGAGACCCAGTCAGGAGACAGGGATGACCTGCAGGTGCTCCCAGCTTCTTTAGACCCTGACAGTAAAAGCTACAGGAGCAGGAAACTTTACTTGGCTGCCAGTCACCGCTGCCTGAGCCGACCCGCGGCGCCATGCCCGGCCCCCGTCGTGAACCCCTCACTAACCGTCTTCCTGGACTCTGCCCCCCGCCACCCCGTCATCTCAACTCAGGCTGATCTGAGCGCTCAACGCCGTGACCCGGGGACCCCACACCCTGCGCACACTCGGGGACCCCGCACGGTAAAGCAGAGTCTGAGCACAGCCCCACCTGCTGCTTTGTCAAGGCCTTCTGGAATTTGAGCCGACGCCCATGCCCACCCCCAGTTCTTCACACAGGAGAGCAGGCCGACCCACAGCGCCCGGCGGAGCCTGCTCTGGGACAAAGCAAGGAGCAGGCGGTGGGGAGCGCCCTGCCGGGAAGCAAGGGCCACAGTGTACGCGGGCATGACCACAGGCCTGAGCGTGCGTGCCTGTGCGCGTGAGTCTGCGTGTGCGTGTGCGTTTCCAGAAAAATATTTTTAGAAGTCTGGAGAGGAGCTGACCAGGGTGTTTTTGAGTGTTGACACGTGGCCGAGCTTGTGGGGGCTTCCCTTTCCCAGTTTTCTCGAGCGCTACCGCACGCGGCCGTCACTCCCAGCGTGACGGGCCTCTGCAGGCACCGGGCGGGCAGGAACGGGCGTTCAGGACGGCGTCAGCGGCGCCTCGGTTGGACAATACCCGTTCGTAGGTGGAGTAATTTATGACTTTCACCATCTTTGTTTCAGGATAAACATTTATGAAGTGAGTCACGGCTGTCGCGACACTCGGCCCCTCAGGAGCAGAGCCCGTTTGTCGCCCAGGGGCGCTCGCACAACCGCGCCACCGCGCGCAGCGAGGGCCCGTGCGCCGCACACGCGGGGAGGTTTGCAACAATGAGGTCTGCGAACAGACACGGGCCGCGGGCGGGCTGCAGCGCCGGGCGGGTCGGCACAGCCGGGTCGGCTCCGGGTGCGGCTGCGTTGGGCGGCCCCTGGGGAGCAGGGCGGCGGGGCGGCGGGGCCTTGGCCCGCTAAGGGGGCGCGTGGAGCGGGAATTGGCCGGGCCTGGAGAGCGAGGCCACGGCGCGGCGCGGGACGGGACAGCACGAGCTGGCCCCGGGCGGGGGTGGGGGGAGGGTGCTGGGGGGGCCGAGCCGGGCAGATCGTGGGGTCCCAGGGAGCCGCGTCCTCGTGGGCTGTGCTCCCTGCACCCCCGTGTTTGCCGCGGGTGCCCTTCGCTCCTCCGTCTTTACACGCGTGTTTCTAACTTCAAGGGACAGAGTCCCCGGCCCAGGCCGGGCTGCCCTGCGGCCCGTGGGCTGTCCCGCCCGCCCCCTGGGGACCGTCCTTCCTCCAAACGGCAGCCCGCGCCGGGCCCAGCCGCGCAGCGGGACGCACAGTGGGAGCAGCGGCCTCAGCGCCGGGCCGTGGGCAGGTGCGCAGCGGCGGGAGCAGGGCCGGGGCCAGGGAGGAGCAGCAAGCCCGCGGGGCTGGCAGCGCGGAGTCAAGGCCAGGGAGAGCCGCGCAGGGCGCCGCCGAGGCACCTTCCTCTCCAGAGCCACACAGCAGCCCGCCCAGGAGAGGGACGCGCGCTGCTGCCCATCTCGGCACCGCAGCCGCCCGCAGGCGCCACGGGGTCCGGCTCCCTGAGTCTCCTCAGCGGGGCCAGCCCCACAGCTGGGACCCGCACAGACGCCACAAGCTTCTGACTGCTGGGTGCCCGGCCGGCCGGCGAGCAGGGTGTCGCGTCAGGAGCGGGCCGGTCACGTAGCAACAGGCACGCGCGCCCCGGCCAGGGCTCCCAGGCTTTGCACACCCCCAGGCGCAAGCAGCCCTGACTTTGGGGTGCACTCTCGGCGCCTGCACTTGTGAGGGGGGACGTGGGCGGCCCTGAGCGTGTCGCCCTCTGCTCTGTACGACACACATGTGCACCGTGTGCAGGCGTTGCCGGTGTGTGTGGCCGGGCCGGGCGGTCCTCGGGGGCCGGCCCAGCGGGGTGTCCGCGGCCCGAGGGATGGCCGTGGCCCCACCCGAGCCCCCGGCGCTCTGGCCACCACATTTCACCGCGGAGCCTCCTGAAGGGACCGCGGACCGTGACACCCTCGGAGCCTGGAGCTGGCCGAGCAGACGTGTGCCCGGCCGGTGTGGGCTTAGACCGGGTGCGGCCCCCACCCCCGCTTTGCTCACTCCCGTAGGTGCAGGCCGAGGAGCAGCGGCGGCTCCCCCCGGCCCTCTGAGCGGGACGCAGAAATGCTCCCGAGTCTCTGCATCCAGTCGCCGCAGGAAAGAGCCCCCGGAGCAGCCGCTCAAGCGGCGCAGGGCGTCTGCTCGGGTTGGGGACCAACAAAGACTGCAAGACCTAGTGAACCCCAAGTTACCGGCTTGTATTGACCCAAAACGGTAACATAAGAATCGAACTGCTCGAATCACCCTGGAGAGCAATTTAAAACTTGAGTCCCCGCGGCAGCTGCACCTTGTCTGCCCACTGCACGGAGTCACTCTGCTGCTTCTGGTGCTTTTTGAAACCTGATTTCGTCAGGCCTCTGGGCACAGCTCCTGACTAGACGGTGACTCAAAGCTCCGTGTGCGCTCGGAGTCCCGCCGGAAGCGGCAGATCCTCCCCGGGACTCTCGGGTGTCAGCGCCCACGAGCCGGGCAGCGGCGTCCTGCGGGCCACCTGCCCGCTCCTGCCGCCTTTTCGGGAGCTTCGTGACCCGGTTGCTGGAGCCCGGGCAGCTGCGCGGGGACCCCCCTCGGGAGACAAGCCTCCGACCCCGGTACCGCGCCCCTCCGGCCGCGGCTCGGCTGCCCCAGGGACAGCCAAGCAAGCGCGGCGGCTGCGAGCGCTCGTCAGCGGGTCAGAAACGTGCTCGTGAATGGTGGGGCGGCCCCCTCGGAGCCGCCCGCCCGCGGCTACACACGCCACCGAGTTTCCTGGAGGGAAACAAGCCTCGGTCTGGCTGTTCAACAAAAGGCTCCCAACCGACAGAGAAAATGCCAGCGTTCTCTTTCTTGGAACTGCGGGGCTCGCTCGCTCTCCCTCTCTCTCTCTCTCCCTCTCTCTCTTTCTCACCAGCCTTTGCTGCTCCTCCTGCTCGCCCAGTGCCGCAGTGTCCAGGCTCACACCCGACAGGGAGGACCACGCCACAGCCCTCGGCCCTCCCGGTCTCTCCCGAGCGCAGCTCCGTGCCTTGGCCTCGCTCGGAAGTGACCACATCCCCGCTCTACAGAAAACACTGCCCAAGAGCCTGACGCCGTCGGCCACACCCCCACAGGTGCAAGGTGGGGGCCCCCTCCAGAGCAGATGCCCGGGGCCCGCGTGGTCTGTCATTGCAGAGTCCACCGGGAGGGGTACGGATGTCCAGGGCCGCCCGCATGGCCAGTTCTGGGCACACACGCCTCCTGGGGTTCGGGGCTGGGCTGGAGCCCGCCTGTGCGCCCTGAGCCCTGGGGGTGAGGCTGCATTGCCCGTGTCCCTGGCCCCGTGGTGGGGAGCAGTGTCCCTCAGCTAGGCTGCACCCAGGGGTGCCCGCTGTGCTCCGGCAGGGTCCCGGCAGTGTGCAGGGAAGGGCCGGGGTGTCCCCTCTGGGCTGGGCTGGGCTGTGACGGGCACGGGCAGAGCCCCGGTGCGGTCACTTCTCCAGGCCCGAGCGGCCCCCGTGGCGTACCTGAGCTGTGTGGCCGGGGGGCGTTCAGAGCCGCGCTCCCGCTGCATTTGGGGTTCAGTCTGGGAGGGTAGAGAGATCTGATTCCCCAAAGGGGAGTGTGTTTGGGGGGGGTTAAAGGTTCTAGCTGCCCTGCGGAGCTGCCTGCTGAAGGCGGGATCACATCAGAAACCGCGACGCTAGGGTCTCAGGACAGGATCTGGGAGCCTCGACCCCCCAGGAGTCTCGTGCAGAGACCTCGTCCCGCGTGGCACCCCCCGGGGAATCGCTGGACAGGCCGCACGCCCAAGGGCGACAGGGGGCCGTGGAATCCACACAGGAGCAGGCCAGGCCCTCCTGACGAGCAGGCGTGGAGCCGCCAGCCAGGGCGCCCCGGCAAGGGCTGCTCTAGGAAATCCCCACCCTTCTTGTGCAACGCCGGCTCCTGTGGATGCCCACAGCTGTCTCGCCGCCCTCCCTGCAGACAGGGCCCCCTGACCTGCAGCCGGAGTGGGGCGCACACTCTACCCTCTTCCTTGCTCGCCGTGTGACAGGCTCAGAGATGTCCCGCACCCCATTTGACCCAGAGCCCCCCAGTATCGGGACAGACACAGGCGGGCCTCGCAGCAGATACCTCCGGCGCCCACCCCTGCGTTCGGCAGGGCCTGGCCGGGACAGTCGCACCCCCGCCAGCGGCCCGGGGCTAGAGATTCCCGCCCGCCCGGGAGCCTGCGGCGCCCCCGGCACGCCTCAGACCTGGCCCTTCTCGGAAGCGGCAGCCTCGGCATAGTCCCGGCTCCCCACCCGCCTGTGCTCAGGGCACGAGAGGCGGCCGCAGGGCAGACGGCGGGGCGGGCGGGTGGGAGCAGGGGGCGCGCGCGGGCCTGACCCGCGGCCTCGGCTGGGGGCCTCTTACCCCAGGTCCTGCAGGAGCTCGGCCGTGTCGTCGGGTCCGCTCCAGGGGCCCGCGGGGGCCCGGGCGCTCATCTTCCCTGCAGGGGCCCTGGCTCTGCCCATCCGCCCTCCTGCCCGGTGCGGGGCGCGGGCCGTGGGCAGAGGACCTGGCGCGGGACCTGTTCCTCGCCCTGAGAGCTGTGTGCTGTGGCAAGGAGGAAGTGAAACTGGCTGCTCGCCCTGTGCCACGCCTGCCTTGGGGTGCCCGTCCCGGAAGTGGGGCTCAGGAGCCGCCCCGGGGAGGCGCTCCCTGAAACGTGCAGCTGCTCAGCCCCACAGCACCCACCTTCCTCAGCACCTGCCGGGACGCCACCAGGACCTGTCAGCTGCGGGTGAGGGGACAGACACACACACACACACACACACACACCACACAGACACACAGAGACGGACACACACACATAGACACACACACAGACAGACACACACACCACACGGACACACACACAGACAGACACACACAGACAGACACACACAC
Organism: Talpa europaea; assembly: GCF_964194135.1. NCBI lineage: Eukaryota > Metazoa > Chordata > Mammalia > Eulipotyphla > Talpidae > Talpa > Talpa europaea. The sequence goes on along the minus strand of NC_140080.1, from coordinate 473,282 downwards.
CACACGGACACACACACAGACACCACACAGACACACAGAGACGGACACACACACACACAGACACACACACAGACAGACACACACACAGACAGACACACACACCACACGGACACACACAGACACCACACAGACACACACAGACACACCACACAGACACACACACAGACACCACACAGACACACACAGACACACCACACAGACACACGGACACACACAAACACACACACCACACAGACACACACAGACAGACACACACCACACAGATGCACACACAAACACACAGACACACACCACACACACAGACACACACCACACACACACCCCATGTTCTGCAAGGCCCCAGATCCGGAAGGACAGGCAAGTCCCCCTCGCTCTGTCTGTGTGAATTTCGGACCCAAAGGATTCGCGCACAGCCGAGTGGTTGTCATTTTATTCCGCACGGTAGGGTTGGTTTGTCGCCCGGTGACAGACATCTGAAACACCTGTTCGTGGTGTGGGTGGTGGCCTGAAATGTCAGCTCCAGGGCGAGGCCTGTGTCTTCATCCCCCCGTGCTCATGACCGTGAATTTCCTGAGTCACCTTGACTGGGCCCGGGGCGCCCAGATGTTTGGTCACGGTTTATTCTGGGCATTGACACGTCCAGGGTGGGTGTTGAATGAAGCAGGTGGCGCTTTGTAATTGGTGGGCCTCGTCCCATCCGTTGAAGACCTCAGTGGAGAAAAAGCACCAACCTTCCCCCAGCAGGAAAACGCCCCGGGAGGCGGCCTCAGCCTGGCACACTGGCTCTCCTGAGGCTGCAGCCTGCCGGCCACCGGCTGGTGCTGGGCTTGGTAGCCTCCAAAATCATGGGGTCAGTTCCTTGTAATAAATCTCTTTATTTACACACACACACACACACACACACACACACACACACACACACACCCTCCTACTGCTCTGTTTCCTCTGAAGACTGAGGAGGACCTACAAATCCTGCGACGGCATTTCTCAGCTGGGGGTGGTTTTGCCTAAACCTGGAAACTTCCGCTCCAGCACTTGGAACCGCCGCTCACCCCACAAGGTGAACCGACGTCAGGCTGCACACTCGGGACGGCGCGGCCCCCCTCACCCTTTGTGTCTCTGGCCTCGGCCTCGCCGGGAAGCGTGGCTGTCCTGGCGAGGGTGCCAACGACCCGGAGCAACGTGTCCTCGCCCAGCAGGCCAGCTGGGATATTTCTGAGCCGGTTCCCGGGGGGCGCCGGGACACCCCGAGTTCACAGCCATGGGTCAGGCTTGAGCTGCCCCTGGTGGCGCGGGAGGGGGCTGGGGCGGCAGCTGAACCCTCAGAACGTGTGGGAATGAAGACATGGGAGCGCGCCGGGGCTCCCCGCAGAGAGCTGCTCGGGGGCTGGCCTTGAACCTCCCTGTGCCACACACTGGCGGATGCGCCGCTGGGGCCCAGAGCCCTCGGGGGGCGGTGAGCCCAGGCAGTGCCTGACTTTACTTGCTCTTCTTCCCTTCCTGGTCCAGTGATGCAAAACCCAGCAAACCTCAGTGGGTTGTTTGATTTTTTGTGTTTTTTCTGTTGTTGTTTGTTTTTAAATCACGGTATTTTTCCGGGTAGAGTTAAATTCATAGGAGACCTCAGATATAAACGATTGGCCCACTGGGAGCCTGGGTGAAATAACGATCACTCCCCGGGCGGGAACACTGCGGCTGACATGTTCTCTGCAGCTTCCTTTCGACTGAATCACAAATAGGTAATTTCTTAAAATGGCCTCAGCCACCACGAGCATTGACGTGATAGGAAATCCACTTCACCCTAGTCCCTGGCACTTGTAGCTGTGGGCGAGCCTGCCCTGGAGGCTTGCTGCCCTCCGCCCTCGCGCTCCCGGGGCGGGACGTGCACGAGGCGTGTGCTGCCACCAGGTGGCGGTTCGCCGCAGTGGCCTGGGGAGTCTGACTCCAGAGTGAAGATTCACCCACTGCATTGCCCACCCCGTCTATCAACTATAGCTCTTTTTTTTTTTTTAATTTTTAAAACATTCTTGTTTATTTTTTCACAGTATAGTATTTCTCCTCTCAGGTGAGAAAACCATACTTTCCCCAACAAAGCGCTGAAGGAAAAAGAAGTACAGCTCTTTATTAATGAAGCCAAATTTGAGCAATCGCAGCTGTATCACAGCCGTAGCAGAGACATTAAAAATCAAACGAGGGCCTCCCCGGCGGCGCAGCGGTTGAGCGCTGGGTTGGGAAGCTGCCCGCAGCCTCTGCAGTGTGGGTTCGATTCCCGGCCACCGGAGGAGGGTCCCCCATGGCGCGCAGACCTCTCCTGCCGCCCGCTGCTCCCCTCAGCAGTGTCCTTAGGTCCTTCTGCCTGCTCTGCTCCCCGCTCTGGCTCTGGTGGATCCTCTCACCCTCCCGCGCTTCTGACTGTACCCGGTGCTTGCATAAATAAATAAATAAATCTTAAAAAAAAAATCAAATGAGTGAACAATTAGGATTAAATTTATCGCATTAAGATTGAAACTGCTCAGTTCTTAATTCTGCTCTCCTTCCCTTTAATGTTTTGGCATCTTTACCAAAAGGACTTGAGCCTGGCTCTGGCAGCAGGGCCATTCTGCCTGCAGAGTGCGGGCACGCAGCCCCAGAGTGGAGTGGGGCATGGGTTCGGGGGTGCAGGGTGTCTGCCTGTGTCTGTGGGGTGCCTCTCCCTGCGGGCTGACTGGGGCCTGCCCCTGCGGGAGTGCTGGCCGGCAGCGCACACAGGCTGGTGACTTGGCCTGGAGCTGACAGGCTGACGGGGCCTGGGGGCCTTCAAGCCGTGGTGACAGAGAACAGTCTGGGGTGCCTCTGGCCTGCCCGTCCTCCTTGAAGGCCCAGCAGTGACCTGCTGTCTGTCCGCACAAGCGGAAATAGGCCCACGCCAGGCTTTGAGTCCTGCTGCTTCAACTCTGCAGAGCACGTGACCCCCTGGGGCCTTGTTAGAACAGCCATGTTTCCTCGGCCGGTTCAGCCCTTCGCAGAGCTGCTCCCCGAGGGGGTGTGATGAGGATTTTGAAGACAGATAAACGAAAGGCAGCAGCAGCCGTGTAAAAGCTTCCTTTGAAAGCAGCTGTGGGAAGGAAAACCAAGGACTGGATTGGGTTTGTGTGGGGGCTGGGTGGGAACCGTGGCCGTGATGGTGTCCGGAGCCCCCGGAGCGGTGGGTGGTCCAAGATGTACCCCAGGGCTCCCCAGAGGCGACCAGAGCGGCAGGGCCTCGGGGCTCGGGACGGTCAAGGCCACGTTTTCTTGGCCCGGCTCAGCCCTCTGCGGAGGCGCCCCCCAGCTGCTCACACTGCAAGTCCCCGTCTGCTGCGGCATGTGGGTGCCACTGGAAGGGTCTGGAAGTCCCCCCCCTCGGCGCCCTGGGGCCACGGCCGTGCTCGCCCCCAGGCAGGCAGACAGACAGCCTCGAGCTTCACCTGCCCTCGTGGGCGGGCGTGGGGGCCGCAGACAGGGCCGCTGAGAGTCTGCTGCGGGCCCCTGAGCAGAGGAACAAGATGGGGGGGGGAGGGCTGTGCTCTTCGGGCGCCCGCCGGGGGAGGCCAGCGCGTGGGAGCTGAGGGTGGAGAGGGGCTGGTCCAGCAGCGTCTGTCTGCGGCCCGCTGGGGCATCTCATGGGCTTCCAGCGCTGCCCCCTCACCTCCGTCCTTCCTGGACAGGCAGGAGGACTCACCTGGCACGTGTGTGCCCTGCCGTCGGGCCCGTGGGCGGGAGCTCCTGTGCCCGCCTGTCCCTGCGGCTCCCGCCCACCTCCCCTGCGCCGCGCCTCACTCAGGGGCCGGCTGCGCGCCCCGTGCTGCCCCTCCGTGGGACCGCGCCCACCTTCTGCTCAGGCCCGAGGAGCTGTTCACCAGCTGTGCACACAAAAGAAAATGCACGTATTTCCTGAGCCCGGAACCCCGCCCGCCTCGTCCTGGGGCACCCAGCCAGGTGCACCCTGTGTCCTCACGTCCTGCAGCCGTGGTGTGCACCCCCTGAGATTGGGGCGACTCTTCCCGGGGGGACATGGATGTTCTTCAAAACTCTAGCGCGGCACCCTCTGAGCAGCCCCCCAGAAACCTCTAGAAGCTCACGGCTCGCCCCCTCCCCCGGGGCCCGGCCCAGCCGGTTCCAGACCCACTTCCGAGCAGCCTTCCTGTGAGGAGCCGACGGCCCCACTGGCTCGTGCTTCCCGCCCCTCGCTCCTGGACGGGCCTCCCGGGGTCAGGGCCGAGGGAGGATGCCGTACAGACGTGAGTGCGACCACGCAGGGAGGGGACGCCGGGGCTCAGGGACACCCACGCGGGGAGCTGGCCTTGGGTCCGCGCAGCCGCTGCTGTGAGGGGACGCGGCACTGACCATGGCGGTCGGTCCAGAGGCGCAACACCGGGACAGGGCCGTGGACCCGCCGGGCTAGCCAGAGCCCGTGCCAGGCCCAGCGCCCCGCCAGGCAGCTCTGCGGACACCTGCTCCGAAACTGATAGCCGCGCTGCGTGCCCAGACAGCCACAGCACAGCCACAGCCACTAAAATTATCCTTCTCGAGGATCTATTTGAATCTGACATTTGCTTCTTTATTTTCTTCAAAACACAGTGGCGCGCCCGAGAGGCTAGTGCCCCTGCCCGGGGCTGGGCATCCTGCGCGGGCTCGGCCTGGGGCCTTGCGGGGCGGGGGCAGCCCTGCAGCTGCGAGCAAGAGAAGAGGCTGGGCTGGGGTGTTTACCCTCCGAGCAGCTGGAAGGGGCAGAGGCCCGCCTGCTGGGCTTCTCTTCTGGACGGCTGTCTTCCCTGCCCTGGCCCAGCCCCGGCACCAGCCACCCAGTGAGGTGGACACCTGCGGCCCTCCCTGCAGCCGCCTGCCTTGTGCAGGCCTGGCCCTCCCTCCCCTGAGCTGCCCTGGGGACAGCACGCCCGTGGGGTGGAGGTTTCGGGCCTCCCTGTCAAAAGAGCCTCCTTGAGCTCCCGCCAGAGGGCAGGCTCTGGGGCCGAGGCCGCGTCCCTGGGTCCCACCACAGCCTCTCTTGGCAGACCCTTCTGGAAGCCACTGAGGTCAGGTTGAGACTATAACATGATCGAGGTTTCGATGCTAGAGCCGTCTCCTAACCTTAACACTCAGAAAGCACATTCCGTGAGGATCAAAAACAGCCCCCCCGGCCCCGGGGCCCGTGACCGCTGACGTGACTCGGTGGTTTCTGCCCAGCACGGGGTGGGGTTTCATAGACTCGGGATGAGGGCACCGTTGGGGCGGGTGGGTTCAGCCTGAGAGTCACTCGGTGGACAGAGAACCCTCCAGAAATAACAGAGCAGCTCAGGGCTGGCTGGATGTGTTGGGCGGGGAGAGTAGAAGCCGCAGGTGACCCTACTGGATTCTGAGGGACATTCAGAGACGGTTCCAGGCTATATTTTTTAAGACACGGGGTTTATGACTCTCAGGTTTAGAGTGCGGCTCCACTTTTGGAGATTGGGAAACTTGTATTTCATCTTTCATATCCTCGCAAAGCTGTCAGGGTTTGAGTTTGGAGTTGTTCATGCAGAAAGCAGGAACCTGTAGAGCCATGAGTCATTAGCGTTATTAGAGTCGTTAGATATATTTTACCAGGGACAAAGAATGATTTTACAAACAGGTCAGGCCGTGGAGACAGTGGCCTGAGGAGCAGGAAAGAGCCTCGGGGAAAGTTAATCATTTAGAACTCGTTTTTAAAAATGTCCGTGAGTCATTTGTGTTCATCGTGTAGGAATTTCAAAATCCACATACAGAGACACAAACTGTCACGACGACGCAGCCGCGGGGGCCTCCGAGGTGGCAGGAGGGTCTGCTTCCCGGGTCTGCGGCTGGGGAAGGCCACGGGGTCAAGGCTGCAGCTGGGACAGAGTTGGCGCTTGACTGGCCTCAAAGAAGGGAAAACTCAGCCCGGTGGGCCCAGGGCCTGCGTCACGGGGGCCCTTAGAAGCGGAACAGGAGCCGCAGAGCGGTGGGGGAGGACCTGGCCGTGCTGTCTTGAGGGAGGAGGGGCCCAGCAGCCCCAGGGCTGGGGCAGGACGGAGATCGGCCGGTCTGGCCTCTGATCAAATGCGCCTCACCCTGGTGCCAGCGCCCCGGCCTCACCGCCCTCCCCAGGTAGGAGAGAACAGGAGCAGAGCCAGGCTGGGCCGTCTTGGCCCCTCGCCCCCAAACACAGCCGAAAGCAGCCCCGAGCCGCCCTTCCCTCCCGCTGCAGTCACTCCCTCTCGGCCTGGGGCTCCCGCACGACGCCCGACCCGCGACCTCCTCTGCGGTGGCTCCTGCAGGCCGGCCCAGCAGCCACGTTCCCACGGCAGCCGGTGCCAGGCCTGCCAGCGCCTTGGCCTCCGCGAGCCCCCGCCGGCTGCCCTGGTGCGGGCGCCCTCCAGGGCCGGGACATCCCCGCCGCCCGCTGGCACGGCCCCCTCCACCTGGGCTGAACAGAGGGGACGGGACAGTAACCAGCGGGTTCGTGGACCATCGCCACCGCCGACGGGTTCCAGGGGCTTTGCCGGCAGCGGCTGTGTTTCAGGCCCTGGAGCCCCCGGGGCCTGCGGCTGGGAGTGGTGCTTTCAAGTGCCAATAAACAGGATTTCGGGGCTCAAGCACCCATGAAGCGAGCAGTTAGTTGGACCCCCGAAGGTCAGAAGAAGCCACAGCGTTTTTGTGTGACAGAGAGTGCCTGAGTGGTGGATTTCTGGAGCTGCCTGGTGGGGCAACGCACTCTCATTGTGCAAGTGATGCAACTTCCCTCTTCAGGTCCCTGAATGTGCAAACCTGCTGGTCCCGCGTCTCCTCCCTCTGCACAGACCCGCGTGAAGGGAGAGGAAACGCTGCAGCCCTCCTCCAAACACACGGCGTCGCGCAGAGGGTGGGCAAGTGGTCGCGTCCGCTCAGATCCACACAGACTCTCCGTCCTAATCCTGGTAACCCGCTGCGGCCGCGCGGAGTGTGGAGACAGACGCCCATTTCGGGCGTTGGGGGGAGGTGAGCAGATTTCCCCTCATGCCAGGATAGAGTGTTCCCAGACGGAGCTCTCCCGGGACACGCTGCCCTTGAGGGCCAGGCCGGGCAGGCCGCCACGGTGTGGCCAGATGCTGCAGCTGCAGAGGGGAGGAGCCGCCACCGCAGAAGGTAGCAGGTCCCCGGGCATCGCTGCACCCGCTCGGGCCGCGCAGGGAAGCCTCTGGCCCACGTCCACTGCCCACCCGCGGGTCAGCCGCCCGTGAAACCGCCTGGAAACGCCCCTTTAGGCGCAAACACTAAGCTGCTTCCCGCCCCCTCGGTGCAGGCCACCAGACAGCGCCCATGGGCCAGCTGAGGCGCAGGGGTGGGATCAGGCTGGGGGTCCTCACTTTAGGGGTCACATGGAAATCTGGGGTCCCAGGATGCTCTGAGCTCGAACGTGACGTCACTGGATAATTCTGGTTGATGCTGCTATCGCTGCCTCCACCTCCTCGGCTGTAGAGGGGCGGGGGCCGCGGGCGTCGGTGGAGGGTGGTGCTGCTGACCCCACCGCCAGGGACCTGGGCGTAGCAGCTCCTCGGCCGTCCCAGAAGAACCTCCCTCTCGCCCACCGGAGCCCCGCTGCTCCTCCTCGTCATCACTGCCACTCCCGGCCTCTGCAGGCTGACCCCGAGGAGGGAAATCCAGGCCGCGGAGTGAGGGGGACACCATGAGGTGGAGGCCGAGGTGGGCAGCTCAGTGGGTGCCTGGGGATGCTGCTAAATGCCAAGGCGGAGAACACCTCAGGCTCCCGGACACGGCAGGACCCCAGCTGCCCTTGCTGCGCCGCCCTCGCGTCCCGAGGGCTCCACGCCGGCCGCCTCTGCAGATGGACACAGCAGAACCCCCGCTCACCCTGATGCCCGCTGACCCTGAGCCTGCAGCAGCTGCTGAGTCACGGGCCGGGCCCCACCAGGACAACCTCCCTCTCGGCGTGGCTGCGACCCCTTCTGGTCCACGTTTTTGCTCTCGGAGCCACCCGCACGTCGGGGTGTCCACTCACACGCGCCTTCGTGAATCACAAACATACCAGCCTTGGGCAGGGGGCTCTGCTCTCCCGCTTCCCTTCCCTGCAAGCACACAGGTCTGTGGACACGCTCACACACGTGCACACACACATGTGCACACACGCTCACATGTGGCAGCCGAGGCACAGAACCCCCGGCCCGCAGCACCCTGTAGGGGCTTCTCCAGGAAGCAGCCGGCCCCCACCCGGGCCCCCACCTGTGACTTGCTTATTGGGGAGATTTTCGAGCCCCTGATGAGCCAGTAAGTATTTCCGCCCGGCGTGTCGGGGGAGCAGCGTCCGGAGCAGCTGTCCCTTTGCTGTCTCTTTGTTCCGGGGCCCTGCGGCCGGCCGGTGGGAGGGGCCTTGCCTTTGTGGTCCAAGGTGATGATTGTTACCAAAGATGACCTTGGGACTGAGGGCCCCCCGCAAAAAGAGAGACAGGAAATGCAGCCAGACACCCCTATGTCAGTTCACTTGGCATCGCCCCGTTCCCAAACCAGATGTTGCTCTGAGGCCTTTGGCGCCGGGCCCCGGATGGTTTGCTGACAGGGATTCTGTCCCGGAGGACGCTCTCTTCAAGGGCGTGAGGCGGCAGCTCTAGAGAAACCTGGGCTACGCGGGGCACAGGCCGCCGTGTCCTGGCTGACGGCGCTCCCGGGGGCAGGCCCGCGCTGCCGCGGTCTGGGGCCAGGGACCGGCCTCCTTTAAGTCCTCACCCCGACGGCAGCGGGCGTCTGGGCCTGCAGGCAACGCTCGGAAACGCTTCTCTGTTGAATTGAGGGATCGGGTGTTTATGACAAATAGAAATCTGCTTCCCAGTAGGTGGTTTTAGGGTTCCTAGACTTCCAAAGGAACGAGGTTCCAGCCCACACCCTCAGGAGCCCAAGTGCTGCTGCTGAGCAGTCTGGGAAGATGGCGGCGCCGGTGGAAGGACCAGGCTCGCCTCCTCCTGCCGACAGCGCCTGCGGGGAAGCTGTCTCAAGCCCAGAGGAGGCTCAGCCGGACTGAGAGGGTAGGGGACACGCGAGACGAACGTTGTTTAAAGTAAAACAGGGCCCGGCGTCACCCACAGGCGGGAGGGGCGGCCGTGTGCAGAGACCCCACGGCGTGGGCCTGGGCAGCTGCCCGCCAGGGCTCGTAAGGCCCGGCGTTGCAGTGCATGGAGGGCGCAGAGCGGGCCCCCGGGGGGAGGCTCCATTGTGGAAGAGCTGCAGAGGTGGGGGCACCGAGCGAGGACCCCGGCTTGAGTGTGAGGCTCACGACACAGAACAGCTGTGGCCTGAATCCGTCAGAGCCCCTGAACTTGTAGACGAGGCCTCCAGTCAAGTCGGGCTGAGACCTGAAACCCTGCCCTACGCAACTGAGACCCCTTGACACCCCTGCACCCCCCCAGGCTGAGACCCCAATACCCCTGCACCCCCAGGCTGAGACCTCACACCCCTGCACCCCCAACACAAAGACTTGCTCTACACCAGGAACTTCAAATTCCTGAGTCTACTAGAGCGGCCCTTCTGACACCTCCTGGGCCCGCTTTTCAACCTACTCCCCCTTGCCAGTTCCCGCCCCCCACTTCTCCAAGTACTCGGCGTCCTTTCTAACCCCATGCAAAGCCCAGCCTTCGTCTGCTGCAGGGGCCGGCCTTGCTCGTTGTCGTCGTTGTGTTTTGGTGCATATCCAGGAGCAGAACTGCAGGGTCCTGTGGAAACTCTGTGTTTACCTGTTTGAGGCGCCGCCCAACAATCTTCTGGATTGCTTGTTAAGAATAGCAGGTTTATTGAGACAGAGCCCACGCCGCACACTATCCACCTGCTTAAAGCGCACACCTCAGTGGCTTCTAGGATATTCTCAGAGCTCTACAGCCAGCACCACTATCTTTTTAGAATTTCCCACCCTTCCCCAGAGCAGCCCGCTGCCCCACCCCCAGCCGGAGGCAGGCACTGATCCAGACCTGTCTCTGAGGTGCTCCTTTGAGGGAGACTTTTGCGTGCTATTTTCTTGTTTGTGTATGAGAACCAGAGATAGAGCAAATCAATCCATAATCAGTCAGGTAGCAGATCATAGTACTTTGCTGCTGTCTCTTAAATGGTTTATGTGAATTAGAGAGTTACTCTTAGGAGAGAAGATCTCTGGAGTTGCCTTAACTGACCCGCACAGACGAGGCGTCTCCCGCGCAGAAATCCCCTTCCATTCTGGAGGCCGGGAGCCCGAGGTCAAGGGGTCGGCAGGGCCGGCTCCTCCTGAGGCCTCCTCCTGGGACGTGGGTGCTGGCTCCTGCCTGTGTCCTCACGTCACGTCCCCCGCCCTGTGTGTGTCCTACTTTCCTCTTACAGGGACACCGGCCTATTGGAGTGAGGTCCGCCCTTTGGCCTCATGCTAGATCACTCCCGCCTCTCGTAGCCCTGTCTCCCAAGGCGCTTCCTCCCGAGGCTCTGGGGTTGGGGCGCCACCCGTGAACTTGGGAGATACAGCTTGACCCGTCACAGGAGGTATTAGCCAGAAAGCTGTACTCACAAAGGGCGTGCGGGCTGGCCTCGTGTCAGGCAATGAGGTCCCTGGTTTACGCGCATCGTTCCGTGGGATCTTACCGTGCTCCTGAAAGAGAGGCTGCTAGAATCTCTATTTACCTGGGAGAAAATGGGGCTGACACATTAAGTAACCTCAAAGTTTTAGAGGACGGCTCGCGGCGCCCAGGGGCTGGGCTGTCTCGGGGAAGCGCAGTGGCCTCCTCACAGCTGCTTCTGCGTCTGCCCCAAGGCAGCGAGTCTGGCCTCCGGCGCCGCAGCTGCTCCCCACCCGCCGCGCTGCGGCAGGGTTCCACCGTGCTGTCCTCACAGCTCGCCTGGTTAAACACAGAGATGCCACTTTTGCTTTGCCTTCATGAGCTTTTTCACTCCTCACCCGATGGACAGTCCTTGAATGAGGCCGTGGAAGCCACTGCGGCTCTGCCTGCCCCTTGGTTACTGAAAAGACGCGACAGTTGGCCCAGCCCTGAGGACCTTCCAGACATGGCAGCTTTTCTGTTAAACCTGGGACAGCCCGGGAAGAATTTTAGAGGCAGCAAAGACGGGAAAAGGTTTCAAAGAGCCAGGCCTTCTGCAGGCCCTGCGATCTAGTCAGACCCGACGGCTGAGCCTCCTGGAGACTGAACTGCACCCGCACGCAGCCCGGGCCACGCACAAACCACAAACGCAGACTTTCAGCCGTGCCCTGCAGAGCCCACCCAGGCACGAGCCCGCGAGCCCCCGGGGAGCAGCCGTCTCCGTGACAGGCTCGGAAGCTGAGCGACCGCTTCAGGGACAACGGCGCAGAGTGGCCAGGACCTGGTTGACAAAACTGACCACGTCCCTCATTTTCGTGGCAGCTTCCGACTCAGGACCAGAAACGGCCTGACACTCAGCCCCGCCCAGCCACATGGCTGCCCCCCTCGCCGCTGGCCCCCGCCCCGCCCCGGGCTCACAGCCTCCTCGGGCAGCCAAGGCCCCTCTTCCACGAGAGCTCCCGCCCCCGCCCCCACCCGCCTTCGAGCCCAGCGCCACGCAGGAGGCAACAGCAGACCCCAGCGCGCGCAGCTCAGAGCCCGCAGCCTCGGCTTGTTCTCGCGCGGCCTTCGGCCACCCCCCCCACCCCCCCGCGGGCGGGACACGGGGCTGGGCCCTCTGGAGGCGCAGCGGTGACGCTGTGCTTTGGCTGCAGCCCCCACCGCGGCCCTTGAAAACGGCCCCTCGCGCGGCCTCTGGGCTCCCGCTGCCGCCTCATGGCTGCGTCCTTCTCTTCTCCCCACCGCCTGCGCCCTCTTTGAGCCAGACCCCCGAGTGTCCCCTGCAGCGGGCGCCTGCCCTGGGTACGGTCCCTGCCGGGCCTGCACATAGGACCGTGCGCTCCCAGGGGCGTCGCCGCGCCGTTGCTCGTAGCGCTGGCCCACAGCCGGCCGTGGGTGAGCCCTGCTGGCCCTTCAGGCCCTGCCCGCCGAGCAGGCGTCTTTCGTGGGACATGTGACCCCACGTGGCCGCGTGCCTCTGACCTCCGCTGCTCCTGTTCCCGAGCGCGCTTTCCCTTCGCAACTGAAGAAAGAGAAGCTTTGAACAAGTGCAGGTTCTTATTCCTGCCACTTCCCTCCTGGGCTTTCCGGATCAGAGTTAGACTCGAACGAGCAGTGCCCACCCCCGCCGTGCTGCGGGAGCGTGCGTGAGTGAGTGTGGACGGCCACGCACACGTCCTTCTAGCAGCCACCGGCTTTCTCGAAAGAGTCTGACACAAAGAATAGCAACTTTCCAATCCATGTCACACAAGGCTCTTCAGGGGCTTTTCTTCACCTTTGAACTTCTCGGGGTCACTCACCATTTACCCGCGAGCCCCGTCTCTCCGCAGGCCCTGAAGTGTCCTCGCCTGGACGGGCTCTGACTTCCAAAGGAAGGGCGTGTGCAGTCCCTGCTGCCCTCCGGGGACGTGTGCCGGCCGGGCTGCCTCAGCATGTGAGACTCTGAAACCTTCAGTATTGAGAGCCCAGGCGGCCACCCTCCTGCCCGCCAGAGGCTGAGTCCACACGAGCCCCTGGTTCTGCCTCAGACTCACAGACTGTCCCGGAAAAGCCGCCTGCCTGTCATCATCTTTGGCACCACAGGCACCAAGCAAATCACGGGTCACTTCTGCAGAGTTTTCTGATGGGAAACGCAGCTGCATGCAGCTGGTGCGAGCTGGTCACTGACCGTTTCTTGCTGAGGTGATAATTGACTGTTGACCGTTATTAACAGAGTATTTTTACTTTATATTTCATGATAAAATTAGCCCGTGTGTGGCAGGAAATCTAGAAACTGTGAGAGTCAATGGTCCCATCTCACACGGGAGTCTCTGTGGACACGCCCGCCCTCAGCTGCACCAAGAGCATCACCTCGGAGAGCTTCTGTATCCGTGTGTGTGAAGCGGAGGTGACAGGGTCTCTTCCTGGAGGGCTGGCACGTGTTTCACACAAAGGCGACAGTGCCTGGAGTGTCATGTGTCATTTCAGACAAAGCACCACCGGCCCCCACAAACTGTGCTGCAACCTTTTGGACCCGATGCGTCTGGGTCGGGGTCACGGCACAAAGGCTGCCTTGGAGGCATCGCGGCTGTGCCTGGCTGTGCGGAGCCCTCGTCCTCAGCCCGCACAGAGGGTCTGGTGGCAGCTGGCCCGTCACTGTGACAGGGCTGCACTTGGTGTTGTGTTGGGGGAGATGCGACCATGGCTGCAAGGGGTCAGAGGTCAAGGTCAGAGAGAGGGAGTTAGGAGGGGCCTGTAACATCCCCAGCTGGAGTCCCGGGGCCGAGATGCCCTCAGGAGGCTTGTGCGTCATTGATGACTTAGGCCCTGGGACCTTGACTGGTCGGTCTTTAATGACAGGCTGTAGAGGCTCCTAGTAACAGACATGACTGGAAAACCGCTCCACACGCCCGGGCCCGACGCGGATTTCAGGACAGCTGAGCGTGGGGCCGTGTCCATGCAGAACAGGGCCCACTGGCCAGGCGGACGCCCACCTCCTCGCCCGTGGCTCGCCCCTGACAGTGCTGATTGACTGGCATGACAGCTGTTGTGCATCCAGGCCTGCTCCTGCCCAGCACCACCAAGGCGAGCCGCTCAGTGGAGAGCAGAGCTGAATCTGTGGTGCTGGCCTGCTCAGCCTCCAGGCACCCCTTGCCCTCTGCACCCGGGCGTCGTTCCTCTTGCCCAGCTTTATTGTCCGTGATTCTACCACAGTCGCTCCTGAAACTTGAGATAGACCAGATTCGGGCACAGCTGTCGCAGCCGGGGTCGCGTCGGGCAGCTGCGCTGGGGCCGGGCACTGTGCTCCATCAGGAACCCTCGCCAGCAGGACCTCAGCCCCCCAGGCTGTGCTCTGAGCCTGTCTCTGCAGAAAGAATATTTTCTGGTTTTTCTCGATAGATCCACACCTCACAGACGCTGGGACTGGCAGTTAATCAGAAAGCTCAAAGTGATGAATGGTGAAAATGATATACACGCGTATCATCTGAGTCTTTTCTTCTAGTAAATGTCTATATTCCAATGTCTAAAGTAGAGCTGAGGCCTCACTCAGTGTGGATGCACGGGCTGTTGGGCTGGGGGGCTGCTGTAAATTTGGGTGAACCCCACCTCTGAGGCACACGCGTGGTTTCCAGGATGGATTTCTTTCAAGTGAAATTACAATTCCAAGATATTTGTGAAACCATCTGAGAGCAAGATTTCATCTTTTTTTTGTTTTTAAAGATTTATTTATTTTTATACAAAACTTGGAGTACAGGCCAGAGATGCAGGGGGTGAAAGGACCCACCAGAGACAGAGTGGGGAACAGAACAGGCAGACGGACCGAAGACACTGCTGAGGGGAGCAGCGGGCAAGACAGGAGAGGTCTGACCTGCCATGTGGGTTTCTCCCTGGCCGGCCGGGAATCGAACTCGTGCTGCAGTGGGCTGCGGATTTCTTCATAGGTTGCGTCTTAACCCCTGCACCACCAGGGAGGCCCAAGATTTCATCTTTTTTAAACAGCTGAATTACATTCCATGGTGTGGCTATATCACATCTTCTCTACCGGATCCCCTATCACTGGGCACCTTGGTTGTTGCCATAGCTCCAATGTTGTGAAGAAGCTGCAGCAAGCACCACAGTACATCAGGTACTAGACCGGTTGATCTCTAAAGGTGGGGCCACATCACTGCTTCCTCCGAACTCCCCTCAGCACCCCAGCTCCCGGGAAGCGTTGCTCGATGAACTTAAAGAAAAATGAGGAAGTCAGCTGCGGAAATTAAATCGTTTCACTGGACGCCCACTGAGTGGGAAGCATTTCTACTGGAATGAAAGGCCGAGTAGCATCCCAGATCTACCCACCATTCAAAAACAGTATCAGGAAAATGTGTAAGAAGGTATTTTTAAAATTGCTTAAAAATGTTATCTTCCCCACCAAGCACTCCATTGGTAACACGTACACCAGTTACGTTTTAAAAGTATAAGTTTAAACAATTTTTAATGTCATTTTGAAAACTCATTCATTTGAGAAATATTTATTTAACTGCTAAATGCTGCAGTTAGAATTCTTTTGGAAGGTGGGGGCCGTGGGGGAGGGATTGTCAGGTAATTGGTTTCCTTGCCCTCAAGAAGTGTATGACCTGGTGGGCGTGACTGGCAATTAAAACAATTCTAACGTATTTGCAAACTAACCACAATAAAAAGGAAATGAAGGGGCAGGCGTGTTTATGACAGTCTCACAGATATTTCTCTTTACAGACTTGTTAACTCCTCATGAACTTGTCCACCAACACACTTTAAGCCTCAGAATTTTTTCCAAATGTTACCAACATTACAAATTCAAGTTCATGAGTCTGACACACCATTAAAACCAAAATAAACTGAAAAGGTTTATTGCAGATGGACAAGCAAGGAGAAAGGAAGGGAAAAATTAAATATCTCTCCCTGATTAAGAAAGGAAATGAGTCTATATGGATTCGGGGAAACAAGGGTTGAGAAGAAAGGAGTTAAATTTTATTGGCTGAAAAACAGGCTAGGGGGAAAGAAATGTGAAGTTTGCTGGCTAGTCACAAGGTATTTCGTACATAAAGTCTGAAGAGACATTTCTTTAGGCAACTCAATTTCCAAAGAGTCATTTCTGTGGGTAGAGCCCTGCATTCAACCAACCTTGGCGTCAGCTCAAGGTGGATTTCTTTTACTCCAGAAGGTTGTGTCAGATAAGCTGTTACTGTACAAGTCTCAAAGAGAAATGTTTAGGTCAGTTTTATTTTTGTACCCTTAAGGTCGAAAGCAATTTAACAATTTAGGCTCAGTTTGGAAAGGACTT
Source organism: Talpa europaea (assembly GCF_964194135.1). NCBI lineage: Eukaryota > Metazoa > Chordata > Mammalia > Eulipotyphla > Talpidae > Talpa > Talpa europaea. The sequence goes on along the minus strand of NC_140080.1, from coordinate 457,442 downwards.
TTCAGATTTTTCTCCTCAGAGCCCGGTCTTCGGAGATGCTTGTCCCCGGTAGACATTTCCCACAGATTTTTCTCCTCACAGTCCAAACTTCTCCTCAGATACTGGGTAACCATAAGACATTTCACTCAGATTTTTCTCCTCAGAGCCCAGACTTCTCCTCAGCTTCCCAAAGAGTCATTTCTCCTCAGAGGCCTGTCTTCTCCTCAGACACTGCTTCCCAAAGAGCCATTTCTCCTCAGATTTTTCTCTGCAGAACCCTTGCTTTCCTCAGGACAGGTACTAGGTACATTGGTACTAGGTACCGATGAACATTTCCCTCAGATTTTTCTCCTCAGAGCCCTAGCTTTTCCTCAGATACTGTTCCCCAGAACTTGGCCTTCATCTCACATACTGTGTTTCAGTAGACATTTCTCTCCAGATTTTTCACCTCAGAGCCCTCTGTTCTCATACACACCTGATGTTCAATAGGCATTGTCAGAATTTTCTCTTCAGATCTTCTTACTTATTAGACATTTCTATTCTTACCATTCTCTGCAGATCTCTGTTTTCCCCCCACAGCACTTCCATTGTTTCCAATAGCATTACTCATCAATATTTCCCTTCTGAGCCCTGGTATAGCCTCAGACTTTGTTCACATTAAATTTTCCTCTTCAGATTTTCTCTCCAGAGGCATTTGTTCTCACAAACTTTATTCCCAGTGTCATTTACCTCAGATCACTATTTTCTCACCAGATACTGTCTTTACATCTCTTTTCCCTATTTTTTTCCTCCCGAGAACCATGTTTCCCCTCACTATTGGTCTACACTATAGACATGATCCTCAGATTTTCCAGTTTAGGCACTGTATGTAGCCACAGTAGTCATTCGCCTCAGATTTTTCTCTTCAGAGCCCTGACAGTGTCACAGTCATTGTGCCCAACAGACCTTTGCTCAGTTGTTTTCCTCGCAGCCCAAGCCTTTCCTCAGCCACAGCGTGTGCAGTAGATTCTTTCCTTAGGTTTTTCCCTTCTAAGGCCTTGATTTTCTTCAGGCACATCGTGCTCAATACAACTTTCCAGATCTTTCCTCTCAGGAGCTGACTTTCCCTCACAGGTGACCCAGTGGATAATTCTCAGATTTCCTGCCTCAGTGTCTTCCCTTCTCTGCAGGCACTATGTGCCCAGTAGACACTTTTTTTCCAGCTATTTTTCTCTCATAACCCTTTTTTTCGTCCTCATAGTTGGCGTCTTACTGGAAGAGTCTAAAAACTCATCAGGGCAGGACTTCTCGCCACTTCAGGGTCTAGACACACCTGCCACCACCGATGCGAACTAAAGGGCCTTTGGTGCTGGAAAAAAAAAAATTCATTCTATCAGGGTAGAGGGATGGGGAGAACCAGCAGGGTAGAGGAAGAGGGAGGAGCTCCAGTTACTGCAGTGATGCCAAGTCCAGCTGCTGACAGTACATGGCAGGGCAGGGCAAGCCCAGCCTGCAGCTCCCAGGGGCAAGATCTTATGTTCTGCACCACTGGGTGAGCAGGTGTAACAGAAGCCTGCTGCTGCTGAGGTTGGGGGCCGAAGGCCTGCTCCCCTGCTGACTGACCAGTGCGAGAGCTGCTGGGGAGACAATGTCCCTGACCTGCTCTCCCAGAAAGGGGCCTGGGGGAAAGAACCCCTCTCAGGACCTGCCCCTGCAGGCCAGGGTGCCAGGGCTCTCTGGAGGACCAGCATTAGGGTTAGGCTCCTGGAAGTGGTCAGTATTACTCAGAGAAAGACATGTCTGTCCTGCCTGGGCCTCACTCCCAAACTCGTCTGGAGGGTCACTTTCCGTTGTCGACACCAGCGCGGCCACAGCTCCTTCCTAAGAAAACCCCACAGAAAGTTACAGGATTAGAAGTCGGGGGCTGAAGGAAGTCGAGGGGACCTGGGGGAAGGGAGGGCAATGTGTCCAGGAGACCGCGGAATGAGGGGGCTCGCCATGTGCCCTGACTGCGGGGTGGGGGTCAAGTGCTCTGTGCCCCTCTGTCCCCTGCGTGGGGCTTGCGCGTCTCCCAGGCTTGCCTCCCGGTGCTCCTCCTGTCCTTCCAAGCCGCGGCCACAGCTGAGGCTGCCGTCCCGCTGTGTGCTGCTCCGCCTGGCCGAACGTGCCCTGGGCCGACAGAGCCCCGCTGGCCCGTCCTCGGGGGACACACTGTTTTCCATGCGGATCAGCTTACACTGGCCGGCTGCTCCCTCCCGCAGCCACCAGCTGGGCCCACGGAGCAGCTAGCTGGGCAGCGGAGGCCGGCGGCCAGGGAGGAGCCGAGCGGCCTGGAGCTGGTGCCGGCCCAGCCCGCCGCCCGTGGGAGCCTGTGGCGGCCGGCTCACGTGGACGCCGGTCTCCTCCGCGAAATGGGAACAAGAACCAGGCCCGCGTGTGGCTTGAGAGGACGAAGTGAACTCAAGTGTGGAGAGAGTTTGTCCAGGAGCCACCTCCGCCCGGGGGCGCGGCTCCGTGGTCAGCGCCTCCCTGTGTCACGTCCATAGCCGAGAGCCCCGAGCAGAGGGACTCACACAGGACCTCGTGACCAGAAAACTCGGGGTGTCTGGTGAACCCCTCACCTGAGTGTAGCCCCGCCCGCATAGCCGGTCCTGCAGGTCTCACGGCGCCGTTGGGCACCAGCAGACCCTTCGCGGTGGGGCGGGCAGCCTGGCCTTCATTCTTGGGTTTTTAATCACGCGAGAGCTTTACATGCCGTGATGCACCTCTCGGGGCTCTTAGGGCATGTGAGGAAACGTCTCTGCAGAGATAAAAATAACGGCCCTGAGTCACGTCCTCTGCTGCCCCGACCCTTCCCATATACAGTGATGTCCGAGCCCACCTAGCCCCCGTGCGTGGCTCACACGGTGAATGGGGGGACTGAGTCACAGGTAGTTGCCCAAGAGCTGAGGTCAGGCAGCCCTCGCTGAGTTCATCTGCAGCCATCGGGGGAGCCCCACCCGGCATAAAAGGCCTGAGGCCCCGGCAGACCCCCGGACCAGCGCTCTGACAGGCGCCGGCAGGCGGGCCGCGGGGGCTCGGCGCTGTCCCCCCATCAGCCACCGCTTTCTTTAATGGCGTGTCCTACTCCAAACCCTTGGCTTGTTTGAGGTTCAATATAAGGCGTGGTTTGCATGAGGCCCGACTGTCTGGGAACTGATTTCACGTGAGAAGATGTCTCCTCGGGCGTTTCCCAGGCCGGCGCGCACCTAGGAGGTAAGTGCCTCTTCGAGCTCACCTCCTCCCGGGTCTCCTGGGACTGTGCCGGGACTGTGCTCTCTGGGGCTCCCAGGGCTTCGGCTCTAACCACTTACGCTTCACCCCAGCCCGGGGCGCCTGAGCTTCGGCGTCGGCCTCTGCCCACGGCAGGGAGAAGCTGCCCAGATCCGCGGAGCTTTCATCACAGACGGGGCCCCCCGGAAAGTGCTGGTAGCATCCCCCGGGGCTCTTGCAGCCTCGGTGGGCAGACAGGGCCGTCTGCTCTGCCGGAGCTGTGCCAGGCCCACACGCCCGGGGCGCTGTCCGTGGTCTCAGCCAAGTGCGAGGGAGACCAGACGGTAGTCCCCTTGCCCAAGGGAGCCGGTCCCATTAATTCATTTTATTCATGGGGTCACGCTCCTTGGTCCCCGAGGCCCTATGTGTACGCAGATTGGCTGATCAAAAACAGTACGAGAGGAGGGCGGCTGTTGCGCTCCCTCCTGCCGCCGGGCGGGCCACGGCGTGGGCTTGGGTGCGGGAGCCAGGCCCGAGCGCAGTGGCTAAGCTCACGCTCCAGCATCAGACCAGCGGACTTGGAACTCGGCTCTATGTTTTCTAGACGTCTCGTGCCTCAGTTTCCCCATAGGTGCAGTCCCTGAACTATCAGGCGGGCGAGGAGCGCGCACACCCCGGCAGGGCCTCCAGCAGTGCTCCCTGCAGCGTCCCCGTCTCAGCCCCGCTGTGTGGTCTACACAGCCGGCCACCTGAGCCTGGGCGCTCGCTCGGCATGGCGCTCCAGAAGCAAAAAGTGCTGCGAATTTAGCAAATTTCTCCTGTTTTCGCTCTTTCTTCTGCTCCTCTCTCCTGCCAGCTTCTTTCTGTTTCCTGTTTTCCTTTACTCTCTGCACCCGGCGCTCTGGCTTGGTACCCACTCCGTGCTAATCCCCGCGCGCAGGCCTTGCCGGCGGTGTTTGCGAGGTGGCACCATGGGCGGGGGCACGGCGAGGACAGCGGCAGGGCTTGCCGTCTGCACCACCTGAGCCGGCAGACCTCGGTGCCAGCCAGGAGGAAGGGACATTTTCCCGGGCGGGGGTGGCTCGCCTGTTGGATGATCATGTTATTTTTGTTCCCCACAAATGTGGATGTTTAAAATAGGGCTTTATTCAGCCGGTCCGTGACACACGGACTATGTATAGTGGTGGCCGGCGGCCAGGCCTCCCGACCCGGAGCCCGGCTTCCTGCGCGCAACCCCAGGGGCAGCCAGCCCCGCCCCCCCGCCGGCCCGTCCGCTCTGGGCCACCGAGCACTGCAGATGGACGTGCCTCGGAGCCAGTGACCAGGCCTTTGGGCTTTGCCCATAGGCTGCCAGCAGCCGATTCCTCAGACCCCACCCGGGCCGCAGGCTCGAAGGGCGCAGCATTCCTGCCTTCCTGCCCGCAGGCCTGGAATCTGCCGGCCGCCAGGGAAACCGAATCCCGAGGCTGCAGCTCGGGCTAAATTTAATTGGCGCTGCATGGCTCCGTCACACTCTCAGGCGTCCAGGGAACTTTCTCTTGAGACCGATGGGACGCCGTGTGAAAGAGGGTGGATTCTGGCCTCCCGGCTCCTTGATAGGGACTTTGATGAAGCAGCAACTTAAAGTGTTGGCTGTGATCTGTGAAAATTGCCCTTTCATACTCCGAGTCCACATCGTGAGGGGCGTGGGAGGGAGTCTCCTATTTTTAAGCAAACAGATGATGGTCATAGCTGTGACCCTGGGGTGGAGGGGCGGACGCTGCCGGCCGGTCCACAGTCCTGTTACCAGAGCGCCTCTGGCTGAAATGAAAGAGCAAGAAATTGGCTCGATGTGGAGGCGCCGCAGAGCTGCCATGAGCACCAGGGAGGTTTTGAAATGTTTGTGGCGCGTGCTTCCCGCGCACGGAGGCCACCTGAATTCGGGTTTTATTCCAGAGCAAGAGGAGCCGCGCCCGCTGGGCCCCGGGAGCACAGGGTGCCTGCAGGACTCGCCGCCCGCCTGGCATCTCCCGCCGGGTCACAGGAGCATCTGGGAGCCGGGATTAGAACCCACACGCTTCCTCCACCCCCGGCCTCCTCTCTGGCCGAGGCTCCTCTTTCCTCCCGCCACCCAGTGTGGCTTCATCATGATGAGGGAACGGACACTAAAAATATTTCTGGAATGACGTGACCACCTCGCCGGCCAGCGCCGGGCTCGCCAGAAACGCACATGCTTCCCCTTCACTTCTGGGTGTCCCGGGGGCGCCCTGCGGAGGATCCTCCCGGGGCGCGCGGCGCCGCGAACCCCCGGCCGGACGGGCACCCCGACGAGAGGCCCCCCGCCCTCGCCGCCTGGGCGCGGGCCCCGCAGCCGAGGACCCCGGCGCCGGGGCCAGCGGGCTGGGAGCTGGTGGCCGCCGTGAGCCTGGGGCCCGGGGCCTGGGGGCCGCTTCGGGCGCGCGGGGCCCTGCTGCGGGGCGCGCCAGGAGCCCAGGACTGCGCCCGCGCTCACCTCCGGCTGCTCCTGTCCCTGGACCTCGGGATGGACCCCGCCGGCCCCGAGCCCGCCGAGGTGGGGCGCGCGGGGCGGCAGCTGCTGGCGCTTCCCGAGCCTGCGGCGGCCTCCGGGGGGGAAGCCGGGCACGCGGAGCTGTGCGCCCGGGCCGGGGGCCGCGGGGAGCCGCCCGGGGGCTTGACGCTGACTCTGGGGCGCGGCCCGGGGGCCCGGGGGGCGCTCGGGGGCCCGGAGGACGCGCCCCGCGCCGGAGCCCGCAGCCCCTCCCCCGCGCGCTCCCCCGGGGGCCGGGCCCGCGGCGAGGGCCTCTCCCGGGCGGACCTGGAGGCCGCGGGGGCTGCGGCGGCGGCCGCCCCGTCCTCGTCTCCGGGCTCCGGCGGCGACGGCGCGCGGGGCCCGGACACCCCCGCCTTGGCCCGGGGGCGCAGGGGCGCGCGCTTCATCAGCACCCGCGAGATCCAGCTGAGCGAGGCGGACCGGGACTCGGACTCGGACGCGGACCGGGACGCGGACCGGGACGCGGACTCGGACTCGGACTCGGACTCGGACTCGGACTGGGACGCGGCGCCGGCCGCCCGCGGGGGCCTCGAGGACGGCCTTGGCTCCGCGCCCCCCGGCGGCGGCCGCGACGGGACCCCGGGGGACGGCGAGGGCAGCCGCGACCTCGGCTCCAGCCCCGGCGGCGGCCAGGGCGGCCCCTCGGACGGCGCCCCCGCGCCCGCGCCCGCGCCCCCGCCGCCCGGGGCCGGCCCCGCCGCGCGCCCGCCCTGCCCGCCGCCCGCGGGGGCAGCTCCGGGGCCAGCGGCCGCGCGCAGCGGCGGGAGCGCCGGGGGCCGGCTCCGCCCATCGCGCCCGCCGCCCGCCCGGGCTATAAAGGAGCCGGGCGGCGCGCGTGGGGAGCGCAACCCCGCGCCCGCCGCCCCGCGTGACGGCGCCATGAGCCTCCGCGCCCCCGCGGCCGCCGAGCGCGCTGCCCGACCGCGGGGCGCGCTGCCCGACCGCTCCAGCGGCGCCTCCAGCGCGGTCAGCGAGCCGGACGACGCGGACCAGGAGGTGCGCAGCCTCACGGCGCGCGCCTTCCGCAGCCTGGCCGGGCCCTGCTTCGAGGCGCTGCGCGTCTGCTCGCGCGAGTCCACGCTCTCCGAGGCCGGGCGCGGGCGCTGGTCCGCCCTCCTGGACCTGAAATGCGCGGGCGTCGGGGCCCGCGGGGAGCAGGGCCTGCTGCGGGGCGGCGCGGCCGCCGTGGCCGCGGGGCTGAGGACGGGCGCGGGCGCCGGGCCAGCCTCCGAGCAGCTGCGCGCCCCGGCCCGCAAGGCCCAGACCAGGGCCCTGGAGTTCGTGGTCAGCAAGGTGGACGGCGAGATCACGCACGTGGACACGCCGCCCCGCCTGCAGAAGCAGGGCCGCGCCGGGCCCCGCGTGGTCACCCTGCTCGAGCCCCTGCGTCTGGGCGGGGACGGCAAGGCCGGCGCCCGCCCCAAGGGCCGCGGCCGGGGCCCCGGGTCCGTCTGCACCGACGACGACGGCTCCGAGGCCTCCGAGGGCGGCAAGCCGGCCGCTGGCGCCGAGGGGCCCCCGAAGAAGGCCAAGTTCGCGTCCAGCCTGCTCCAGAACGTCATCTCCAAGAAGATGCAGCGAGAGCACGAGATGAAGATGGAGCGCGGCGAGGCCGCTGACACCACCCAGCCCGACGGCGCCGCCGCGGAGCCCGAGCCGGGCCTGCAGCGCCAGAGCTCGCGCCCCTCGGAGGCGGGCTCGGAGGGCACCGCGGGCAGCGCCTCGGACCCCGCCGGCGCCGAGGGCTCCGCGGCCGGGTCGAGGTCCCCGGTGTTCAAGGCCAGCGCGCCCCGCGAGGGCGGCAGCGCGGGGCCCACAGACGAGGCCTGCGAGGCCCAGAAGGACGCGTCCGAGGCGGCCAAGGGCGTCCTGCTCCGCAGCCAGCACAGCGCGTTCCACTCCTGGAGGGACAAGGAGGCCGAGCAGCAGGAGGACAGAGCCCGGGCCGGGAAGGGGGCGCCGCGCAGAGCGGGCGACGGGCGGGCCGACCTCGGGGAGCTGTCCGCCGGCAGGCCCACCATCATGTCCCGCCTCTTCGTCCCCAACATCCAGCAGACGCCCCCGGACAGGCGGCCGGCGAAGCAGGCCACCAAGCACACCGCCGCCGCGGGCCCCTCCACCGCCGTGGTGCGGCCCAAGGCCCCCGAGATCAAGATCAGGCTGGGCAGCGTGCAGCCGCCGAGCCCCGACTTCAGCATCGCGCAGCTGCTCACGCCCCGGCTGGCGGGCGGCGCGGCGGGCCTCGGCCGGGCGGAGGACGGCGCCAGGGCGCAGCAGAGAGGCCTCCGGGCGGACGGCCTGGAGAAGGTGCCCCAGTTCCAGGTCAGGGACGTCAGGGACAAGCCCAAGGCCCAGGGGCCCCTCCACCAGGTGAGAGACGTCAGGAAGCTGATCAAGGGGTCCGGGGACTGTGGGGACAAGGGCAGCGTCACCCCCGAGCAGGCCCTCAACGGCCCCAAGGCCAGGCAGCTGGTGGTGGCCGCAGTCGGGCCCGGGCCCCCGTCCCCCATGGTGATCACGTGCCAGGCAGTGCTGAGCCAGCGGGAGGACCGCGCGGACCGCCTGGACGCGCCCCCCGAAGGGACGGTGCTGGTGCACAGGGCCTCGGGCCGGCTGCCCGTGGCCACCATCGCCCCCAACAAGCCCGAGCAGGGCTCCTACCTGCCGGTGCTCAGGATCGTGTCCAAGGCTGCAGCACAGAAGACCCCGGAGAAGGCCAAGGAGGAGGAGGAGGAGGCCAGGGCCCCCGGGCCGGCGCGCGGCGCCCTGGAGAAGCTGACGGCGGCCGTGCGCTCCATGGAGGAGCTGTACAGCTTCGACAGGAACGCCTGGAAGCGCAAGAGCGACCCCTTGCCCGTGGTGATGGACAGCCACGTGCTGTCGCTCATTGCCAGCGAGGAGAAGGCGGGGCCCGGGGGGCCCGGGGGCGACCCTGGGCAGCCGGCCCGGCGCCCGGGGGACACGGAAGCGGGAGACCAGGGGCCCAGAGGCGGCGTGGTCCTGCGGGGAACCCCCCCAGAGCGGCTGCAGCGCAGGAACTCCAACCCCAGCAGCGACAGCGTGTCTGCCCGGGCGGCGGCCTTCGAGAGCCTGGCCAGGGAGCGTCCCCGGTCCCTGTACATCCCCGCGGTGCACAAGGACCCCCTCCGGCCGGCGCCCCTGCAGCCCCTGCCTGCACCCCCCAGCGGCCGGCAGGCGTTCGCTGTCAGCTCCAGCAGGACCCAGAAGGCCGGCGGGGTTGCCGGCAAGTTCCCGCAGGGGCAGTCTCCAGAGAGCCCCGGCACCCCCAAGGGCAGCCCCTTGCAGGGCCCACGGTCCCTGAAGATCTCGCCGGCCGCCCGGGCCGCTCCCGAGGGGGTGCCCCAGCGGAAAACCAGCGGCCACCTGGAGAAGAGCAGCGGCCGCCGGGACGACTTCCTGGCGCTCCCCCCCAAGGGCAGCCCCGCCGCGGGGCGCGAGGGACCCCCGGCTCCCTCGGCTGCCTCTCTCTGCAGCCTGCCCCCCCTGAGTGCCCGGAGCCAGGTGCCTGGCAACCCCAGGGCCTCTCAGCTCGGCGGGGCCAGCCGGCCAGCCTGGCGCAGCAAGCCAGAGCCTGCCGGGGAGAGGGCAGCCGCCCCCGCAGGGCCGCAGAGCCCCGAGCAGCCCCCTGCCGCCATCTACCACCCGCAGTCACTGCCCTTCGCGCTGCAGGGGGCGCAGCCGCAGGTGCTCTGCTTCTCCCCGCCCGGCGCGCCGGCTCCCACGCCCCCCGGCCCGCAGGTGCCCACGGACCCCTTCCAGCAGCCGCGGCCTCCGCAGACCCAGCGCAAGATGCTCCTGGACGTGACCACCGGCCAGTACTACCTGGTGGACACCCCCGTGCAGCCCGCCACCCGGAGACTGTTTGACCCCGAGACGGGGCAGTATGTGGACGTGCCCATCAGCACGCAGCAGCCGGCGGTGGCGCCCGTGTCCCTCCCGGTGCCCCCCGTGGCCCTGAGCCCCGGGGCCTACGCGCCCACCTACATGATCTACCCCGGCTTCCTGCCCACGGTGCTGCCCCCCAGTGCCCTCCCGCCCACACCCGTGGCCCGCACACCAGGGGCCGGCGAGCTCCCTGCTGAGGCCCCCGGCAAAGAGGCCACGGCCGTGTTCGCAGAGGCCCCCTACTTCTTGGCCTCTGGGCAGGCCCCCACCTCTCCACCCTCCTCCACCCCCACGGCCGCCCCCCAACTCCTGGGCACCACGGGCTTCACCCCGCTGCACGGCAAGCCGGTCATCAGCATCACCTCACAGCCCCTGGGGCCCCGCATCGTGGCGCCCCCCTCCTTTGATGGCACCACCATGAGCTTCGTGGTGGAGCACAGATGAGATGAGCCGGCTGGTGGGGTAAGTGCGCAGCTGCGGTGGGGTGGGGGGAGTGGGGGAGCGCCGTCCCGGGGTGGCCCGGGCACCCCGCAGCACAGGAGCGGCTCTGCACAGCCCTCCCCTTGGACCCCGACCCCCGGGGCCTTCTGGACCCGTGATCCCGATGCAGGGGGCAGGGGACAGAGGAACCGGGTGCACCTGCTCCTGCAGCGTGACGGGTGGGGGGCAGGCAGAGCTCAGCAGAAACACCAGGGACGTCTGCACCCCGACAGGCGTTGTCAGCAGGATGTCTGGCTCTGCGCAGGCCGCTCTCTGCCCCCGCCGCCTTGCAGGCCCCTTACACCAAGAGCCTGTGTGTTAGGCTCCCGTCCTCCTGTTCAGAGTCAGGACGCTTTTCCTTAGGGTGTGCAAGGCCTGCCTGGTGCCTCACACCTGCCTCCGTGCACACGTACTTGCTGACGGGAGGCTGGTCTGCCAGGAGAGGGCAGGCTCCCAGCACACACACGCATGCACACCCATGCACACTCACACACCGTGCACGCCGTGGCTGCCCTCCAAGGGCAGGGCAATCGCAGGCCACGGCCGCTCCCTGGGCAGGGCCTGTCCTCAGACCGAGTCTGCTCCCCAGCCGATCGGCACCAGGTGCTCGCTCGAGGCTGCTCGTTTCCACCCCTCGCCAAATGAGATCAGATGGAGCCGACTCCCGAGCCCGGTGGGTCCACAGACGGGTCCTGCTGTGGGGCTGCCCCGGCACTTGCTGCTCTGACCCAGGACACCTGAGGTCAGACGCCCCCAGCGAGGCCTGCAGCCGGAGCCCGGGGCGCAGCGCTGGCGCTCACACTCGCCCCCTCCTGCGCCTCCTGCACGCGGGGAGGGCGAGTCTCAGTGTGCGGGGACCGTCCTTGGAGGATCACCCCGCAGGGAGAGAAACCTCTGTGCTTAAAGGAATGAAATAAGCCGTTTCTCCCATTCCTGAGCCGAGAATTTGTGCCATGAAAGGCCTTAAATTAAGCAGAAGGGTGGTCAGGCCCTGGCCCCTGCCCTCCGCGGCAGCCGGGGGCTCCAGCAGGGTGTGCCAGGGGTGACCCTCCCTCAGAGGAAAGGCTTGGAGCCGCGCTGGCCGGTCTCCGCGCCTTGGTTCAGAGCCCTGGGGTCCTTCCCAGTAACTCAAGTGCAAGGACAGGCCTCAGTTCACGTGCATTTTAGAAACAGGCTGTTTGGATTCGTCCTCGACATGCCTGCAGCAGGCCCTTTGTTTGTGGCTTTCACCACTGAAGAGGGAGGGGAGGGTCGGAGATACATAACGCATCTTTGGTTTGAGGCCGCAAATCAAGAAAAAATTCTCTGCGCACGCAGAAGGGACTCAGAAGCACAGACCCGGCTCTGCGGGAGAAGCAACAGCCTCTACACAAAGCCATTCGAGCCTCAGGACTGTGGTCCCCGAGTGGATGGGGGGTACAGGAGCGGGTGGGGGGTACAGGAGCAGGGGGACAGGAACCCCAGTCTGGGCGGAGGGCCGCTGGCCGCCTCTGCTGTCCTTCCCTCTGCGGGGTCTGGGCAGCTGGGATTTGCACTGAATCTCTGTTTCCATCAGCCGCAGAGGTGAGCTAGACTTTGCGCGTCTGAGATTTGAACAGCGGCCTTGTGGAAAAGCGTTCCCTTTGCAGAAGCACAGCCCCACCCTCACTGTGCCTGCCGCCTTGAGGACTGAAAGGGAGAGGCGGGTCTCCCAAGAACAGTCAGGAGCTGGAGGGTCAGCGCTAGGCTTCCTTCCAGACTCACCTGCCAGAAAGTTGGATGCCACTTTCCAAGGGGAAGTGAAACCCCTAAGAGGAAGTGCACAGATCTTTGCCTTATGTGAAATTGAAGACCATCGGCTCTGTCCGAGGTTACAGTGTCCACACTTGCCCATCAGCCGAGGCCAGGACAGCCGGGCCCCGTGTGGCTCCTGGGTACTGGCCCGAGGCCAAGCTTTCCTTTAAAAGCCGGACTCAGGCCCTGGTGTTCCCTGAGGCTGGGGGGGTGAGAGGTGGGGGTGGGGTGCCCCTCCAGCAGTCCTGTGAGGCTCAGCTCCACCCCCAGCATTTCACAGAGAAGGGAACAGGGGCTTGGAAAGAAGTGGCTTTGCTCTGCCTCCCCGGAGGTTTGTAAAGCGAGTGCTTGAACTAAGCGCCCTGTTTCCTCCATTCATTCCCCCAGCATGAACAGCGTTTGCACGCTCACTGCCCTAGTGACAACCCAGCTGGGGCCTGTCTGTGCTCCCAGGAAGGACGCAAAAGCTACAGCTCGAGTTCCAGCCCTGTCCTAACCTCCCAGCTCCTCCAGCTCAAATAATAAGCATCTCAGCAGCTATTTTTAGCCCCACAGGGCTGGAGGTAGCTCCCCCCGCGACAGCTGCTCCGGGCTCTGGTCAACTCCTGAATTCCCTTTATTTGCTGCTTTCATGGCCGAGTCTTCCCAGAGTTCTTGTCTCTGGGCTCAGTAACTCAGTGCTTCTCTAGCTTTGCACCTCATACCATCACTTGGTGACGTCGTACAATTTCTTTTATTTAGGAACAGCATCGCACACCTGCCAACCTGTGGAAGAGACTCCCCAGCCCGGGCCAGGGCCTGGGCCCCAGGGCCCCTGAGGCCTCTTTTCCAACCAGGCCCTTGTTTGTTGGATGTTGTTTGAAAGCCGCCCCCACAGGTCCTCCAGGCCCTTCCCTGATCTTCTTTCTGATTCTCATCGCTCCGTCCACACTTGCAGGCCCTTGCTGGGCTGGCCTGGGCTGAGCTGGGCTGCTCAGCTCCGGTCAGCAGAGACGCTGCGGCTCTCCTTCCTGACACGTCGACTCCCTCGTCCCGTTATGTTTTACAATTTAAATGCAGACTTGGTAGGGAATACCAGTGATAAGAGCACAAAGAGAAAATAAACAGGACCTCGGTGGGCACCGTGTCTGCTCTGCCCTGGGCGCCGGCCCAAGGCAAGCGCCGCGGCTTCTCCCTTAACGTCTTGTTTCCTGTACGAGGCTGCTCTGGCACGTCTGCGGCTGCCGCACCCCAGTCTCCCTTCCTCTGAGTCCTCCCTGCCCCCGAGGACCCTGAGCGCCCCCGTGTGTCGGGTCAGGCTAGAGCGGGGGAGCAAGGGCCCTTGGGGTGCTGCATGGGGCTCTGGAGGCGCCTCCAGGTCACCCAGCCCTTGTGTCAAAATTGAAGAGGAAACGGGCTCAGGGGGCTGACGTGACCCCTGAGTCACAACGTCCCTGGGGGCGGCGGAGTCTGGACTCACAGCCAGAACCGTCGGTGCTTTCCCAGGGTGCCGGCCTGGCCCGGGTCCTCCTTCCTGGGGGCCAGGCCCCCTGCTGACTGGCCTCCCCACGCTGTCCCCTGCCATCCCTTCGCGCGCTTTATCCTCTGTTCCATGGGAGGTTGGGCTGCAGTTTGACTGCGTCCTGGTTTCTCGTCGCCCCTGCGCGGGGGTGTGAGTCCGGGCGCCGCGCCGCTCCGTCCCTCCTCACTGTTCTTGCTGCTCGTTCTCATCACGGCTGCTGCCCGCCTCCTGCTCCCTCTGCTCCCCCAAGCCGCGGCGAGAGCGGGGGGCGGGAGGAAATGGAGCCCTGGGGAGGCCGTGCCGGAGCCCCACGTGGGCCCGAGGCCGGCCCCCGCCTTCCCGCTGCCGCCGTCCGCGGGTGTCCCGCGCGGCAGGTGCAGGCACGCGGGGCGACGCCAGCTGCGCCAGAAGGGCTGAGATGAGCCCAGCCGTGAAGTGAAGTGTATTTTGACGTGTTTCTTGCTTCTGCACGTGTGACATTTACTTTAGCACCCACAATTTTCTTTGACTTTTTTTTTTGTAGGAGCAAGACAGAAAGACGGACTGTTGCGACCCCGAAGGCCGCGATGCGCCAGCGCTGAGGATCCACCTGGAAATCTCCCTCCACGCGTGTTTGTCTGAGTTTTGTCTTCTGTGAGCCAGCGTGTGCGTCTCCACGTGTTCGTGCGCAGCCCTGGAGGACAGCCTGCGCTCTTTTAACTTGGCTGCGCGGCCGGCCTGGCCGCCTTCTCCTCCTGCAGCGCCGCGTGTCTGTGGCGTCGGTGCCGCTCCGAGCGTGTGGCCGCCTCCCTCCCGGGCTGCGCTGGGCACGCGGCCTCCCGGCCTGGCAGGGACCCCGGGGTGGGGGCGGCGTCTCCCCACGGCCGTGCAGCTGCGTGGGCTGCTCCCGCCCGAGCTCCTGGCGTAGCTGAGGACGTCCCGCAGGCTGCAGCCTTTGTTCGGGTTGCGAGGTGGACGCGCCGGCCTGTGCCTGTGGCCGCGGCCCGGGCCCTCGCTTCCCGGCCACGTGTTCTTTTCCCGGGAGGAGGATTTCAGATGCGACTGGCCAGACAGTGGTGCCGCTGTAGCTTTTGCTCTTTGTTTGCATTTTCCCGTCTGTGCGGGGCCGGGACAGGCCGCTGGGGTGCAGACTGGGGAGCCGGTGGTGCCCGGGCCTTGCGCCGGGAGAGGCCGCGGGTCTGCTCCCCGGGCTCAGCTCTGGGGCTGCGTCTGTGCCGGAGGCCACTTCAGCGGGGCCGCCGAGGACGCAGCTGTCGCCTGCACGGGTCAGCACTGAGCTCGTCACGACGCGGAAGCGTGTCACCGCGCGGTCAGCTGCGTCGGGCTGGCTGGCTGCCGGCTTTTCGAAAGGACAACTTGAAGATTCTCCCGGGTTTCTCGAAGGAATCTCCTTGTTTGTTCAAAGAGAAAACATTCTGGTGATTTTTTAAGAGCCTTCTTTTGATTTTAACAAATGTCAATATTTGGTGTCTGCTTAGAACTGCTGCTCGAAGGCTCAGAACGTTGCTATTTATGACGATGTGCGCGCGCAGCCAGGAGCCTCAGTTGCGTGAGCTCTGCGTAAGCCCAGCGCTCGGTAGCTACCCTTGAACCTCACTCTCTTCTTAGGGGAAAAAATTCTCACTTTAACACTCAGGGCCCTCCTTAAGGGGCTTTGACTCTATCAGGTGCTCTGCTGGGGAGAGGAAGGTGGAGGCAGGGTGGTCGCCTGGGGGCTGAGATCTGGACGGGGGATGAGGGCACGCTGTGGGCACGCGACAGCCCCGAGCATGAACAAGGTTCCCCGCGGAGCCTTAGTCCCAGAGGCCCAGGCGACCCGGCTTCCAGGGACTTTGGGACAGGAATGTCCGACGGCACCGGCACGTCCTCCCTCTCCGGAGAGGCAGCCTGAGCGTGCGTCACTGACACATGGAGGAGAAACCATTTCAGACACCTCAAACATACAGTCTCTTAGCTGCACCCCCAAATCTCAAGCATCTGCACATATCTGGTGACGCATTGTAGGATCTGGGTGCAGCACCCAATTGGGGAGGCTGTTAGGAAGGTGCAGTGGACTTCACAGCTCCTCGGAGAGAAGGAGGTTGGTGGAGATCTGCCTGCCAGCGCTTGGGGCCTGTGAACTGCTTGCCATGATTTATCACCAGCAGGTACGAGCCGTAGGTTTTCACCTCAGGTCGATGAGGGCAGAGCCAGGAAAGGGAGGGAAGCTTTCCATCCACTGCGCCATCAAGGCAGCCACCTCCTCTGAGAAGCAGCCACGGACACGCTCAATGTCCAGTGGTTACAAATACAGCCTTAAAACAGTGTCCGCCGAACACCACGTCGTTGATTTTACGGTTCTACGTCTCATCAAGCAGACAAAGCTGCTAGGCCTCGACTACCTCAAGTGGCAGGCGTGTTTTCCCGAGATATGAGGTGCCAGGAATCCTCGTTTCTCTCCGTGTCATCCTATTTTGAAGTTGTGTTGATACTTAAGTGAAGTGATGAGAACTTTTTCAACCAAAACGGGTTAAAACCAGAGGCTCTGAAACCTTCCAACCCAGAGAACTAACCCCCCAATGGGCCTTCAGGTACTGACGTACCTGTCAGCTTTCGCGTCTCCAAACCCTAACAGCGCGTGCCAGTGCTGGAGGTGCTGCTGGAGGTGCCGCTCGAGCGTGAATCTCCTAGCGCCGCGGTGCTCATCCCCTCCCGGGCACGGGCGTGACTCGGTTCCCAGAGAACCAAGGCTGTGTGTAGAAAAATCCAGGTCCTGTTTTCCTCTGTTGGCTGAGTGGTCAGGTGGAAATACGATCCATTTGAATTGTTTCTGGAGAACCGAACATGGTCATGACCGTAGGAACATTTAATTCACCAGAGAATGTATTTTCTTAAACGCACTCACTGGAATAAGCCCCCGAATGAGAGGAAGTCCTGACGTGAGGTCAGCGGGAGTCTGTGTGTGTGTGTGTGTGTGTGTGTGTGTGTGCGCGCGCGCGCACCCACCTGTGTGGCTGTGGTCCTCTGTGCTGTGGAGTAAATGAGCTGAAATGAAAGACACTTTGCCATCTTTTTGATAAAACTCAAACAATAACACACCTTTCAAACGTATTTTTCTTCATTGGAGATGTGCCTTTTTCATCCTTGCCTAGTCCAGAAATTTGATGCTTTTTAACTCTTTTCATACTTCATAGGAAAAAAAAGTCTGTTTTTGGAAGAACGGGCACGCTCAGGTGCCTGACACCATTCTTCGGACTGCAGGACAGTGTGGGCTCCTGAGTGGCGGCTGTGATCTCGTGACAAGTGTACACATACATGTGCCCGAGAACGCATTCGGCAGTGGTGTCTGCGTGTAACACTGCCCTGGCATACATTTCCCTGTGTGGTGCTTGCGGGGTTCCACCCTACAGTTTACAAGGTGTAGGTTTGTACCCCCAAATTTTCAGGGTATGCTCCTTTACCCAAATACTTGAAAGAAAAAGGTGCCCTGTATTTTACCAGTACTGTTGAAGGGGAAAATTCTGTGTCAGTTTGCTTTAGAAAACTACTTACAAAAATCAAAATCATAGGACATGTCAGGTTTTCGCATGCTTCCTACGCAGACAGACATAGAGACGTGACGTACATTTTTAAGAGACTGCTTCTATATTCTTAACAACTCTGGGGCGTCAGCAGCCCTTTCAGGTGCATAAATCATTGACGGACGCGTGTGGCGTGCCCATGGCACCGAGGGACTGTGAGCGGAACTGTGGACTCTGGGGGGGAGCGTGGCCCTCTGTGGCGCGTGCGGTGAGCAGGCCCGTGGGAGGGCGCTGGCGGTTGACTCAGAAGAGCACGCACGTCCACAGGTGCCCGTGCGCCGCCAGCCGCCCTTGTTTCATGTTGCAACAGGAACACGGTGGTGAACTTGTTCCTATTTCATTCATTATGGTGCAGAACAGAGCATCCACATCTGATTCCATTTTGCTTTTTTAAGTTCCCTAATTGCTCACTACAGCGTCTTGTTCAGGGCAACAGTTCCTCCCCGGGGCTCCCTGACGTCACCTGTGAAATCTGTGTCCCTTTCGGGCAGCCCTCGCTCTCCCTCCCCCTGCGAAGATGGAGGTGTCTGCATTGGCAGCCTCGTCCTCTCCCTGGGCGGCGAAGGCAGTGGTGGGTGAAGAGGAAGTGAAGGCTGAGGAAGTCGTGTCCCTGGCAGAGGAGAGTCGCTTGTGTGATACGTGGAGAAAGACTTTGTGTGAAGCTGAATTGTATTCCCCGGCTTTGGGAGAAATCAGTGGTAAATGGAAAGAATGTGAACATTTAAACTGCTCGTGATCGGAATCTTTGTGGAGAAGCTCCTGCCGAGGCCTGATGCAGTTCCGTCACAGAAGCAGGGAGCTTGGCCCACGGGTGCTCCCTCCGGGCCGGTGCTCCCGCCAGGACAGTGCTCCTGCTGTGAGAATCCCCGCCAGGGTGGTGTGTGGACAGGACTCTGGAGCCCAGCCTGGGAGCCGTTGGGTGCCAGGATTTGTGAATGATTGTGCAATCTTTAATTCTGACTCTTGGGAAAAAAAAAAAAAAGGTTGTGCTTTTTTTTTTTTCCAGTAAAAGTAACTACAAAGAAAATGTGCCGTGTTGGTCTTTATTTTTACTCAGAAAGATGAGCCTTGGACTCGTCCACTTTCTCCTGCCGCCTAAGCGAACTCCTTCCTTTAAGTGACGTCCTCCAGGAGACTCTCACGCCCAGGCCGCGCCGCTTTCCTGAGCTCTGGTGGCCGCAGATGTGGCGTCTGCAGCAACACAGGCCGGCGCCTGGCAGTTCTGAGGCCACGGGCCCGGCCTGGGCTCTCCTGGGCGGGAGCATTTCATGAGCAGCCCCAGGAGCGACGTGCAGCATCTCGGGGGGCTGGAGGCTCAGACTCGGAGCCTCTTCCCCCACGTTCCAGGCGAGGCATCGCGGGCCCAGATTCCATGGCAGAAACTCAGGAAGAGTGAAACAGCGGGGGGCCGTGTCAAAACCACACGCCTTCCACGGCGCATTGGCACAGGTGGGTGTTTAAAGGAACTGCAACGGCAGAGGCAGAGCGGCGCGGGCTGCAGATGGGAGGGGAGGCCCGCAGTGGACAGAGTTTCCCGCTGGCAGGCCCCTTGCCGTCGGGGGCCGGCGACCTGCTGGCCTTTCTCAGAGAAAGTTGCTGCTGCTGCTGGGAGGAGGAGGGGCTCTTCTCCCCCGGAATGGGACGGTGAGGGCGGGTGTTCCCGCGCCAGGCGCTCGGGTTTGGCACGAGGGCAGGGTTTCCGGACGCCGCCCGCCTGCTGTGAAGCTGCCCCATCTACACCTCAACAAAGGCCTGGAGGCCAGCGGCCAGCAGGAGAGTCAGCCCCAGCCCCGGGGCGGCCGGAGCTCGGGACCCACGGAGACGGGAGCAGCGGGTCTGGTTTGGGGCGGCTGTGGGCAGGGTAGGGGGGCAGAGTTCCAAGAGGCCAGTGAGGAAAAGCTACCGTCCGAAGACACAAAATTCGCATGCTTTCTGGCCCCAGAAGCATGACGGGCAGGCCCCCCCCGGAAGGCAGGAGTACTCAGAACTTCAGGCCGCGGAGCTGAGAGCAGGTTACTCGACCCACACCAGATACAGCGCTGCAGGCCAGGGCTGCCAGGCCGCATGCGGCGCCACGGAGAGGTCCATACGTACACGCTGGGGATAAAACTACAAAGCAATATTGTAACATGCATGTAACATGCTTTTCTGTGTCAATACACACTGGAGATATTGCAGAATCAGGTTATCCTGTACCGTGTGTAGCCTGTGTATGTACAGTGAGGACGCAGGGCAGACATAACATTAACACGTTACATTATACGCATGTGTGTCTATGTATGTATTAGTGTGATGTGGCGATCACGGTGTTTATGTGAGATCTTCAGTATTGCCTCTGGCCCGCGACCACGGCACGCAGAGAATACCAGCGAGCAGGATACACTTCTCTGTGACAGCGTTTCTACGTCTGAAAACATCAAGTTCTCTGCCGTGGAAGTTGTTTAAAAATATTCAGAGCATTCATTGGGCTAGCCCTCTATTTTTTAAAAAAAAAAATAATGTATGTTCTTTAAAGGAAATTTAGAAAATGTTAAAATATTCCAAAAACTAAAAAGCAGGGAAATTCTGTATCACTGAGAAACACAGCACAGAAGCCCCTGGGAGCGCTCATGTGCTCCGCACTTCTGCTGCCCTGCAGTTCACTGTCTTCTCAGCATGAAAAGCCTTTGTGTCCTGCGGTCATCTTAGGGCGGTGACTTCACCACTCGGCGCCTGTTTCCTCACCTGGTGGATCATATGTTTGCCCGTGTTCGTGTTTGTAACCACTTAGCTTTTATAGTGTCGGGCAAGGAAAATAATGCCGCAGTGAACATCTTGGCTCAAGCATCTGATTCTTTTCCAGAGCTCAGTGCTCTAAGTGGAACCACTGAATCGGAGGGCGCGAGTGTAGGGTAAGTGGAAAGCATCAGGCTTTCCTGCCCTCGCGCCATCAGGATGGATGATGGATCCCTGCGGTCCCGAATGCAGGCCTGATGGCGGCCCCTGGAGTAGGGCGTGGGCATGCGTGAGTGGGTGCACCTGGGCTGAGAGACTGGGCTTATAAGGGCGGCATCATGGGGACGCCAGGAGAACCACGAGAGCGGCAGAGAGCAAGGCCACCAGAGAAAGCCGAAGAGCCCAGACAGAGTGAAGACTTGCTGGGGGGTGAGAGGCCCGCCAGCCTGCCAGCCTCCCGGCCCCCCGGCACCCCTGCCTGCCGTGTACCGGGTAAATCCCAACAAAAGCCTGCAAAAGCCACGGAGGGCTCCAGGACTCTCTCCTCCTTCCCCCATCTGCTCGGATCCGAGAGATCCTGCTCCGTGTCCTCCTGCCGCTGCAGCGAGCATCCCTAATACCTTAGACGTGTGGGGCCGTGAGACGCCTTCCTAGTGGCCGAACCCCAGCTTTGCACCCAAAATATGCAAAGCTCCACAGGGAAACCTCCTATTCCGGTGCTTCACACCTGAAGATGCAGGTGCTTTGCTGAAACACATCACAGGAAGGGCAGCCTCACCCACGACCTTTGCAGCACCGGGCGAGACAGGGCCGGGGGCCGTCGGGGCTGCTCCCCTCCCCCAGGCCTCCTGGCGCTCCGTGCCCTCCCCGAGGCCTCCACACAGACGTCACGGCCTCCGGGGAAACACCACCTGTTTCCACTCGAGTCCTCAGCCCACCGGCGCCCGGCGCTGCGGGGAGCAGAAGGCGCTCCCAGAGGACACGCCCCCACGTGAGTGTGCACCCCCGGCTCTCCTCGATGCGTTCTTGAACGGACACAAGACGCGCCCGTGGCAGGGTTTCCGTGAACGCTGGGAAAGAGAACGCGTAGGCAGTTCCGTCCCTGCCTGCCCCCCAGTCGGCCTGGCCGTCTTTTCTCGGAGTGTTTGCTTTTGCCTTGGGGGTGCGGGGCCTGGGCAGCGGGGAGCGCAGTGCCTGTGGGAGGGGGCGAGTCTCCGCCTGAGGAGGGACGCACTGCCGAGCCCGTGCGCGCAGGACCCCTCACCGCCAGGGCGCCTGTCCGGGAGGCAGAGGCGGCGGCGGACAAGGAGGTTTTCCAGGTGCGGGGAGGACGGCGGCGGGTCGGGCTGGCCGGGCGGAGCAGGGTGCGCCGCTGCGGGCAGGGAGGCCCAGGCCTTGCTGCGCGTCTGGAGCCACCTTTGTGGGCTGTGAACTGAAAACCGCCCTCGGGCACTGGTGGGCACGGATGTGGCTGCGTCAGGCAGGAGGCACCCACCTGCGGGCACCCCAGCAGCCTGGAGGAGGGGGGAAGGCTGCTCCCTGCAGGCCACAGCTGCGGTCCCTCTGCTGGGGAGGGGGCTGCGGCCAGAAGTGCGGTCCTGAGCAGAGAAGCTACTTTATTCTGGAAAGTTAAGATCTTGCAATAATCAAAATAACTGTGAGGCCACGGTCTGGTCAGGCAGGCACTGCTGGGGGCGCCCCGAGTAAGTGCTGAGCCCTGTGCTTTGGGCTCGGGACACAGGCGGCTAGTAATGTGGGTGCTTGGGGGGATGCCCGAGTGGGTCGAGTCCGGCAAGCACATGGGGGTGGGAGCCACCCGAGCTGCGCAAGTTCCGAGATGGAAGGAGGCTCTGGATGACCGACGGGTAACTCGTGGGCATCGTCTGCTCCGTAGTGTCTTGCGGCCGTCACTCCCTGCGGGTTCTGTTGGGGGCTCTTGAGGACACAGGAGGACGTGTCCACCTGCAGACTCTCTGTGCACCCCAGTA
This sequence comes from Talpa europaea, assembly GCF_964194135.1. Taxonomy (NCBI): domain Eukaryota; kingdom Metazoa; phylum Chordata; class Mammalia; order Eulipotyphla; family Talpidae; genus Talpa; species Talpa europaea. The sequence continues at coordinate 435,758 of NC_140080.1, read as the reverse complement.
GTTTGAAGGGTTGATTTCACACCGATTTGTACCCGTGCTCACATGATCTTAAGGCACATCGAGCGGGAGAACTGTCGGAGGGCGGGTGTGAGCCCCAACAGGGTGGGGGCTACTCACTGTGGTCAATAACCAAAGGAATCAGGTCATTTCAACAAAAGCCTGTGCTGGGAAGAAAACACCCAGACTTTTACAGGTAATCCTAGAAGACTGTGGCTGGAATCTTTCTAGCAAAAATAGAAAGATGAAAATAGCTTGCAGCTTCATGTGCTCTTCCAAGTCAACTGTGAATACGCTCAACTTGTGTTAAGGGGAGGGCAGCAAAGGATTACGGATTCATCCTAGATTGTCTGCCACCCCGTGATGGAAGGTACATAATTCGCTAACGGGCCTCCACCGTTGGAGGTCCGACGGCCTTTTGTTGATCTAAATTTTTATATTTTATCTCATCTTATCAAATAAAACATGAAAAAATGTGAGAGTCCTTTGCACGCTCCAAATGCAGGTGAGGAAGAGAGAATTCTGGCTCAGTTACTGCGGGGATAGAGGGGCAGCGATCATGACACCAGCTCGGATTCCACCCCTTGAATGATGCTTTCTAGAGCTTTCTCCCCTTTACACGCTGAGGATTTTGGACACATTTCTTTCGCAACCTGATCCATTGTACTGTCAGTTGTATTGCTTCCCTCCGGTCACAGCTTATAGCCCAGCACAGTCCGTCATTGTAACAGACGCTTCACAGCATATAAAATAACTAAGCACATTAACCCTTTGCGGGGAAGGACTTGCATAACCCTGGCTGTGCTTCACCCACGCGTCCTCCAGATTCCCTCTGCTCCCCGCTGTGCACAGGTCTGGACTCCAGGGGCTTGTCCCTTCTGACTTGTGCCTGGTTTCAGCCACTGGTGCACAGGCAGGAGGTCAGAGGGGGCACGTAGAGTTAGGGGTGCTCCCTCCTGGGGGTGGTGAGGGCTGCTTCTCTGTCTCCCAAGGCCATGGTCCTACACGGCCATGTTCCCTGGGCCCATGATCTCGCTCCCCCTTCACCTTCCCTGCGCCTGTGCCGTGAGCCTGAGTGTGCTTCCGCGGCCCGTGGCGTCCCATCTGCCGCCCCAGTCTTCATCAGGTCTATGTTCTTCTCAAGCCACCCAGCCTGCATGCCTCCTTCCATCCCGAGGAGCGGAATGGCTTGATGGGAGGGCAGCCCGCTTCCAGAAGCTTCTTCCCTCTCAGAAAAGAAAGGGTCTGTGAAATCTGAAGTCAGCACAGGGATGTGGGGAAATGAATGAAAGTCAGGTTTCTATAAAACATGAGGCTGATAAGCACAATGTGCAAGTATTGCTTTCGCGGGACAAAAACCCCCTCAAGCCCATGTGCTTCCTGGCAAAGGTCCAGAAAACAGAACGACTGCAGAGTCGGGAAGAAAATGTTCTGCGCTGGGGATTTCTGCAGAAGCACTTATTAACAGTTGGTGTCGGGAGCTCTGACGCGGCGCTGGCTGGGAGCACCTGACGTCCGCCGGCTCTCCGCCTGTGTCAGCGGGACCCCCGTGCGGGAGCCGGGCGCCGCGGGGTCCCTCCCGCTGTGGCGGGAGAGGTGAGGATGCCCAGGGCGTGCTGCCATGCGTGTGTGCCCTGAGTCCAGAGTCCCGGCCACCCCGCCCGGCGCCCTGGGCCAGGCAGCAGCGGCCACTGTCCCCACAGCGAGTTGTAGAATGAAGGTGGGCGAAAGGGCGGACGGCCTCTTTTCATCAGCGCTGGCCACGTTATTTACTCTTCCCTCCAAATACAATTTTTTCATCGCGGTAACACTAGTTTACAAAACTGTATGATTTAGGGGTTCACACCTCTTCTATGTGTCACCACAAGTACCGCCGAAGCCCCCACAGTCCCCCACCAGCCTACTGGGCCCCCCGCCCACGCCCCCCTCCAGTAGCCTCCAGTCAGCAGCTTCCAGGGTTGCTTTGGTTTGGTTTGGGCTGTTGCTTTGTTTCTTTGGATTCCACTTGAGTGAAATCGTCCGGTATTTGTCGTCCTCCTCTGGCTAATGTCCGGTAGTATCATCCCCTCCAGTTCTGTCCGTCGCCACCCATGGCCACAGTTCATCTCTTTTCGTCGCTGAGTAGTATTCCTCTGCGGGACGGCCCACGTGTCCTTCATCCACGCCTGTCCTTGGGCACTCAGGTGGTGTCCACGGCTTGGCTACTGCAGGGCGTGCCGCACTGGACACCAGAGTGTGTGTCCCTTCCAGTTACTGTTTTTGCGTCCTTCGGGTAAACACCAAGGGAGGTGTTCGTGTGGCAAATCTGTTTTCAATACTTTGAGAAGCCGCCATAATGTCCCCACCAGGGCTGGACTGGTCTACGTGCCCACCTGGTGTAGGAGGACCCCGTTCTCCACACCCTCGCCAGCCCGTGTGCTTCGGGCTTTCACATCTGGGCCATGCCACAGGGGTGCGGACGAAGCTCACTGTGGTTTGGGTTTGCCCTTCCCTGGTGGTGAGTGACCACCAGGGCATTTCCTCATGTGCCTGACCACCGTCCAGATGTCTTCTTTGGAGACGTGGCTACTAAGCTCTCCTGCCCATTTCTGGGTGGATGGTTTTCTTCTCGTTGAGCCCGTGAGTCATTTGTGGGTCTTGGATAGCCCCCCTCATGGAAAGTTTGAGGTGAAGGTAATTTCTCCACACACCAGCGTGTCATCAAGCTGATCACTTTCAAAGGCCATTACTCACGACATCGCTGAGAGGAAAAGGGCACTAATGGGAGCGAGTGTCACCTGCTGCCGTGTGCTCGGCTGTGCACTCTACACACATCATCCCAACGAACCCCCAAACAGCCCAGTGGACAGACGGACTGGCCCGCCCCTGTGGGCGGGGACAGCCTCCGCCTCCTTGGCCTCACTCCCTTCTCTCTGCCAGACACAGCAGGAAGGATGGAAACCAGGCTCAGGGCTTCTCCGCAAGCCCACGCCCTCCTGGCTATTTCAGTGGCCGGTTTGCCCCGGGAGAATCTGGCGGCCCCCCGAGCCGAGGGGGAGTGTGTGTGTCTGCGTGGGGGTGAGAAGCGGCAGGAGCAGGGAAACGCGGCGACCGAGTAACGGGAGGCAGCAGACCGTCGCGGGGCTCCACACCTTTATTTGACGGTCCTCACTGTCCTCCGCTGCCGGCTGCGGCTCGCGGAGCCTCTGAGCTGTGTTTCCCGCGGGCCGGCAGCACCTGATTGTGCTCGGGGTTTGGCACGCTAAGCACACGGCTCTGCCTTGTTAATAACCACGTGCACGTGTTTCGCTTGGCTCGTGTAATTTGCACGGAGCGCGGTTCTGTCCCTGGGCTGCACCTGGAGGCCCAGATCCCTCTGTGTCTCGGCGGCGCGACATCCTCTCACCCGTTCTGGCCTTTTTCAGATTGTGGCCAAACACGCAGGCGGAGCTGCCACCAGCAAACGCGCGAGTGGGTGAGGAAACATGCCCGAGGGGGCCCCGGGGACACAGCCCACGGCTGGCGCCGGCCGGCACAGGGGCAGCGGGGGTCTCCGGCATCGGTGTGGAGTCCGGGGCTGGGGGAGGCCCAGGACCGAGTGGCCCCCCGTGGCCATCTGACCGCAGGTCAGACACGTGAGTGAGGTGGGTCCGTTCTCTGAGCCGCCCCCTCAGCGCTCAGTAAGACCAACGGGAGAGGTAAACCCTTAAGCCGGACGACAGGAGTCCTTAGGAAGTCTGGCCCGCCCCCCGCCCCCCAAAACAGAAAGACAAAGGACTGCTGAGCTCCCCGGCGGGAGCAGCCGGCACGATCAGGGGGGTGTCAGGCTCCGCGCAGGGACTGGGAATGACTGAAACAAAAGTGGCTTCTTCTGAGGGGGCTTTGCTTTTGGGGAACAAGGTTCTTCCTGGGCTGAGCGGCCCTTCCTGCGCGCGGGGCGGGCGGGGCGAGCGAGGGTGACGCGGGGCGCGCGCTGGCTCAGGGCGGCAGGGCGGCGGCCGAGACCCGGCTCCACGCCGAGGTGTTCGTGGCTCTTACAAAAATCTTAAATACGAGTCAACGTGTGAACGGCGCTCTCCGCGGGGCCGGCCGGGCGGCTCAGAACCAGCCTCCGCCGGAGGCGGCCTCGGGCTGGGGCGGGAACACCGCCTTGCACATGGCGGAGTTCTCCCGGTGCAGCGGGAACTCCGAGCCGGAGAGGCGCCGCTCCCGTCTGCGGCGGGCCACGTAGCCTCTGCCCGTCGACAGCCTCTCGTACTTGGTCTCGAGTTGCCTGCGGGACAACGGGGGCGGCGTGAGCCCTGGGCCCCCGGCTGCCCGCTCGGCCAGGGCAGCACGGGAGGGTCAGGCCCCGGGCTGGGGCCCCACGTGGGCACTTCTGGAAGGAAGGACTGAACCCCTCAGGCTTGGGGTGAGCTGAGCTTTGCAGGCCTGGCTGGGCCTCCTGCCCCCCACCTGAGGGGCCCTCCCCTGTGAGAGAGCAGCAAGTCCAGCCAGATTTAGGCTGAAGACGCCCAGGGAACTTTCTGGAGCCCCGTCCAGAGAGAAATGCGCCGGGTCCCGGTCGCCCCCCCAACCATCAGAGGGTGCTGGTTCAGGAGCGTCCACGGAGGTTCACTAGAGGCTTGTTAGGGTGACCCGGCAGCACCCTAGTTCTGTGGTTGCACTGCACGGCCTCCTTCTAGCCTACAAGCAACCCCCACACCCGCACCTGTGCGTCCTCACGGGCCCGTGCAACGTCCCCCCCGGAGGCGCCGGCAGCGGCTCCGCTCAGGCCAGGGCTGGGGAGGCGTGCCGGGGCCACGCTCCGCGCACAGCGGATGCTCCGGAGAGTGGGCGTTGGGGAGGGACGTGCCAGCTTTTGAGACACTGAGAATGCCCCCGAGGATTACTGGGAATTCATGATTTACCAGGTTTCTACCATTTCCTTTGCATCCCGAAGCTGGAAGCGCAGAGCTGGGTGCAGGGGTCGGGAGCAAGAGGGGCCCGGAGGCTCCAGCCGCCTGTTACCTGAAGGGAGCCTCGGCCTTGTCCATCTGCAGGCACACCAGGAAGGGGTACTGGGAGAACTGCACGGTGGAGATGAACTCCAGGCCCGCCTCCGTCTCGGCGCTCACCTCCATGCCGGCTCTCACGAACGAGGCGTCCACGGTGACCTCGCCCGCGATCACCACGGCCAGCCTGCGGGCGGGAGGACAGCGGTGACTAGCGCCCCCATCGGAGCGGGCACGGCTGTCACGCATGGGGGCTGGACCCAGCGGTGCCCGTGGGACACTTGTGGGACCGACTCAGGACCAGGAGGTCCCTGTCGTTGATCTTCTTCTGCAAAGAATTCAGTTCTGGTGTCTTTGGGGGCAGCTCTGTCTGGACAGTGCTGCAGAAACAGGAGGGAGAGGCTGCGTCGTGGGAGGCCCTGGGCCTCCCTGCTCGATACCTGGTGGGCTGCTCGCCCTCCGGGTGACTCGGGGTTCCCTTTGATACAGATGAGCCGCTTTTGACGGTTTCCAACTCTTACAGCACAGGCCAGAGGGGGTCCCGTCTCACGGACGCCCCACTGTACTTTAAACACCCCAAAAGGCAACAATGCACGCCCTTTTCTGCAGACAGAGAGACTGATGATTGTGATTACGGTCAAGGCTCGAGACCTTGATTTTAAAATAAAACACGTGCATTTCATGTGCTGGGTAGATTAAACAACACCAAGGAACGAAGAATATTTTCTTAGAAAAGCGCACACTAGTGAGAAACCTCGAGGACTCTGTGTCAGGCTTAGAGTGTGCGCAAGAAGGAGCAGCAGAGGAAACCTTATGTTCCGGCAAGAGGGAGACGCTGAAAGGCTTCCCAGGGGGGTTTCCCGACCGCGGGGCAGCTGCCGCAGAGGCTGGGAGGGGTCAGCCCCGGCCCCGGCAGCAGCTGCCCTGAGAAGCAGGAGCTTCCCGCCTGCTGGGTCAGGCTCAGGCTGCTCGGAAGACGCCCAGGGAAGCCCCCCCCCCGCCGCCCCCCCCCCCCCCCGCAATCCAGGGACGCCGACTGCGCCTTCGTGATCACGGCAGACACATCTGGACAAGTCAGAAGGTCAAACGATTCCAAAAACAAACGTCGGTGGTTCTGTCCATGAGCTCACCCGTTTTTCACCCTGGTCTTGGACTCCCGGTACCACAGGCTGAACTCCATGGCTCCGGAAATGTCAATGGCCAGACCGCCCTGGATCTCCATGTTGGCCTTGAGTCCAGACTGCAACTGCAGCTCCTGGAAGCAAGAAAGCAACCGAGCCGTGGCACCAGGGGAAGCGGCCGTCGCACGGGCAGGCCAGCCAGCCCTCCCGGGGGCCCCCTCCTGCGGGGAGAAGCCCCTCGACTGTGAGTGGCGGCGTCCTGCCCCGGCTGGGAGCACCATTGAATCTTGACCGCTTGGCCATGGCCTCGTGGACGCCCCACCGTCCCTAAGCAGACCGACAGTCACGCCCGGGGGAGCTGAGCGCCGGCCAGCGGGCGTCCTCTCCGCCACAGCCCCACTGGGGGGCGCCGCAATTCCGGGGCAGCCCCCGGAGAAGAGCATCAGCATCGCGGACCTCGACAGAAATGCCAGCCCACACATGCTGGCCCAGAAACTGGGAGGACTGTGAGCTGCTCAGCCGCCCCCCTGGATTCTGGCACCTGAAGGCGACCGACGGGTCTGGGTTAGGGTTAGGATGTTCTGGCGTCGGCTGAGGGGTGCAGCTGAGAGGCTCTAAAGCCAGGCGGCATCGGTGCCTGGGCAGTGCTGAGAGGGATATCGGAGGGGGGCACAGCCTCACCCAGACACCCCTGCGGAGATGGTGATCCAGCAGGACCGTGAGGGCACTGCCCTCTGCAGAGCGGCGGGCGGGCGCCCCGGCTAGATGCCCAGCTAGCCCTGGCTCATTCCAGAAAGGATCACACTCAGGTCCCCAGCTCCTTCCCACGTTCCACCAAAACACCGTGGCAGGAGACCTTAGTCCAGGACTCGGGTCCCCACTGAGTGTGCCTGTGGCCTGCAGCCCTGTCACTCCGCATGACGCCTGCACACACGTGTGAGACTCTGGGCGTTGGGAGAGCCCTCCTGGCCGCACCCCACGCTGCCTGTGGGGGGACAGAGCTGTCCCTGCACCACAGCCGACGCGGAGGAGCGATCAGGCCGGGCCAAGCACAGCTCTCGTCACCGACGTCCACAGAGCGCAGGCGAGGCCCAGCTGGCCCCTGGCACTAGGACTGCTTCCACATGGCCAGGGGCTGCTCTGCAGTGTCTCTCTGCCCAGTGAGCCGCTCGGCCCCACAGAATCCGTGGCAACAGGGCAAGGCCTGCACAGCTCTCAGGCCGGGCCCAGGTGGGCACAGGGACGTGCCGGGTCAGTGCAGGTTTCAGGGGTGCCCGGCTCCCTGGGAAGACCACGCTTCCTGGTGAGAGCTTGTGGGCAGGCACAGGGGACAGTCTTGGCCCCGCAGGAGGACAGACCATGGCCCCACAGGACAGACAGTCTCCCCAGGCCAGCGGCACAGCAGTGGCTGTCGCTCTCCAGGAGCACTGACAGCTTTGAGCGCAGACGTCCCGAGTCTGCATCGCATTCGATTTCCACCCCAGTCTCCCAGGCAGGTGTTCTGCCTGCAGGCTGAAGAGCAGGCCAGGCCTGGAGGCCATGTGCAGGGCGAGGCCAGCCTGCCGCTCCGTCCACCTGGAAGCCACAGCCTCCCTGGCCCCTGGCAGGAGTGCCCGCTCGAGGGCACCCAAGCCCAGCACCCGCCCGCCCCAGCGCCCGTGAGCTGCGGAGCAGGACTGGGCTTGTGCTTGTCGCTTAACGGCCCTTTGCTCTTTTACGTTTGTCTAAAAGTGCTTCCTCCGGGCCAGAGGCTGGCGTTTGGACCGTTCACCCCCATTGCTCCCCTGCAGGAAACACGCTCCTCGCGGGCCACCGAGGCTCCCCCGTGAAGCTGCCGTCACCCTCCGCCGAAGGGTAATCCAATCGCGGGGAGAGCGGCAGCAGGAGTAATTCCATCTGCCCGGCGGCCGGGCCGGCGCTCGCCGACGTCAGCGTCTGACCTGAGTGTCTCGGGCTGGCCGGCACCGGGTCAGCTCTGCAGAGCCAGGAGCTTCAGCAGCTGAGGCCGGGGCGCCCGCAGCCAAGTGCTCCAGGGTGAACTCTGCTCAACAGCACGAGCAATGTTCCTCTCACCACACGCCCCTGGCCCTTCCGCGACAAACACAGACGCGCGGAGACGCCGGGGAGCTGGCCGACGGTGCGCGTGGCCTCGACGCAGCCTGTGTGCAGAAGACGTCCTTCCCAGAGGCGGATCTCCTGGGGAACACGGGGCTCGGGGGGCTCCTGAGAGAGCCTGACCCTGCTGCCTTCCCCTCCGCCCCCCTCTCCGAGAGTGAGGAAGCCGCGTGGGCCTGAGTGAGCTGCCAGCCGCAAGGCCACACGCGCGAGGTAAAAGCCAGTCAGGCGACTGAGCTGCTGGGAGAGCTGGGACCCCGGCGCCATCCCGGGCCACCACCTCCAGGGGCCTCACTCGGTGGGAACCACGGCCTGATGAGCCGCTCACGCGGCCTCCCCCTCGTCTCTCCTCACCGTGTGGGCGCAGCCAGTGCAGGGAGATCATAGGGCGGATCCCCGCGAGAGCCGCGCGGGGCTAACACACCGCTTTGTGTCTCGCTCTGCCCGGTAAGGCAGGAAACAAGCCACCGACGGAAAACATGACCCTCAGACAGCCAAGCTCACGTCATTCAGACGACCCGCCTGCCCCCAGAAAACCCGGAGGGAGCACTGTCGTCCTCGAGCGCAGTCACCCTGGGGGTGAGGAGAACGAACCCTTCTGGAGCACGTAGCTGAAGCCAACGAAAGTAGGGGTGACCCTGAACAAGGTGAGGGCCTGCGAGTGGCCAGTCCCCGAGCCTGACCGCCGGCCGCCTGGGTGCCGGGTCCCGTGTCTGGGGACACAGCTGGGGACACGAGTTTGTGCGAGCAGGTGCTTCTGCCTGGACTAATCTGCAAGGTCAAAATGAGGCTGGACGGGGTCGTCCTCGCTGCCCGACAGGTCCTCGGCACTGACCGCAGCACGCGTCTCCGCGCCTGCCCTCGGGATGGAGGCCGTGCAGCCCAGGCGGAGGCAGGGCCTGTCTGCGCAGCCGCGTTTTGTTTCCTCCATGACGTCTTGTTTCTTTCAGTATTTCTATTTGCTCTTTTGCCTCAACACAAGGAGACCTCTTAACCGGGTGAAAGGGAAAACGAGGTTCACCCAGGAGCAAGGGGCGAGGGTCTGGCACGGAGGCTGGGGCCAGGGCGGCGGGCATCGTACCCCCCGCACGGGCGCCTGTGGGCCTGGGGCGCCTGCGGGACGCGGCTCACCTGGGAGTGATCGATGAGCAGGATCAGGCCCTTGACCACACTGATGGGGTCGCCCGAGGCCGACAGCATTTTGGACATCAGGTCGCTGTATCCGTTGAAGAAAGTGACGGGTCTGAGCTGCACGTCGAAGAGGATGGCCGACATGCCGGCGTAGGAGTCCAGGTTCTCCTCGCCCTCGTCCGGGGTGGCTGCGATCAGGGTCTCCAGGCCCTGCGCCTCGATGACCACCTGGGGGCGTGGACACAGACTCTGAGGGGCCGAGCCTCACGGCTACAGCCTCCTAGGCCCGAGCCCCGCAGCGGGGCAGAGGCCAGACAGCTCTGCCGGGCCCCAAGGCCCCGCCACCCTCAGGGCCACCACGTGTGCAGGCGAGGCTGAGGCCGGCCTCCGGCCGTGTGTCCCAGAGACCTGGTGTCTCCCTACATTGCTCACAAGCGACAGATGGTCTGGTGGGGCCCTGAAGGGTGGTGGGGAGGCTGCGGCGGGCACAGGGCTCCCCCAGGCACCTGAAGGGGAAGGCGGCACACCCCAGGGACACACTGTCCCTGCCCCTCCAGGCCCAGCCCCTGGCAGTATCAGGCCTCCTCAGGACAGAGGGACGGTGCTGTGCCGCCCTCCCCACGGGCGCTGGCAGCGCGGGCGGGAGCTGCTGACATGGCTCTGGGTGGCTTTAAAGCTTCAGCGATGGTAGCGAGAAGCTTGGAATTTGATATGGATAAAGGCTGAAAAAGTCTGGTGATGAGGAAGGTTCCGGCACCGTCGCCAACTCCCGGACCGAGCTAGAGGGTGGAGGTCAGACGCTGTCCCTGCCCACTGCCCCTCCTGGCCGTGCTGGGCCTGGCCCTGAAAGTCACACCCACTGCCGCAGCCCTGTGGTGGGGCCCGGTCTCCTCAGATAAACACCCAGAGAAGGAAAACACCGCAGAGTGAAGAGCGCGCTACGGAGTCTATCTGTGAACAGAAAAGTAACGCTTTAAAAAGCGGGTGTGACGCCCCGGCCTGATCTCAGCTCTGGGAACGCGTGGCTCTGAGACGACTCAGCCGTCAAGGTCAGCCTGAGACACGGGTGGGCGCGGGCGTGGGCCTCCCTGGGCGGCCGCCCCCGAACGCCCTGTGTCTTGTTTACCTCAGACGCCTCCCCAGACTGTGGGAGGCAGGATGCGAGCCGCCCCCCCCCCCCCCGCCGTTACCTGGCTGCCGTGGAGGTGGGTGGCCCCCATGTGCTGGAAGATGTTGAGGTTGCTCCTCCGCAGGATGCCGGAGCCCGAGTAGAGGATGTCCAGGCTGTAGGTGGAGGCCGAGTGGGGGGTGCCTGGGGAGGAGAGGCCGAGCTCAGCAACAGGATGGTGAGAGCCGGGGGGGGGGAAGGGGACAGGGGTTGGGGGTGTGCGCGGCCGGGGGACCCTCCGGTACCCACGTTCTATGTAGCCAGTGTAGGCTGAGGACGCGCCGCTCTTGGCGAACCGGTCGTAGTTGTGAGCCACCATCTCCTTCAGGACCCGGCGGACCATTTTGCTACAACACAGAAGACGGAAGAGCTGCGGGGCTGGCCATGGCGGCCCCTGGGTCATACTCGGGGTAACCACAAACCTCGGTGGAGGAAAAGTGGCCCACTGCCCTCCCTCCGCCCTGAGACCCAGAGGGGCCGCTGGTCCAGGCAGGGCTCGGCACTCCTGGGGTGTCTGAGTTTCGCGAGGTGCAGGGAGGACGGCAAGGCGGGAGCACCCGCGGGGAGGCGGCCGCAGCGGCCCACGGATGAGGCTCAGGAGCGTTGAGGGAAAGCTGTGCCCATGGGGCCGACCCACGGCCTCCAGCCGCTTCCCCTCCATGCCTCCAGGTCCTCCCTGGTCACCCCCTGAGGTGTCTCCTGTACTCAGGTGTGCCCCTGACAGAGACTCCCAGCAACGCCCCCAGGAGAACCCCCGGCTCCTGCCAGTCTTCGCCGCATGGGCGTTGGGACCATCCCACCCCGACTGTCCGGCCCTGGCCGCGCCGGTGACCTTGCAAGAGTGCAGCGAGCACCAGGGCCGTGAGCCCGAGGACGCAGGCACGGCGGCGCGGGCTCACCTGGCGGGCATGTCGAAGCGCAGGATGTCCTGCACGGTGGCCAGCATGTACTTGTTCATCTCCTTGGGCAGCTCCCCGATGGACAGCAGGATGTTCTTCACCTCCATGTAGGACGGGTTGCTGCTCAGGAGCACGCTGGCGGCCGTGGTGCGCACCGTCTTCTCGTGCACCTTGCGGTTCTGGTGGTAGATCCTGTTCAGGGTCTTCTTCACCTGTGGTGGGGGCCGGCGCGGTTAGGGGGCGGGGGGACGTTCTGACCGTCTCGGTCGACGCCGCGGGCATGTGAGCACCTGTGGAAACTCACACGCGCGCCCCACGCCCAGGGCGTCGGGCTGAGGCGCTGACCGCGGAACAGCGCACAGAACTGCCCCCCCCCCGTCCCCCTTCCGCGCCGCCACGCCGGCCCTGGGCTCGCACGCGGGGCGGGCACGAAGGAGACCCGCTGAGGCGGTCACCGCCTCCGTCCTCCCTCCCTGGATCGCAGACACTTCTGCCCAGAGGGCCCGGGCACGGCGCCTTTCGGAGCCGCAAGCCCACAGCGAGGAACCTCAGCTCCTTCTCCTCAGCGAGTCGACAGACTGTCTTTGGCAGCAATGCCGGCGGCTGAGCAGAAGCGCAGACAGCCCAGCCCGTCGGCCCCCGCCCCCCCGCCCGTCTCTCTCGATGAACCTACACGGACTCGTTGTCACCCCCCGAACCACAGCACACCTCGAGCTTTGTGAAAATAAAGCTTTAACAGAAAATTTGCCAAAATAACGGTCACTGTTTGGGTTTGCATTCCGTGGCAACAAGCAGTTTCGCTGGTTACTGGGCCTGCCAGCTATGCAGTGGGTGCTCAGGACTAGGCATTAAAAATACCGCTTTTAGTTCCATTTCCTTCTGCTTTTTCTACCCAAACCACTGAGCTTGCTCTGGGGTAGCTGGGAGTGAAGTGGCTCATCTGAGCACGGGACCCTGGAAGGGGCAGAGCCACAGCTCCTTGGCGCCCGCGGCCCACCAGCCTCACCACGCTGAGGAGGGGCTAACGGCCAGGAAGACCCCTCGGCGGGAATCCCCGTGGGGCTTACGGCATCCTCGCCCCGGCAGAAGCTTCATCTCCAGGCTTCCTGAAAACGTGGCTGCAGAAGCCAGCTGGCTACTTGTAGGTCACCAGGGATATTAAAGCTCAAAAGATGGAACAGTCTCTTAAAACTTAAGGAAGTAAAGCTCTTTCCAAAAAGAATCTTCATAAAACAAGAGAATAAACCTCAGTATTTACGCTTCAGGATACAGGACATTGTTCAACACGTGTGGCTGCTTCAGAACAGCCTCACCCCCGCCTGCAGAGCTCCTCCTCGCCAGGAGACAGAGTTAGTGTGGGGGGAATAAGGTGCCTCCTGTTCAGGCTTTTGTCCTCCTGCGCATTTGCACTTATCCCTGGGGCTTTACCTCCTCAGTGATGAAAGGGACTTCGTATCTCTGCAGCACGGTGACAGCCAGGTGGCTGACCGGCCCCTCCCCGGCCTCGGCCAGCTTCAGCAGCAGCGGGATGCCCTCGGGGAGCAGGGCGTTCTTCAGGGACAGCAGGTACATCATGGTGTCTGCTTTGCTCTCGGCCTTTTCAAGTCCTCCCAGGATTAACTTCTTGGCTTCTACCACTGCCTGAAAAAATGACATCTAACGTCAGACACGGTGCCTACAGCCCACAGCTCAGTGGGGACTGGCGTTGCTCCTGGGTCTGAGGCACACAGAAGTCTTCAGGCAACTTTGGTTGCCTGATGGAGGCACGCGGAGAAAATAAACCAGCGCAGCTTGATGAAGGAGCAGGTCTCTGTGCCTACTCAAGCGTGTCATTAATAAACATATTGCGAGTGTGAAGTCATTTATAAAACTCCCTGTGACTGATTATTCATAAAACTGCTGCGATGCTGAATTTCTCAAGCACAGTCAGAGGGAACCCAGCATGACTGGGGGCACTTAGGAGGCCGAGAGAAGGTCTTGCTTTGAAAAAAGCCTGTCTGCTGTGTCCAGTAGATTCCAGGGTTGGTGGATGCTGCCAGATGGGTTAAGAAAAGTTTCCTGAAGGCCTTCTATGTGGCAGGTACTTTGCAAAATGCTCTTTAATTAGACAAGGCTTTCCCTCTCAGATCTTGGGTGGGAGGGGGGAGGAACTAAGTACAGAATCATAGTTTCATGGAAAAGCAAATCAGAAACAGGGACATTGGGGCCTGGACTTTATCTTTGCTACTGTGCGTGTTTTAGGGACTCAGCTCCATCTTTAAAATAAAGGTTCCTAAGCTGGAATTCCTGTGTGGGGTTTGCAGACTCTGAAATTAGGCTGTGGGCAGACATACAACACACACAGTGAGGACAGGGGAGGAAATCATAAGTTAAAAGGCCCCCAAATAGAAGGAAAGGTGCTAACATCCACCTCTAGTTAGAGAAACGCCCCCAAGAACCCAGATGCCCGGCCTACGGGCACCAGGCAGGAAAGTGCTTCTGGGTAAGATGCCGGATGTCTGCAACCTGCTCACACGCAGCAGCTCAACCAAAATTATATTTAAACTGAGTTAAATGGGAAAATGCAGGCATGGCACTGGGTGAACTACTGGGCAGTCCAGGGGAAGGGTGTGCAGACATTCACAGAGCTACACTGTTCTCACCACTGTTCTGTAGGTTTGAGTTTTTTTCAAATCCAAATTTGGACGAAAAAGGAAATTAGGTTGCAGGGAGGTCAAAAGGTTAGGAAAAACAAATAGGAAAAAGTAGGGAGCTTGGTATTCACTGTGAGCTTGGACCCTCGCTGCCTCACTGGAAAATGCTGGAAAGCAGTGGGGTGGATGGCAGCTTCCTATGGTGTGCCTTGTTTTTAACAGTAAAAATGAAGAAAGCGAGACGATAGCCAATCCCTTTGAGACAGAGGCTACGTGACTGGAAACGGGCTGTACAATAAATGGGGACAGAGAAAAAAGGCTGTTTCTACATAGCCACATCTTTCATCTACTTGCATTATAGAAAGATGGGATCTGCTGGATCTTAATCCATTGGGTTTTCCATATTTAGTTATGCTTACAAAGTGGGTGCATTTTTTTTTTCGAGAGTTTTTTTTTGAGAGATTTTTTGCTGAGAAAGGTGTTAAAATTGGTAAACTACTCAGGCAAACGGAGAAACTTTGAACAAATGGATTACAAATAAAATGTAACGTTGTAAGTAATCGGAAGTATCTCTCCTGCTATCAAAACTCAAAATTACAAGCCACACTCCGCATGGATAAAACTCCCTGTAGCAGCAGCCGAGAGTCGAGTCTCGTCTGAGAACAAGCAGCAGGCCCCCGCCTCGGTGCAGGCCGGGAACCGTGGGTGACGAGGGAGGCACGGACCCGCCAGCCGTCACCTGAGCATCGGTTTTAAGTAACAACACCCGGCTGTTTGCGCACAGGTCTCGGCGTCTGCATTTCGGTGGGAAACCGAAACAAGCAATGTGGTAGCTGGACAGAGAAGTAGAAGACAAACCTGCCGTGCAGACAGGGCAGGAGGGGTCAGGAGGGGTCAGGAGCGGGCGGCGTGTCGGGCAGCAGGGCTGGGGTGCGGCTCGCAGGCCTGGGCTCACTCACCTTGAGTTTGCAGCCTTCGTTCTGACACAGCTTCCGGACAAGGGCCCCGATGACGATCATCACGGTCTCCCTGATGTCATTGCTCGCAAAGGAGCCTTTGAACTTTCTCTGTGGGCCAAGCAAGAGAAAACCGGTTACCAGAGCCTCTAGACATTTCTGTAAGGAAAAGGGGCAGGAAGCACGTGAGCAGCGCCCGCGGGAGAGTGGCGGGCTCCCCACGGCTCACATGCCCACGGGTGGAATAATTGCTAGAACCTCTTCCCCTTCCAGGTAGTCTTAATAGGGCTTGACCACCCAGTTTCATGGGTTGGCCAACTGGGTCACTGAACGAGAAGGGGCCTGTAAAATTCCATGTGTGGGTGTAGGGGGCTGCGTCGCTTTCGTCAGATCCTCACGCAGGCCCATTTTCCAAGAAGACCATCGACTCTCCCACTGGGCATGGTGCACACACGTGCTCTGTTTCATCTTGCACCAACCAAGTCTGACTCCTGATTCCAGTGTGAACTGTTCTAGCATCCGGAGAGCTGTCTCTCTCCAAGGCACTGTGTATGAGACACCATGGAGATTTCTGAAGCCAAAACAAATCTTTTAAAATCACTTTTGGAAGCAAAACCGGGACTCCTCCCTTCTGAAGGCCTGTCCTATGTCACATGACGCAATCGGTGAACACAATTTTATGAGGCACAGTTAGTTATTGGGAGGCCTTGTAAAGACACCTAGTCAAGGAGTTAGCTGTGCACTGAGTGACTAATGCCTAGAAAACAATCCAGCAGAATTGGAAAATGAATAATCAGAAGGTTCTAGGCTCAGCCCTCGTTGTGTTGTGAGCAGTATTCATTCCCACGTAGATTCTTAGCCGCTCTTGAGAAACCGAGAGCCTCTGTCTCCCCAGTGCCCCTGGACTTACGATGAGGGCATACAGGAGGTCTTCGTTGGGGTGGGAGGCAAAGCCGCAGGCATAGAGAAAGCGCTCCTGCAGGACAATGCTGCTGTCGCTCTTGAAATCCAAGAAGTCCAGAATGGCGTCCAGTGAGTCTGGGGTCTGGGCGGAGGTGACGGCGTCCACCAGCTGTGGCCTGCAGGAAGGCGGCGTGGGTTAGGGCTCGGGGTACCAAGGAAGGCCCACAGCCCCGCCACTCACAGACTGCCCACTGGTTTGGGTTTCCTAAGTGGGCGAAATGCGTTTTCATTTGGACAGAAGAAAAACAAATGACTCCCAAAGCCCCCTGCCATTTCATCTTAACCTTTGCTAAGACCCCCTCACTCGGCACACGCTCAGAACACATCAAACTGCCGCATGAGCCCAAGCCGAACGTAAATGCACTATTTTTAACTTAAAGCTATATAAATTACAAATTAGGTTCAAAGTCGCTTCTACGAGTTACACATAAAAGCTAAAACTGGTTCTCTTTCTGCTTTAAAGATACACACGTTCTTCAGTTGCCTAATTTAAATAGCGCCGTATTATTTAATAGAAAGATGGACACCTCTGTTAACTAAGTTATAGCTGAGGGATCATTTTTCGCTTTATTTTCATTGAAAAAGCACCGCGGTGTAGCTCAGCCACAGGCTTCTGCAGGGCGGGGCAGAACTCCCACAGGAAAGCTCTAGCCATATTTGACTCATCAGCGATCTTTGCATGGTGGAGGCTGAACAGTCATGTTTCTGAAACTAGGTGTCTCACTACTGGTCACCTGTATATAATATTCTCATTCGCATCCATATAAACATGCCATATAGATATAGACAGACAGACAGACAGATAGATAGAAAGACAGATGGATTGATGCAGTGCTCTGTGCTTTAAAAAAGATACCCTTGCAGTTTCATCCTGCTGCTAACAAAAAGCCAGTGACTGAAGCGGAGACAGAGATGACACTTATCTCGTGCGTGTTACACATGCACTGCACTCAAATTCTGGGTGTGCAACCTCCAGTTGCTTTCATTTCTTCTTGTAACAGCTAAAAACGGTCATTGCCTTAGGGTTGCCGGGAGGATTAAACTAATCTCTGTGAAAACACGCAGGCCAGTGGTGGCACTCAGTGAGCGCTCAGTCAGCACACGGTGCTTTCCACACGCTCACCTCCCTTTACCCGCAGAGGCCTCCCCGAACCCCTGCAGCACACTCAGCCTCAGGTGAGCCCCAGGTGGGTGGGAAACCAGCACGACGTCACCCGCATCACGGCCGTCTTGAGAGTTTCGAGTACAAGTAAGGCTGCGGGTTAGCGGCATTTCCATTCTCAGTCGCTGGTTTTTATACTTGTCAGTAATTTTGTTTTTGTTATAAAGTGAAATCACTCTACTACTATGTTTTTAAATTCTCTCACTAAAACAGTGTCTGGGAACTTACGGTTTTGTGTATCTTTCACCTGGTGGTTAAATATTTATCTCTGCAGAGAGTAACCGAGTTGTAGTTAGCCCTGTGGAATGTGAATCATTTTTTTAATGTCCCCAGGCAAGTCAGTTCATGAGTAAGAATAAATAGACTGCAAGAAAATTAGCTAAACTCTCTTTTGGAAATTGAAACCTTTAAACTCGGGGCTACTTGCTGCTGCTGCTGGTGTGTGTCTGTCTGTCTGTCTGTCTCTCTTGGCCAGTCCCCACAACTGGTGTGTTAACAGTGTCCATGTTTCTGCAAATTAGTCATCACCCGGGTCACTGGCATCACACAGCGGACTGTGTGTTTAACATTCTGTATCACAGGCGGAAAACACTTGTATTTATAGGCAAAGTCAACTTGAGGATTCAGTTAGCCCTGGTTGTGATGTCTGTACATGGCCAGCACTTTCACCAAATAGTTAAATAATGCACACATGTCTTTGCTCCGGCGTCTCCGGCCGCTCCCGTCCTTCTCGATTGTCTATAAAACAGGAGTGTGGTGGGAACGGCCATTGCATCTTTGATAAACACCCCCTTTTCCACCACAAAAAGTCATACTCGATTTTGGCTTTATAATCAAGTCTGAGGCCTTTTCAGGCACAGATAACTTGGGGTCCACCGCGGGAGACTAGTGAGGCGGCAGAGCCGCGTGGAGATGAAGCCCTGCCCCCAGCCTCGCGCCCATCTCTGCCCAGTTTTAACTCATCAACACTCAAAACAATGATCGTTCGAGTCGCTACTGAAAACGTGTGTTTTGGGTCCGTCACTGTTGCGCTACGGGGCTGCGGCACAGCCGGTGCAAATCCGAAGTAACTGCTCTGGGGGGGCCCGGCTGGCTCCCAGGGGTCCCGAGCCTCACAGCAGCGGCCACCCAGACAGCCCCCCTCGGCCCGGGCACTCACAGCACTTCCTTGTTCTCGGCCTTCAGGATCTGCACGATCTCCTCCCTCTTGGCCGTGCGCAGGTGCTGGATGAAGGCCAGGAAGCTTCTCACGGACATGGCCTCGGACAGGCTGTCGGGCTGCAGGTGCTTCCTGACCGACTGCCAGTGCTCCGAGAGCTGCAAGACAGGCGCGGGCTCAGCCACGGCCCCTCGGAGCGCTGCACCCCGCCGCCGCCCAGCAGACTGCAGCCGCCCTGAGCCGGAGATGCGCTGGGCCGCCTCTGAGGGCGGGTTGTGGATTCAGATTCTCTTCCCTCCCTCCCTGCTTCCTCCCTTCTGTCTTCCCTTCTTGCTTTCTAAGAGCTGCGGTGACAATGTCGCACCGAAGTTGGAAAAGCAAATTGCTCCCAGGCACAGCCCTTCCTATAATAGGGAAGGGGTAATTGTCAGAAATCGTAGTGGACTATGTTGAACGACTATGGGGAAGACATTAATAGTTTCCAGGCTAAGAAAAGACGGTTTCATTAAGCACTTCGCTGACACTGCCCCTCTCAGCGGACAGGAGGCAATTACGTCCTTTGTGGAGGAAAATCCAGTGGACAAAACACCCAAGTCTCGGAATGATTTTCTCTGTCATTTTGTTTTCCCTTAATTCAACCCTGGTAGATCTGAAGGATGTTGAAGAATCAGTGCCTGTACTTGAAGCCCATCGCGGGACTAGCTCCGAAGGTCCCGCCTTCCTCAACAACAGACAGCGGCCCCTCAGTAAGGGCGTCACGGCCGACTCTGACGAGAGCAGGAATTTCTCTTTGTGGGGTGAAGAGCGTGCAGGATTAGCTACACTTTGCCTTGGGGATGGGCTGCCACCCCCAGCGACTTATAGCGAAGTGTCACTGACCCAGCAGAGTGCCGGTCGCTGCCTCAGTCCCTGTACACCCTGGGCTGGCCCAGGGCCGTGCTGCTGTGGGCGTTCGCTCAGCACATCCAGGCCCAGGGCCCTGCCTGGTCTTGGTGCCAGGGGCTCCCCAAAGCTCCCAGGCCTGCCCTCCTGCGTTCTAGGCACTACCTCTAAAGCTGCCCTACAGCGTCCCACCTCTGACCTCAGCCGGCGGGTGCTGTGGGGGGCACCACCCCGAGATCCCCAGGTATACCACCTCAGGATCCCTGGCAGCTTTCACAGAACTCACTGAACCTTCATGAGGGACCAAAGGAAACAGATTTGAGCACCGGCTTTCCACGCGCACACTCACAGACGGGCATCCTTTGCACTCGCTCTGGAAGGCCTGGCCCACAATGGGGAGGGCCGTGTACTTGGAATCCACAGCTTTGATGGCGGCGGCAACCTGCTTCCCAGGAATCAGTCTCGGGCCTGCTTCTGTCGTCTTCAGCTCTAGTTTCTGCCTGTGTCACCACAGAGGAGAGAAGTCCACCGTCAGCATTCTTTGGCCACAGAAGCTGATTTATTCAAGGTGTGTAGGGTGATGTCTTTGCCACTGTGGTATCTCCAGAGGCAACTGGAACCTCAGTCAAAGATTTGAAAATTTAAATCTGGACTTTCAAAGTACTACGACCAAGAATGCAGGGGAGAAAAGTCTCCTGGAGGCTGCACAGGCTGAGTGCTAGCAGCCCTGCTGCATTAGCCCAGCTCCCTGGAAACGGGTCTGTGATGTAACCACATCCCACTTACAAGACAACCGGGGAATCTTACTTCCCAGAAGCAACCTCAATAATATTTTTGTCTGATGTGCCCTTTCAGAACCACGTCTTGCCCTCAGCGAGGGCTGCATCTGGGCAGGACTCTGGGGCCATCCTGATGAGAGAGGACAGCAGGCGTGACACTGTGTGACTTAAGCCCGAGTCACGAAAGGGGAGCAGCCTGCATCTCTGTGCCGGCAGCACAAGCCCTCGGAGACCGCACTCCAGAGGAGAGACCGTGCTGACGGCCACGTGAGACAGGGCGAGAGGCACCAGGAACCTCAGCAGGTGGGTCTCCTGCCCAGGTGGAGACAGGTGAGGAGCAACTCTTGACCCACATCAGACCCATGACAGCAAAGCACGCAGATGCCAAGGAAGGTTCCAGAATTAAGAGGGGAAATAATGAAGTGACTGTGGCTTTTTATATCACTGGGTATTGAGTGGTTAGTTAGAGCAGTGGCCACCAGACGGGCCTGATAACACATCTGAGATCTGTACTTTATATGGCAATACATAACAACAATATACAGCATAAACTAGAATGGAAAATTCTCCTCCAGATGAAACGTCGATAGCGTTTCCAGTTTGAGGAACTTCTCCCATTCACCTCTGACATTTAGGCGCCCTCAGAGGAAACGTTCGAGAAGCGATGGCAGAAGATAAAATACACGTTACACTAGACAATGTTCTTCTGAATTAAAATCTGAAGATAACACACACTCTTGGACTGGAAATTCCACTTCTTAAGCCTGTGACGACTCTTCTGACCAGAGAAAATGCCTCAAACTGAAATCACAGGCCTGCTTTGGGAATTTTTACGTGTTTCTTAACAATAGCAAACTCTTGAGAAGAGAACACACAAATGACACCACTTTAAATCTCAACAGTGGAAACATTCAACAGAGAAATTATGTAGAATGAATCAAGTGCTTTGTTTTTTTAATTCAAACTGATGGACAGATGGATTTCCATGCAAGTCTATTAGAAAAGAGTAACACGTGCCATGTGTTATTGCAGATTACGTAAGAGTTGAACAAGACATAAGCACTGTTTTCAAGGCATTCACCATCCATCTGAGGATGCGACTGCCCCATCTTTATCTGTCCTATATATGTGTATATATCTATATATCTATATATATCTGTATATATATATTTAAAAACCAAATGTAGCCATGTTTCAAGGAATAGTAATCAAGACTGTGCATATCTTACTTTGAAACGATTTTGCCTGAGATGCTGTGTAGAAAATTCAGCCCGAAGGCGTGTGTCTCCTCGGCCAGCACGGCGATCACAAAGCTGTCCTCTATCTTATAGGTGGTGACAGAAGAGGCTTTCGACGTGACCCCCAAGACCTCAATGAAGAAAGAAGTGTGTTTTGTGGTGATGAGCAATCAGCTATTTATCTTTGAATCAAGCCTGACCACAGCCCATCTTTTCATCTTAGAAGAGCTTCCACATTATTCACTCCCCCACCCAACCTATAACGTGTTAAACTCCTCACTGATAAGTACACCCTAAACTAGAAATGATGTTTCCCAATGGTATTGTGACCTTATTCTCCTGCAGTTTAAATTAACCTCACAAAATGTAACAGTTTGGCCAGTCGTGGGATGCCCTGCAGCCATACCTGATTTGGGGTTGTGAATCCAGGCCTTTCTATCTTGCAGGAATCCAAGGCCTTTACTTTGATCACTTTGTCTTGCTGAGCCTGGTAGGTCACTTTGCAATCCCCAGAGATATCTACCTAGAAAGGAAAGTGAGCAGAGAATATTTGGGAACCACAGATGGCTCACTTGAATTCCAGCAGAAAGTGCCGTGACAGCTGGTCCCTGGTAGGCCCTGCGGCCTTTTGTCCCCGCTAACGAGATAGGAACACAGGAGAGGACACTGCGTCCCCCCCCCCCCACAAGCTTGGGCCCTCCCTCCTCTGTGGCCGGAGAGCTCCTTGCTGATACCCTGATTGCCCCATGAATGATGACGGTCTCCTACTTCACCCTAACGTGTAAGAACTGGACAGATTCTCTGGCCAGAACCAGTGTGTACTCTGACTTAACCACATTAGAAATTCTTAGCATACTTAGACTTCTTAGCGCAGTAGCTCTGCATCACAGCAACAACTCTTGGAGTGCAACAAAACGTGCTGATCTGAGCCCCCGCCGTGCCCCCACCCCACCGCGTCAGCCTGCACCGGCCCACACCAGGAGACAGAGGCACACCCGGAGTCGGCCTGCTTGGCCACCAGGGTGGCTCCGAGGAAGGGCCATCTCTAGGCTTCTCTAGTTTTACCCTCGCTTTCTTCATCTATAATTCGAAGGGCTTGCATAGAACAGTGGTTCTCCAAACTGACAAGGCCCCAGGCGCAGGGAGTCGATGTTTTAACGAGCCTGGGTGTGACTCAGTGTTCTGCAGTTTCCTTCACACACCAATCCTATGCCCCTTTGTCCTGCCTTTGGGTAATTAAACGTTGGGAGAAAGGGCAAGTAGTTTCCTGTGTAAATGAGACCTGACCCCCACTCCCCTCCACTGCGCACTGCCAGAGCAGGAGTGCGTTTGCAGAGGTTCCACCAGCAGGAACCAGGATGAACGATTCCGGCGACTCTCTCAACAAATGCAGTTCTGGGTCCTTGATGATTTTGACTCGTACCTCATTGGTGTTCCCAGAGGTCAGCTGCATCTGAAACAGGCTGGCCAGGCCTCTCTTGAGATTCTCAATGGCCACGGGCTCATTCGGATATGCGTAGTATTCTTTCACCTGGGGGGTAACAGACACAAATGAAGCAAAACGGCGTTACTCCTCAGCCCTGGTGAAGCAAGAGGCGGAAAGGGTCAGATCCCCTCCCTGTCCATTCTGGGAGCAAGGGACCTGGTACTCCAGAGCCGGGATGTCTTGTCTTTTCTTTTTTGCAAAAGGAAGCTACTTAAATTTCAAGCAAGCGAGACATGGGGACACGGGGTGTCGGGGGCTGATAACGGGGCGGGGCGGGCGGGGGTGCGTGCGGGTCCTGTGACAGCAAGGGCTGCCTGAGGAGGAACATTCCCGTAGAATGTGTCATGTGGTCACTCCCCCAACCCTGCCTGAAACAAAACTACCCACGTTTTAAAGTGGAAGCCAAGAAACGGGTGCTTGGGAGAGAATGGCGGCAGCACCCCAGGGCAAGGCAGTCCGGCCGGTGAAGGGAAGGACTCTGGGTCTCCTCCCTTTCAGGAGCCACAGGGACACGTTCTCTGCAAACACATGGGGATTGCCGTCTCCAGACAGGACGCGTCAGACACGGGTGACCGGGCTGCTTTGGCCCAGGGGCAGGCAGGAGGGCCGAGGGCGGGCCCGAGACCCAGGGCATTTGTTGGTGAGTCTTAGGAACTTCAGACAGTGAGGGCGCCGTTAAGGGGGGAGTGACATGTGCTGTGTTCTGCGTCGTCATGTTCCTTCCAGGCCCACAACGTGCCTCAACTATTTATAAGGTTTGACCTAAACTGTCTGGAAAGCCAGCTGCCAGGTGTCAGCCTGGGCTCTGCACACGGGCCTGCCTCGCTTCACCGGGCGAGGACCCACCTGCGCCCTGACCCCAGGTCCCTGAGAAGACATGGCGAGGAACGCTGTGTTTCCTGGTGGGCCACTCAGTTACACTGTAGCATGAGAGAATGTTTCTCTCCCTAGAATTAGGAAAGTAGACAAGTCTCCCTAAAATCTGCTGCCTTGGGTAGAGCAGCGAGCTCCGAGTCAGGCCGTGCTATCTCTGCGCTAGCTGGATGGCAGGACAGGACCAGGCGGCTGCTGAGAGCTTAAAATAATAGTAACACCGAGGTCAGAGCACTGTAGTCAGGCCACGTGGCTGTCAAGCAGCGACCTTAATTCATCATTTCACAACAGGCACTAAGTTTTATTACTTCGGGCCATAAAGCTGATTACTTCATTCTGCACCGGCATGAGTTCTGAATGCTCAGGAGCACAGGACTTTTATCTTACCCCAGCCCCAGAGCTTCCTGCTTACAAACCCAGCCTTAGCTCTAACCCCAGGAAACCAGCACAGAGGACAGCTGGGGGTCAGGCGGCAGATCACACTTCTGAGGACCTGGACCTCTTGGAAGCAGTAGAGGCCATCCACAGTTTTCCCTTAGGAAGGAAAGCTCCAATACGTTCCCGTACCCTAGATATTCTTGAAGAGTAAGAGACGGCAAAAAGCCATGAGCTGGTCACACAGCGACCAGAATGTCACCTTCCTCGTGCTGTGGTGTTATCCCTCCCAGCAGCCCCGGTGCACCTGTGAGATACAGTCAGATCTGCCTCACGTGAGATGGCCAGAGAAGCAACGGGCTAGGTCAGGAGGCCTCAGGGCCCCGCACCTCCTTGGGAGGCTCAGAGGGTGGAAGGGGCCACACAGCCACACTCAGCAAGCAAGTCGGTGCCCACAAATCACACACACACACACACACACACACACACACACACGCCAGCTCAGCAGGCCTGCGGGTAACACAATGAGCACAGGCAGACATGGGAATCTGTAATCCTCCAGTCAGCTGGACTGGCCTTCCGGTCAGCTGGAAAGCGCCCACGCCACAGCTGAGCATCCTTGGTTGTCCCCGTTAACCCGTCCTGACTGGCAGACAAACCAGGGCCCCAGCAGCGTCTACAGGGGACACGGGCGTGTGGGGACACGGGTGTGCGGGGAGTTCTTGTCTATGGCAACGGTCTCTGTCGCAACAGAAACACGGGCCTTCGGCAGAGTGAGGGCAGGACAAGCCACGCGGACTGGCGAGGGCCGTGGACATCTCAGGGATGTCAGGGCAGGCCCAATTTGCTCCTGGGCTAGGAAAAAACTGTGTAAGAAAACTGCCAGTCAGCAGCCCCGCCTCTCCTTCCTACGGTTTCTCTTTGGAAGCCAAAATAGCTTAAACAATGCTGGTTTCCGGCAGTGACGTGTCTGAGAATTCCACATGGCTTCTGGGTCTCCAGGGTCACGTCTGACAGATACTTTATCGTGTAACTGAAAGATACCAGGGGTACTTTGACCCGTGGCTTGAGGAAGTCACCAGCAGTCACAGGCCCTGGACCCCGCAGCAGGGACTCCTGATGTGGCAGGTCCGCCCCAGCCTTTGGACGGGGAAGGCGTCCAGCTCTGTGTGTAACCGAAGACTTTGTCCTCGAGCACTGCCTAAGGGGCTGTAAACCACCAGTTGTCATTTAGATTATGAACGTCATTAATATTTTATGGGCTCAAGTGTCTTGCCACATTGGAAGGCCAGAGAAGAAATATCACTTTTTCGTGCTCCAAACAAAGTTGTGTCCTGTGCAAGTCAGTGATTTAATAGCTGAGGTGAAGAGTGAAATAGGAGCACGCCAGGCAGCCACAGACGCGGCCTTTCACCAAGCCCTGTGCGCCGGACACGGTGTAACACGTGGTTCCCAGCAAAGACTGAGGTCAGACCCTCCGTTTTGACCCCAGCTCCACACCTGGCGGCTGGAAGCGGCCACTAAGCCAGCCCTTCACTTTCTCACATCTGTCACCAGAAACGTCCAGGCAGGACAAGGCTCCAGGCCCGCTGGGGAGCAAGGGCAGGTAGGGCAAGAGGGGAAGCAGAGGGAGAGGCTGGAACAGAGCGAGGACGGCGTGTCCTCTCCCTGAACCACCATCCCGGTGAGCACAGGCGGCCTGCTGGCCGGGGCGCAGGTGCTGAGGCTCTGAGGGGGGCAGTCCCCCAGGGCGGGGCTTGTCCAGTCCCCGGGCCTGCAGCGTCATCCGCCTTCCTACCCCCTCCTAATTGGACCAGGAACGCAGCTCTTAATAATGCTTCTCACCCGAAAACACATACTTGTTTCTAACCAAGACTTTCATGAAATTAGGGAACCAGAATGGCTCTAGAAATAATTCAATGCCTTGATCTATTTGTACATATAATTTGTGAAACCCTCTATATCGATTTTTGAAAAAACACCTCCTGCCACACGGGTGGTGACCACGCAGTGGCCTCGATGCCGCAGGAGGGAAGCTCCATGGAGCAGGCGGGGGGGGGCAGGGCGGGGCAGGGCAGGGCACTCACCTTTCCATGCACCAGGTGGAGGAGCACTGGCCTCTGCAGAGCCTCCAAGTTTTCCTTCCCTATGATCTTAGGGGGCTTCTTCCCTTTAAAGATGCTCTTGTCGCCTCTCTGCTGATTCACGTTCTCGACATTGACATCCGTGATCTGGATCATGGACAGAAACCTGTGAGGGATGAGTCCCGTCCGGCCCTGCCCGACCCTCTCAGGAAATAGACAGGCGCTCCATTGCCAGGGCCCCGCACACCCCACAGACTCGGCCACGAGCTTGGCAGAATGGAGAAGGCGCCAAACGTGATGGCTTTGAGTTGGGTACAAACACCACTAAGGAAGACTGACTGGGGCCCTGCCGCCTGCACCCCTGTCTGGGAGGCGAGTGCTCCCCATCGTGTGCCCCCTGCACGGGAGAGCAAGGCACGTCGCTGAGGAGGAGGCCGCGGCGTTTCTGCAGCGCAGCTTCCCGCGCCATTGAGAAGCGGCTCCGAGGTGCACACGCGGCTGAGCCAGGCGGGAAACACCTTGGCTAGGAGGGACCAGGAGCCGCACCGTGGGGCACCCCCGCTGCTCCCTGTGAGCTCGCAAGAGGTGCACCCCCAGCACAGTGTAGAACAACCCCCTTTACTGGGCATCTGCTGCCCTTAGGTTCTGGAAAAGCAACGTGAGGCCACCGCATA
This sequence comes from Talpa europaea, assembly GCF_964194135.1. Classification (NCBI taxonomy): domain Eukaryota; kingdom Metazoa; phylum Chordata; class Mammalia; order Eulipotyphla; family Talpidae; genus Talpa; species Talpa europaea. Next base: position 409,090 of record NC_140080.1, on the reverse strand, counting down.
AGCTGAAGAGGCCCCAGGGCCAGCTGACGACGTCCTTTCTCAACACACAGGCCTCGCCTCGGCCCGACCCACCCTCCCGTTTCTCCTCAGGGGGAGCACGGCCTGGGGCCCCTCCTTGGTGCTAGGCCACCCTCACAGCAATAACTGGGGAGTGCTGGGGGCCCAGCCGCCCCTTCACCCCCTCTTCACACGGCGCGGACTTCAGGTGAGGGCACCCCTGAAGACAGAGCGGGACCCCGCACTCCAGCCACTCTCCAGGGCGCCTGCTCTGCCCGCGCGGCTTGCAAAGGCCTCCGCTCTCGTGGCCAGCACGCGCTCCCGAGCCACACGCCTGCTCGCTCGAGGGACAGGCCACAGCGGGCAGGGCCACGGCCCCGCACAGGGCTATCCCGGTGCCCCCCCAAGGCCAGCCGCGCGCGCGCAGGTGCCCACCGAGATCTGGATCAGCTGGTCGTCATCCCCGTCCGGGTTCCGCCACAGCAGGACCACGTCCACGCTGGAAGAAAGCCGGTAGCCCACGACGTTGTGACCCTTCCCCCGATCGAGGTAAACCTCGGTGGCGTAGGAGAGCTTGTACAGGCGGTCGTTGTTCAGCGAGAGGCCCGTCGTGTGCCCTGCGCGAAGAGGGGGGCAGGGTCAGGCCGGGCCGTGGCCCCGAGCCCTAAAACCTCTGCCTGGTGAGAGATGCTTCGACTTCATCTGCTCAGAGCAGCCGCTGGAGGAGCAGCGACAGCAGCGACAGTCACCAACGACCCCGGAAGCTTCCCTTTCCCAAACTTCAGCTGGGGATTCCAGTCAGCGACCAGGGCGGGACAGGCCCCGGCTGAACCGTGGCACTTCAGAGAAATAGCACTTGCGGCTTTTCAGAACATGGATGTGACTTCTCCCCTCCGCCCAGCTTCTTGAGCTATAATGAATATGCTCTCAAGTGGACGCTGTACCAGGAATTCCTTGATAAAATTAACCTAAGCTATTTGCAATGAACATATTAGTAAAATGCACAGATCGATACCAAAGGAATTGTAGGGGTCAGAAGGCGGTTCCTTACTTTGCATATTTTGAATACTTAAGAATTTCCTTCCAATGTAACTTCTTGTATTAATATAATTAGCAAAGTTTCAGGACAAGGGAACACCTTGAGGCTACACACATGCAAATTTCAATGGACTGTTCCTGAAGAAAATCACGTTTTCCTACAGAGCACCTTAGCATGGGCTTAATCCGGCAGGGACAGTTTAATGCCAAAATAAACAAGTCAGTCCTGGGAGCCGAGAAAATTGAGTCCGCACACTCGCTTCAGCTGAACTTAATGCACAGGAAAGGAGCAGAATCAAGGATTCCCGGAGATGGAGCTCTTGGTCATGCAAGCTCCTGTTCATCGTGTCTGACTGTGGCCCCAGGACACAGTGAAAGGCCCCCGGTGTGCACAGATGGTGCCGTGCAGGGGCGCCGGTGTCCCTGGAGCTGGGGGGGGGGGGGTGTGCGCCTGGTGACAGGGACTGCGATGCATTCCCTTGGGAAACCTGTCTGTGGAGCAGGGCAGGAAAGGCACCGAGGAGAAAGGCAGCGAAATGACCTTGCAAAAGTGACCCTTAAGGAAAGCCCTGACAGCCTGGACACGTCCCGTCCCCACCGCCCCTGCCCGGGAGCGCAGGTGAAACGCGTGGGCCCCAGCAGGCTGCTCGAGCTGCAGCATGTAGTCCTACATGACTCCTCACAGAACTGGGGTGCAAACTGTCATTAGTCTTGTTCTTCAGGCGAGGGAGCCAAGAGCACTGGGCCCTGCCGAGGGGGCTCGGGGTCACATTCCCACCCACACCGGCACCTCTGAAGCTGAGCTTCATTCTTGTCCACACCAAAGGGGTGAGGTAGGAAGTGACTCGTCCACGCCCCGGGGACGGGGTGGGGCCCTCCGGGCTGGGGGCCCATGGCGGGTGGCCCTCGTCCCGGCTCTGGCTACAGCACTCAGGCAAAATTTCTCCCTCTCTGGAGTTTACATTTAAATGAGGAGATGGGTGATAAGAAGGCAAGGAGAGAAGCAAGTGATGTGGCATGTCCGAGGTGGCAACAGGAGAAATGAAGCAGAGAAGGAAATGGGGGTGCTGAGGGGAAGCCGTGAGCAGAAAATGTAGGAGAAGGTTCTGGGCCGGCTGCACGTGGCCTGCGGGAGGCGCCTCCCGCCTCCAGCAAGTGCAAAGGCCCTGAGGAGACCCGGAGTTCTGCTGAGCAGCAGCAGGAAGGCCAGAGAAGCTGACCTGCAGCCGGCGGGAGACACTCGGAGAAGGAAGGCCAGGAGGTGACAGCGGGGAGGCTGGGGGGACACTGAGTGAGGTGGGCAGCCTCTGTAAGTTTTGGGGTGAGATGGTACATGTCCGTCGAGGAAAAAGGCAAGGAGCCTACGGGACTGGAGAGCCGGGAGAGGGCGTGGGGGTGGCGCCGAGTGTGCACGCCCGGGGCAGGCTGTGTCCGAGCACCAAGTCAGGCAGAACTTGAGAGACTCACGAGGCGGAAGCCAGAAAAGCCCTTGGAGGGGCCGTCTGTGCCCCTTCAGGCCGCCCCAGCTCTTCTGCACTGTAACTGGGGGCCCGGCCCGGGTTCAAGCCCTGGCTCTCTGGACAGGACTGATCTTTTGGCCAGAGAGGCCTCCTGTTTATGGCCCGGGGCAGAGGAAACGCCTGCCATCTTATCTGATCCCGAGCAGTTCTGGGAGGTGAGCACAAGGGCAACCAGGACACCCCGACTCTGTACTCACCCCACATGGCAGGTATGGCCCAGAGCTCGACCTCTTCCTGCCCCCCCACACTGAAAGCCAAGCTCTGTGGGGGCTCGTGGGGGCCCCCCAAGGACGGGGCTGAGCGTCTGTGGGACAACAGCCTCTCTGGCATTCCAGAGCTCTCCAAGCTGCCACCGTTCATTTTTCTCTTAATTTAATTTCCTGGTCGGGCCTCCCCTGGTGGCACAGGCGGTTGAGCGCCACACTGTGCAGCTGAACGCAACCTCTGCAGCGTGGGTTTGATCCCAGCCGGCCGGCGAGGGTCCCACATGGCGCGGCAGACCTCTCCGGTCTCCCCGCTGCTCCTGTCAGCAGTGTTATCTCGTCAGTCTGCCTGTTCTGCTCCCCGCTCTGTCTCTGGTGAATCCTCTCACCCTCCCGCGCATCTGGCCTGTACCCTGGTTCTTGTATAAATAAATAAATCTTTTTTAAAAATTTAATTTCCTGATCAAGAGAATGTGAAAGGGGAAAATACATGCACGATCCGTTCTTGAAAGCTTGGAAGTGAGAAGCACAGGGAGACACAGCTCGTTCCAGAACTTGTCCCGCGCTCTCCGCAGGGGTGGGCAGGCGGCCATGCCACGGGTGCCCCCTCCAGGACCCACGGCCTCTGGTTATCCAGAGACCTGGTGCCTCCTGTTCCTAGTGTTGCTGAATTTCTTTCTCAGAGTGCTGCCTTCCAGTCTCCTCTCAGGCCCAGCCTTGCTCTCAGCCAGCCTGGGCACTTGCTAAACAGCTGCTTTTATAACTAAATTTGAGATGAGTTTTGTGATCCCCAAATTTGCGATGGCCTGATTTTAGACATGGCACAAGCCGCTTGCCTGCTAAATGTCAGTCATTACAGAGAGCAGGAGAGCCAGTGAAATCAGGGCACTGTAATAAAGAGGCTCGTGCCATCCAGCTGGCAAGGACAGTCACTATTTATGACACTTGGCACAAGCAGCTTGGGTCACGAAGGTAACGACACTTAGGCCTTTGGGCCCTCACTTGCGCGGGCTCCCTCCAAGATGCTGGAGCGTGTAGCTACGCCACATCTTTTTTCATGACATTTGAAAAGTCAGATCTTTTGATCCCTGAATTTCCTAAGTTTCAGGTGCTAAAAGTCCGGATCTGCCCCTGAGTTTGCATACACCAAATGGCAGCTTCTGTGACATTCTAAGCCAGAGTTCCTGGGTGTTACCACTGTGTCTGTGCGATGTGCACACGTTTAAATCTTTATAAGTGCCCGTGTTTGAAAGTATCAAGATATCCAATTTTCTCACTAAAATAGGAGAGAAAGAGAAGCCACAGAAACTACTATATCTCATTAAAATCGTGGCATAAAGTGTGATATTATAGTGCGCACATCACTCATATTTCAAAGACTTAACAGTTTATTTGACAGGTAATAAATTTAGTCAGGTCTCTATATAATGGTTCTCGATCAGATGTAATTTAGAGAACTTTACGTTTTACTCATCAAAAATTTTTTTCATCCAAGTAAGGGGTGTATCTTTAAATAGGAAACATTTTAGAAAGTAATGAACAGCATCATCTTTATTTCAAGAATCTAAAGTGTGACTTGCTTGTGTGAAATAATTTCAGTTTGGCCCTCCATTTATTGTTTCAATAACTGTGATTGTCTTTTTTTCATTGCAAAAAAAAAAATCTTGAGCCACTATTTACTTCAATCATTAAAGCCACAATTATCCCAAAAGGTTTCAGAAGTTTACAGACTGAACTGTTTTATATTAGAGCCCAGAGCCATTAAACTGAAGCCTGTCACACTAAGTCATGTGTGAGACCAGTTGGCCTAGGCAACGTGTCTTCTTAAGATACTTTAAAAGAGGGACTTTTGTAAGCACAACACTCAGAACACCCAGGAGTGTACAACCTTGCTGATTCAAAACCCAACTCCACATTCATATGTTTCAGGCGGTGTTTTAAAACCGTAGTCATGAAATGCTTTCTATGAACAAAATCATAATTATCTGGCAAATCACATGGGTTTCTCATTGGTCCTAATTCTTTTTGATGTCACACTGCTGAGCAGCTAGAAGGCCATTTAAGAACTGTTTTTTTCAAATCCCCTCTTATACAAAGGACCTGCATTCAGTGAGTGCCCAGCAGCAGCGGAGAGCAGAAGCTGCCAGCCTTTTCCTCTCTTTTAGAAACAGACCATGCGTGAGAAGTGTAAGCAGAGCGCGCTAGTGGAAGGGATGAAAAGTAAGTGTAGGAGTTTGCATGTTACACTCTACCCCGGTGATGCCTTCAACGTTCCCAAGTTACCTAGATTAAAGATGGTTTAGCTAGGAGCTCTTACACACATGTGCGCGCGCACACACACACACTCTCTCTCTCTCTCTCTCTCTCTCTCTCTCTCTCTCTCTTTCTCTCACTGCCTAAAATTCAAGACTGGCAGAGGGCAACACGAGCTTACCTTTCACAGAAGCCGAGTAGGAAGAGATGAAGCAGAGAAAAAGCACAGCCAGGAGGATCATGTCGCCCGCTCTGCTGTGCCCGGCGCCCGGCTGGGAGTCCCGAGAAGCGGCCTCTGGCAGCGCCAGGCAGGGAGTGACCCTCCTCCGAACCTGCAACAATAATGTTTATCTTCGGCGAAGGTCAGATTCCAAACTCCAAAATCAGGACCTAAGTTCAGCGGAGGGCTCGCTGTTAATGATTAAGCTTAGGTGGGCTGTCGCTTCCAGCCTCGACGGCCAGCGCGGCCTTCCCCGGGGGGCGGCAAGGGCTCCCCGCTCCGCCAACTGTGGCTGTGCCCAGTGTGGCGGGGGTCCTCTTGGGGTTTCTTTCCATCATGTGTGCACGCTTATAAAAATATCGCTCTGAATCGTAGGGTGTAAATTACACTTTCTAAGTGGTCCCGCCACCAGTGACTTCAAAGTAATGTTAACTAGCAAGTTCCTCTCTGAAACCCGGACGATCCTCCTCCTCGGCGAAGCAAAATCGTGTTGCAGCGGATCATCTCCCAGTGACACGCCAGCCTTCAATGCAGTGGCCAGCAGTGGACAGCACCTAAATCTACCAGGGACTCTCACCCAAGCCCCCAGAGACGGGAAGGAGTCCCCCACTTTTCTTCCCAAACCCCATTTCTAGGAAGAAATCCAGAGGGGGATTGCGGGTCTTCACCTAGGAAACGGCTCCAGAATTAAACTCCCTTTCATGGCTGAGGCCACTCTCACCAAATTGACCTTGTCCTTGGAAAGTCTTGGAGAGACCTGCCGTGAGCGCAACCTGTTCAGACGCGGCGGTTGGGGGCCATGTGGGGATGTTCGGGCAAAGGAGGGAGTAAGTCCCGGGGAAGGTCTCTTGGATGAACTAGAAAACACTTCTTAAGTCCACCCTCATAGCTCTCAGAGCCCTTTTCTAGAATCCTGAACTTAAGCTTAGATCTTCAGCCAACCTGAGAGGGTCCTACAATGAAATATGAAAGTTCAGAATTTCCAGTGTTAAACGTATGTCCTCCAGAAAGTATTTCTATATAAAGCCATGTTGGCTGATCACCTGTAAATACTCATTTAGGAGCCAGCAGAGTCGTGTTGCACTCTGACAGCTGTCCACCGCGTGTCCATCGGAGGCCCCGGTTGCACAGACCTTTAAGATCTGCGGTCAGACCGTGCGGTGCACGATACGTGTCTCCTCGGGTAAAGTCCCACTCTGGTCAGGTGTTTACCAGAGTCCAGTCGATAAAAGGCCGATCCCGATGGCCTCATAAAATAAGCGCCCTCCATGCTAGCATTTGCTTCCTGTTACAAAGCTCCCTTGAGTCACTGCGTTAAGTCGTCGTTTCAACACGGGATGTTCAGTAAGGTTGCCTCTGTGGGTAATAAACATCACCCTTCCGGGTGTGCTTTGATAACATTGTCCTTTTACGAAGAAATCTGAAAGACCTGAGATGGTCTCACCAGGGGTGAAAGAAGAAAGCCAGTCTCTTGCCACGTTCAGTGACGTCTCGGGCCCATTCTCTGTCGGGCAAGTGGAGCAGCCCTTGTCCGGCACGTGCCGGGACAACCTCCCCAACGCACCACACGCTGTGTGAAGCAGGACAGAGCTGCACCTCTGGGGCGACGGCTGTGCACGGTACACTCCGCCCAGGCACTTGGCACGTCTCATAGTCCGTCCCAACCATCACCTTACGTATTAGAAAAATGAGGCTCAGATTTAGTACAATAATTTGAGGAGTAGCGAAAAACAAACCTTGAAACCTAGACCCAATATTCTCCTTGATTAAAGATGCTAGGGCTGGGCTGTGGGCAAGCCATTTCTCATGGAGGACACAGCATGATGAACCGGGCCCGGCTGGACGGGTCACCCCGGTTCTGAATGAGCCCAACCGAGCACTGGATCCCTGGGGGTGAATGGTCCACCGTGAACACCGGGAGGTGCTCACTTGCGTTCACCAGTTCAAAGTCAAATGATAGGGTTGCAAACACTGCTATGGCAATGAAACCCCGCAGGCAGTACCTGTGCCGCGGAACATTGGCTACACTTTTTGCAGCAATAAACAGGAGACTGTGCAACAACGATGGATGAGGAATTCCAAAGTACAACTGTGTCTCTACCGAGTATCAGAGGTTGTTAAGTTAGCTCCTTTTCCGAGATTAGCAGACAAATGAACTTCACCCCACTAGAGGCCGGAAGGAAATGTATCACCCTACTGCGTCCACACACAGGAAGCCACATATATGCTCGGCAGAGCCGGGGAAATGTCCTACAGCATCAGGACGCTCTACTGTCTCCTCAGAGAAGCCTGGCATCACTGGGAAAGATCTGTTTTAGAGAGACACTTCAATCTATCCCTGAGCGGCAACACTAACGTTTAATAGTATTTTTAATGCCGCGAGGGAAAGCAGGCAGAGAATTTGAGAACGCTTGCGATCATACCTTGTTTAAGAAATCTATACATCTGTATGTGATAGAAAGAGAATTAGAAGATAGTCACTGAAATATCAATCAGTATCTCTAGGAGACGGGGTTATGGTGGGCTTGTGTTTATATTGTTTTTGCCATTACATTTTCTCACATTCTACAATATGCTTAATATAATTTTATTGGTTATAGATTTGGATTTACAGAACATTACGAGGACAGGAGAGAGAGATTTCCCATATAACCTATACTGTCGGCCTTATTATTACCTTAAATTACCGTGGTAGATGTCGTTCTATTAAATCAGTATTATTATGTCAAGAAAACCCCATATTTAATTTTTTCAGTTTAAAAAACTTTCCTTTATTTACTTTTCCTTAGTTTTTAATCTAATTTCTTCTGTCCCAAGGGCACCTCCAGGCCACACGCAGGTGGTGTATTTGTAAGCGTGCCTTGGCTGTGACTGTGCCTCTGCTTTTCCCCATTTGTGGTAAGCTGGACAGTTCTGAAGTGCTGTGTGGGGTCAGGATTGTGTGTAGCGCCCCCCTGGGGTTTGCAGCGTGGGTCCCAGGACATGACTGGGGTGAGGCGATGGGAGGCATCTTAGGGCGCCCACTGCCAGCCAGCATGACTGTCACAGGGGCCGGTGACCCTGCACCCCCAGCTGCCAGGGCCTGCCCTACAGCGGCTCTCTTCCTAGCCCCCTCCAGTTCGCTGGAGGAAGCCTCGCCACCTCAGCAGCCACCTCAGCACCAGGAGTGACGGTCCTCGCTGAGGCCGGGGCAGCTACTGAAGTTCCGTGAAGCTCCCCCGCATGAGAGACTTGTCTCTCCTGACCATCGACACATCACGTAGGTCCGAAGATTCATAAAGGTTTAACTTGTTTCTACGGTTGTTCAGCTTTGGTCACTGGGGTCCTTGTGCTGGCTCCATCTTCCTTGGACGTGCCTCTTCCGTGTGTTCAACTGTTTCCTTCCATTTCTGGCAGCAGGCGCCCCAGGCTCAGTCTGGGTGTTTCCCGCAATCCCAGAAGCAGGCCTAGGTCAAAGGCGCGCGGTTCCTTTCAGCGGAGGGTGGATTAGGAACCAAGAAGCGGGCACAGGGGTGCTGACCCTACACCACCAGGCCTCTGCGCGCTTCCCACTGCTCCTCGCCACGGGGCGTGGCCTGCTGGGTGTGCTCCACTCTCAGCTTTGAGCTGGGTAAGAATTCTGTTACGTTGTCGCTACAACCTAGATGCCTTGCTGCTCTTGGGTGTGATGTCCTAGAGGCTGTCTTTACGAGGCGTTCACACTACTCTGCGTGCAGAGGCCTTTCTAGAGCCTTTAATAGTCATTCATGTATTCTGTGGGGTGCTGGGAGGAGAGGCGCTTTTTTAGGTGGTTTTTAGACTTTTTCTATATTTTCGAAGTCCATCAAAATGTAATTTGAAATGATGACAGATGACAGATGACTTCTGCCTTTTAGCTACCATTTAAACATTAAAAAATATGAGTTCCTTCATACCTCAACATCATAAAGGCCATCTATGACAAGCCAACAGCCAGTATCATTCTCAATGGTGAAAAGCTGAAAGCAATTCCATTAAGATCTGGAACAAGACAAGGATGTCCACTCTCACCACTGCTTTTCAATATAATACTGGAAGTCCTAGCCAGGGCAATAAGACAAGAGAAAGACATCCAAGGAATCCAAATAGGAAAAGAAGAAGTCAAACTATCACTATTTGCAGACGATATGATATTATACATAGAGAACCCCAAAAACTCCACAGAAAAGCTAATTCAACTCATCAATCAGTTCAGTAAAGTGGCAGGATACAAAATCAACACGCAAAAGTCAGTAGCCTTCCTATACACAAACAATAAATCTGAAGAAGAAGAAATCAAAAAAACCATCCCTTTTTTTATTGAAACAAAAAAAATCAAATATTTGGGAATAAATCTAACAAAAGAGGTAAAGGACCTATACAAAGAAAACTATAAAACACTGTTAAAAGAAATAGAAGAAGACACAAAGAAATGGAAAGACATCCCCAGCTCATGGATTGGAAGAATAAACATTATTAAAATGGCCATCCTACCAAAAGCAATATACAGATTCAATGCTATTCCAATCAAAATCTCAATGGCATTCTTCAAAGAAATAGAACAATCATTGATGAAATTCATATGGAATCACAAAAAACCCGGAATAGCCAAAGCTCTCCTGAAAAAAAAAGAAGGGAATGGAGGCATCACACTCCCAGACTTCAAACTATACTACAAAGCCATAATCATCAAAACTGCATGGTAGGGCCTCCCTGGTGGCGCAGCAGTTGAGCGCTGGGTTGTGAAGCTGCCCGCAGCCTCTGCAGCGCCAGTTCGATCCCCGGCTGCTCCCCGCCCACCGGAGGAGGGTCCCACATGGCGCGCAGACCTCTCCTGCCGCCCGCTGCTCCCCTCAGCAGTGGACTTCAGTCATTCTGCCTGTTCTGCTCCCCGCTCTGGCTCTGGTGAATTCTGTCACCCTCCCGCGCTCCTGACTGTACCCAGTGCTTGTATAAATAAATAAATAAACAAATAAATCTTAAATAAATAAATAAAACAATTCACTATTAAAAAAAAAAACTGCATGGTATTGGAACAAGAACAGACATACAGACCAATGGAATCGAATAGAAAATCCAGAAATAAACCCACAGATTTATGGTCAACTAATCTTTGACAAAGGAGCAAAGACTATGCATTGGAGCAAAGAAAGTTTGTTCAATAAATGGTGCTGGGAAAACTGGGTCGCTACATGCAAAAGAATGAAGCTTGACCACTACCTCACACCATACACAAAAATCAACTCAAAATGGATTAAAGAACTAGACATAAGACCTGAAACCATAAAATATATAGAAGGAAATATAGGCGAAACACTACGTGATTTGCACATCAAAGACATCTTTACAGACACATCACCCAAAGCAGTGATAGTGAAGGCAAAGATCAACAGCTGGGACTACATCAAATTAAAGAGCTTCTGCACAGCAAAAGAGACAATAACAAAAACAAAGAGAAACCCCACCAACTGGGAGAACATTTTTGCACCCAACACTAATGATAAAGGACTGATCACAAAAATCTGCAAAGAGCTGATGAGACTCAACAACAACAAAGAAAATAATCCAGTCAAAAAATGGGCAGAAGAGCTAAAAAGAAACTTCTCTGAAGAGGAAATGCAAATGGCCAACAGGCATATGAAAAAATGTTCAACATCACTTGTCATCAGGGAAATGCAAATCAAAACTACCATGAGATACCATCTCACACCAGTGAGAATGGCACATATTAAAAAAACGAGCAACAACAAATGCTGGCGAGGGTGTGGAGAAAAAGGAACTCTTCTGCACTGTTGGTGGGAGTGCAAACTGGTCCAACCACTGTGGAGAGCTGTGTGGAGATTTCTGGACCTACTAAACATAGAGCTTCCATATGATCCAGCAATTCCACTCCTTGGTATTTACCCAAAGGAAACAGAAACATCAATTCCAAAGAGCACCTGCACCCCTATGTTTATAGCAGCACTGTTTACAATAGCTAAGCTTTGGAAACAACCCAAATGCCCAAAAATAGATGACTGGATCAAGAAGATGTGGTACATCTACACCATGGAATATTACTCAGCATTCAAAAAAGATAAACACATGCAGTTTGCAGCAACATGGATGGCGCTGGAAGGGATCATGCTCAGCGAAATAAGCCAAAAAGAAAAAGAAAAATACCGGATGGTCTCACTCATAGCAGGAATCTAGAAAACCTAAATAAGGGACCAGGAAAATGAATAACTATAAGAAAGTGAAAATCAAAATCAACAAAAAACTATGAACCAGAGACACTTTTAGGGGGGCGGGGGCGGGAGGGGAGGGATTGGGGTCAGAATGGGGGGGGCTGCAATTTATGGGGAATATAAAAATAAAATTTACTATTTAAAAAAAAAAATATGAGTTCCTTCTTCGGCTTTCTTAGCCTGAGCGTAATGCCCTTCCGAGCGCTACTCCAGCCGCACCCGCCGCACGCGGACATGCTGGAGGGCACGACCCGCGTGCGCAGACGCGGCAGTGCCGGGCTTCAAAGAGTGGCATTTGTGGTGATTGTCCAATGTTTTCAGACCAAACCTTTGGGGGGATTCATAATTGTGTTTATTACCACATTTCTGGGCCCTAGAATTTGGATTTTATCTGTAGCTCCCTTCTCACTCACTCTACAATTTACAGTCCCATTTAACAAAGTGGCCGCCAGTTGCCTGACTGTGGTATCAAGGCATGTTCTGTTTCGCCAGCAAAAAATTTAAAAACCAACAAAGTAGTTACCAATACTTAAAAAAAAAAATGAGCTTTCAAATAAAACTCCAGATTTATGGCTGCTATAAAAAACTTTGAGATCTGCCATCCGGAGGGGCAGGCTCCTCCCCGAGCCTGTACGGTGACCAACCGAAGGTGCTCTCAGGCTGGGACATTTTCCCCAGACAGCAACTCTCCTCTGCTACCCTCCTGTCCTCCTGGACATTTAAATCTGTAACCCAAGGACTAGTATCATTTTGACTTCGGCTCTTCTGTTGGCTTACACTACCAAGTCTGTGCTGATGACTTCTACACCTGTTTCCATGTAGACACAAGGATCCAGGTATTCAAAATCAAACCTGTTTCAAATTCTAATTTTCCCCCACTGTTTCTGTTCACCCAGTTAACAGAATGATGTTGCTACAGCGGTCCAGACCAAAAAAAAAAAACCCTTAGGGTTATTCTTACTCCTTCTTCCTTATCCCACCACAGCTTTTCAGTCATGCGCCAAACTAAGACATGACCAATATTTTAAAATCTTTGCCTTCTCGATATCTGGAAAACTCCTTACTTCCCGAGATGAAGCCAAGGTAGGACGTCTCTGAGGCTGTGTCCCTGCCCCAGTGCCAGGCACTGGTTCCTTCCCAGGCAGAAGTACCTCACATGCCGTATGGCATTTATCGCCCCTGGCTCTCGCACTAACTAGGGATTTCTAGCACAGACACCGTGACTTAGTCATCTTTGTAGCAACAATACCAAGAGAAAAACATGAAACTCAGTATTTGTTAAATAAGCAAGAATTTTACAAACCAGTGAAAATAATTTCATACCATCTCTCCCTAAACTTTCCATATGCTTCGATCTCTGGCTCAATTGTCCTTTTTTTGGTACTTAAATTGCTGGTGCGTTTTCAGTGCTTGTTTCAATTTTGCACCATAATGACCACAAAGTGAAATGGCTATGTCAAAAGAAAAATTATTGACTCCACTATTCAAATGTAAGTGTTTAAAATGAGTTGAAAATTTTTGCTTCAAATACCTAGGACTACTGGGTTGTAATTCTGAAAAAAAATAATAGATAATTATTCATAAAACAGATCCCCAAGGAGCTACTGAACAGCTGTTGGCAGACCTGGCACATCACTCTGCAGTCTGCTTTGAGACCTGCATGTGAAAGGCTAAGTATCTAATTACTAATCCTCCCCAGGCTACTTTGCCCTGATATGGAGGCCGCTGAAAAAAGATGCCCTGCTAGCAGATCAGAAATGGATCCAGACTTTGTTGCCAACCCTCAGCTACTAGGTCTTTTAGGTTTGAGATGAGGAAGCCTTGACCCACAACAGTGTTACAGCTGGCAGTTTTGCAAAGTAAAAATTTGCAGTGGAAAGCATGTGACTTCAGCTTTGTAACTACATTGAGAGAAATGTCAGTTCTTTTAGAATAGCTGAGTTCTGAATTTAATGTTCTATTCATTGAAACCTTTGAAAACACTCATGTTTTCAAAATCAAGAATAACTAACTTCCTGAGTCCAGTGGTGAATGTCCACTCCCACCCCAGACCCAGACCCAGACCCAGACCAAGCCCACACGTGGCCCAAGTACAACGGGGGAGTGTGCTTCACAGAGCCAAAGCCAGTGACTTCTCTGGGGAAGGACCGCAGTGGGCACTGCCTCCAGGACAAGCAGTGTGCAATTATGCTGACCTCCAGCCACACAGAGCATGAGGCAAGCCCCACGGCAACCACCCCAGCTCCTGGGCCTTGTTTGGGCCTAAGGGCTTTGGGCAGGGTGCTGGTGAGAGTCACACTTTCAAGGGAACCCACGTTGTGGAGACCCCATTCCTGGCCACCCTCGGAACATGGCCCCTGCAGGCTGGGGATACCGTGGAGACCCCAAGTCTTCATCACCGGGAGAAAAAAAGGTCACTTCAGATTTCTTCCCATATTGAGATGGCGGTCATGTCCTCATTGATTCAAACCTCATTCTCATCTTCAAATTCTGCACTAACCACCTATTACAAAGAGGCCAAAACAAAAAACCAAATAGACAATCCATGGGATTATGTTTCAGTTCTCCCGCAGTTGACTTGGTCTATATATAGCAAGAAGATTACACGAGGTCAAGTATTATAAACAATGAAATGTCACCTGACATTTTGCAAAACGGAATGAGAAACAAGTTACAGGAATGAATGAACAGTGAGACTTGGGGGCTGCGACAGGGGGAGAGGCCCAGCAGTCTCGACTGAAGTGAAGCTCACTGGGAACTGGGAGTCTGACCCACTTTTTAATTTCACTTTCGATCTGAGCTGCACGCAGCCATGTGGCACCGCCTGCCTTTTACAGTGTGACTCCTGCTTAGGCAAGAGATGCAACACAAGCCAAAGAGCCTGAGGTGCTTTTCAGTGTGCGTGGAAGTTTCTCACCCGTTCCTGCCTCCCCCCTGCCCCAGAACGCAACGCGCCCGCAGAGCGCACGGCTCTCAGGGGGAAGACCAGGCGTCGCCCTCACTACCTCCCGCTCCACGCTCCGGGACTCACTTTCCGCGCCGCCCCCCGTCAGCCCCACGGGACCCACCCCCTTCTCCGCCCCGCACGTCTCGGGCGCTCCTCTTCGCCCCGCCCGGAGCGGCGCAGCTGGATGACGCAAGGCGCAGCCGCCGTCGCGCCCCACGTGTCCTGCGCGGCCACCGTAGCTGCCCCTGGGAGTTGAAGTTTCCGAAAGGACTGGTGCGCGTTATCGACCCCGCTCCAGGAGGCTCTCTGCGTGTGCTTTCCCGTTTCCCGCCAACTCCTCAGCGCGGTAAGTGTCCTGGCGCCGCGGCGGGCGCTCACCTACTCTTTGGCAATCTCCAGGCCAAAAAGAAAACGGCCCGCGCCGGCCTCCCCGCACTGCCAGGGCCTCCACGGGCGGAGGGGCGCGGGCAGGGGCGCGGAACCTCGGGTCGCGAGGAAGTGACGTCAGAACGCGCCTGGAGGCCCTCCAGCCGCTCTCTGATTGGTTGGCTGAGCTCGCTGCGGAAATGGCGTCAGCCAGCGCGCCCGGCGACGCACCGCGCCGCTGCCTGCTTCGTGGTCTGTGGGACAGGGTTTAGGGGAGCGGGTGGTTTTTGGGGGCGCTTGTAGCGAGTTGGGGTTCGTCGCGATATGTGAGGAGTGTGAGAGCCCAGAGGATGAAGGACGAGAGCGACATGGGCTCCGAAGCAGCGAAGGCGGGTTGTGATTCTGTCTCTGATGGTTGGAGACCGGGGCGAGTCGCTTTACGTCTTTAAGCCGCGTAACCTCATTCCCCAGCAGGGTCTCGCCCGGCGGCGACATGTGGGGCGTCCAGGGGGCTCACTCCCCACAGGGACTAGGCCAGCTCGAAATGCGGGGCTCCCGGGGCCCGGTGCTCTGGTGCTGTTGGTCCCATGGCGATGCTGAAGACCTTTAGAGGACTGAGGTAGTTCCCATTTCACTGAACCATTTCAGGGTAAAGATTCGGCGGCTTCTCTGGAGACACAAGGGGGATCGCAGCAAGAGACTTTTACTTGGTTTTGTTAACTCTCTCTCCCACCCCCACCCCTGCTCAGCCCTCTGCCCACGGGCCCTGCAGCTGGATATTACCCCAACACGTGGTTTTCCTTCTTCCTGTCATAAATTACGAATACTTTATCCCAACAGTAAAATCCATCAAAGTTTTTGTTAACTTTTCCTTGGCCAAACTGCCACACCGATTACTAAATGATTGTGCCCCCCTCTTACTCATTTTGTGAGCTAGTAAAGTGCTAGGGGTTTTACCGTATCCCCCAAAAGACACGTCAGTCTTAAACGTTTTTGCCTTTGGTAAACTTTCTAAATTTGCTTTGTTATTCCCATAAGCTCTCATATAACATTGCACGTTTAAAGAAAGAACACTATACGATAAAACTGCTGAAATTATGTCCTGCAAAATTTTATCTTCCCGTATTCTAAATTGTGGGTTTTTTCTCTTAGGTATTAGAGTCTTGGTACACACTTGTTAGATAATTGTAAGAAGGAAGACTTAGAGTTATTTCCAATAGAATATTTGCAAGCTGCATCTGAGCTGCATCTCAGATAGAGACAAATAACAAATGCAGTTTTAATCTTTGGTATTATTAATCTATGAAAGAGAAAAGAAGTTGCCCTGATTTGAATGCAGATTCAGTTCTAAGCAATAGACACAAAGGCATGGATAGTTAAATCCAAATAGAGTATTTTAATGCACCTGAGCCTTCCACAAAATCAGACAAGCCACAGAATCAATTTTCATATTTTGGTTTTTAGTCATCAGCAAAGTGGAGTATATGCTGTTACATGTTTGCAATGAAATATATGGGTGAAGGGACCAAGTTTGTTTTTGATACTGTCCAAGATACACAAATCTATAGTGTACCTTATGTCAAAAAGTAGGTCTGAGCATACACCCAGGTAATGGAAATAACATTTCCCTTGTACTGTAGCATTGAAAAAAACTTTTAAGATGCTTTCCATCTAGTTTCTTAAATATTTTTTATAAAACTTATTTCATTATATGACCTTTAAAAATACAGAAAATCATGTACAGGAAATATGTTTATGCTGTTTATAAGGAAAAATGGACACAATGCAGTTTTGTGTTTTGATTTTCTTAGCATAGCCATCTCCCTTTATTACCAGGTAATTTTGGGAAACATGGTTTTTGCTGACACCTTAGTATCCTGGCCCTGTTGATGAACTGTAATTTAGTCACCTGGTGATACTCAAGTTGTTTCTAAGTTTTCCATTGTTAAAAATATCATTGTAACACATCTTTTTGTATTAACTTTGTGCACATTTTTCATTCATTTGAAAAAATTTAAGAAAAAAAAATTATGGATTAAAGGATATCAACATTTGAAAGATTTTGGAGCATAGATTTAGCAGCTCCTGGAAGGATTGTGCCATGACTATTACAAATACATGAAAACTCACCATTCCATTTCATCAAATGAACATTGTAGTACATATAATTATCTGAATTTGCATTTTTATACATTGCTGACACTATAAGTTCTACTCACAGCTACTGGTCACTGATTTTTTACTTTTTATGTGTTTGTAAATCTGTTTAAGTCAAATATTGCTTTTCAGTTTTCAGAGGCACCAAATAATGTCATCTGAAATGTTGCCAGCATGTATTGAAGCGTCTAATGTTGAAAGAAAGCAAGACTTCAGTCAAGATCCAGGAGAGAGCCTGAAGCAAGGAAGAGCTGAAGAACTAGAACCAATGTCTAAACGACAAATGAAGAAACTGATAAAACAGAAGCAATGGGAAGATCAGCGAGAACTCCGCAAGTATGTTTCAACATGCTAAGTGAAATAAGGCGGTAATATATAGAGAAACCAAACTAAAGGTCAGATAAAGACAAGCTTAAAAATTACCCCTTGAAAGCTGACTGGAACTGGTGCATCCGGAAGTAGGAGGAGTGGGGAGGGATAAAAACAAAGGAGGAGGAAGCCCAGTGGACTGCGGTGCTGGACTGTGGTGACAGCACCTGAGGGGGAGGGATGCCAACAGCAGTGTAAGCCACCATGACCTCAAAATGCCAACAGCATTGTAAGCCACCATGACCTCAATTTAAAAAAAGTACCACAATAAAAACAAAAAACCCAAAGTGCTTAACTGTACTTCTGTCAGAAATGTGGTGTGTTGGATCTAGCATAGCTCTTTGACACATTGCAAGTATTTGTGTTTTTATGTTTGAGGCTATACATATTGTTTGCTAAAGCTGTCAGTTGGCTGTAAAAACTGTGTTTTGAATTTTTTTTTAGTAGTATGTTGAAGAAATTACACTATACATTTTCTCACCCAGAACCTACTGTGAGTAACAGTACCATTTGTAAAATAATTGACATAAAGAATACAGTTAGTATGCATGTGGTCAATATGAAACAAAAATGATCACCTCAGAGACACCAAATTTGGGCCCAATATTGATTTTGCTAGAGCTATTACAGAGTTTGGTGAGAGCTGGTAGGCTAAAGCTGTCATTTTATAATACCAAATTTTACTGGAAGAAAATAAACTATGGTTGATGAATATTAGAGAAAAAGAGTATTTTTTTTCTTTACAATTTTACTTTGCTCTTTTTCTGTATCATATATATGTGGCTTGAAAATTATGTAGAGGATGATGAAAGTAAAATTATAAACTCTCAAATTTACTCATTAGTTTTCCTAATATAGTATAATACTAATAATAAATGAAATTATATTGTGAGGATTTGTATGTTATTTTTGCAAACTCTTCCTATCTAAAGTTTTTAGAATGACTAGATTAAATTGGTGATATTTGACCATTTTTTATACACAAAAATGGCAATGTTACATGATACTGCTGATTTAAGCAAGTAAGTGTATTTCTATTTGGAAGTCTTGTGAATATCTGAAAATAGAAATAACAAAAAGTTATTTCAATAACTAATTTTAGACAAAAGCGGAAAGAAAAGCGCAATAGAAAGAAATTAGAGCAACAGTGTCAACTGGAATCAAACTCAGATGGAAATGACAGAAAACGCATCCGAAGAGATGTTGCTCACAGCACCATCCGCCTCATCATCGACTGCAGCTTCGACAGCCTGATGGTGTTAAAGGTACTGTGACTCTGGTCAGACGAGTCCTATAAGTAAACTGAGGCTTCACAATTCTTTATAAGTAATATCACCATGATATAAAACTGTGTACTTGCATGAATTTAAGTCGTTTTTAAAAATCCATGCCTTCTAAATTAAACCAATATGTTGCTTATTTTATTTATTTATGAACAGAGGTAGGGGAGAGAGAGATGTAATAGATTATAAAGCTCAGTAACTGTATTAATCATAAAGATCTGTGGGTGTTTTTGATACTTATCCTAATCAAAAATAAGAAATGTGGTTGACATAATTATTTTTTATTCAGTAGTTTGAGAAACCTGGTCATTTGAATAGTGTTGTGAAGAGAACATGCATTAATTGCCTCCCAAACAGTTTGGAAGTTATGAAAATAGTAATAATAGGACCCTAAGAGTTTGTTTTCCTTTTGTGTCTCTTAAGCATAAATGTTTTCATGAACTAACATTTAAAATGGATATGAAATTAAAATGTGTCACACAATATTGATTCTACTTATGTTAGTACATATGGAAATTATCAAAGAGGACTTACATTTCAAAACAAAAAAGACACCTGTCGTTCATCACTTCTGCTTGTTTTAGTCCACCAAGATTGTGGAATGCCCAGAGGTGGTTTTGATAATGCTGCTTTTAAAAATGCCCTCTGTTTCATAGGACATAAAGAAACTTCATAAGCAGATTCAGCGATGTTATGCAGAAAATCGGCGAGCACCACATCCCGTGCAGGTGTGTTTGAGGAATTTAAAGCAAACTCCTGTCTCCTTTTCAGTCTTCCACAGCAGAGGCGTAAATAGTCCCAATTGTCTTTACAAGAATCTTAAAGATAATCTTCCATAGAGAATAAGATGCCTGCTTAAAAAATGTTCTGGTTGTCTATTAAAATATTTTAAACATCTTTCAAGTCATTCTCCAATACTGCCCCATCATTATCAGTCTGGCTCGTGTGGACTGCTCATTGCATTGTAGGAGAATGTCTTGTAGAAGGATAATCCCTTCTGGAAGGTGCGGGAACTGCTCCTGCCTTGTGTGTGCTACAGTACCTGTTGACGAGGTTCTTTTTTGCTTAAAGGATTTTGAGTCACTGGTAATTTTGAAAAGTACTTCCTTATTTCTTTAGAGTGAGGGAGTAATTTGTGAGTTAGTTGACTTCTGTAACATAGTCTTTTTTTTTTTTGAGATTTATTTATTTATACAAGAACCAGGGTACAGGCCAGATGTGTGGGAGGGTGAGAGGATTCACCAGAGACAGAGTGGGGAACAGAACAGGCGGATCCACTGAAATACACTGCTGAGGGGAGTAGCGGGCGAGGCAGGAGAGGTCTGCTGCGCCATGTGGGTCTCTCTCTGGCCGGCTGGAAGATGGAACTCATGCTGCAGAGGCTGCGGACAGCTTCCTAGGTTGTATCTTAACCCCTTCCACCACCAGGGAGACCCTAGAGTAGAGTCTTTCTTTACTGAAGTTGTTTAAATTCTAAGTGACCAAAAAATCAACACTGGCTCTCTGATATTAAGAACCGGAAACGTAACATATTTTTAGTTAGATATTTGCCTTCTATCAAGTGATAATTATTTAACACTTTTACATTTTCTATTCTCACCCTTTAATTAGACTTGAAATAGGTGCAAGGATTCCTTTTTCTAAAATCGAAGTGAGAAACTTTGCAATGGTAAAAAAAAAAAAATAACCGGTGCCAAGAAAGGAAATGGAAATGTGACATGGAAGCAGGGAGTCTGTAGGAAGAGGTTCGTTGCCTCCTTGGAAAGCGGGATGAAAATGTAGATGGAATATGGAAGCCAGTGGGTTGTGTTTTACACAATTTTTTTTTTCTAGAATGAGAATATTTTGTGTTTCTCTGATGGTCAGATGAGTGATGAGAACAGTGACCTATTGGGCTTTAATGGTCACTTGTTTTCTCTCTGTGCCTGTCAATCTCTTAACAGTTTTACCTGACAAGCCATGGAGGCCAGCTGAAAAAGAACATGGATGAGAATGACAAAGGGTGGGTCAACTGGAAGGTAATTTAAATACATTGATTCTCACAAAGTTCCAAGTATGTTTATGCTTAAAGCTCTGTGTTTTGTCCATAAAATGCTACTAACTGCAGGAGTCAGCAGTCTAAACTCCTCGTGCATGCCCACACACAGACCTAAGGCCTGAGTGGGAGCTGCTCAACAAGAATTGTCTTTTTGTACTTGCTCCTGTTCGGTGTCACCACGTTATGAACAATTCTTTAAAAATGTAAACAAAACGTTTGACAACATATGTGATAAAATGCTGTGCTTTTCCTGTTTGTGGCATTATAATTATGGAATGAAAAGTACAAAATATGTGGAGTAGTACCTAGCTCATAATCAATTGATCAATAGGTAATAGTGGATTTTTTTTGTTTGTTTGTTTGTTTTTAAGAAAATAATGAGGTTAATACTTAGAACTCCTAAATTCATCCCTGAGTAAAGATCAACTTATGATTACCTACCACAGAAAAATTAGTTAGAGTTTCTCTGCTTAATTTTAAATCTCATATTTAGTCATCAAAACAATACCTTTGTAATTTGGTTTGATTCCCAGTTGTTTTTTTTTTCCCCCTCATGAAATACTGTTAAAATTTTACTGGTAAAATTGAAATGTACTTCTAAATACCCAGGATATTTTCAAACATCTGGCTTTCCTGAGTCCCACAGGTTTCCTTAGAAAGTATCATTGTTGTTGGGCAAAGCATCTAAAAGAACCCTATGAAAAATGCATTATTATTTAAATTATGCAAGCTACACAATCGTGGTTATAAAACAAAGCAAATATTACTTTTTTTTTTTTTTTTTTTGTGGGGCCCTCGCCGGCAGCTGGGTAATGAAGTGGCACTGCAGAGGCTGCGGGCGGCCTCGCAGCCCAGCCCTCAACCGCTGCGCCACCAGGGGAGGCCCTAGTATTTTCTTTTTTGACTATAGTGTGTTTGTCATTTTGTTTACTTGTTTCTTTTTTTCCTTACCACCTTTCTCCCTCCCCCTAATTGTTAGTCTCAGAAACCTCACTTCTTTTACTGGTGTCTCCTAATTTTTATAAGTATTTTGCCTTTTAGTGTGTTGAATCATCTGTATAAATGTCCAGTATTTGTTTTTGTCACTCTGACTTGCTTTATTACATTGTTCCCTTGAATTCCTTCTGTATTGTTGTAAACGGCTGCATTTCATCTTTCCTCATGGCTGAATAATATTCCATCGTGTGGCTCTATCACATCTTCTTAACCAGGTCTGTATCAGTGGAATTGGGGTTATTTCCATTTCCTAAGGCATGTTGTGATAGACATAGTAGAACATACAACGTCGTGAGTTGGTGATTGTATGCTCTTTGGGTAGCTGCCCAAGAGTGGGATTGCTGGGTCTCTGGCATTTCCATTTGTACCTTTTTTAAGGTAAATCCGGATCGCTTTTCAGAACGGCTGCACCAGTTCACATGCCTGCCACCACCATAGTAGGGTTCCTGCATCCCCGCGTCCTCCCCTGCACTTGTTGGGGGTCTTCTTAATATGTGCCTTTCTCCCAGCTGTGAGGAGTCATCTCACTGCAGGTCCTCCCTCTGTCCTTCTCATTGGAAGCCCTACTGCACAGATCTCCATGTCTCTGTTGAACTTCTGGGTACACCCCTTAGAAAATTATTGAGATCTGCTGTTCATTTGTTAATGGGGTTGTTTTTCACTGATAAATTGAGTAAGTTTTTTTTTTATATTGTAATATATTATCTTCTCCCATTCAGTATGATGTCTTTTTTAGTGTACTTATATTTTCTTTAACTGTATAAAATCTTCTTAATTTTAGGTTATTCCAGTTGGTTATTTTTTCTTTTAGTTCCCTTGCCAGAGGGATAGCATTCCTGAATATATCTTTATTGTTGATGCATTTATTTCTATATATTTTGTCTTTGAAGATCTTACTGCTAAGTCTGATACACCTTGAATTTATTATTGTGGATGGAGCTAGAGAGTGATCCCACTGACTTTTAAATGTATTTTTAAAAGAAGGGAAAATTTTAAAGGGGTTTATTATTTTCTCAGTGAAACAGACTGAACATTGGAGGGAAGTTCTAAAATTGGAAGTGGACTGGGTTCTGTTTCCTTCCCTGTGGTGCCCACTATCCATGCATGGCTATTGTACTTTTGAGATGTGACTGGTCTGAGTCCAGTAAAATACAGATCGGATCCCAAAGACAGTGTAAAAACAGAATATAAAACTTCTTGATAAAATTCTGGGTATGCTGGTTTGAATGTAGTGTATTATTAACATCACCTACTTTCACTTTTTTTAGTGCGGCTACTAGAAGATTTAAAGATTAAAATTGTATATGTGGCCATATTTTCCCTGTTGAACTAAACCATTCTGTTATTTGCAGTTATTACCAATAGGTTGACAATTTCCTTTTGAAGTACCTCATCCTATTCAGGGAAGCACTAGATTCTTTTACTTTCTCACAAAGCCACTTCTCAGCATAACAAACTTTCCTTCATATTCATTAATCTCATGATGATTGTATTTATTTTATCACTTACCTGTAGTATAAACATTTTCAAAGATATTAAAATACAAATCTAATGTTTACGCCTGTTTTCCTAGGAAATAATGTACTAATTTAGAAGAGGCATACTTCATTAGTTTGTGGCTTGTTAAATTTTTTATTTATACCACCAGCTTTCCAGAAAGATGTGAATTTTTTGATCTCTAATTTTTTAGGTCACCCGGGGTCGTTTATAAGGAGTATGTTTATAATACGTAATTTTCTAGAAAAGTGGTTGTTTAATAATCAGTAGATTATGTATTCTAAGTGAGAAACCTCCTACCTCGTGTTTTATTTCTTAAAAATTCTTGGGTAGATGCCATGAGGTTCTGGTGATGCTTCTCCCTTTATTCTTTCAACTGTAGTTTCCAAAATTTTGATTGCCAGTTGTTACTTAATCTCGTATCTCTCACCTGGCAACTTTAGGGAAGGTGATTTCAAATGTGCGTCATTATAGAAACAGATACTTCGAATTTATTAAATATAAACTGTTTCCTCTTGATGATTTATGTAGAGGAAGTAATTGGAAAAGGCATTCTTTGGAGAATAACTGGCAAATATGTGACAAAAGTATATTTGTTTGGTAGAATAAAGTTAGAAATATATGTAGCGTCACATTCCAGAAAGACTAAATAGCTAAGTTAAGGAGTTAGAATTTGTTCCTGTAAAGACGGAGCATTGCAAGTAGTGTCCTCAGAGGATGAGCCTTGTCGTTGCATGGAGCTGCGCCTGCTGGGGCCTGACACACCAGGAGAGCAAGCCCTGGGGAGGCCACTTAAGTGACTGAGATGCGAGGAGACGGGGCAGAAGCAGGTTCAGAATAATACATGGATGATGTTCTTTCAGACACTCCTGTGTTCTGGAGTGGGTTTGTCTGGAGAAAAGAAAATCATTCTTAATCAGTTTTCACAAAATCTTATTAATAATAACATCAATCCCCTGTGTCTTAAAGGATATCCACGTCAAACCAGAGCACTATCGTGACTTCATAAAGAAAGAAGACCTGATTTATCTTACATCAGACTCTCCTAATGTCCTAAAGGAATTAGATGAATCAAAGGCCTATGTGATTGGAGGACTAGTAGATCACAACCACCACAAGGTACTAAGCTTGCGTTAATGCTTTTGCTCATTCTTGAAATTGACACTTTTCTTGATCCTAACAGTGAAGCTCATGATCTTTATTGTCTAATATATTTTAAGTCACCTTCCTAGCTGATCAAAGCATTTCACATATATTAGTTTCTTAACCCTCACTCCATTATGAATCTACATTTTACACACAAAACCTAGAGGTGAGGAGAAACTACGTTTGCAGTCAGTAGCAGTAGGTGACAGAGCAAGCATTGTAGTCGGGCAGATCATTCTGAGGCCCGCAGCTTCAGTGATATGCTGTGTGGTAGGAGAGGCTGCTGCTACCAACTTCGAGGTCATTAGCAGTCAACAGATTTATACCCAAACTGGTAAACTTTTAAATGTGATATTTTTATCAGAGGTGTTTTCGGTTCTCTTTATTTTTTTTCCCCCATCTCTTCCCACCTCTTTATTCTTCTTCAAATGAAAAATTGCAGAAATACACTTTCTAAAAGAAAACATCGGGCCTCCCCTGGTGGCGCAGCGGTTGAGCTCTGGGCTGCGAGGCGGCCCACAGCCTCTGTAGTGCCGGTTCATTCCCCAGCCGCCGGCGAGGGTCCCACAAAAAAAGAAAAGAAAAGAAAAGATCATTGTGTTACTTTGCCAGCTACTTTGCAGCACAGTAAAATCAACCCAGGTAAAGCACAATCATGTTTACTGTGTGTCTGAGGAAATGTTGTCAGCAGAATAATGTAGGGACTAACTTGTCATTTTTAATTAGCACTATTGTGCATAAAAACTGTCTTCAGTGTCGGAAACGTGGCTATCGGCCTGTCCAGCGTGGTAGCCATGGGGCAGCTGAACACATAAAATGTGCACCATGTGATTAAGAACTGGCTTGGCTTTTTTTTTTTAGTTGTGATTAATTTGAGTTTGTTGTCAGATGTGGCTGTAATTGGGTGGTGTCGTGGGGGATTTTACAGAATGATTTTTATGTAGCCTTTTTAATTTTTCTTAGTGGAAAAATTTTGTTTCTTATGGAGAACCAGTTTTTTTCTCTCAGGATGTATTTCTCGGAACTAAAATAATTCTGATTCCAAAAGCATGCAAACTCACAGTTTATTTATCCCTAAAAACATGCCATCTCATCGTGGAGGAATTGAGCCACTCTTCCTCCTGTTCTGTCTTGTGGCTCTTTTAGTCTCGGTTAGACCAAGTTTTTTTTTTTTTTTTTAACAATTTTTTTTAAAGAGGCACGTATTTTATTTATTTGTTTGTTTGTTTTGTTTATACATGCACTGGGTACAGTCAGAAGCGCGGGAGGGTGAGAGAATTCACCAGAGCCAGAGCGGGGAGCAGAGCAGGCAGAAGGACCGAAGGACACTGCTGAGGGGAGCAGCGGGCGGCAGGAGAGGTCTGCGCGCCATGTGGGACCCTCCTCCGGTGGGCGGGGAGCAACCAGGGATCGAACCAGCGCCGCAGAGGCCGCAGGGAGCTTCGCAACCCAGCGCTCAACTGCTGCGCCACCGGAGGCCCTCGGTTAGACCAAGTTTTAAGGATTTTGTTGTACAAAAAGAAAATTTATATTCATCTTTCTTTGAATTAACAGGAAAAAATTAAATCACTTTTCAACTCAGACTTACATTTAATTTGTCGCATGTTTGTGCTTCTTAGTGTTACATGATTAAAACCTAATTTTATCCTTAGGAATGTTATGGGAAGAGTGATGGTGCTTCTTTGAGAATTTGGTTTGAGCGAGTGTGTGGAAAGGTGACAAGACATTTGCTACTGAGGCCTGGCCCAGTGTTTTCTCTGGTTCTTCCACTAAGGAGCTCTGTGACAAAGCAGGGAACATTTGCCTTGGTTTCTTCATTTGTAATTTAGTTAAAACAAGTATCCTGAACTGTCGGACTGTTCTGTTGCCAAGAGAATGTGAAAGACACCCAGACACTTGCTCATGCGCACACACACACTCATTTCTTCAGCTAATACTCTGAATTAGTCTTTCCTAAATATTATGTATTGTCATAGATTTTGTTGAAATAATTTAATGTTCTAGTCCAAGTTATAGTATCTTTGTTTTAGGGACTCACATATAAACAAGCATCAGATCATGGAATTGATCATGCACAGCTCCCCCTTGGAAATTTTGTGAAGATGAATAGTAGAAAAGTTTTGGCAATTAATCATGGTAAGCTATAAGGGGAAACCTGAAAATATACCTGAGTGTACATGATGAAGAATAACACTACATTTAAGTTTTGGACGAGTAGAAAATTCATACCTTGCTAGAAACAGTTGTAAAATGAAATCATTTATAACTTGAATAGTAGGAATGATACATGTATATCTTAGAAAATAGTAAAAATGTAGAAAATTGTAAAGAAAATGAGCTGGACAGTCGTGCGTCTCTTAACGATGGGTATGTTCTAAGATGCATTGCTGTGCACTCTCCTGGTCTGGATGCGATGGCATGTACTCACACACCTGTGCAGCCTCCTGCAAACCTTGGCCGTCGGGTTAGCCCATGGGGACCATGTCGACATGCCGCCTCTGGTGGACGGGAATGTCTTTAAGTGACACACATCTGTGATTTCCCATCCAGAGATACTTAGTATTCACTTTTTGGTGTATTTTCTTACACTGCATAAAGTGGTATAAATCTGAGGTGTTTCTCCTGCCATTTATAGTTTTATTTTCCCACGTCATTGAATTGTTAATGGCTATGTGATAGTCTGTCATCGGAATACGTAATGATTTAACCATTGTTGAATTTTCTTTTCTTTTTACTATATTTAAATTGTAGAGGACATTGTTGGGCCTAAATTGTGGCCTAGACTTTTGCCTTTCAAAAAAATTGTATTGATAGTAGTGATGTTAGTTCGTACTCACAACTATTCATTGAGCTCTTTTGCCTGCTAAACACTTTATAGCAGCCTCTCGGGAGTTACCGAAATGAAATTATTGATTCAAGAAGTGAATGTCTTCTAAGACTTTTGATAGATGATACGTAGTTATCCAAATTAACCCTTCAGCAGTATATTCAAATAAGATTACCTTGGAGACTTGACCCCTAATGTAGACAGTCTGTTTATTCCAATGTGAAAAAACAACAAAAACAGGCAGGACTCCCCAAATGAATGGCTCTTCACAGGAAAGAAACCTAGATCAGTGCTGACTTCCCTCCTGTGCCAGGCTAGCACATGAAAGCTAGAGAAATGGATGAAGATGGAAGAACAGGGAGGAGAGGGCAGAGGTCCTCTCTGCTGACGGCAGTGGAGCTGCCTAGTTCTCACGGGCAGACGCAGAGCACGTGCAGGTTGGGAGTCTGGTGACAGGCTGTGACGGCACCAGGAGGCTCCTGTCAGAACACAAAGTTGGTATCAGGGCTCCCCGGTGCCCTGTCACAAAAACACAGTATAGTTTAAATGCAGATGCGACATTGTGGTGAGTTGGCTGAGAAATGTATAGAGTCTGTCTCTGTTGCAGTGTTTGAGATTATTCTGAAATACCTGGAAACAAGAAACTGGCAAGAAGCGTTTTTTACTGTCTTACCCCAACGGAAAGGAGCTGTTCCCACAGACGAAACCTGTGGAAGTGTTTCCAGTGACCAGAAATCCACCAGGGTTGGAGGTGGATTGGACAGTGATTCCAGTGAAGAGCAAAATAGCAGAAATGAGCAAGATTCACCTCATGAAGAAGAGAAATAGGATAAAGACGACCGCACCACATCTGTTGTGAAGATGTCTGTTTCACACGAAGGTCCTCTAACTTTTTATTTATTGTTTTGTTTTTTTAGTTGAGGGGAAATTAGGAAAAAATGAGGTACTTTATAAAATATTCAAATTGGAAGAAAATTTCATTTTCTGTTGTAAATTTTTTAAAAACTTTTTACAGCTAAGTGATAGCAAAATTTTTGTTGTCGCTTAAGAGGATTTAAATGGGTAAGTCTCTATAGTTTTGTAAGGCTTAAAAAATAATTTGAGAATTTTACTGCTAAGTCTTCATTCTCTTGTTTACTGGATTGTGTTCTTCAGAATGTGCCTTCAGTTTTATGTTTATATTAGTGTCTTTCACATGTTTTGCTTATTTGTGGAGACAGATTATTCACAAATCTCTGTAAGTACCCAGAATGTTGTATGTGGGAGGTTACTTTCTATTTGCAGCAGTTCAGTTACTTCAAAGGCAGATAGTGATTATGGGAATAAATGTCAGATTGATAATCACTTATTTTTTGGACAGTGGAACCCTTTGTTCCTCCTTCGTTCTAAAGCAATTTCTAAAAGGTTATGACTCTTTAATACAGATTCATAATTCTAGTAATGGTGGAAAATTATTTCAATGAAAAAATTTAATTTGGGGGACTAGATTATTTTAAAGCTGTTGAAGGATCACCTTTATCTTCACCTAAACTAAAAAAGAACAGCTTTTAACTGTCCTTGCTTTCCATATATATACTTTGAAGATAAAATATCTGTTGCTTCATACAGTGGATAAAGGTAACTTGGTATGTACGTCTGCCCACAATGATGTAATGCCCACATGAATGTACGCCGGTGCTTCTGTAAATACATGCGTGTGTGAAAATGTGCATGACTGATTCCCTCTTCTGTCCACATCATGTGCGATCCTGTCCCTCGTTGGTGATAGCCGGGTGGAGCTGCTGTACAGCTGCACTATTTCTGTGAATAGTTTGTTGAACAATACTAAGGAAGAGAATTTAATAAAGAGCAAAAATCTGTAAGCGTTGGAACTGGCAGGGGAATACGGGGCTAAAGGAGATGCTTTAGTTTCCCGCTCATCAATGCCGACCAGTTATGCTGCAGGGCGAGTTGCTTTCCTCTGTCAGCACGAAAGTGAGATCTCAGAAGCCTCTGCTGAGTTTGGGTAAGTTAAGTTTCTGTTCTTTTAGTTGTTGATATTTCAAATTATATATACCATTTGATAGAACATTTATTGGTTTTAATATTGATGTTCAGTTTTTTATTTTTTATTGCTTTATTCTTTTTTTTTTTTTATAGAGGCATGTTTTCTTTCTTTCTTTGTTTGTTTGTTTGTTTATACAAGCACTGGGTACAGTCAGAAGTGCGGGAGGGCAAGAGAATTCACCAGAGGCAGAGCGGGGAGCAGAGCAGGCAGAAGGACCAAAGCACACTGCTGAGGGGAGCAGCAGGTGGCAGGAGAGGTCTGCGCGCCATGCGGGACCCTCCTCCGGTGGCCGGGAAGCAGCCGGGGATCGAACCGGTGCCGCAGAGGCCGCGGGCAGCTTCGCAACCCAGCGCTCAACCGCTGCGCCACCGGGGAGGCCCTTTATTGCTTTATTCTTAATAATCGTATTGTTGTCTGTTTAAAGTATGAGCAAGGTGTGTAAATAAAGAACAACCCCTACAATTCTAGAAGGAAAAAAGTTAAACACGGGGAGGGACTCATTAGAGGACTACATTGTTAGTTTTCACTAATTATAAAAGGCCTCATGTCAGCTCCCTGGGGCTGCCAGAGCAAATTACTACAAACTGGGTGACCTGAGAAAACAGAAGTCGATTCTCACAGTTCTGGAGGGTAAATGTCCTGAGTCAGAGCGCCAGGGGGACCAGACTCCCTCTTGATCTTTTGGCGCTGGCCATCCGTCCCTGTGTTCCCCGGCTTGCGGGGTATGTCATCCCAGTCTCTGCTTTGCCATCATGTAGCTTCCTTGTCTTTCCTGTGGCTGTGTGCATCTTCAGCAGTTTGGTTCTTATATCATCTTTTTTCTTAATGCATCCTTATGATGTTTGGGTTTGTTTAGGTACCTACCATTTTAAAATAAATCTTCAGTAGTATTAAAGTCACTTGTATTAGAACATAATAATGATAGAGAACTCAGTCTGCTGAAATAATGTTTTCTCTCATTTCATTTCTTTAAAGCCAGCTCAGATCTTAGAGGGACACTCCTCAGACTGATTCTCCAGGGGCAGTATACTGCCATCGTTGAGCATTTGAATATCCTCACATGGAAAAATAATTCTGAAAGCACGTCCTTTAGGAAGTAAATGAACAATGTGAGACTCAACAATTCCTGACATTGTAAATTGAGATTTCATTTATAGCTGCAGTGTGACCGGGATGATACAGATAACAGGGCTTTCGTAGAGCACCGAGAACACAAACAGACAGTGTTTACAAAAGCCCTACAATTCTGCAGGGCTCAGAACTGAAGCCAGAGTGCTCCGCGGTGCTCTCACACTTGGGTCCAGCCCAGAGACGGTTGTCTCTGTTGTCCTGGCTCCTCGCCAAGCACGTAGTAGGCCCTTGTTAATGGGTCAGGGACCCAGTGACAGGTCAAAAGAGAACACCTTTCACGGAAAGAACAGGCTTACGCTTTGGCGCTGCACCTCGCTAGTCGTGAGCAGGCAGGGTGTCCAGCCTTTTGTAAAATCAGAACATTGTCCCATGAATCCTGTCTCCTAAGGTGGAGCCAGAGTTTGAAGCCCAGCGGCAGCTGACTTGGTAATACTTGGGTTGCCGTTCTTTGATTTCTTGCCTCATTTCCTTGCTTTTCATGCTTCCTTTTAGACATCGCCGGCCGGAAGAAGTAATAATAGGGAAGTCTTTTATCTCAGGCTGTCCTTTCTGAGGAACCCAGGGTTGGGTAATATACACGGGTATTTTCTAAATTACTTGGACAAGCACTTGCTAAACAGTGTGGAAATCACCCATTTAGTGTAACTCAAGGAAGTAATAAAGACAGAATGCTAATTAATGTAAAACACTAACCGCAAGACCACATCTTTCCTATCAGAAAGGCAGTCTGAAAATCACTTGAATTGGATTTTTTAAAACTCAAACCCTGTATTTAAATGCACTGATTTAAATCATGTTCATCAGTGGTGTTGAAAATAGAGAAAAGCACATCAGCTAGTGACAGAGGAAGCAGATAGCGCACGCCCATTGGACGAGGCTCCACGCACCCGCGTCAGGGAAAGGAGGGTGTGGTGAGTGTCCGGGACACATCCCCTGCGAGGGCTTGACGGCCGTGACCCCCGGGCACCGGCCAGCGTGCTGTTTGCCCTCGCTGGGAACGAATTCTGGGAGTGGCGGGAAATAGTACAAGATGCCTTAGTGCCGGGAGATCCCTTCACGCTTCCCGGCCCGTGACGCTTCAGGTGGGCACAAGAGAAATAGGAAATGTAGCTGCTGTCATTAATAAGACGCTGCTACCTAGCACGCTCTGTAGGAGGAAAGCGTTTTTCCAGGGCCTGAGGAGCGTCCACAAAGTTTCTGATAGACCACACAGGAAAGCAAGTTCCCAAGCCAGAAGCCGTGCAGGGAGCCTCTCATGATGCATTACAGTAGGAAATGACCTTGTGGGATGGGAGGAAGCATTACCACCTCTCACGTTCACAGCGCAAGTGAAAGTGGTGGAACGTTGGTTACGACTTAATTACAAAACCCTCAACTGCTCACACATCATTTCAAAATATTTGAATCAAAGTGGACAGAATGACATCTGTCTCAGAAGTACATCTCTCGTAGTAGCTGCACATTTTTAATACGCATCTTTGTAATTGGTAGAGCAGTGCAAAGAAAATTCTGTATGATATATGTAGATTTAAACAGCATGATTAACCAGTTCAATCTGCTGGATTTTTCTACAACTTTGGGTCCAACATTTTAAAAATTCACTTTCTTTTCAAGTCATGGGACACTTAAGAAATGGACCTGCGAGCTGCTGAGCCTCCAAGCGACCCTCGAGAAACTCAAGATGGGTCCTTTGCACAGGCCACATTGCCTAAGCTGTGCAGTTGACTAGGAATCATTTAGAAAGAGAACGAGTTTGAAAACCATGTTTGGGAATTAGACTCATGGATCACAGGCGAAAGCAATATGCTTAGAGGTCAATTTGGTAAAGCGGTTTGTGTTAAGACTTGGCAGACTGCACCTACAACAAAAGAGGAAAATTAGTAACCTAAATTGTTGCAGTCACCAAAGAAGGCAAACTAGCGCTGCTGAGCTGTCTGTTCAACTAAGCAAGTTAAAAACATTCAGAGCCGAAAGGTAACGGGACACTCACAAGAAGAGGCTCAAGGCAGAAACCGTGTGAAAAGACTCAAGATACGTTAATCTTTGGAAAAATTTTAAAAGTTTCAGGGAGAAGGCACTCCATGAGTAATGCAGGTACGAATCTTAAATGAGTATCATAAAATACTTGGTGCAGTGCATTTTGAAGTTACCTGATGTCACTAATACAAAGAGAAAAATTGCCTGAAGTGAAAGCCCCCGACGTTTACGTAACTAGGTCAGCTGACTTCGTGTTCTCAACTCCAGGAACAAAGGGATCTGTGAGACATACCAAAAGCAAATAAATTGTCTCGCGTATTTTCTTTGCAGAGGGTTAAAAGAGGAGAGAACACTCATTTGACGAAGCTTGTGAACTCCTGTCCGAGTCATACGGTTTCTCATTTATTTTTTTATAATTATTTTGATTTTAAAAGTAACATTACAGGGCCTCCCCGGTGGCACAGCGGTTGAGCACTGGGTTGCGAAGCTGCCCGCAGCCTCTACGGTGCCGGTTCAATCCCCAGATGCTCCCCGGCCACCGGAGGAGGGTCCCACATGGCGCGCAGACCTCTGCTGCCGCCCGCTGCTCCCCTCAGCAGTGTCCTTCGGTCCTTCTGCCTGCTCTGCTCCCCGCTCTGGCTCTGGTGAATTCTCTCACCCTCCCGCACTTCTGACTGTACCGGGTGCTTGTATAAGTAAATAAATAAATATATATTTAAAAAAAAAAAAGTAACATTACATTTGCCAAATGGTTTATTGAAACTCTTCCATACTGTGTGTGCAAGTACTAAGGCGCATATGCACACACTGGCAGTGCAGTGTGGAGATGTAGTCTATAAATAACCGTTTCTCTGTTACATATGGCGTTAAAATTAACTACAGATAGAAATGTCTCCCTAACCTTTATTTGGTAGCACTCTATACAGGTGCCACCCTAGAGAGGAGCTCTTTGAGCCCTCCATACCAGAATTCTTTTGAAAAAATCACTTGGTGCTGTAACAGTGAAGCTCACAGCTGTGGAAAAATTCTCTCCGTCTGGAATTTCTAACTCTGGTACGTGAGAGGACAGGCTGCTCTTTGGGGAGACAGACTTTGTCCTTGTGCACTCCTCAGCCTCACTGATCTTGTTGACACGCTTTCCTGAGTTTTAGGCCTGGGAGAGGACTTCGGTTTGCTGAAATATTCTGCCACAGGTATTGTCATCTTATTTCTTCTTATAAACAGCGGTGGCTTGTGCTCAGCTTCTGAAAGAGAAAAAGTCTACATAAGGGCTTGTTTGAGACACTGGATAACCACTGCCATGTTTTGATGGCAAATGTTGGCAAGTGAAATACACGTAGAACTTCCAGGAGAACCTCCTGTCATCGTGTGCACCGCGATGAGAGGAGGCCGGTGTGGCGTTTGTGCTGTCCCGGGGAGGGCGAGCCTTCATGCTCGGCGCCCAGCGAGTTTCAGCAGGAACGGCTGGGAGCCGACATAAAGGTGGTGGGCAAGGCCCAGAGGGGAGGGGCCTCCGGGCCTGCTCAGCCCAGGAGAAAGTGGATGGCGTGACCACAAGTAAACCGGGCTCATGAGAGTTTTCCCGAGCCCGCCCGGTCCCCAGGCATGAGGGGAGACGCTCAACACCTGGAGGCAGAGGCGTGTGACCTGGGGATTCCTACGTGAAAACTCACCAAATAGGGTAAAATCTGTTTCGGGCTTACAAGTGAAATATGCACTAAGAGCAACTCGCTGTTGTGGTTTTGTGGCTGCAGCGTGGAGTTGGGCAGACCAGAAATGAGGGAGGGTTTTCTAATTTCTACATTACACTGGTCGTTCCCTGTTTGTACATGGAGCCCCTTTGGGGCTGGGTTAACCACCCGGCACCTTCCAGAGTCTGGAAGGCCGCCCGGGAACGCGATGCAGCTACTAAGTCGTTTCTGGCGTGAGGCGAGCTGGAGAGCTGACGAGAATCGTAGACAGACGTGGCCGTCCCCCGGTAGTCACTGGTGCTCGCTTGAAGTCCGGAGCTGCCTGACCCACAGGACATCTCATTCAGCCTATTCCTGACCAGAGTAAGACTCCACAGCCCCAATTCCTCTTGGTCTATGTTGTGGGCTGGGGCTGGCTTCGGGTGGGAGCACAAAACTGCCCCGTCTATCGTCTGGGGCAGCCCGCTGTGGCCGAGTGCATTCTACTCTCTTCGCTGGTAAAAATTATTTTCTGGTGAACATTACTTAGCTTGATGACAGGTGAAATGAGGAACCAGAACCCTTAGGTCGTCGCCCTGTGGTGAGGTACAGGCAGGGCCGCTTTGTCACTGAGTTGGCAGCATCAGACCTATGCCTGCTGTCCGGCTGCTTGGCATCCCAGAGTGTCCCTGAGGAGGCATCTGGCCTTAAATGTCTGTCAGATTCACCTCTGGGAGATGCTGAGCAGATGATATCCCTGGAAAGCCTCTGGAAATCACTACTGCATGTTCAGTACCTTTGAAACCACAGAGTCTTAGTATCTGGGCCCCTTAGATCTGCATTGGCTTCCTTACACCAGCTCAGTGATTATCACAAATTGTACTTAACCTTTAGGCACGTCCTTGTTCTCTTCAGATCCTTGACTTGACACTCTAGATCATTTGGAGAAAGAGAAAATGAAATTCACAGACTCGTAAGCGTTTTCTGTAGATGGTCATCAGCAAGCTACATGTATATGTACCTTAAACTGTCCCAGTTTTTTTTTTTGTTTTGTTTTGTTTTTCTGTGCAGACTGTACTGAAGGCACTTGCCTGTCTGAGTAAAAATCTAAACAGTCACACATTACTGTGGAGAGACTGGCCCCTAGGTTCCAATTTGATGCAAACAAAGGTGGAGACAGATTACAAAAGAAAACCCGCCTCTGTCTTAATGCTTTTAGTGACACGATGGATTCTGCCAACTTTCTCAGTTTAATCCTGACCCAACTTTTCATTTTAAAGCCTGAGGTTTTCTCTCCTAGCTTAAGTACCATCTTACCACATACACCAGGAAGTTAAATATGAATGTGTATTTTCTTCTCTCATCAAAATTGCGAAGTTTAAGAAACATTTCCAGTGAAATGATTTCCAATTCCCTTAATAGCTATTCTACCTCTGGCAGTCCCCAGGAGCTGTCAGAGAAAATTAAGCGAAGCAGTTTATTGTGATCTTGCATTCTACAGAAAAAAAGTGATACGTGGTCTATACTTCTTGCAAATATACAATAGCAAGAAGATTCTGGTTTCCTTTATTGCTTCCATTTTTACTTAAACTGAAAAATCTACACTTTCTTGGATTTATGGGTGGCACCTCTGGCTTTGTACTGAGACAGGAACTTAACTCAAAAAGCAGCAAGACACAGCCCCCGTCAGACACACAGAAGGGTGGGACGCGGCGTCTTGTACGCGGTCGTGAGGTGGCAGGAAAGGAACACACGCCGTCCCTCCCTGAACGGGAGGCGGGCACCTCGGCATGCTGGCCGTTTGGAAAGATGACGGACGAGGACTCAGAGCCCGAGGGCCGGGCGTCCTCCGGGGACTGGCGCGTCCACGTACCTGGCCGGTTGGTGTCCTTCCTTGCATCTGCTTGGCACTTTTGACTTTGCCGGTGAATTCGGGGGTGATTTCCCTGGGAGTGGTTTCCCAGGCCCTGCCCCCGGTTCTGCTGAGGGGTTCTTCCTTTGGCAGCCGCGCTTCAGCACATTGATCTCAGCCAGCTCGGTGTGAATCAGAGCTGAGACCCACTCTTTTTCTGATTAAAGAAAGGGAAGGCACAAAGGTTGTGTTTACCTTGTCGCTTAGGAACACGGGCTTTGTTCTCTGCAGCGCTCGGTATGTGAGGCTGCACTTCTGGGCGCACGCGTGAGTGAGTCAGGGTTGCTGCAGAAAATCGTTCGGAGCCTCCCAGTCCTGCTGACCTGTGATACTGGAGGGGCCCGAGGCGGGAGCTCTCCGAGCTACTGACCCCCTGCGGCAGTGGGCTAGTTTCCAACAACAAGTGCAAAACCCAGTCTGACAGGATTACTGCCCGTTGGAGAAGTAGAAGGACGTTATTCCAAACAGGCACCGTGCACTCTCACTGAAATGCAGGGTAGTAGTTAAGCAGAGTTACCAGCACGTCTAGAAAGATACACACCAAAGTATTCATGTTTTGAATGAAAATGATGTCTGTGATGATTCTCTTGAGTATTGTTCCTCTGGTTTTTGCTGGCTGCTTTGATTTCTTCCCCCAACTAGAAGCCCTTATAACGTATGCAAGTTTTTTTTTTTAAAGTTTCAGTCTTAAAAGAAAAAAGAGAATAAAGATTCCTTAGCCCCAACCCCTTACACGAGGGGACACAGGGGGATTCAGCATCTGAAAATGAATCAGCATAATTTACCACATCAACAAAGAGAAAGTTAAAAGCCATATGACCAAGTATAGACGCTGAAGGCATCCATATAGAGAAGGCATTTGATAAGGTTCAGCATCCATTTATTATGAAAACCCTTGAAAAACGGAGGGTAAGCAAAACATTGTAAAAGCCATCCACGACAAATCCACAGCGAACTTCATTCTCAATGGTGAAAAACTGAAAGCTTTTCCACTAATTGGGTGAGACAAGGTCGTCCACTCACCACTACTGCTCAGTGTAGAGCGGGGAGCCCTGCCAGCTAGACCCAGGCGAGGGAAGGGCAGAAGCGGAATCCAGACGGGGATAGGAGTCAAGCCACCCATCTCTTCCAGTGCCGTGACAATATACACCGCCCCGAAGACTCCACTGGAAAATAAACTCCAACAACGCAATAAAATAGCAGGTCACAGAATCACTAAGAATGAGCTACAAGAGGACGAAATTAAGAAAATGATTCCGTTTACAGTCACACCAACCACAGAAATTAAATCCCTAGGAGTAAACAAAGGAGCTGAAGGACCTGCACAGAGAAAACTAAGGCATTGTTAGAAGAAATAGACACGAACAGAACTATAAGCCCTGCTCGGGGTTGGCCGCAGTGAACACAGAGAATAGCGTCCCACCCAAAATAGCTTCGAGATCGGTGCCGTCCCGTCAAAATCTACGTGACATTCTTTAGCGAAATAGAGCAAACATTCCTGGAAATAGATACGCCACAAAAGCAGTCCTGACTTTAAAACAGGAAAAATGGCAGTGTGAACTTTTCAGACCTCAACATATACTATCAAACTGTACTTAAACAGCCTGGTAATGGACAGAAACAGACTCAGCCCAGTGGGACAGAATCAAGACCCCAGAACTAAACCCCCGGCTGCAGGCCGGCTAGCCCGTGACAGAGGAGCCAGGAGCACACGCTGGAGCCAGGAGAGCCGCGTCAGGACCCTGTGGGGAAGCCGGACAGCCGCGTGCCCCGCCAGGAAGGCAGCCAGAACAGGTACACCTGCGTGTGAGACCCGGACATCTCTCCCTTTCCTGCCAAAGAGTCGTGAATTCAGGGCGTCAAGCACTGTCCCCCAAGTGCTCCCTGTTATGTAAAGCCACAGTGTGCCCCCCTCGCACACGCGTTCCCTAACCCTCCCAGCGCCCCGCACCAGCAGGCCTCACCTGGGAGCTCAGCATGCTCAGGCCCCACCTCCTGATGAAGACTGGGCCGAAGACGGCCCTCTGCTGGGGGGGCTGTTCCACTGGGGCTGCGTATGTTTCCATGGAACAGCAGGAAGGGTGCCGAGGACGCTGAGACTCGGCTGGGGTGATGTTTTGGTGGGGAATTAAGAGAACTAAGAAGCCCTGCCCGGGACGGGGCTGCGCTCCCGGTGCTCTGCACCAGGGGGCGCCCCTGGCCCGTGTGTGGGAGACACGCGGCCAGCCCTGGCCGGGGCTCAGCTGCCCCACAGCTCGGGCTGTTGGAGATGCAGGATGCGGTGGCTGCGCTGACGCCAGGAAGTCGGTGACAGCAGCATCTTTGCAAATCCAAGAACTAGTTTGTGACGGTAGCCCGAGCTCACGCTTAGCAAGGCTGCCTTTAATCTCACCTTTTGAGCTTGCGTGGAGCAGCCACTGCAGAACGTCTGCCAGAGAATCCGTGTTTAAAATGTCGCAGAGCTTCGCCAGTATCTGACAGAGAGCAGAGAGTTAGGAGAGCAGTAGGCTGGCGCCCGCGGGCCCAGCACCTTCTCGCTGTCCCCTCACCCAACGCGACGCCCAGTTCTGCCCTCTGTGATGTCAGCCAGGAAGCCAGATCTCAAACAGCGAAATCTGTGCCCGTGTTACATCACTGCCTCCAGGACACTGTGTCCAGGAGGAGAGTGATTAAAATCAGTGGTTTGCTCCTGATTCCACAACGGACCTGTGGCCACGGAACAGGCAGGAAACGAACCCCCACGCCCCTCAGCCTCTCAGCCTCGCGCCTCTAAGGCTTTCTCAGCGTGCCGTCACCGGCCAGCCGCTCCGTAGGGGGCATGTGCTCATCCTTTTGGAGAAAGCAAGAAGAGTGTGTCCCCGGGACAGCCCCGTTCTCCTTTGAGTTTTGTTCCAGAAGGTGGCGCATAGATTGGCAGGTGAGTGTCAGCTGTTGAAACTTGATTTCAGGATTTGCGAGCACAGGGCTGGGGTCCCCTGTTCTTGTGGTTTTTTTAGGTCAGCTTCTTCTAGGGTCTCGCCTGATTTCTGGCTGACTCCGGCGAGGTTTGTCTGCTCGGGCAGCTGTGAGCCCCGACTAGCCCCGTCACTGCTGGGTCTCGGCTCCCCTTTGCGTGCACACGCCCTTAGTGTTGGGCTGCGGCCTGCAACCCCACGCACGTTGTTGGGACTCGCGCTCTGCATGTATCTGCCTCATCTGCTATCTTATCTTGCGATTTCTGATCCCCAGTGTCCCCAAACTCCAGACTCTCCGCTGCCTTCGGAAGCTGCCACGTCTGCCCGAGGTCCGCTCCGTGTGGCCCGAAGCAAGACGCCGTCTGACAGCTGCGCCCAGCGGTGGCTGAGGCCTGGTCATCGGCTGACGCTGTGCAGTCCCACCTTGACCTTGGTAGCACTTCTCTAGTCTACATTTGATAGCCCCTAAATAATTCCTAGCACCTAGCAGTGCCTGAGCACTGGCGATAAAGCAGTAAGCAGGCAGACATCATGACAGTGTATAAAGTAATGTTAGCACAAGTGGGTGGGAGACAGATAGTAATGCAGCAAACAGGAACACGCAGAAATGGCCGGAAACCCCCGCTGTGAGGGCGTGGAGGCCGGGGCGCTGTGTCAGAGCGGGGGTCAGGGCGAGGGCCCGTGTGTGACCTCTAAGCTGAGACTTGAATGAGAAGGGAGCCCTGGGGACCAAGGACAGGGTTCTTCCGAGGGACGCCCGGAGGCGGCAAAGAGCGACTGGCAGACTGGCGGTGGCGCCGCGGGGTGCTGGCGGCCGGCCCCAGAGCCCATGCAGCCTGGCATCTCCGGCAGCACCGCCGGCCATGCCAGAGGCTCGCCCTCCTCCTCGCCTCTGTCCCTTCCCAAACTCTGCCTCTCAGCCACCGCCACCATCACGTTCTGCTCTCGCATTTAGTAACTACCCTCCCGTCACGCTCCGCGGCCTGTCATTCCTACCACAGGCTGCTGGGTGCTGTGAGTGGCTAATCCCACTGCCACGGCTGCCTTACCCCTGCTCCAGTTACTGTTAAAATATGTTGACGCTTAATTGCCGTGGGTCTTATGGTGAAATAACCATGGAGCAGCAGCTGATGGGTTTGTTCTTGATTATATGGGATTCGCAGGAACAGTTGTGGCTGGAGAGAACCTCCCTTGAGTCTGAAATGACATCTTATGTCGATTTATCTAAGTGTATAACCTTAAGCACAGAAGCTTTGAGGACAGCCTTCCACAGATGGAGGGGGCGGTTACTGGAGGAATCCTGCCTTCAGATACTTGAAGGAGATGTGTGGGCGACGGCGGGAGCGAGGGGCAGGTGCCGGCTTTAGGAAGATGATCGAGACGGAAGAGAGTGGGGCTGAGATTCTCAGGCGAGCACCGAGCTCTTGAGTCGGTCTGAGCCAGGGCTGCACTTGCGTAAGAGGACCGGGTTCCGGGAAGAAATAAACGGGAAGTGAGAATAGGCAAAGGTTTGGATCTCAACTTCCTGCTATTCACTCGGCCAGGGGGATCAGCACCCCCTTCGGGGTGCCGGCGCGGTCATGGTTATGTGTGGGTGCTGCTCCCCGGGCAGAGCCAAGCAGACCTGCCCTTACTTTGATTTCTTGGTGCAGGTAGTTGGGAATGTGCACGCAGTCCTCGGCCGCGGCCCTGGCGGCCCTGGCGTCCGGAGCCTCCGAGCCGCAGGAGGCAGTCGTGGAGCTGGCCCGGGGAGGCGACTCGGCAGTCCCGACCTTCATTTCTTCCTAAGTCCAAGGTAAATGCAATCAGTAAGCATGTGCAGGCACTTACAATCCCCGGGACAATTAAATATAAAATGAATGAGAATTTGTGCAGCTGAAAGAGAGACGCACGTAGGAGTGAAGAGGTTAACTTTAATCCTCCCTTGAAATCTACTTATCGGATATTTGCATTTGGAGACAAAACAGTCATCTGTCATTTCCTTTGGGCAAATCAACCTAAACCCTTAGTTAGTATCAAGATTTAATATTTATATTGATGCGCTAGTGGGCAACCAGCTCACGACACCCGAGACTTTCTGTTGCGGGGGGCAGACGCGTGTGTCAGGTGAGGGCCGCGGCCGCTCTGCTCTGCTCTGCTCTGGTGAGTGGCAGCTGAGCGGGAGAGCCGGAGAGGTGGCTCGTCGGAAGAAGGAAAGAAAGGCTGCTCTCTCGCGTGGGAGGTAAGTCACTGTCGCAATCAAAAAGGAAAAGACTGTAGGAGCTTTGGGTCCAAGAAGAGTGACAGGAGCCTTCGGGCTGGCTGCCGCTCGCGGGAAGCCTTGTCCCTCGGCAGTGAGCGGGCGTGAAGGCAGGGCCTGGTGTGTCAGGCCTGGGGCTGTGCTGGTCGGGGTGAGCATGGTGCGAGGGGGTGGGGGCCGGGGGCCTCTGTTGTGAGGAATGCCGGGGGCCTGATAGGCGGGGTCCTGCCTTGATTTCTGCGGGGGGTTCCCAGGTGTATGCACGCCACAGCACGTCCACTACATATCAGTAAAGC
The DNA here is from genome assembly GCF_964194135.1 of Talpa europaea. NCBI lineage: Eukaryota > Metazoa > Chordata > Mammalia > Eulipotyphla > Talpidae > Talpa > Talpa europaea. The sequence continues at coordinate 367,783 of NC_140080.1, read as the reverse complement.
TTTGCAGGGCATCGTGACACACGGGGAAGGTGAAGTTCAAGAAAAGGAGAGGAAATAATATCAAACTAGATAGGTAGCTGTGAGAAGTGGTTTTTACCTTATTAATCACTAAGGGATTTTCACTGGAAGTTCGGAAGCACTCCTGGATCTTCCTCCAGGGCTCTGAAATGATAGGTGGACAAGCATCTTTAGACCAAACTGAAAAAAATTCCTGTCATGACAGATATTGATACAGTAGTTTCTGAGCTAGGCGAGAGTGTGTCTGCAGTCAGCAAGGCCAGCTCAGGGATCTGCTAATGAACATTAGAAGCTGGCAGGTGGATCCGAGTTACGTAATAAAGGGTTATAATAAGGCATGTGCGTCTCAGCATGTCCACATACACACACCCAGCTGATGCGTTCGGCAGGGCACGGAGAAGGCGCCGTGAGCCGTGACCGTCCACTGCGCGTGGGTGGGGAAGGAGGAGCTCTTGAGAGGGAGAGCGGCGGGCGAGCGTGCGGCCTGACGGTGGGGTCACGCAGCGAGGCGTCCTTGGGAGGTGCGCATCTCACATCATGCCAGGGGACGTTCTGTGCCCAGAGCTGTTCGCTGTCGAGGGTGAGCGTGAGAGCCGGGTGAGGCCTGCCGTCCAGACGGCCTCCCTCTGTCCTCGCCCTGTGCCTGTTGCCGTGTGTGCTTTTTAAAAGGACTGTGGTGGTGAAGGTGGGCAACAGAGAATGTGGGGGAGACCTCGTGGAATGATCACGCGGTTAGTGTAGGTAACACCCGTCCCGCACCTCGTACACGCGTCGTTGTCATGAGACATTTTAAGATCTGCTTTCTTAGCAGCTCCACGTGTACATCCCAGCATTGCTCACTGCAGTCATCAGACTCTGTGTGTGATGAAATCTTTTTCATTTCAATTCTGTAAAAATAATCACTCTAGGTGCTTTCTGAAGACCAGGCACTGTGCTGGGATCGGGCGACGCCCAGAATAGCCAGACCACGGCAGACTCGGCTCTGGCCACCAGGGCTGGCCGTGGCAGGGACAATGGCCATCACGGTATGACGTGTCCCCCTCAGGGACGTGTCCGCCCAGGGACGTGTCCCCCCGCTTCTGTCTGAAGTGGGTGCCTTATCACTGTGGCCTAAGCGTTCCTGTCTCTCAGCTGCTTTTGCGGGCACGAGAGACCACACCAGATGTCTTGGGCCCGATGAAGAAGAAGAATAATATTTATTAACATTACGGAGCTGCTGACTTACGATTAGTTGAGTGGAATTTGTTTCTAAAGGGTGACCTATTTCACAGTGAGCACATGTCACCGGCACTTCAGTCACGGCTCCACAGCTCTTCCCCCTGGCGGCCGGCCGGGGACCTCGGGACGACGTCGTCAGTGGGAAAGACTCACCAGAATGAGGCCGCAGAGGCACATTGCTGCCCCGCGGGGTGGGGGGCCCCCTTTGGGTGGCGCTGCCTGGGGCTGCGGAGCTGGGGGGGCTGCACTTGGCGAGTGGGGTGTCTCTCTTCTCCAAGTGGCTGAACTGGCCGGCCCCCCACAGCGCTCTGAGTGCGTCATCCTCGTCGTCGTTCACGGTGCAGATCGGGATGTTATTCAGACCTGCGCGGACACGGGCGATGTGAGGACCAAGCACATGGGTTTGGGGCAGAATCTTTTTGTTTGAAAGATCGGGAACTTCCCTGCCAAAGATTGTTAAATGTACCTAAGTCGTCAGACTTGCAGCTGTAGCCGCCGGTGCCCAGCGGAGGAAGCCAGGGCCTGCTTCCTGGACTCTGCCCTCTGCTCCCCGGGAGAAGCAGGCCACACCCCGCATGGGCAGAGCTGCCGCGACCCCAACACCACACCCATGGGGGAAGCCAAGAGGCAGCCTGCTCACCCTCAGAATACCAGATGGGGATTTTTTGAAGATTGATTTATTTATGCATACAAGAGCTGGGGCGCAGGCCAGAGGTGCAGGGGGTGAGAGGATTCACCAGACAGAGTGGGGAGCAGAACAGGCAGACTGACTGAGTACACTGCTGAGGGGAGCAGCGGGGAGACAGGAGAGGTCTGCTGCGCCCTGTGGGTCGCTCCCTGGCCGGGGAGTAGACTCAGGATGCAGTGGTGACAGCCTGAGACTGACCCCCAGGCCACCAGGGGGCCCAGACGGGGATTATAAAATCGTTCAGAAGCTGTCAGGGGAATAGGACGCCTGGAGGACATGTCCTGGCTTCTCTTGCCTCCTGGGAGAAGGCGAGGCGCTGCTGACTAGGATCAGGAGACACTGAGGCCAGGGGAGCACCGGCCTGGAGGAACTGCCTTCCTCAGGTCAGAGCCTCTGGTTCTTCACTCAAGGCAACAGCTGTGTTTGTGCTTTTGGCCCAAATGCTGACTTCTAAGCAGTTCCTCTCGTCAGGGTCAGTGCGCCTGTGTCAGAATGACTGCTTGGCACAGCTGCCCTACCTCAGCTGCCAGAGCTCGTAGGTGACTGCTGGTTTCCCAGGAAGCTTCTGGAAAGTGTTCATTTGCCTATTCTTCAAACCCTCCCTCTGACATTGGCCCAACCCTCTGTCTCGGACGAGCTGAGGAGGGTCCCGCTGGCAGGGCTGTCTGTCCCTCGGCTCCTTCACTGTCTGGCCACGAGGGGCACGTCCCCGCCCCTGTGCGCACACGGGCCGCCCACGCCCAGAGGGGCCACGCGCAGGCGGGTCTATTCTGTGCTGGCCCGTGGCTGCCCTGAAACAGTTTGCTGAGCGACTGCGTAACAGGCAGACGCAGCTGGCCCTTGCCTTCTGCCGTCTGCGACGGCCTCCCAGCTCCTCCTCGCAGCCGGGCTGATGGAGTGAGCCGCTTGCTGGCCCCCGCGCTGCTCGCTGGCTCGGGAGAGCACGAATGTCTACTGTTCACGTTAAACTGCGTCGTGCCCGGAGTGGTTTAACCCCCCCACACACAGGACGGTGCCCCGCACACCCCCTCCTCGGGCCACTGCAGAGAGTGGTGAGAAAACTCACCGTCCTCCCGTTGGGGCTCACAGGGCGTGAGTGTATTTGGTGCCTGTCGTCGTCTTAACAGCCAGCCTTGGTCAGAAGCCGCAGCGGTCACGGTCAGGGTGCTGTGGGGCACTCACCCCACTGGGGTCACCCTCAGGACGCAGCTTCATCCCAGACCCCTGCCTCCAGAGCAATGGCCCTTCCTGCCCCGCAGGCCCCCGGAGTCTCGCACCCTGGGAGTGGCTGGGGGCGCCTCTGTGTGCAGCTCTGAAGCGCTGGCCACTCTGGCTGCCCTGAGGCATCCGGGACCTGCACCGTGAGGCCTCTGCCCAGTCCTGCTTTCCCAGCCACGCGTGGCTGCCCAGTGGTCAGCGCCCGCCTCCTGAGGCTGAGACCAGCAGAGCCAAGTGAGAAGAAGAAAGACCCATTCTGGGCCCTGCCTCACGTACCTTTAATGTGGCAGACCCTCCTGGGGTGAGGGGTGTGCCGGACCAGGAAGTAGCCCCCATTTCCAGCCATCCGCCTCTGCCCTCCGGCGGCGCGGGCCTGGGGGTGAGGCCGGTGCTCCTGGAGGCTGCTGCCCTGCTCCCGCTGCCGCGGTGACCGGTCCTGCCCTCCTCCTCCTCACCCGCACGCCCAGACGCTCTCAGGCCCTGAAACCGCAGAGCGCCCGTTAGCGCGAGGCCAGCGTTTCTCCCGGGGCGCCCATGGGTGGTTGGCGGGTGATGTCGGTCCTTCAGCAGCACTCGCCAGACCCTGCAGTGTGACGGGCCTGCGCCCTCGAGGTGCTGTCCCGCCTCTCCCGGGAATTCACAGTCGTGTGGTAAAGCACATTCCTGACCTGGGCCTAGGACAGTTCCCGAGACTTCCCCGACGGCGGCGCACAAGGTTGGAAACTCAGGAAGGGCGTCTGGCCTTCGTCCTCGTGGCCGCCCTGAGATGTGCAGATTCTACTTCTAACTTTCCAGTTTCTCTGGTCAGAATTCGCAGTGTCAAAAAACATTTCTGTTCTAGAACCTGACCTCAAAATTTTTCTGGGCAGATATTTTCAGTCAGTTCACTGACTGTCTTTTAAGCCAGAGCCCTCTGTGTCCCATGGCCTGTGTTCAGTGACTCGCCTGGAAACCGTGGAGACTGCGTGGCAGAGAAGGCCCAGAGAAGAGCTCTCCTCCCTCCCCGGGCTCCGGAGCGTGCTGCCCCGCAGAGGACAGGCCTGTCAGGGCGCAGCTGCAGGGGCTGTGACCCTGCGATGTAAAGGCTGCTGTTTCCGTGGTGGATGCTGAGCTTTTCTGCATCTTCAAGTCGCCGGGCCTAGACTGACCCCCGGCTCCTCCCTTGCCTGTCTGGAGGAGACTCTCCCCAAGGCGCTCTCACCTTCCTCCCGCCTGCCCGTCTCCTTCCCTCGCTCTCCTTCCCTCCACGGAGCGTGTTACTCCCTGACAAGAGTTTGCCTGTCTGTGTATTTTCTGCCCCCGCCAGCAGGCGGCAGTGGGCGGGAATGATCTGACCCGGCTTCCCACCTCTGTGTTCCCGGCACCCGGCACATTGTCTGTGCAACAGCTACTTAACGTGAAGTTCAGTGTTTTGCACAGAAGATGACTTTACCCCACACGTGTAGGGGTTTTTATTTGTATGATCTCTTCCAAACTAAGCCAAAATACTGTCTTTTCCCTCAAAGCAGACCTATTTGGCTTTTATGTCTTGAAAAGATGAAAGTGTGAGGTGTGTTATCTAAACTTCAATTTTGTGAAAATTATCTTTTTGGTGAATTTACTTTATACCTGAGGACAGTTTCGAGAGGTGACGTGGTTGGCAGGAACTCAAGGCTGTCGACGCCTTCCAGGCCTCAGCACAGGCCTACGCCCCGGGTCCCCGCGCTCCGTCAGTCTTCCCGCCCGAGCTGGGATTTCTGACTGGCAGAGACAGCCTGCCGACTGCCGTATACCAGATAACTCTGCCCCAGTCTCTCCTGCTCCCGCTCCAAGGAGACTTTGCGGCTCCCTGTTGTAGGTACTGCATAGCTTAGCAACACAGAAACATTCCTTTGGGAAACCTGAGTTCCAGAACCTTCCACTGGCCAATCCTTTCAGAGCTCTACCCTCAGCTTGACAGGACTGGTCAGATAGTAGAGCTGAGTCACGTGCACGAGAACGAGAAAAAGGACGAGGAATTCCAGTCACTCCGCTACTTCTTCCCACAGTGCTGCCTGCGGCACACATGCCTTGCAGACGTGACCACATGTAGAGCAGCCCGGAACCCGCAGGGAGACAGGATGGGCTTGGAGAATTCAGTCACTCTGCTCTAGTGGCCAGGGTGCCCGCGCTGGTGACACGCTCAACAGTCACGACCGCACTCCAGTGCTAATTAAGTCACAGAGAAACATTAAGTGACATAGTTAGAAAAAGTCATAAAATTGCCCGAGGACTGAGGATGGAGCCGTGGGGTCCCATATGTGCCCACAGCTCACTGTTGTCAGCCCCCAGGGGACCCCCAGGGCCTCTGTATGCTTTTATTTTCAGGGCACTCGTGACTTAAATTTCTGAATTATAATCCTCAGGAGCAGTGGTGATGCTTCCGCAGGGCACGCGCCAGTTTACAGCAATGCCAGGGCAGAGTCTGTTTTCTTGAATGGTCCCGGGAGTAAAAGGCTCAACATTTGGCATGTCTCCACCTCGCTGGACTCAGCCATTGTTCCCCCCGGCTCCGGGGGTAAGGAAGTCACACCTGCTAAGGGGGGTGTCCCAGTGGTATGTAGCGTGTGCCGTGTATACGAGGTGCCCTCGGTCAGCCGCCACACCAGGGACACTGGACTCTGGGCATTCGGGGGATTTGGACAGTGTCCCTGTGTGCGAGAGTGTCTGTATGTTACAGTGTGTCTGTGAAGGTGTGAGTGTGTGTGAGTGAGAGCTGGGGGGGGTTGTGTGTGTGTGTGTGTATGTATTTGTGTGTGCTGGGTGTGTGCGTGCTGGGTGGTATGTGTTGGCATTGCGTGTCTGTAGCGTGAGTGTGATTATGTGAGTGTGACGTGGGGGGTGGATATGTAAGTCTCGTGTGTGTGTATTCGTGCGTGAGGTGCGTGTGTGTGTGGTGTGCATGTGTGTGTCTGTGGGAGGCACGTACTCAGACATAATTAAGGAGTGGCCGTGTGTTGCCATCGTGTTTCACGTCTGTATAAAGTGCAGGGCTGTTCGGCTGAGGGGAAAGATCATTGACTCTGCTCGTCTCAGCCTTTTGGAGCAGAAGCTCCTGTGCCATCGTCTCACACCTGCCCCGCCACCACTACCCGCCCTGTCCCCGGGACTGGGTACGCCCTGGGAGTGGATCGGGACCACCGGCGGGGAACGTGGCTTCCTCTGAGGGGACGCTGGGTGGAGATGCCGGAGTGCTGCCGCCCTCTAGCCAGTCAGGCCTCCCCGGCTGGCCAGCCGGCACTGCCCCACCCTGGCCGCGGCTGGCACTGCCCCCCACCCCCACCCCCGGCCGCAGCCTGCACTGCCCCGGCCGGCTGCTCTGGCGGGAGACCAGGCTCAGTGACTTCCCACTTTTCCTCCACTGACTTGCTTTTCTGGACGGGGCTCCCGCAGAGCTTGACGGGAAAGGTCCCGGGGGGCTAACCAGAGGTCATGTCCTGAAACAAAACACCGCATAGAAAAATGCTTTAAAAGTTGTTTTCCCAGGTCGTCCCCGGAGCAGCATCGGCGAGCACGGGCCTTCCCACGGGCGGAGCAGCGCTGCAGCACTTAGCCCCCGCGCCACGCGGCCCACGCCCTCGGCCCATCCTCTCTGGGCCACCGTGCCAGCCCCCGCCGCTGGACCTCTGCCGGCCTCTCTCAGATCCTGGTAACTTATTTAAATATTAGTGTTTGTCCCCATTTCCAGGCCTGCGATCTACCTAACACAGCGGAAACAGCAAACCATCCTTCTGAGTAATTGGGCCTGTGCCTTTAAAGGGGACAAATACCTTAAATATTACGTCTGTCCACCGTGCTCCTCGCGGAGACTCGGTCCAGGCTGGCCAAGCAGGCGATACCGATCAATACGTTGTAAGTCCACTGATGGGTAGTTTTTAATTTTGCATGTGGTTCAGCCGTCACAATCTACTCAGCCTTGAGCATTCCTATAAAACCAAGTTCCTGAACTTGCAAACCTAAGAAACTTCTAGACCCAAGATAACCTCGTCAGACTTGACGGCATTCGACCTTATCCGGGGTCTGCTGTCTGTCATCTCAGAGACGTATCCAACGATGTAAACGACATTACCTCAATTTAAAAAAAAAACTACTAGAAGCAAAAAAACAATCAGACACAGGAGAGTGGGTGGAACAGCACAGCAGAGACGGCCCACTCCCGGAGCAGCACCCTGTGTGCGGGGGGCCCCCCCGAGCACGAGGACTGTGCCTCCTATAGGTGTGGGTCTCTGCCCGTGGCCTCCCGCCCCGTCCTCGCCCTCTGAACAGGATGGTCCCGTTCTCGTATGTTTCATAGAAGCAGAAACATGAGTGTAGACAACGCGAGGCCGTCCTTCCCCCTCCCAAAGGCCTCGTCACCCGAAGGAGCCTCGTCACCCAAAGTTCCGCCAATAAAAGCCAGGTGAAAACCAGCCCATGGGCGGGGTGGGGCTGCAGGGCCCCCCCCCCCCGGGCTGCCTGCCCTGCCACACCCTGGGGTCCTCTGAGGCCCCTGAATACAGAGGGCCCCGCAGTGCAGGGGTGGGCCTGGCCAGTGTGCTTGGGCCTGGAGTCCTATGTTGGGGCGCAGGGGGCCTTTCCCTGACCCGTCTGGGCTTTTTAAGGCTGGGTGGATGAACAAATCAACATCAGACAGGTCAGCCAGAGAAACAGCCAGAATGTAGTGAAGCACGCGTGGAGCGTTTGCAGGTTTTACATCCTGACGAAGCGTGGAAGGAACGGGGCTGTGGATCCTATTCAGTTTCTCCGGCCTCGGAGAGCGCGAAGCCTTCACGGTGGCCCCGTCTTTGCTCTCCGTGCAGAGAGGACCCGGCACGGATGCACCTGCACCCCGCGACACCACCCTCCCACTGCGTTGGTGAGTGTCCCGAGGGGGCAGCGACTGTCTCCTCCTCTAGGGGGGTGCACAGGCCTCCCGAGACGAAACTCAGGCCTCCCGGGCCTCACACTGTCTGCGCCAGGCGTCTGCGTCCCGGCCGCGCTGGTTGTGGACTCCCAAGGCCCCGGCCGCAGCTGACCTCTGGCTGCCACGTCCAGGTGAGGAGGGTCCACCCTGGCGCCAGGAGACACCCTTTCTGGGCCTTTCTGGGGGACGACCCCGCGCCTGGTCTGCATGTCCCCGACAAGCCCCGGGGGAGGCTGAGGTGGCTGCGGAAGAATAAACCGCTGTCCGACCTGATGAAAAGTGGCATTCCCCGGCCACGGCCTCCGGGGTGGCGCTCCGGGCAGGTCCCAGCGGGCAGGTGTGGCAGCAGTCTCTGCTCGTGGGTGTGAGGCCCCTGGAGAGGCAGCGCCTGCCTGGCCTCTCCTTGGGCAGGGCATGCGTGGGGAGTGTGCTGAGGCTGCCAGCGTTGCCACCCAGCGCAGAGAGCCGCTTGCGGGGTGACTGTAGCCCCAGGGGGCGGCGGCCCTGCCAGGCCCTCCCTGCCACACAGCCAGGATCACAGGATGAGTCGGCGCGCAGCCCCTCTGACCTGCCGTCTGCCTGGCGGTGGTAGACAGAGAAACTCGAGGCGCAAAAGCCTGCGCGCAGCCCCTCCCTGCAGCTCTGGCTTTGCCCTGACAGAGCAGGCGCCGGCGTGACAGCGGCTCAGACGGCAGCGCCGGCCCCTCGGAGGCCAGGGGCACGACCACTTCTGCTCGCGACAGCTGGTCAGCACTAGCCCAGCCGCTCTCTCTCTCAGCCTGGGGGCACCCCTCAGGGCTGGAGGGAACGGGCGCTGCCCACAGGGCCTCGCCAGCCCCGAGGCGGGCGCCGTTCCTCACTCAGCCTTCAGGCCGCAGGCCGCCAAGACAGGAGATCAGGGGCCTGGCGGGGTGCGGATCCGCCTGACGCCCAAAGGCAGCGTGGCCCTGTCCCACACACCCGCATTGCTGAGGGGAAGCCCAGGGTGCCGGGCCACCACCTCCATTTGCCTGGGGCCCTCCCGGTCAGCGCTGAAAATTTGAGTCCTGCCCCCGACCCCCGAGAACTGGGCCCTGGGCCACCCCATGCAGGCATGTTTATCTCTGGTTTCACTTGAATTTCTGGAGCACCTCCAAGTTCGGAAGATCCTTAGCCCCGGGCTTGGAAATGCTGGAAGGTTCTGGAGCCCCGTGGTTGATCCCTGCAAGACGGCCACCCTGAACCTGGACGCCAGGACACTTCCCCCCCTTGCGGCGACACCAAGTATTTAACATTTTAAAACCAAGCCCCTCGTTACCAGTGGGAGCAGATGAGCCAGGAGTTGGGGGTGCTGCCCGCCCTCAGCTGTCCCTGCTGTGCTCTGAGGCACCCCCACTCTAGGGAGGTGGTCACTGAGGCACCAGCAGGGCGGAGCCCAGAGTCTGTGCTGGCCCCAGGGTCCCTCTCCCTCGGTGTCCTCCTCACGTTCCCCTCGCACCCGGGGTCAGCCCCAGATTGTCACAGAAGCAGCAGGGTAGTTTGCAAGGAAGACGCAGACGGCAACTTCTCGCAACTGCCGCGGGGATCTGTGCTGCTGTTCAGCCGGAGCACACAGGCTTGGAGCGCAAGTCTTTCTGTCACATTTCTCCAAGAAATGGCAAATAAACGTCTGACGGTTTATCCTCCAGTCCGTTTTCCTGGGAGCGTCAGGCCCTGTTGTAGAGAATGACGCCTCACTTAATACACTGTTTTTGTAAAGCTGTGGTTTTTTTAGATTTGGTCCCTGTGAAGTGTGCCAAGGCCACAGGCAGGTGTCTGCCAGTCGGGGTCAGTGGGTGCAGCCGGCGCCTTGCTCCCGCCCTCTGTTCTTAAGTGGCCACCTGCATCGGTGAGATCACATGGTTGGGTTTTGTTGTTTGAACAACGGTGAGATGCAGAAACCTGCTGTGTGAGTGACAACCCTGCAGGACATGCCGTCCCAGCCCCTGCTCCAACCTCGGCGACCCCCACCCCGGCACCAGCCGGGCGGGGGCTAGAGTTTCTGTCCTAGTCGCTAGTTCCGCGCCAGGCATACGTGCACGGGAGCCTGGGCCCAGCACACTGCGTTATGCCAAGAGACAACTGTGGCGAAGCTTACACCAGTTTTTCTTTTTTTTTTTTTTTAAATAGTATTTTATTTTATTTTTAAATATTTATTTAATTATGTATACAAGCACTGGGTACAGTCAGAAGCGCGGGAGGGTGAGAGAATCCGCCAGAGCCAGAGCGGGGAGCAGAGCAGGCAGAAGGACCGAAGGACACTGCTGAGGGGAGCAGCGGGCGGCAGGAGAGGTCTGCGCGCCATGGGGGACCCTCCTCCGGTGGCCGGGGAGCAGCCGGGGACCGAACCGGCGCCACAGAGGCTGCGGGCAGCTTCGCAACCCAGCGCTCAACCGCTGCGCCCCCGGGGAGGCCCTTACACCAGTTTTTCTAAAGAGTTTTGGTTATCCGTTGAAGACGATATCAAAGCGTGAGCAGCTCTGTGTGAAGGCCCGAAGCCGGCCTCCCGCGCGCAGGGGACTCCCCCCTGGGTGGGACGCTTCGCTTAGAGGCGAGTGTGCCAGGCAGACCTCCGGGAGCCTCCCCTGGCCTCTGTCCTGGCAGCACAGCCGGTGGGTGTGGGACTCTCCCGTCTCTCCCGGTCACACCTCAGGCTCCGCGGGAGGCTCAGCGTCACCACAGGTCGAAAACGGTGTGAAGTTCTGCTTCTGCAGAGGCGCCTGCCCCGCGCTCCGGAGCCCTCTGGCCTTTGGCCACGCGGGCCCCTCAGCCCCCGGCGACGCCTGTGCCGGCCCCGTGGGCCCGGCGCCCCGGCTGCCTGTCGCGAACACGCGTCCTGATCTTCCACCCGCCAGACTCCTGCGGGCTGCAGTTAGCCGTCCTCGGCTCCCGTCCCGCTGCTGACCGTCACCTTCTCTTCCAAGGTCATGTGCGCGCCCTCCCCGCCGCCGTCCTCGGTGCTTCACTAACTGCTCTGCGGCGACAGGGTCCTCCGAGGACGGCGCGGAGGCGGGCAGAGCCCCGCTATGGCTGGCCGAGACGGCTGACCCGCCGCGGAGGCCCTGCCCGGGTGGGACCAGCTGGCTGTGAGCGTCCGCGCCTGATGTGACGAGTTACTCGGCTGCTCCATCGCAGCGCCATCTGCGGGGGGGCTCTTGGCCCGGCAGGCGTGAAGCTGGGTCACGTCCCTCAGGGACGAGCTTTGGACCGAGACGCAGACCATTTACTGGAAGCGCAGAGGCCGCTCGTCAGGCAGGAAAGTCCCTTCCAGAAGCCAGAAGCCAGGAGAGGACGGATGGGACCCCGGAGAGGTGAGAGCACGTTCTCTCCTCTCCTCACGGCCGGCGGTGGGGGCCGATGCCCAGAGCTTGAGTACGGGGCTACTTGGGGGGTCTCCTGGGCAGGAATGCTGTGGAGCGGGCGCGCGGGGACCCCGGGGGGAGCGCCGGGGCGCGGGTGGAGACAGACGCAGGTGCAGGGGGGCAGCTAGTGGAGGAGAGTACAAGCTGCAAAATCTACAAACCAGAAGAGCCGGCAGGTTGGGTGTGTTTTCCAAAAGCAGAGTTGGTGTTAGTGGTGGCGTTTTCTCCTCCTGCTGGTGGGTCAACACAGGTCTCCTGCCCGCAGCGGGCACGCGGCTGTCTCGCCTCCAGGGGCCGCGCTGGCTCACTCGCGCTTCCGCGGCGCTGCGGCCAGCCTGCCTTGCGGCTTCCAGAATGAGGACGATGGCATCTGGAGTCTAGGCCGTGATCCCCGAGTCCCTCCGGGCGGCATGTTCCTGTGTAGCACACAGGGGCACGAGGTGACCACGAAGGGCTACGGCCTGTGAATTACGGAAATGCCCCTGGGCAAGTGAGACTATGTGAGACCTGCTGAGATTGCGAGATCCCACTGTGAGACCAGTGCGAGCTCGCCTGCCGGTGATTTTTCTTCTCATTTTTCTTTTCTTATAAATTGATGCTCGTGACTTTTTGGACATTTTCCCCCCAGCGCCATCTGTTACACCCCTGTTGACCCTGCTCCCTTCCCCTCCCCTTAACCTCGCAGACCTGACTCCTGCAGGCATTCACATTGTTGGGGGAGTCTGTACTGGGCACCTGTGCCAACTCTCACCGATTTCTTAGGTGATTAAATGCAAAGCAGCTGTGCTATGGGAGCAGCAGCAACCCCTTTCCATCGAGGACATAGAAGTGGCCCCGCCGAAGGCCGAGGAAGTCCGCATGTAGGTAGAGAGCGCGGGACGCGCGCCTGGGAAGCCACCTCACCTGCAGCCGCGAGGCTGGGGTCCTCCCTAGGGACATGTCTCCCAAAGTTTGGATGTTGAGTCTCTTACTGGTTCTTCTTTACTGCCAGGCCTCTGGCCATGCTGGACACGAAGGTCAGGATACCGTTATCCGTTAAAAATCCACACTGCTGACCTGTTGTGTGAAAACTTTCATTTGTTGAATTCCTATTGACACTGTTTTTTTTTTTTTAAAGAATCAGGCCGGGCGTGGTGGCGCGCGCCTGTAGTCCCAGCTACTCGGGAGGCAGAGGCAGGAGGATCGGTTGAGTCCAGGAGTTCTGGGCTGCAGTGCGCTATGCCGATCGGGTGTCCGCACTAAGTTCGGCATCAATATGGTGACCTCCCGGGAGCGGGGGACCACCAGGTTGCCTAAGGAGGGGTGAACCGGCCCAGGTCGGAAACGGAGCAGGTCAAAACTCCCGTGCTGATCAGTAGTGGGATCGCGCCTGTGAATAGCCACTGCACTCCAGCCTGGGCAACATAGCGAGACCCTGACTCGAAAAAAAAAAAAAAAAAAGAATCAGTCCGTGTGACTAATGGCTTCTCTGGAAGCCCTCTGGGAGTCAGACAGTGTTGATGTTACTCTTCGTGTGCTTTTGTGCCTGGACAGCCTCCTGGGGAGCAACCTGATCCTTTGGACAGTGGTGGTTTGGACACCGGGTTGCCAACCAGGCGTGGCTGCCCATCTCTCCTTGCCCTTCCCTGGGCCCCTGAGCTCCACTCGCCTGCTCAGAGAGGCCTGGGAGGCCTCACTGTGCCGGCCGTGGCAGCAACGGCTCCGGGACCCTGCAAGGGCCCGGTCATTCCAGAAAAGCCGGAGGCAGAGGCGGCTGATGCAGGGCTCAGAACCCGAGTCCGCCCTATTTTGAGGCAACTGTGCTGAATAAGCTATTGTAATCCCCTCACCCGTGATTTCAGTGCCCTCCCAGCCGTGCAGCAGCCTTCCTGCTGGGTGGTGCAACGGTTTTGTCTTTGAACACAGATTTTGGCCACAGGAATCTGCTGCACAGATGACCACGTGATCCAAGGAGCAGCGGTGTCCAAGTTTCCAGTGATCTTGGGGCACGAGGCAGCAGGGGTCGTGGAGGATACTGGTGAAAGGGTCCCCACAGTGAAGCCAGGTGGGTGGTGCCAGGCACAGGTCTGACAGGTCGGACAGGTGGGACTGGATTCTCTGTCTGGACAGTGTGACCAGAGACTGGAGGGGGCCTCACACAATGTAGGACAGAAGGATACAAAGACAATGGGTTGTGCAAAGTCAAGTTTGATTTTTCAAAACCTCAGCCTGCGGTGAGCAACACTTCGGTGCTGATAGCCAGAACACCTCTGAGGCTGCTTGCTGTGACGGGCTCCGCCCACCCTCACTTCATCACGTTTTCAAAATTTTATTTTATTTTATTTTATATATATTTTACTTCCTTACGCCTTTTTGTGCAGTGTGTGCTTTCTCCTCTCAGGTGTAGGCCCCGTCGAATTCCCACCCCCACGGCCCCGGCACCATCACCATCACTCCCGCCTCGGTTTTGATCCTCTCCCTCCCCCTCCCCTGCAGTGTCTCTGATTAATAGTTGCCTGTTCATTTTGGTTTTTACTTTATTATTCCTATATATTCCTCCTATAAGTGAAACCATCCATATTTTTCTTTTGCCTTCTGATTTATTTCACTGAGCGTAATTCTTTCTAGCTCCATCCATGTTGCTGCGAATGGCATGAGTTTTTCTTTTTTGATTGCTGAGTAATGTTCCGTGGTATATGTCTGCCACATCTTCTTGATCCAGTCATCTATTTTGGGGCACTTGCATTGTTTCCAGGTTTTACCTATTATAAATGGTGCTGCAATAAACGTAAGGGTGCAGGTGTCCTTTTGAATTAGTGTATTCGTGTCCTTTGGGTAGATCCCTAGGAGTGGAATTGTTGGGTCATATGGAAGCTCCATTTCTAGTAGTCTGAGGGACCCCCACACAGCTCTCCATAGAGGTTGCACCAGTTTGCACTCCCACCAGCAGTGTAAGAGGGTTCCTTTTCCTCCACATCCTTGCCAGCATTTGTTGTTTCCTGTTTTCCTGTGTGGTTTTTTTTTTAAATACGTGCCATTCTCGCTGGTGTAAGGTGGTCTCTCGTTGTGGTTTTGATCTGCATTTCCCTGATGACAAGTGACAGTGAACATTTTTTCATATGCCTGTTGCTTCATAATGTAACGTTCCATCCTGTCACACCCCTCCAGGCGACAAGTCATCCCTCTCTTCCTGCCTCAGTGCCGAGAATGCAGCGCCTGCCGCCACCCCGAGGGCAATCCGTGCGTCAGGAGCCAGCAGGTCCCGTCACCTGCCCGCCCCTGCCCTTCAGCTGTCCCTGGGTTGACTCTGAGTTGGGTTAACACGCGCCTCTGCTGTGTCCCCAGCCTCACGGGCCACGGGGTGCTGGCCGACGGTACCAGCAGGTTCACGTGCAGGGGCCAGGCCGTGCGCCACTTCGTGAGCACGAGCACTTTCACCGAGTACACCGTGGTGGATGAGGCATCTGTGGCCAAGATCGACGCTGCGGCGCCTCCCGAGAAGGTCTGTCTACTTGGCTGTGCGTTTTCCACGGGCTGCGGAGCTGCCGTCAAAGTTGGCAAGGTAAGGGGCGAGGCGGATGGCCCGGGCAGGTGCCTACATTGTCTTCTTAAATGATTTTCTTGGATTCCTGAGGATCTGTGAAGTCAACAGTGTTTTTGAAAACATAGAGTGGCTCCTTCTACTTGATGCCAAAGCAGCTGGAGGAAAAATCTTTTAATTCGGAGTGGAAATGTTGTTTTTAAATAAGTAGAAATAAAGTTTCTAGGTTTAACTTTTATTTCCTCCACCTTTCCTTCAGGTGTAATTGTCAACATTTGAATTTGCCTCTGAAATGAATCTTTTTCTCTCGCAAAGACTGAGGCTGATATGGTAGCTTGCGAGGGCGTGACTGTTCTCTGGCAGCGTGTCGGGGCCTCCGGCCATCAGTGCGTCTTCAGTCTTCAGCAGCTGTGAGCTCCGGGAGGTCTGCACACACGCTCCTTGCTCTTGGCGGTGCTCAGCCGGGAGTGGGGGGCAATGGCCTCATAAATGGCAGTAGGGAAAGCGGAAATGTATGAGTGACTAGAGGGAGAGAAGATCTAAATATGTGGCAGGATAAAAAGTGGGGGGTGTTTGTGAAAAATAGACATCTGGGCGTTGAGATGAACTTCTCTCAGCCGTGGGGCCAGGCGCAGCCTGAGCCGTGCACGTGTGACACCGGCACACTCACCCAGGCTTCTAGAGGCTTCTGGGGGGCTCTGGAGAATCTTGAGATGAAGCGTTCCTTCCCAGGGTCTCCCTGAGACTTCCCACGAAGAATATTCTATCAAGACAGAAGGGAAAGAAGAGACAGTAGATGTGGTTAATGTTCATGTTCTTCACTGTACTGGACGTGTCGGCCCATGCTGGTTCCGGGAGGGCTCCCTGCTGACCACGGCATCCTCCACTCAGGTCTTTTTCCCGGGGGCTCTATTTTAAGGCAAATCAATGTGAGAATGTGTCCGGGCCGCCGCCCCCCCTTGGACTCAGCGATGCTGGCAGCAGTCATAGAAATCAGGAGAATTACTGCGGTCGTGGTGGTTTATACCACAACAAGGACACAGACTAAAGCCAGCACAGAAAGCGGCCCGCAGGGTGAAGCCTGAGAGACCAGCCTCGGCTTCCGGGTGTGCCCCCCGGCGCCACGGGGCGGCTCCCCCTCGCCAACCACAGTGCGAGATGACACGTGAGGAAGGCGCAGGGAGGCCGCGCCCGCACCCAGGTCTCTGCGGGGAGCCACAGGCGTGGCGGCCCCACCACCAGACGCGCGGCCTCTGCCCGGAGCCCCAGTGTCACAGAGGATGGCAGCGTGAGCGTCGGCGCCGGCACAGGCCCCGGTCTCAGGCCTCCAGACCCCCACTTTAGACAGCACGCTCATGGCCTCGCATTATTCCCCAGGAGCCGCCTAAGCGCCGGGCCTGAAGACCGTGGGAGCAGGGAAGCCTGGGTTCTTCCTAGAGAGCCCCACAGCGAACCACGGATAATGTACTCCCCATCCGGGCCTCCTGCTCCCACGGCTTAGATCAGGAGCACTGCGGGGAGGGGGAAGTAGATGGCTTTTGCTTTGTTTTGGTTTGTCTTGTTTGGTTTTAGGGTAAAAATAACATCTAGGTGAGCAGATACCGGATCCACTGACTCAGGCAGGGCGACGGGAGGTCCATAAACTGCCCCTTTCCAGAGAGTGGCTGAGATGGTGGCGGGAGGGGGGAGGCCTCGATGGTTAGAGAGCCACACCATGTCCTCAAGGGTCTGAGATCTGGGGGCTCCACACCAGGGCTTGGTCCTGAGCTGCACCCAAATCCAGTGCCTGACACTCAGCCCCCCACAAAACATTCCCTCTCAGATCTGAGCAGTGAAGCTGGCAGCGAAACCGGAAGGAAGGGCACAGAGCTCCGGCTTTGTTTCTGGTGCAAAGAGCTGAGCATCAGGGATTTGCTGAGCCGGTGACCAGTGGCCACATGGCGCCTGGGAGGGCGACAGCACTGACCTCAGATCCAGGGTGACCCGAGGGCCTCCGTGGCCGTCGTGTAGGAGCCATGGAGAGGGCCCGGGCGCCTGCTGTTCTCTGCGACTCTCCCTCACCCGTGCAGACGTTTCAGACACAAACACACTCGCGCACAGGCTGCTTCTCCACGTAATTGCCAGAAAGGAGGACAAGGCCCGAAAGCCAAGAGGTCAGAAAGCCGGCCCTGCTGTCCCACAGCCTGTGCGTGAAAAAAGAAAGAAAAAAAACGTGGGGCTGGGCCTGTGCGGTGTCGCTGCCAGGCGTGGGGCAGGGCCGGGGCTCCCCCAGCGGGAAGGCGCCTTCCCCCCAGGCCGCAGCAGCACCGCATGGGGCAGGGGCAGGACCCACGGTGATCCAGCGCGCGTCCCCCGGCACGCACGAGCCATGTCATCACCATGTGGAATCAACTTCGATGACAACACAACATGCCCGCAAATGAGATCTGGTTCGTGGGAAAATGCTCATCAGCGCAAACCCCCAGAGACGGGCAGGGCCTCCCGGAGCCGGCTGAGCGCTCGTCCACCTGCGGGGGGATGGGCCAGGTGGGGGCGGCCAGAGGCGGCGGAGCCTCCACCAGAGACCGAGTGATGGGACCGCTACAGAGTTTTTGTTCCTCTGTGTCCGCAGATGTTTTCCTGCCCTGCGCTCTGTCGTCGTCCTGGGAACGCCGTACGGCTCTCGTGTCTGCACAGTGTCCCTCCGACCTTGTGTTTGCAACCACGGAGAGACTTGGGGCCCTGTCCGGCCCCTCCGCCAGCACTAACAGGGCCTTCCCTCCGCAGGTGACCCCCGGCTCCACCTGTGCCGTCTTCGGCCTGGGAGGCTTGGGCCTCTCGGTCGTCGTGGGCTGCAAGTTGGCCGGCGCAGCCAGGATCATCGGGGTCGACCTCAACAAAGGCAAGTTTGAGAAGGCCCTGGCTGTGGGGGCCACTGAGTGGAGCTGTGAGGACACGCGGTGCTCTGAATCCCGGAGTCCTGAGGAGACGGGACAGCTCGGTGTCTGCTTCCTGCCCCCAGGTGGACGCGCTGGCCTCCGGCCACATGAGCTACGGGACCAGCGTGAGGGTGGGCGTCCCGCCCGCCCTGCAGAAACTCAGCTGCGACCCCATGCTGCTCTTCACCGGCCGCACCTGGAAGGGGCGTGTGTTTGCAGGTGAGGAGCACGGGCGGTGGGCAGGGGCTTCAGCGCCCGGCCCTGCCAGAAAGGGGAGCCACGGGCCCCCGCCTCCCCCAAGGGTCTTCCTTCCAGGCGGCTGTGGGGCCAGCAGGGCCGTCCCCATCCTCGCTCGCCCCCAGCTCGCTCCCGGTCTTTCGCCCCAGTGACCATCTCAGCACATGCTCTGGGTGCTCGGACGAGGGTCGGGGCCTGCCTGACCGCCTGTCCCGGCACCCCCTTCTTTGTCCCTGGACGTCCCCACCAAGCAGCTGGCGCAGCCCCTCGGACGCAGCCAAAGCAGGCCTGTGGCTCCTTTCTCAGTCAGAATAACCCCAAACGTGCAGTGGCCAAAAGGCCCCCGTGGTCGGCCCCGCCACGCAGCCACGACTCCACCCTCCCCGCGCGCGCCCGCACCCCTGCTGCCCGCACCCCTGCTGCCCGCGCCCTCCCCGCAACATTCTCTCCCTGGGGTTCCGGATGAGTCGCTTCCCTGTGTCTGGGCTCAGGTGTTACTTCCCAGGCAGGCTGTCCTCGCCGTGTAGCCAGGACCCCTGCCAGCCCTGCTGCCCTGGGCCTGGGCCTGGGCCTGACGCTGCTCACTTGCTCCCGGGGCTCCTGCCCGGCTGTCACCCTCTGCATTTACTGGCCTGGTTTTTGTCGCCTCCTCGCTGAAGTGAGGCTCCTCGTGCTCCCGAGCTCGGCCGTGGGGACTGGTCTGTTCTCAGCACGGGGGCTGCCTGGCGGGGCACGCGGGCACTGCCACGGCATCCAGACGGGACTTGCAGACTCCCGCATGCCCCGCCCTCCCTGTCACAGCGCAGGCTGAGGAGGCCCAGCTCATGCCCTGTCCTGCGTCCCTGTGGAGGAGTCTGTCTGCCCGGCAGCTCCCAGGCCACGCCGGGGTGGAGGGAGCAGCGGCGTGGCCCTGTGTGCTGTCAGGCCAGGGCACCCTCTCTGCGCTGGCCGCGGGCGCTGAGTGCCCTAGCGTTGGGGACACACACTGAGACCTTTCTTTCTGTACTGGGGGCAGAGAGGTGGCAGCTCCGTGGAGGAAGGTCTCTGGGTGTTTTTGTCTTTTTTGCCCAAGATAGGAGAACCGCACTGGTGTGCGCACTGGTGAGGACAGGCCTGTGTGGGGAAGGCAGGATCGCGGGGAAGAGGAACAAACGCAAGACACAGGCTAAGGAGCAGCGTCTCTGTGCAGGCTGGCGGAGCAGAGATGATGTCCCGAAGCTCGTGACTGACTTCCTGGCCAAGAAGTTTGATCTGGACCCGCTGATCACCCACGTCCTGCCTCTCAAGGACATCAACAAGGGCTTTGAGCTGCTCCACTCAGGACACAGGTGCCTGTTCTCGGTGGCAATCTGGCCGCTTCCCCATAGCAGCTGGAAGCAGTCTTGATAAATGCGCCTGTTCTGTCAGGTTTCATTTCTGCTTATGTGCAATAGCAAGCCCGAGAGCCGGGGACTTCCTCGTAGACTTCGTGTGGCGCCATTCTACACTAACCCGTTTTCAGAGCCCTCGGGACTTTGTCGTCTTAGACGGCACTGGCTTTACTGGGGCTATTTGTGGTGCATCGGTGCCGCGGACCAGCACAGCAGTAGATGATGAGGCCGCCTCAGGGTTGAGAGAAGCGTGCAGGGTGGTCAGGGCGTCGGCGAAAGAAATGACAAACAGACACACTTCAAGAGTGAAAATCTGAGTGTCATTTTCTTTGAGTTGGAGACCAGTATATATATGTTTTCTAAAAGCACAGGAACAGTGAATATCAACGAAATCAGCTTGCTCATGGGTTTAGCTTATCACTGCCAGGGCAGCGATTTACATCTGGACCCAGCCGCATTCCTAAGTAGAAGACCATTAGTTTTGTTTTTAAACTATATAATCCCATTTTTTGTTTTACTAACTACTTTTTTACCTAAACTATATTTTAATTATTACAGGGTTTAGTAATGTTTCATTGGAGTCAGCCTTGTGTTAAGGATTTCATATGATTTTTTTTTTTTAGAGACATTTATTTTATTTATTTATTTGTTTGTTTGTTTGTTTATACATGCACTGGGTACAGTCAGAGGCGCGGGAGGGTGAGAGAATTCACCAGAGCCAGAGCGGGGAGCAGAGCAGGCAGAAGGACCGAAGGACACTGCTGAGGGGAGCAGCGGGCGGCAGGAGAGGTCTGCGCGCCATGTGGGACCCTCCTCCGGTGGCCGGGGAGCAGCCGGGGATCGAACCGGCGCTGCAGAGGCTGCGGGCAGCTTCGCAACCCAGCGCTCAACCGCTGCGCCCCCGGGGAGGCCCTCATATGATTTTTTAATTAATAACCAATGACCTTTATAGAAGAAAGAAGGAAGTTTACAAAACAATAAGGGAATAAAGTTTGTAGTTCTAGAAAGACGAGATAAGGTTTTTGTAGTAGCATTCTTGTAGTGGTTCCTGGTGGTCGTTATCTTTTGATAAGCATCTGTCTTATCTATGTCTTCAGGGAACTTTGCTGTACTCCCCTGCGCGCTGGTGCCTTGCCCAGCCGGACCTAGGGACCGTGGCGAAAGCCATTAGCCCTAAAGGTCACTGCAGGGGGAGGTGCAGCACATCGGAAAGCTGCCATCTTTCTCAAGTCACGCCACGGCGTTTCTTTAGGGTTTCAAAGTACTTTAGATGTGCTTTCTTCTCACCCTAGGGGGTCAAGTATTATTATTTGTTACTGTTATTACTGTTAGGGGGAAGTGATGTCCTGAGCTCATCCCATACAGGCTTTGCGGACCCCACCCCACGCCAGACCAAAGCCATCAAGACACGGGAAAGACAAATCCCGTCACCACCAAGGGAGGGTGGCTGGGACCTGAGGGTGGAGTTGGGCAGCCAGGTTGGCTATAAAAAACCAAACACGTGGGCCTGGGGCTCTCTCTGGCTCTGATCGCTCGCCTCCTGGCTTCACCGCTCCTGGCTGGCGGCCAACTCTGAGAGCGCCCTTTTGGGATTCCTGATCGGCGGATTGGGAAGGACTCATTTAAAACTTTGTCTCCCACTTTTCTCCCAGAGCTGTACATGTCCTCCTTTCCCCTTCCCTTGTCAATAAACCTTTTATGAACCTTTCGCGTGCGCCTGCAGTAGAGCATGGATAAGTCCTTTTAAGCGCGCGGGTGAGGACCCACAGTCGGCACCCCGTTTTGTATCGGGGTTGCTCTACAACATTACCACCATCTTCAGTGAAAGAAAGTCTCGTCGTGAGAAGCAAGTCAGTTACCTGCCAGGGCTCTCTGGCAGCGCAGGGCACAGCTTCAGGGCAACGCCTCAGGGCAACACCGCAGCCCTGCTCCCCACAACGCCCACCCAGCCCGCGGCCAAGCTTTGGAGAGCACGGCCGAGCATCCTTGCTTGGTGCCTCTGAGGGTGAGCAAGCATGGGGGTGGGACCCAGAGTCGGCTCAGATTTCATGCAGAGTCTGGAACAACCCTCCCGAGAGCGTGTCTACAAGACGAAGTGGAATTTCACTCAGTGAATCTATAAAACCCGTTGCGCGGCCGCCCTGTGGGCCCCGGACTTGGGTTTCATTGGCCAAAACCACCATCCAGCCATCAGATCCAGGCTCCAACCGTTTTCCCTCAGGCAATAAAAGGAGTTTGAAGAGAAGGAAAGTAGTTTAATTTGTGGAGAAACTGAGGAGGGCAGCAGACTCGTGTCTAAAAGACCCGGCCCTGCCCTTTGGCAGGGGGCAGGGGTGTGTATACAAAGGAGTCAAACAAGAGGGAGGCAGGCGAGGGTTGGCACATCCTTTTGATGCAGGCATACGGGGTTCGGGTGGGCACCAGCTTGCCTTGTCCACACCTGCTGTTTAACTCCCTGTCGTCCTCTTAGGGACGTCCTTCCTTCTCCTTAGACGGCAAGAAGACAGACTTGGGAAATGCAAGACAGAGGAGTGCTTATCTGGTGGGGCCCGCAGGGAGACCTGACCTGATCCACTGCATCCATCTCCACTACCAGGCATGACCTTCCGTTTCCATGGTAGCAAGGGGTGCCGCACCTTCTGGCTGCTTCCTGCTGAATGGGGTTGTCTTGGGGGGGGGGGGCTACTATGGACAGCCTGCCCTGGCGGGTGCCGCAGTTCCCCGCATGCTGTCACGGCCTTGCGGCGGTGTGGCAGCAGTAGGTGTGCAACAGATCGTGGCCCAAAATATAACAGGGATAACTTTCTCCTTCCTCAAGAAGATGGCGTGTAGGGTACAGCCCTCACCGAAGAGGACCAGAGACTAACATGAAAAGTTACTGAGACACAGGTTTTCTCTACCTCATTCCAGTTCTGTAAAATAGTAAACCAAATCTAATTTTAAACCATTTTACCTACATTTGCGTCAACCCATAGGGCAGAACAATCAAGCAGAATGTTGTTGGCTTTGTTGAAAACGCTCTCGGGCCTGGAGTGAGCTTTTAACGCCCAGTCCGTGCGGGCTTCAGAATCCAGGTCACAGTCTTACCAGACAGCACCTGCGATTTCCACTTCTCAATGCTTCCAGGGTTTTCCCAGCCCTGCCAATGGGGACAAGCTTCCTCCCCTTCTATGGAGGCCTTTGGAACCCGGTAAGCAGGGTGACAGGCTCTGCTTGGCTCAGATCTTCTTAGCTCAGCTCAAATTCAACCCCCAGAAGAATTTCAATCAAAGCCTTGTAACAAAACGTGTTTTTAATTTTCTGGTTTAAGGAGAAATAAATAAAATTCCCTGTGGAGGTTATGCAAAGATAGACATGCTGTCTTCAGAATTACAAATATTGCCTACCTACACGTTTTTTGGGATGAGAAAAGAGAAAAACAAATGTTCTAGTTTGTACATAAAAAGATGCAAATTGCCACAGTAAGATCACAGCCCAGTGTAAAGACAAGCTTTCTAGAGATAACAAATCAAAACATTAAAAAACAGTATTTTTTAAAAGTTATTAAGCTTTATACAAATCCTCCTCAGTGTACTTTGTCCCATATATTAAGTCTTGATCTTCTGTTGGTAATTGTCATAAATCTAATTTTTCAGTAGGCTCGGTAGTTCTTCAAAGCTCCAAAACCTACCTATCCTGTCAGTCACTCTTTGTGAATTTTTTTTTAAGACAAAGCTCAGCAAGTAACCCTTAGAAAGAAACAACAAAACTTAAAAACTCTGCCTCCTGGAGGGAAGCATGCTAGAGCAGCCCTGCCAGTGTCTCGCCCAACATCAGGGGCCCCGTGGCTTACGGCAGTGACACCCTGATGCGGGCATTCATCATTTGTGGCCTGTATAGGAGACAGCTGGTGGTCACTCTCCTCTGGGGGGAGTTTACGTCATGTGGAAAGATGTAACTGGTCTCAAACGGGGCACCTTCCCAGGGGGCATCATTGAGCACTGCAGGGCCAGGCCCTGCATGTTGACCTCGTTTACGCAGATGGCTCTCCTCACAGTGCTCAGGGGACAGCAGTGACCAGACCTGAATGTCTCCTGGGGATCCCCTCGCAGTGCATGTTCTGACCCAGTGGGCTGGCCAGACTTCTGTGTTCCTCAAGGCCCAAAGATGAATCCAAAAAAGCCCCCCATTTTTCAACACTCAGCCCTTCCTGGACCGGGTCCTCCTCCTGCTCCCCATCCAGAGCAGCCCGTCACGGGGATATATTCTCACTGCCCTGACTTTGGGGGCACCATGTTCTGCCCAGCGAGGCGCCTCCGCCCTGGAGCCGGAAGAGACCAGGTTCCTGCCCGGATGAACTCCATTCCAGACCCCAGCGGGGCTCTTGGGCGGGGCCGCAGGTCACCAGCAGCAGCCACACCCAGCCAGCGGTCCTCTGCAGCGCGACATTTAGAAAATTGACACTGAAGTGGAGGCGGACAGTCCACGCCGTCTCCAAAACTCAGAGTTCACCTGAGAAATCCGAGACCAGAGCAGAAGGGTGAAGTGTCCCCGCAACCTAGGTGGGAATGTTTGTAGGATGTAAATTTTATTAAGTTTGTACCCAAGTCAATTTCTAAATTGCTAAAATATTTTGGGGTTTAGACTATAACATCTGTTGTAATAATTGCTGGGTTCAAATTCCCCATGTGAAAACAAGGAGACACGGATGTACGAAGGACACAGATTGGAAAGGTGTCTGCAGCATATTAGCGACCGTCTTTCACTGACGGCTGGCACACATTCACTCCGCGGGAAACATTCTTTCCAAAAAGAATCCCCTCTTTACAAATGAGGTTTAAATATTGTTGGCATTCTTAGGAAAACTTAAATGCCTCTGGCTATTCCGGGAGGGTTTTTTCCTTCCTTTTTCTAATTTGAATCCTAGCAACCAGTGAAGTTATGAGGCTTCAGACCCTGTATGGTTTGCAAGCTTATCCAGAAGTAAGGCCACGGTGGAACCACCACAAAAGTATAAATGACTATTGTACATTTTTTAAAGATATATTTATGTACGCATACAAGAACTGGGGTACAGGCCAGAGGTGCGGGGGGTGAGAGGATTCACCAGAGACAGAGTGGGGAGCAGAACAAGCAGACTGACTGAAATCCACTGCTGAGGGGAGCAGCAGGGAGACAGGCGAGGTCTGCTGCGCCATGTGGGTTGCTCCCTGGGCGTGAAGCGAACTCTTGCTGTGCTGCAGTAGCTGTGGATAGCCTCATAGTGCTGCGACTTAAGCCCTTGCACCACCAGGGAGGCCCCATAAGTCACCAATATAAGTCACCCCATAATGCCACAATCTTTCCCGTTGCCTGTGGAGTCTCAGCTGAAATGAATCAGGATTGAAGCTCTAGCGTGAGATGAAAGTGAAAGCATCTTCTCTGCCAGGACACTGGGTTTATACTGATGTGTGACAAGTTGATTTGGAACTCAGGAATTTCGTTCTATTCTGTTCTTGTTTTCTTTTTGTAAAGGCAATTTAAGTAGTCACAGGAACTAAGTAGTCACAAAGGCAATTAAGGAGTCCCAGGAACTACCAGTCAGTTGTATAAAATGTTGTTTTATGCAACACGGGCTCCACAGGCATGCGTAACTTTCAGAGCTCTTGTGTTGGGAAGCTGGAAGAGGACCCGACTTTGAAGTAGTGTCTTGTTTTCACTTTTTCTTTAAACTACAGCTACATAAAGCTGTGGATTGAGTAGAACACAGTTCTAAAGTTAAAAATAGAAAAATGGCAAAAAAATGCTTCTTTAAAACCGCGCGGGAGCCTAGGTGCAGATTGGGAGCCAGACCCCCTCACCCACCAAAGAACATGAGGACTTTGACATTCACTCCAGATGCCACTGCTCCGCCCACACCTGCTCGCGGGCAGGAAGCCCAGACGGTCATCCTTGAATGCATTCTTCTAACCACCATGGCATTCTTAAGAGTTTTTAAAAATCATTTTTGCCGGTTACTTTTCACCTGCCAAGGAGCAGAGAGATAATTGCAGCAATGTTTCTCATTAGCCTCGGTTGACTGGGCCTGATAATGATAAGCAGTTGCGTACATTATAGAGAAATGGGAAAGCAGAATAAAATATAGAAACAACGGTGTATTATGTGTTTTCCATCAAAAGATGCTTTTACGAGTTGGCTCACTTTCCTCCTAGTAATTCTCCACTATTCTTAATTGTGAAATATCGCTCTTGTGCTTAAGAGTGGATGGTATGAATGTACAGTTGCAGAATTACAAAATGAACTCCCACTAACCAGGTCAAGAAACATGACATCACATCCTACGCAACCTTCTCCCCCCTCCCAAGTAAGCACCAAAGACTATGACTGTCATTGAAGTTATTTCCATTTGTCTGCATTATAATTCATCACTTAAGTACTTATCAGTAAATGTGTTAAGTAAAACACGATTTTAACTTTGTCCGGTATTTAATTTTATTTTTAAAGATTTATTTATTTATACAAGCACTGGGCACAGTCAGAAGCGCGGGAGGGTGAGCGAATTCACCAGAGCCGGAGCGGGGAGCAGAGCAGGCAGAAGGACCGAAGGACACTGCTGAGGGGAGCAGCGGGCGGCAGGAGAGGCTGCGCCCCACGCGGGACCCCCGCCGGCGGCCGGGACCGAACCCGCGCTGCAGGGGCTGCGGGCAGCTCCCCGCGCCGCGCCCCGGGGGGCCTGCAGCGTCGCGTCCTCGCGCGCCTGAGCTGGGTCGGTCCCCGCCCCGGGAGCCGGCTCCGGGCCTCGCCATCGCCTCCGTCCCGGAGAAGCTCCTCGCTCGGGCACGTCCCTGTCCGCGGGCTCCACAAGCAACCATTTCTGCAGCCGCCCCCGAGGCCACAAGGCGGCGTTTTGCGTTTCCCCAGCGCGCGCTCGGCCCGCGAGGGCTGGGCCCCCGGTTCCGAGAGGCTTCCGCGATGCCGCCCCGAGCCACCAGCCGGCGCCCTCCGCTCCTCCCGACGCCCGCGGTGCGCGGGGCCTCTCCGTCCTCCCGCCACTTCCGGCCCACTCCCGGCGTGTCCCGGGTTACTCCTCCGACACGCCCGCCTCTAAGGTTCCGGCCTGTACCGGGAGCTTCTCCCTGGGCCGTTGGGGCCGCGCGTTCCCGAGGCGCCGGGGACGGTCGGGGTGAGGCGGCGACGAGCGCGGAGGGGGCGCCAGGCAAGGCGCGCAGCGGCCGAGGAGCGAGAGAACATGCCGCACTGCCGGAGGAAGGAGCGGGTAGATCCGAGCGCAGCGCCGAGGGGTGCGGGGGACAGGGCGGGGCGGAGGGGGCGCAGTGATGACGTCGAGGCCGGAGCGTTGCTCGTGGGAAAAGGAAGCACAGGACAGGGGCGTGGCGGGGGGGAGACGCGTCAGCGGCGCGGAGTGATGACGACAGCGGTGGCGGCGGGAGGCGGGGCTGGCCAAGCAGAAGCGGAGGCGCGAAGGGCCCCCCGAGAGAAAACGGGGGCGGGGGCGCCTCGAGGAGGCTGCCCGGGAGCGGGGCGGTGGGCGCGGGCGCGTGGAGCCCGCGCGCGTTCAGTGCAGAGACGCGGTCCTGCTACGGGGCAGCCCCGACGCAAAACGGGCTGCCTGCCTGGGGGCCTCCCCCGCGCGCTTCGGAGTGCTGGGGGGAGAGGCCGTCCTGACTCACCCCATACGGGCTCTGTGGGCTCCGCCCCCACCCCAGGCCAAAGCCAAAGACACTGGGAACCCCACATCCCATCCCCACCCAAGGGCAGGTGGCTGGGACCTGAGGGTGGGGTTCAGCAGTCAGGTTGGGATAAAGCCAGACACGTGGGTTTTGTGGGGGGTCCCCCATTTTGGCTCCCCGCCAGCTGGCCAGCTCGGAGAGGGCCTTTGGGTTTCCGGGTGGGCGGATCGGGTAGGACGCATTCAAGACTTTATTTCCCTGTTTTCTCCCTGAGTTGTCCATTTTCCTTATTTCCTTTTCCCTTGTCAATAAACCTTTTATTAACCTTTTGTGTGTGTCTGTAGTGTGAAAGGTCCATGCAGCAGGCCCGAATGCAAAAGCCTACCCGGAAGCCCACCTGGGGGGCAGGAATGCGGATACCTGCCTGGAGGACTCAGACAATGAGCCTCCCCCCTCCCCCTACGAGTCTCATCTCAGACAAAGAACCTCTACCTGCCCTACGAACTTTTCCCGCCCTACGGTATGAGCCCAACTACCCGCCTGACCTCTCCTCACCCTATAAAACCCTGCTTCCCCCTAACAACGTGGGCGACTCCACTGACCCCCGCCTTGGGTCTGTGAGGTCCGCCAGGGGCGCAATAAACTTTCCCTCCCTTTGAGAAATGTAGCCTGGCTCTCCTTTTCTTTACCGCGCTGAACCTTTCATAGTGGAGTATTAAAAAGTCCCTTGTAAGCGCGCGGGTGAGGACCCACAGCCAGGCAACCCGTTGTATATGGGGGCTGCTCCATAACACCCTCAGCAGCGTATTTTCGTCAGTCTGCCTGCTCTGCTCTCTGCTCTGCCTCTGGTGGACTCTCACCCTCCTGCGCTTCTGACCACTCAGGGCTTGTATAAATAAATAAATAAATCTTTTAAAAAATAAAAAGTATTTTAAAGATGCTAAAAGTAAAGTAAAAAGTATTAAAGCAAGTGCTCACAGTCTGAGAGAGGGAGAAAAGAAAAAAGAGGAGGTGTCATCTGTACTTTTGTTATAGGACAGGGAGAGGGGCAGCCCAAAACCCCGCAACCCTGCCTATTCTAAATGGGTTCTGCCATCCGCCGCATCAACACAAAACATAGGAGACTTTAAGGGGAAGGAACTTTAATAAAACTAGGAAACAATACAGGTAAGGCAAAGAGTCTAGTTTCTAAATGAAGCACCCAGAGTTACCCATCCCCTCGTGGGTAAAAGTCCATCCAAATGGCATCGGCCCAGAACAAGGCCCCAAAGCCTGCTACAAGTCTAAAGCATCTTCCAGTGGGGACCCACAGAAAAGGGTCACAAACAACCGGACAAGGAAAGGAGCAAAATCTTTTCCGGAAGGAAAAGAGCAAAATCAACATCAAGATAAAAGCTGCCATGGTCACCTCCCCACGGGTCTCACCCACGTCTGTGTCACCCCGTCCACGACCAAAAGACAAGCTCAGTTTCTTCACGTGTCTCTAGGCTCCATGAGCCTCCTCCAGGTCTCCTTCTGGCTCCATCCTGCTTCCTTCCTCAGTCTCTTCTGCAGCTTCTTCTCTTCCTGCTCAGCTCCACCCTCCCTTGGGTGGGGCAGGGCACCTCCCCCTTTCCTGGGGACCACCCTGTTACACTTTGATGCTGAATTTCTCTTTCAGCTGCTGTCCGGGACACCCCAGGACTGACTTCTAATAGGAAGGCTTGAACCATCAACCCTAATGTGATAAACAAGGCCGTGTAACTTCTGTAATTGCTCTAACTACACTTTCCCTGTTCCCAAAGCCTTAGGTTTGTAGGATGACAACTGGAACCTGTGGTTTCTGCAGCAACACTCCACATTTTTTTGGAATTTGATATTTTTTTCTGAACCTATAGGGAAAAAACTGCAGTTGTGTAAAGTATTCCACCTGGCATAACTAAGAAAACGTCCTGTGTCTATGTGTGTGTCTGTCTGCCCTTTCCTTGTGCCTGTGTTGGCCTCTAGATGCGGTGAAATTGATATAGATGGTGCCTGGAGACATTTTGAAGTAGGTAATTGTGGAACCAAGCTTAGCCGAGGTTTCGCCATTTTGTATATCCTCCACCTTGATATGTTAGTCCTTGTCCAGCCGCATTCCGGAGATAGTTTCAGCAGTCACAACCCTCACTCCCCTTGGTGGCGAAAAAGCAGACCACCCCAGCCGCCAATGAGGGCAGGCCTGTCCATACATGGGACAGCATCCCTAACCGTCCAATCAGTTTGAAACTGGAACCGCGCGCGCCAAAATGCCTTTGTAGTAGCCAGTGAGTCATTGCCAGCTTTTCTCAAAATTCGCGCCACTCGCGACCCTATAAGATACCCCTGCTTCCTCTGTTCCGGGCTCTCGACCTCTGCCGTTGCATCGGTGCGTGTCGAGGGCCCGGTCTCGAGCCCGTCATAAACTCCCTTTTGCATTTGCATCAGCTGTCTTTGGATTCTTGGAGGCTATGCTCGCCGAGTCTGCTGATCTTGGGCACAACAGTAATGTAATGAAAATTGGTGCAAGTGTTTTGAGAAAGTATGATCTGGGATAATTTTCGGTTAATAGAGACTAACTTGCAATTCAATAGGTGCTTTAATTTAAGACATGTACTTATACGGTTGTATTGAGTATAATTTTATTTCTTTTTGGGTTATTAATGTTGGGTACATAATGTCTTTTAAGTGTCAGTTAAATGGGATTTAGACTCCAATTATGAGGTCAAAACTGAAGGTTATGGTTTGACTGTCAACACTGAGCTGTTGAACTGAGCCGGAGCTTTCATAAAGATTAAATATTGTTGCTGCTGTTTTCTACTATTTATGGCAAATCTTCCCCAATAGTCCGGCACTTGGTTCCTCAGAGGAGATTTTGTGGAACTCAGAAGAGCTGAGACACTCCACAGACCTCCTCTCTTTCCTCCCGGGAAAGGCGGCAGATAAATTTGTCCTATCTGGTTTACCTGGTAAAGGAAAACGAGAAAGGAAGTGCTTGGTTTTCTGAAACTCGTATAAAACCTCTCAGTGGCTGAAATATATGCTGTCATTTTTGATTGTTGTCCTGAAATATTATAGACTACAGTGGCTTAACATCTGTAAAAAAAAAATTCTTTCTGAGAGAAATTCTTTCTAAAAAAAAAAGACTTCAACTGATTCTGATTGATGGAACTTTTAACAGTGAAAATTTACTACAAAGGACCAAATAGACTGTTGGAGATAAACCTGATTTTTGATACGTTTGGGTTGAAATACTACTGGTGAATTTTTACATTTTGCTTTGACTCGAGAAAATGTTCTTGTTTTGACTGACCAGGATCTGCAGCAATCTTGCATTTTTTTAAGCAGAGCTAATTTGTGTTTGCATTTTCTCTCCCCTTGACACCAACACAGTAGAAAAAAGTGGTGGTAATTTTTTACTACTCATGGCAGAGTCTCTTTGTGCATCATTTCCGTAGGGAATTTTGCCTGCCTACAGTAGGGACTTGGAAATGTATTTCATTTTGTGGCTATGAGTGGAATTCCTCCAGAAACTTGAATCTGAACTGAACCAAGAAAAAAAGAACCTTCTGCTTTATGTAGGGTTCCAGAACCCTCCAGAGAGGGTGAGGAAGCTGCCTCCATGGGCAGGACTGGACAATCCCCCCCCCAAAAAAATCCTGGTAACCTGGAAAAGAGAAAACTGCAGGTGGAGTCTGGTGAGACTGACCTTATTCCTGAAGCCTGCAGGGACTGGATATCAAGAGCTCACTCTGATCCTCTATGGCATATTCCAGAAAAGCCAGCTAAAGTTTCTGTTCGGTTATTCTGCCCTGCGGTTTTATGCAAAAATAGGTAAAATGGTCTGAAGGTAGATTTGGTTTAGAAATATTTTGCTGTACTGTTTCATAAAATTGGGATCAGAGTGGAGAGAATTTTTTTAGATAAGTTACACCAGGTTTAAGATTTTTTTCTCTTCCGGTAATTTTGATATATTTACTGTCTTGTTTTGGTTAATACCTCCTAATATCTTTTCTTTTGCCATGGACTGACAGACGAATTTCCAGTAATGAACTGGCACACTGGGCACTCATGGACAACACTGGTGACTGTTGCTTCTCTAGCATACACAGAAACCCTGCAAAAAACTGTCTCCTGAGATTACACCCTGGGATCTCTGCTTAAAAAACAAAAGGGGAATCTACAGGGTAACTTGCCCCCATGGGTACTTATGTGCAAAGTTTTATTTACTTTTAAATTCTTGAATTGCAATTGTTTTGACCTAACAACTGTTGAGCAACACCTCAGTGCTAATTCCTCTGGCCTCATGGCAATAGAACAGCATTTTATCCCAGCAGAGCCAAGTCTCAGGCCCTTGGCCGTATGTCAGCACCCACTGTGAGGACCAGCGTAGCGTGGGGAGAGGGTCTGTTTCTGTTTCGTCACTTACAGGACCACTTTGGTTTCCAGCGAAAAAGGACCCATTTTATTCCAGAGCTCCAGCCATTAGCCGCCCAACATCTGCTCACGGGGCTGGGCTCCAGCACTGACTCTGGGCTTGGCCTTCTCGGGTGCTCCTGGGTGTGCGGCCCACACTTGCGGGCACCCAGGGGGGACCATGTGGGCAGCTCCCAGCGGAAGCTGACCGGTGGCTGGAAGCTAACTGCTGCAGGCAGACCTGCGGGCTCCCACTCCCGCCTCTCCCAGCCCCTGCGCAGAGCCTGGGGGCGCTGGGGGCAGGGCTGGGCAGCCGGAGACCCCAAGTCTGTGCTTAGCTGTTTCCGCTGTGCCCAGTTCTGCTTGGCCGCTTCCTGGCTGACCATTTCCTCGGCTCTGCTCGCTGGACGCTGCTCCTGGCCCCCGGCCCCCTGGTGTGGGGCAGGGAGGAGCAAGCAGGGTGTGGGGGGATTCACTACACTGAGCTGTGAGGTGCCCAGGGCGTGTGGGCCTGCGGCTGAGAGGTGGGGGGGGCAGATAGCACGCTTTGGGGCCTTCAAGTCTGTGGACAAAGTGTCATGCCTCCCCAGGCCCCCTCATCCTACAGTAACCCCCCCCACCCCTCCCATCCCGCTCATCCTGCAATAGCAAATGACCTCCACGTCGCCTGTGCCACAGCAACCATCCAAAGTCTCCTGGACGGCGCTCTTGCTGCCTGTCCCCTGCGGCGGTGGCCACGGTGCAGGGTCCAGGACAGCGGCCCCGAGCGGACAGTGCGGGCGGCGGGCAGGAGCCCCCATAGGCCCGCGCTCCTGCTGGTCGAGGTCACGTGGCCCCGCGGCTCCGAGGGCCGGGCACCTGCAGCCCTGGGCTGTGCGACTGGCACCGCTGCTCAGAGGCAGGAACGCGCCGCCCTGGGAGCCGAGACCCGCCCCAGAGATGCCGTGGGGTGTGGGCCTTGGTGGGTCTGCCTGGAATGATCCTGGAATGATCATGATAGTGCCTTTTGTAGCCCTCAGGCCTCCTGGGACCTTGCTTCCTGGGCTGTGGGGGTGATTTGGGGAGCGGCAGTGCTGGTTCTTTCCCTCCTGCGTCTGAGAGCGCACATGGAGGGGCCGGCAGGCTCGGGGAGGCTCCAGGTCCTGGTCAAAGGGGCGGCTTGGCCCTCCCCGGTTTGAGCCTGGGGTTACCGCCTGCCTCTCGCCTGCCAGCTCAGAGCACGGGCGCCTCCAAGAGGGAGGGGTGTAAGTCGGCCATTCTGGGTCTGCACCTCCGTTCTGTGTCAGGCTGTCAGGAGGGGCCACCAGCCAGGCCGCTGGGGTCACCCCATCCTCATCCCCGCCGCTGTCTGGGGGCACCCAGAGTGCGCCCTCTCCTGGCCAGGCATTGCAGGGCAGGGCGGAGACCGTCCCGCCGCAGCGGGTGCAGGAGCCAAGCACACAGCAAGGCCTGGGGCCAGGCCTGCGGGATCCTGACCCGCGAAGATGGGCCGAAGCCCCCGGGCCGAGTGAGCAGATGGACAGACCACCAGGGGCGTCCCTGGGTGTTCAGGAAGCCCCAGGCGTGGCCTCCATCCCTGACACAGGGGTGGAGGCTGGCGTCAGGCAGCATGGAGGGGTGTGGGGCCCGATGACCTCCTGGGGGGCCCTCCCTTCTAATGGGTGATCTCCCCCACCCTGGGCCTTCGGAAGGTCCTCCTAGGGGCGGGAGGGCGCAGGCGGTGAGACCAAGGATGCACAGGGCACCAAGCCCCGCAGCCGGCGGGAACCCCACCCGCAGCTCTGTGCCCCGAAGGCGGGGCCGGGGGCGCAGGAGCCGGGGCGCACGCGTGTGGCACCGTGCACGTGTGCACGTGCAAAGTCCCGCGCCCCGCCCCAGCAGCCGCCTGGGCGGTGTCCGGCCGCCGCGTCCCCAACGCGCAGACCTCCCGCGGCTGCGCGTGAGCCAGGCCGGCTGCTCAGCTGCTGGCCGGGCCGCGAGGGGAAGCGCGCGTGGGAGAGAACGCGGGCACGTCCGGGGGGCGCGCCCCGAGGGGAGACCCGCCGCGAGGCCCGGCCCTGGGGCTCCCGTTAGCGCCGCGGGCAGCGTGACCGGGAAGGCGGGACACACACGGCCGGGCCTTCGCGGCCGCGACGCCCGCGGACCTTTGTTCGGCGCTGCGGACGGCGGGCGGCGGCTCCCGTCCGCCCCGGTCCGGCCCGGCCTGGGGACTGGCCCGGCGGGGGGACTGGCCCGGCGGGGGGACTGGCCCGGCGGGGGGACTGGCGGGGGGGGGGGACTGGCCGACGGGGCGGGCGGGCGCCGGGAGGGAGCGGCCGTGCGTGCGGCGTGCGGCGTGCGGCGTGCGGCGTGCGGCGTGCGGCGTGCGTGGTGCGTGCGGCGTGTGCGGGCGCCTCGCCGTGGTCCGGGGCGTGGGGCCGGGCCCCTGCGGTGAGCGCCACCGGCCCTGGTCCCGTCCCGCGTGAGGCGCCGCCCCGAGGCCGCGGGCAGGCGGGGCGGGAGGGGACGGCGCGGCCCGGCCGGGCCGGCGAGGGGGCCGGGGCGCCGCCATCTTGGAGCGTCCTGGGGCTGGCGCTGGGGCCGGGCCGGGCCCCCGGCTCTCCCCGGGCGCGGAGGCGAGTCCACGGGCGCTGCTGCGACGACTGCCTGCTGGAGCGCGGGGCCGCCGCCGACCAGGGCGCGCCTGAGCCCTGTGCGTCTCAGGGGTGCGGGCGGGGGCTGCGCTGGCGGCTCGGAGGAACCTGCTCCCTCCGGCCGAGTCACCTCCCGGTGGGTGAACGCGACCCGCCGCTGCGGGGGATGGGCCGGTGACGGGGCCGGGGAGGGGTGTGTGTGGGGTGTGTGTGTGTGTGGTGTGTGGGGTGTGTGGGTGTGTGTGGGGGGTGGGTGTGGGGGTGGGTGTGGTGTGGGTGTGTGGGTGTGTGTGTGTGGGGTGTGTGTGGTGTGTGTGGGGGTGGGTGGGGGTGTGGTGTGGGTGTGTGTGTGTGTGGTGTGTGGGGGGTGGGTGTGGTGTGGGTGTGTGTGTGGGGTGTGTGTGGGGGGGTGGGGTGTGTGTGGGGTGTGTGTGTGGGGGGTGGGTGTGGGGTGGGGGGGTGGGGTGGGGGGGTGGGTGTGTGTGGTGTGTGGGGGGTGGGTGTGTGGGGGTGTGTGTGGGGGGTGGGTGTGGTGTGGGTGTGTGTGGTGTGTGGGGAGTGTGTGGTGTGTGTGGGGTGTGTGTGGGGGGTGGGGGGTGTGGGGGGTGTGTGGGTGTGTGTGGTGTGTGTGGGGGTGTGGTGTGGGTGTGTGTGTGTGGTGGGTGTGTGGTGTGTGGGTGTGTGTGGGGGGTGGGTGTGGTGTGGGTGTGTGTGTGGTGTGTGTGGGGGGGTGTGTGGGGGTGTGTGTGTGGGGTGTGGGTGTGTGTGGTGGGGGTGGGTGTGGTGTGGGGGGGTGGGGGGGTGGGGGGGTGTGGTGTGTGGGTGTGTGTGGGGGGTGTGTGGGGGTGGGTGTGGTGTGGGTGTGTGTGGTGTGTGTGTGTGTGTGTGTGGGGTGTGTGGGGTGTGTGGGGTGTGTGTGGGTGTGGTGTGTGGGGGTGGGTGTGGTGTGGGGGTGTGTGTGGGGGTGTGTGGGGGTGTGTGTGTGTGGTGTGTGTGGGTGTGTGGGGTGTGGGTGTGGGGGTGTGTGTGTGTGTGTGGGGGGTGGGCGGGAGCCGAGGCCTGCGGGGCCCGCGGCCGGGCCGGGCCGGGCCGCCTGGCTTCCCGGGAGTGACTCCCGCCCTGCGGACAGGCCTCGCGACGCCGGCGTGTGCCCGGAGCCGGCCCGCACGGACGCGGGGCCTGGACGCGGGGCCTGGACGCGGGAGAGGCGCGCGCGAGGCGGCGGCTGCGGGCGAGGCGGGCGCGGCCTGTTGTCGCGGGTACTGCGGGAGGCACAGGGCGGAAGTTGCCGCCGGCCCGACCCCGGCGAGTGCCCTGGAGGGCGGTGGGCCGCGGCCTCTGCGTGGGGCGCCCCGGCCTTCCGTCCCTAAGGCCAGCGGCTGATGGTCAGGCCGAGAGCCGGCGGGCGCCCGCGTGGCTGCGGGGCGAGTGGAACAGCCGGTGCCCGCCGAGCTCGCCCGGGGCTGCGGAAGGCGCGGCCGCCAGGCGCGGGTGTGCGGCTCTTCACCTCGGGCTCGGGTCCTGCTCGGCGCCGGGGTGGGGGCGGCGGGTCAGCGGCGGGAGGCGGGGCGGAGGGGGCGCCGGGGTCAGTGGCCGGACGGCTCCTCTAAGAGCCCGGGGCGGCCGCGTGCGGGTTCCTGTGCTCCCCGCCCGCCCGGGGGCCGTGGCTCTGCGCTGGGGCCTGCGGCTGCTTCGTCCCGCTTCCTCCCGCGCGGCCCGCGGCCCGGGTGCGAGCCGGAGCCCGGAGCCCGGAGCCGCCAGGCCCGCACCAGCCGGGGGTCCGCTGTGCCGGGACAGCGCCCGCCGCCCCCTCCCCCGCGGCCCCGCGGCGGGCGTCCGTCTCCGAGCCCCCGGGCCGCGTGTGGGCTCCGTGCAGCACCCCTGGCCGGGCCGCCGGGCGCGGGGCGCGCGCGGAGCAGCAGCTTCCAGGGGGCGGGTCCCTGCTCCTCAAGGGGGGCTCCCGGCGGCAGCGCCCCGGGCGGGGGACGGCGGGCGCGGGCGGCCTCGCGCGCGCGGAGCAGGCGGGCGCGTCCTGGGCCGGGGCCGGCTCCGCCGCCCTGGGCCCCGCGCCTCTCCCAGAGCGTCCGCTCCGCGCGGGGCCCAGACGCCGCCGCCGCAGACGAGCCCCCGCCCGCCGGGCTTGCTCTGGGAAATCGCCCGGATCCGCCGTCGATCCTTCGGGCCCCGCGCCCCCGGGCAGGGTCAGCAGAGCCGCTGCTCGCCGCGGAGGCGCGTGGGCCCTGCGAGCCCGGCGTGGGCGGCGCGGCGGGCCCGGGGCAGCGGGTGCCCGGCCCACCGCGGGTCCCACCGCGCAGCCGCCGGCGCCCGCCGACCCCCTCAGCGGGGCAGCCGGGCCCAGGTAGGGGCGGCGGCCCCCGCGGACCCGCGGGCCACGTGCGCCCTGGCTGCTCCCCGAGGTCCCCAGCAGCCTCAGCCCCCTGCGGTCCTGCGCAGCCGAGCCCCGGGCCTTTTCCCCTAGAGGAGCCGGAGGGGGACAGCCGGCCGGGGTGACCAGGACAACGGGGACACCGGACAGCGGGGACAGGGACGGCGGGGCCGCGGCAGGACAACGCGGGGCCAGGCCGTCAGGTCCGCCCGGGCGGGGAGGAGCCCCGAGGCCTGCGGGGGAGGACGCCCCCGGGGGCCACTCGCGGCGGGGGCGGCGGGGCGGGGAGGCACGGGAGGGCCTGGCACGCGTGTGCTGCACGGGCTCTACTCATCACACACGCGCGCGCGCACACACACACACACACGGGAGGGCCTGCGCACGCGTGTGCTGCACGGGCTCTACTCATCACACACGCGCACACACACACACACACACGGGAGGGCCTGCGCACGCGTGTGCTGCACGGGCTCTACTCATCACACACGCGCACACACACACACACACACGGGAGGGCCTGCGCACGCGTGTGCTGCACGGGCTCTAGTCATCACACACGCGCGCGCGCACACACACACACACACGGGAGGGCCTGGCACGCGTGTGCTGCACGGGCTCTACTCATCACACACGCGCACACACACACACACACACGGGAGGGCCTGCGCACGCGTGTGCTGCACGGGCTCTAGTCATCACACACGCGCGCGCGCACACACACACACACACGGGAGGGCCTGGCACGCGTGTGCTGCACGGGCTCTACTCATCACACACGCGCGCACGCACACACACACACACACACGGGAGGGCCTGGCACGCGTGTGCTGCACGGGCTCTACTCATCACACACGCGCACACACACACACACACACACGGGAGGGCCTGCGCACGCGTGTGCTGCACGGGCTCTACTCATCACACACACACACACACACACACACGCGCGCGGCGGCGGCGCGCACCGGGGCGCAGGGCCCCCAGAGGCGGCCGGGCCACCCCTCGGGCCGCCACAGCCGAGCCCGCCGTCCTCCGTCGGGGGCGCCGTCGTCCGCTGACGCGCGTCCCGCTTCTCCCCAGGGCGGCGCCCGGCCGCGGTCCGGAGGCTCGTCCGGCTCCACGGGAAGCTCGCGGGGTCCCCGGCGGCGCCCTGCAGGGGGACACGGGGGGGGGTCACAGCAGGCCCCGCCCGCGCCCGCGCCCACCGCCCACCCCTCCCGCCGGACGCGGGCAGGCTCGGGGCACCGGAGACCGTCGGGGACAGCGAGCGACTCCGCAGAGACCCCCCCCCCCCCCCGCCCCGGGACTCCGCGCGCCACGGACCCCACCCCCGCTGGGCGCCCCGAGGGGGAGGGGGGGGCGGGCCAGCAAGTGGCCAGCAGGGATAAGGGAGGGGGGAGCATATGAGGGGTGCCTGGGTGGGGCAGGGGGCGGGCTGGGGGTGACGGGAATGGGAGGGTTGGGGCACAGGGGTTAGGGGGACGGGAGGGGTAGGGAGACGGGAGGGGTGGGGGGACGGGGGTTGGGGGTACAGGAGGGAGTAGGGATGGGGGTTAGGGGTACAGGAGGGATGGCGGTTAGGGGGACGGGGGGAGTTTAGGGGGACGGGGGTTAGGGGGACTGGGGGGAAGGGAGGGTGGGGGCAGGGGGTTAGGGGGATGGGAGGGATTAGGGGGGATGGGAGGGATTAGGGGGATTGGGGGACGGTAGGAGTTTAGGGGGATGGAAGGGATTAGGTGGATGGGGGTTAGGGGGACGGGAGGGATTAGGGGGACGGAGGTTAGGGGGGCTGGGGGGAAGGGGGCGGGGGGTTAGGGGGACAGGGGGTTGGGATGGGCGGGATTAGGGGGGACGGGGGTTAGAGGGGCTGGGGGGAAGGGAGGGATTAGGGGGACGGGAGGGCTTAGGGGGTGGGGGGGTTAGGGGGATGGGAGGGGTTAGGGGGACGGGAGGACTAGGGGGCTGGGTGATTAGGGGAGGGGTTAGGGAGACAGACGCTGGGTTAGGGAGACAGACGGTAGGTTAGGGGGACAGGAGGGGTGGTGGGACGGGGGTTTAGGGGGATGGGAGGGGTTAGGGGGACGGGAGTTTAGGGGGACAGGAGGGATTGGGGGGACGGGGGTTAGAGGGGCGGGGGGGTAGGGGGACGGGAGGGATTAGGGGGAACAAGGTTTAGGGGGGCTGAGGGGAAGGGAGGGGTTAGGGGGACAGGGGTTAGGGGGGAAGGGAGGGGTGGGGTGGCGGGGGGTTAGGGGGGTGGGAGGGATTGGGGGGATGGGAGGGATTAGGGGGACAGGGGGAGTTTAGGGGGATGGGAGGGATTAGGGGGATGGGGGTTAGGGGGACGGGAGGGATTGGGGAGACGGGGGTTAGGGGGGCCGGGGGGAAGGGAGGCATGGAGGGGACGGGGGTTAGAGGGGCTGAGGGGAAGGGAGGGTTGGGGGGATGGGAGGGGTTAGGGGGATGGGGGTTTAGGGGGACGGGAGGGGTTGGGAGATGGGAGGGATTGGGGTACGGGAGGGATTAAGGGGGACAGGGGTTTAGGGGGACGGGAGGCGTTGGGAGATGGGAGGGACTAGGGGGATGGGGGTTAGGGGGACGGGAGGGATTAGGGGGGACAGGGGGTTAGGGGGATGGGAGGGGTTGGGGGGACAGGGGGTTTAGGGGGACGGGAGGGGTTGGGAGATGGGAGGGATTAGGGGATGGGGGTTAGGGGACGGGAGAGATTAGGGGGGGACCAGGGTATTAGGGGGGACGGGGTTAGGGGGGCTGAGGGGAAGAGAGGGGTGGGGGGACGGGAGGGGTTGGGGGATGGGTTTTAGGGGGATGGGAGGGGTTGGGGGGATGGGAGGGATTAGGGGGATGGGAGGGGTTGGGGGACAGGGGGCTTAGGGGGAGGGGGATTTAGGGGGATGGGAGGGGTTAGAGGGGTGGGGGGCTTAGGGGGACGGGAGGGGTTAGGGGGATGGGGGTTAGAGGGACAGGAGGGGTTAGGGGCATGGGAGGGGTAGGGGGTTGGGGGGATGGGAGGGATTAGGGGGTTAGGGGGATGGGAGGGTTGGGGGACGGGATGTTAGGGGCGACGGGGGGGTTAGGGCGGGGGTTAGGGGGACAGGAGGGGTTGGGGGACGGGATGGGGGTTTAGGGGGATGGGAGGGTTGGGGGGTCGGGGGTTGGGTGGACGGGAGGGATTAGGGGAATGGGGGTTAGGGGGACGGGAGGGATTAGGGGGGACGGGGTTAGGGGGGCTGAGGGGAAGGGCGGGGTGGGGGGACGGGAGGGGTTAGGGGGGATGGGAGGGTTGGGGGACGCGGGTTTAGGGAGACGGGGTGTTAGGGGCGACGGAGGGGGTTGGGGGGCTGGGAGGGTTAGGGGGACGGAGGTGGAGGGGAGGGGGTTAGGGGGATGGGAGGCCTAGGGGGACGGGTTTAGGGGGAAGGGGGGGTGGGGGAGCCCGAGGGCAGGAGCCCCCGGGCCGGGAGCCAGAAGCCCCCGGGCAGCTCAGCAGCCTTTCCCGCCCGGCCGGGCCAGCCCAGCCCCCAGCTGACCCCACCCCCACCCCCTACCCGCCCCCCCAGCAACGAGTGCAGCTCCGCCGACCCCCCTCGGGTCCGCGAGGCCCGTCAGGGCTCGACCTCGCTCTCCCCCGAGCGCGCCCGGCCGGGCCCCTCCTCTGGCGCCCACGCGCGGGCGGCCGAGTGCCCCGGGGCTGCCCCGCCGCGCACCCCACCGGCCTGGGCCTTGGGGGGAGGCCCCGCCCCGCGGCGCGGGCCCCGTCAGCCGCCCCGGGCACCCGGAGTGGGTTGGGGGCGCCCGCCCCGACCGGGTGTCCCAGGCCGGGCGGCGGCGACGTCCCCCGAGTCGCCCCCCGGGCCGAAGGCCGGGAGAGGCCGCGATGCGGGGCCCGCCCCCCCACGGTCAGATGGGGCGCCGCGTTCCCGACTGTGCCCCCGGGCGTTGGGCGGAGGCGCCGGCCCGCCGCGGGCTCTCGGCTCCCGGTGCTGCCGCGGACGCCCCGCCCCGCACGGAGCACGGAGCCCGGGCCGGGCGGAGACTCCCCCGCCCGCCCCTGCGCACCCCCGGCCCCCCACGCTCACGCGCGTCCCGAAGAGCCGGGCGCCACGCGGGCCTCCGGGCCGGACCCCGCCGAGGCAGCCGCGGACGCGCGGGGCCGGCGCGGGAAAGCGGCCCGAGGAGCCGCCGCCGGGGCCGCGCTCACGGCCTCGCGGGCCTCGCTCCGCGGACGGGCGTCGGGTCTGCTCGGACGCCGCGCGCCGGCCCGTCGCGGCAGGAGGGGGCCCGCCGGGGGTCGCCGTCCCCGCCGAGAAGGGCCCGGCGGCGGGGAGCCCGGGGCGCGCGCGCCCTCCCGCCGGCCCCGCGTTCCGCCCCCGCCGTCGCCCCGGCTGCGGCCCGGGACCCGCTCCTGCCCCCGCCCTGGGCGCGGCGGCCGCAGCTCGGCCCCCTCAGGCCTGGGCGCCCCCTCGGGGGTCCCCCTTCGCGGGCAGCCCGCCAGCCGCGGACGCCCCCCCGCGGGACCGGCGGGTGGACGGCTCCCGCCTGCCCCGCGCCCTCGGGCCGCCGTCGCCGCGACGGCCGGGTCAGGCCCCCCTGCGGCGGGGGCTCCGCGCGGGCGGCTCCCGGGCCCTTCCCGCCCCCCAGCCACGGTCTCCGGGGCCCCCGGCAGCCCCGGCCCCTCGGTCCCGCCGCCCTCGCTCCCGGGAAGCGGGGCGCCGCCGCGACCGCGGGCTCCGGGCTGAGCGCCCCGACATTGCGCCCCGCCGCGCCCCCCCCCGCCCGAGTCCTGCCGCCTGGGGACCGGCCTGCGCGCGGCCCTCCTCCCGGGCCCGCGGCGGGACACGGCCGGGGCGCCCCTCCGGCTCCCCCTAGCACGGGCGGGCGCGCCCGGCCCCCCAGGGTGCGCGTCCCGTCCCAGGGCGGCCCAGGGCAAGCTGGGGATCGGGCAGTTTCCGGGCCAGGGCGGGGGACCGCTGAGGAATGGAGGGGGCTTCAGAGACAGGGACCACCCGGGGAAGGCGCCCCATGCCGCCGCCGGGAAACAGACACCCCAGGACCGTGGACAACACGGTCAGCGCCGGTCGCGGCTTCCTTCGGGCGGAGACGGCGGCGGAGCTGGCGGCGCGGAGGGCGGGCTCAGTCAGGGCCCGCTCGTGGGCGGCCGTCGGGCCGGGGCGCGGGGCCCTCCGGGCCGGCCCTGAAGGCCGAGCTGCGGCGAGGGGGAGACCAGCCGGCGCGCACCGGACGCCCGCGCAGAGCAGAGGCGGCGTCGCCGGGCGCTCACCCACCGCGGGGACGGGGACGGGGACGGGGCGGGGGGACAACGGGGAAGAAGGTCCCGGTTCCCCGAGACGCGGCGCCACGCGGGCTTCCTCGCCCCTCCGGGCCTTTCCCGCCCGGGAGTCCCGCTTTCCTCCGCTCTCCTCCCCCCAGGGTCCTTCCGAGCCGCCCGCCGCTGCTCCTCGCCGCCTGGGCGTCTGCGAAGGCCCTGCCGCGCCTCGTGAGACCCGCCCGTGGGGGGCTCGGCCGGGGCTCGGCGCGGCCTGGGGCCGCTCCCGGGGAGACGCGGCCCGACCACCCCGGCGTCACCAGCCCGCCCAGCGCGGAGGCGCGGCGGGAACGCGGCGTCGGGGCGACCCTGTCTGGGCGCCCCCGGGACGGCCCTCGGGGGGCGCCGGGCGTGCCCGGGCGGACGCGCACCTGCCCCCGCGCCCCGCCGGCCACGCACCCGGGAGCTCCCCGCTGTGCCTCCTCAGGGCGCGGCACGGACCCCCAGGAGACCGCGGGGCGCGCCCCCCCCCCCCGCACAGCGGGTCCGACGCGAGCCCAGCCCGCGCTGCCGAAGCCCCGGCCGCGGCCGCCCCCCGCCCGGCGGCAACTCTGCCCGCCGCAGGCCGCCGTCCCCGCTCCGCGCCAGCCCAGCCGACGGCGTCGGGGAAGACCGAGCCCCGGCCCGGCCCCCGACCCCGGGCGCCACCCCGCGACAGCCTCGGGCGCTCCCCCTCCCGCTGCCTGCGCCGCCGCGACGCCCGGATAGCGGGCCCGACGCCCCGGCCCCGGGGGCTGCGGGCACAGCCCCCCGCGAGCACGGGCCCCCGCGGGCACGGCCCCCCGCGAGCACGGCCCCCCGCGAGCACGGCCCCCCGCGGACACGGCTCCCCGAGAGCACGGCCCCCCGCGAGCACGGCCCCCCGCGGGCCCCCGCGGCGCGGGCTGGCCGGGGCGGACACGCCGGCGGGAGACCCTCCGCACCACCGCGAGGAGCCCGCCCGGCACGGCCCGCCCCGCCCCCGCGGGCTCCGGCTGCTGGGGGACCCCCCCCCCGTCCCTCCGGGCAGCACCGTCCCCGGCAGGCGCGGCGCCGCCACCTTCCTCCGCTCGCGCCCGGGACGCCGCACCCGCGGGCGCGCGGGAACGTCCCCCCCGCCCCCGCCCCCCCGGCCCCTCAAGGCCGCCGCGCGGGAGCCCGCAGACCCCGCCTCGGGGCCGTGAGTCCCGCCCGGGGCGCCGTCGACCCTCCCCTCCCGCGAGAAAGCCCAGCCGGGCTCCCCCGCACCCCCGGACCTTTCGGGGGGGGGTGTGAGGGGCGGGGCGAGGGGGTGACTCGGGCGGGGTCGGTGGGACGGGCGGGCGGGGCGTCCCGGCGGACACGCTCCGGCCCTCGGCGCCGCGAGGCCGCGGGACAGACCCGGGGGCCCCCCGCGCGCGGCCACGAGGCGGGGTTCGGGGTGCGGACTCGGCCGCGCGCGGCGGGGGGCGGGGCGCGAAGGGGGGCGGGGCGGGTCAGCTCCTCTCGCGAGCGGGGCGCCGCGGCCAGAGCGCCGGGAGGGGCCGCCGCGCCCCCCGACCGGGCCCCCAGAGCCCCCCGAGCCCCCCGAGCCCCCACACCCACGGCGCCCCCCCCGCCCGCGCATGCGCACTGCGGACGCCGGCGCCCCCTGCCGGCCGGAGGCGGCTGCGCGGGGCCCGAGCCTCGCCGCGGGGACGGGCCCCCCCACCCTGTACCCCGGCGACCGCGGGGGTGAGATCGGTCCACGCGGAACGGCAGAAAACTTTAAAATGCAAAACTATAAAAATTGTTCCTCACAGACCGCACGTCCATCCATTTAAAAAAATGAAAATCGTGAATCCTATA
This sequence comes from Talpa europaea, assembly GCF_964194135.1. Lineage (NCBI taxonomy): Eukaryota > Metazoa > Chordata > Mammalia > Eulipotyphla > Talpidae > Talpa > Talpa europaea. Next base: position 324,064 of record NC_140080.1, on the reverse strand, counting down.
AAATTAAAATGCTCGGAGCCCCCGGGGGCGCGGGGGCCGAGTCTCAGCGCCCTCGAGCACGGCTTCCCCCCCGGCCGGGCAGCCGCCCGCAGGGGCCCGCGCCCTCCTGTCCCCCGCGCCCCGCGGCGTGAGCGTCGTGGACCCGCCCGTTCTCCCCGCCGGCCTCGCCTGCACCCCGGTTCTGCCTGCGTAAATAAGCCTTACAGTAAATAGATTTTTTGGAAATTAAAATGTTCTACTCTAAGAAACCTGCTCAGAGAGCCAGAAGGCAGCTGTCAGCGGACTGTCTGCCACGTACCCGCAGAAGGATTTGTCGCAAGTCCCCGGGAGCTGTGACACCCCCACTGAAAATGGGTGAAGACCGGGATACCCCACGCCCTGCAGCTGGGAGCCGGCCTCTCTGCTGGGGTGCAAGGAAGAAGGCGGCCTGCACAAGGTGGGGCGAGGTCTTGTGGGAGCCTGTTCTCGGGCTCCGGCCATCATTTTAGAGATTTCCTTATTCAACCTACAACCTCCTCGTGAAAGTCTCCACACAGGAGGCCCGGAGCAGGCACAGCAGAGGCAGGCGTGATGCTGCCTGAGCTGAGGAGTAGGGGCTGGGGAGGGGGGGCCGGCCTGAAAGGGGAGGGAGCTCCCAAGGAGCTGGGAAGCAGGCCCAGCAAACCAGGGCTTGCCGCCTGCAAGAGATACAGCCTCAGAGAGGATCTGAAGGAAACCCTCACCAGGCCGGCCTCCCAGTGCCCCTGCCCTGCTCACACCCCTGTGGTCTCTGGTGATGGCGCCCCCCCCCAACAGTCGCTACCTAAATTCCTTTAGCCAGTTAAGTGGGAGGTGAAGGGTTTGTTTTTTGACTGAGCTGCTTCTTGGTTGCCTTTAATTCCCTTTGGCTGTCAGTGACTGAGTGCCCAGGGTCTGTGACTGCGGAGGGCCCCAGGATGCTTCGGAGCTGCAGTGTGGGTGTGCGGGTGGCGGCTCCCTCTCCCGGCAGGCTGACAGGCTGTGAGGGAGGAGGTGTTTGTCTCAGCCACATGCCCCCCCACAGTCCAGGTGGCCCCCCCACCCTCAAGAAGGCTGTCCTGGGTTGGCAGGTGGCCGCACGCAGCCTCCGCCCTCCATGTCCAGGTGCGCCCTGTGTGCTGGACGCTGGGACCTCAGGCAGAGTGGGGCCGGCAGCACCCCTCCCAGGAGCGGGGGGGGGGGGGAGGGAGCCCCAGTGACCTCTGACGCCCTCCACAACCTTCGGCCACACGTGAGTCAGACCGAGTCTGTCAGACCAGGCATTTCATCCTTTCTATCAGCATCCAGTGCTGGGGGGCAAAACCCGATGAGCCCGCCGGGAAAGTCCTGTCCGTCCTGGAGGCCGCTGAGATGTGGAAAACGGGGAGGGGGTGTGGGCCCACGAGCCTTAAACTGACCTCTAACCTGAACCCTAAATCCTAGCCCCAACCCCTAATGCTAATCTCTAACCCCCAGCTCGACCTCACCCTCCAGCCCTGACCCAACTTCCATTCGCTGGATGAACACGGGTGTGAAAGCCACATGCGAGAAACACGAAGTCACGTGCAACACTTGAGTTCACGGCCTGCAACCTGGATGCAACTTCTTTTCCCTGCAAAGAAAGTATCGCTGTGAATGGGGTTCACAAGGAGCCTTGAAGACCCATCTTTTGAATTACACCCACTTCAGTAAATGGCTTCCAGCATGTGTGGAGCTTCCCCTCCGCCAAGGAGCGTGTGGCGCGCGGCTGCCAGGCGCCTGCAGAAGGCAGTGAGCCGGCGCTTCGGGGCCTGCGCGGGGCAGCGCGGGGCCCGGGGGGTTGAAATGTGCCCAGACTTTGGTTTCTGGCTTCTTAGGAATTTCAGTAGGTTGACCAAATGCTAATGTGGAACAGTGAAGACGTCTCCTCTTTCGATTGGGGTTTCGATATCATGACTTAGAGGTGACAGTTGTCCTTTAAAAACCTTGATGTGAAGGGCGCGGGGTAGAGCGTGCGCCCAAGGAAGCCTCCCTTGCCCCCGCGGTGTGGTCTTCGCGGGCCAAGGTGTCCCCAGGAGCCTGTAGCACGTGGGTTCTCCAGCCCAGCAGCACCTGCTGCCTCAGGCCCTCGCATTGAAGGCGACCGGGTGAGTCATGAATAGAGAAGTTTGGAAAACCTAATGGCACATAAAAATCACCTGGAGGTGTACATAAATTTAAGGAGGGCGCATTTTTCAGTTTATAATGTCCCCAGGTGGTTCCAAGCGCATCTGGAGGGGAACTGGGGGAGCCCCCTGGCACCAGCCGCCGCCCCCTGCCGGGCCTCCCTCCAGCCGAGCCTCGGGTCGCTCACACAGCAGAGGGACCGCCACACCAGAGGGGTCTGCTGGGGTCAAGCCCGGGGGCTGCCGTGAAGGTGCAGCAGCCAGGCCAGGATGGAGACAGAGACAGTGACCACCCCGAGCTCCGCTTTTCCAACCACACGACGCCATTTCCAGGAGCGTGTGCGGGAGCGCGGCCGCGAGGTCCGACGCTGCCAGAGGGAAAGCGACGGGCTGAACGGGCCCTGGCACCCCAGGGGCCTCGGGCGGAGAAGAGCAGCCCCTGGGAGCAGGCCTGTGCGCCCCTCCGCTGCCCGGGTCAGGAGGGGCGGCTGAGTCCAGCAGGCCAGTCGGGGTTGGGTGAACAGACGGGGGCGGGGGACTCGCGCAGACCCCCTTATTGAGGCCTGTTGACAAGGTCAGCGCTCGGCATGAACGCGCCAAAGCCGGAGGGGTGTCAATGAACCCCGGCAACGAAAGAGCCCCTTTCCAGGTGAAAGCGGGACCTTGCAGCCAACCCCCTGCCCCCGAGACAGCTCCCTGCTCCCCGCCTGCCCGTGGTCCACCTCCTCCGCTGTCCCGGAGAGAGGCTCCATAGACTTTGGCCCGTGGCCAGGACGAGACAAAGCCAGTGGATTTCTGGGCAAAGTGTGCCTTTTCCTGCTCATCCCCAAAGGCGGGTTCTCGCCCCCAGGATGCCCAAGCAGTGTCCACTGCAGAGTGCGGCCTTTGCAGCTGCTCCTGCCCCACCTCTAAGTGGCTCGGGGGGGGACGACTTGGGGGTGAAGGAAGGACCATGAGGGCTGGTGGAGGGGGGCGGTCAGTGGGCTGTGGCTCCTCACTGTCCAGCCTGGAGGCCCAGGCCCCTGTCCAAGCTGCCGGAAACAGACGCAGAGGAGCCACAAAGCTGCAGGACTCGCCTCCTGCCCACACAGGCCAGACTGAATGAGAACACAGTTCGCACAAGGAGGAAATACCCTGACACGTCTCGGAACCCCCGGTGGCCTGCAGCAGGAAGCAGCAGAAAGAGAAGTGATTGCCCCGAGGAAGAGAGAGGACAGGAACAAAGGGGTTGCTTTCCCAAGCACTTCTTGACACAAAATTCTCCTTTTACTTCCTGAGGTCGTTTCAAAGCACCGTAGTAGAAAATTCCAGCATGGAAGCAAGTGGTGTTCGTGGTAACCTCTGAGACGGCAGAGAGGGGGAGCATGAGTCTCACCGCCGGGGTCCCCCTTCTCAACACAGACGCGCTCTCCGCAAGCCGCGGCTTGTGCGACAAGTGTCCTCTCAGGGTGTTTTGCCTCTGCCGGCCAAGTTTGCTGTGAGCCGTTACCTCGCCTCTTAGGTGATGGCTGCGCACAGCCAGGACCCCACGGAGCGGGCTGCTCCTCTCCAGTGAGCGCTGATAAAAGAGCATTTTTGAATCAAATAGTCAGGGAAGTGAGGCAAAGCGTTTGTCAGACGAGTCTTGGGAAAACTGTCAGGGTCTGAGACACAAGATGAACCTTTACTTTTTTATTTCATTTGATCTTTAGGGAAAAGTCTAATGCTTTCAAGGCCAGAAGTCTCCACAGGGATCACTCACAGCGAAAGGACGTTTCAGCCGGTAGTTTTCAAATGGGTTTTTAAGACGATGCTCTTAAAGAGACAACTAGAAACGACTTTCTTAGAGAAGCTTGTTTGTCGTCTCAAGATTTACCAAGGTCCGTGGGTTGCAGCCCACCCCGTCCCCCCCTGCCCCGCAGTGGATCTTCTATGTGAGTTTCCTAAATATGCAGGCTCTGGGGCCTCCACACCCCTCCTGCGGGGAAGCCCTGATGACCCAGGTTCCACATGGCTCTCAGGTGGCTGCGACTAGCAGCAATCTCCACAGCGATCGAGGGGCTCCCCCCTCCCCCCCAACCATGTGCGCCCATCCAGCCTTCAGAGGGCGGGACAGAGCAGCTTCCCAGGACCCACCACACAGGCAGATGTCGACTCCACCTGCCCTTCTCAACCAGAAAGCCCGCGGGCGGGACAGAGCGCTTGGGAAGGCTCCAGGCGACGTGAAGCCATCACTCCGCGGACGGACGGACGGACCAACTTTATTAACAACAGCCTTTATGACAGCCACTCTCGAGTGTGAAAATGAAGGTGATGGATTGAAGTTCAGAACTCACTGGCCGTTTGCCCTTCCACGGGGTGTGCCAGAGGCGGGGCTCTGCCGGCGCTGCCGCCTCGGCCGGCCGGAGGGGCCCCGGGAGAAGCCGCGACAGGACAGACGGGCCGGGGGCGCGGGGCGCAGGCCTCCCGCGGGGGGGGGGCCTTACGAGCAGCAGCAGTTTTGGGGGAAGAGCCGAAACACAGTGACCTCACTGCTGACGACGGCGTGAACGCCTCCCCAGGGACACACAACACACATGCAGAGCCGTCGCACGCCCGGGCCCTGGAGACTGGGAGGTCCAAGGATCTCTTCTTCCCCAGCAGAGGGACGCGCTCCTCGGCGGCGGCCACGCGGCAGGGGGTGAAAGTGGAAAACTCGCGACTCGTCCAGAGACCCGGCTTGGCTGCCCAGCTCTGCGCCGGCCCATGCGCCATCGCCGGGAGGCGCAGGTCGCCCCAGGTCCTGCCGGCGGGGGTGGGGGGCCTGCAGGCGCGGGGGAGTGAAGTCTTGAGGGAAGCCGGCCCTCCCGAAGGACAGCCCCGCCGGGGCGCAGAGGCCTGTCCGGAGAAGCCCTGCGGGGCGCGGTCGGTCGCGGCCTGGGCTCAGGCTGCACCAGGAGGCGGGAGGCGCCCTGGCCACGGGGCTCTGCAAACAAAAGCAACCTGAAAGCAGCAGAAAAAGCAAAACCCATTCAGCGCGTTGTGACGGCGCCAACGCTGCCCGGGAGCCGGTGCGTCCACTCGGGGAGGACGAGGGCCGGGGCCGGCGGGGCCGGCGGGGGACGCGGCAGCCCTGGCCGGGCCGCCGTGGCTCGGGGCGGCTGCGGGCGGAGGGAGCGGCCGCAGGCCCACAGGTCATGCGGGGCGCGCAGCCGAACCCTCGAGCTGAGCAGGGAGACACTTAGAGATGCAGGAGAAACGAGTCATGGCGCTCGCTTCTGGAGACGAACAGAACAAGAGCAAGAAACCTCCACGCGGGCGCGAGGCCGAGGAGCGCAGAAGCCGCGGGCGGGGCCGGGCGGGGCCTGTCGCCAGCCTCTCCTCAGCCTCTCCTCAGCCTCTCCTCAGCCCCTCCTCAGCCCCTCCTCAGCCCCTCCTCAGCCCCTCCTCAGCCCCTCCTCAGCCCCTCCTCAGCCCCTCCTCAGCCCCTCCTCAGCCCCTCCTCAGCCCCTCCTCAGCCCCTCCTCAGCCCCTCCTCAGCCCCTCCTCAGCCCCTCCTCAGCCCCTCCTCAGCCCCTCCTCAGCCCCTCCTCAGCCCCTCCTCAGCCCCTCCTCAGCCCCTCCTCAGCCCCTCCTCAGCCCCTCCTCAGCCCCTCCTCAGCCCCTCCTCAGCCTCTCCTCAGCCCCTCCTCAGCCCCTCCTCAGCCCCTCCTCAGCCTCTCCTCAGCCCCTCCTCAGCCCCTCCTCAGCCCCTCCTCAGCCCCTCCTCAGCCCCTCCTCAGCCCCTCCTCAGCCCCTCCTCAGCCCCTCCTCAGCCCCTCCTCAGCCCCTCCTCAGCCCCTCCTCAGCCCCTCCTCAGCCTCTCCTCAGCCCCTCCTCAGCCCCTCGCTCCTCCGTGGATTCCTCTGGCCGGGAAAGCTCGGCCGCCTGGACGCCAGCTCCGCCCGCGCCAACCCCGCGCCCGGCGCCCGCACGCGCGGCTTCCTCGGGGAGCGGCGAGTCCCCGCCGGCCTGACGCGGCTCGCGAGGGCCGGGGCCGCAGCAGCCGGGCCTGCTCGGGGACACTGGGCCAGGCCCTTGCAGGGGACGCCGGGGGAGCCGCCCCCAGCCAGCCGGGGCGGGTGCGGAGGCGGCTGCTAGGCGGGAGCGCGAGGGCAGCACAACCCTCCCGGCCGCCCTTTCCGGTGAGACTCGGGCTCGCAGGCGGCGACAGCGGAGAGTCTGGCGCAGCCGCCGCGGCTGCCGGTTTCTTCCAGGCGGTCGTCGGTGCGCGGCGCCCGGGCCGGCACAAGCGCTCAGCGGCGCTGCGGTCCACCGGGGCGGCGGGGCGGCCCTCGCCGCCGTGTCCTCGCGCCGCCGGCCCTACCAGCTGGCCCGCACGGCTTCTATGTCGCTCACCAGGTTCTGCGCCAGGCAGATCCCGAAGATCTGAGGGAGGAAGGACGAGAGCGTCACAGGGAGCGCCTCGCCTCACCCGGCTTCCCGGCCGCCTCCCGCCTCCCGCCGGCCTCACAGGTGGACGCGGCAGAGTCACTCCTCGCGGGGAGGCTCCGTCGGTCAGTCCCTCGGCCCAGGAGGCGCGACGCCCCGCGCTCTGACCCCAGCAGGTCTCGGGGCTCCCGGAAGCAGCCCTCCCCCTCGGGGACCCCCCCTGAGGGCTCCACGGCCGGTCCTGGGCCCTCCCCAGCTCTGGGCAACCCCGGGGCGCGGATCCTCGCAGCAAAATGTTGCCAAGGGCCGCCCGCGAAGTGCCCCGGCCGCAGGAGCCGCTGGGCAGCGCGGCCGCACAGCCCGCACAGCCCGGACCCGCCGTCCCCGGGGCGCCGCCGCGGCGTGTGGGGAGGGCTGTGGCCAGGCCACGGCGGGAAGAGCTGCGCGCTCCTGCGTGAGGCACCTGCGCTTCATTCTCTGCGGAACCGCCGCGGCTTCCAGAGAGGCGCGTCCGTGCACCCGCCCCGGGCAGGGTCCCCGAGCCTGCACCCCGCGGCTCCTGGCGCCGCCACCTCAGGGCGTCTGCTGGCTGCCGAGCCACGGCTCCGACGCCTGACAGTGCTGGGCACCTTTTCAAGCGCTTATTAGCCACCTAGGAAGGTTCTCTGGAGACAGAGCTACTCAGGTCTTTGCCCATCTTCAAATTTTTCCAGCACTTTTTTTGTTTTGATGAAGTCCAGCTAATCTACTTTTTCTTTAATTACTTGTGCTTCTGGCATCCTCTCTAGGAAAACACTGCCCAGTGCAAGAGCACGGAGACTGATGCCTGCACTTCCTTTTTTTTTTTTTTTAAAGGTTTATTTATTTATACAAGCACTGGGTACAGTCAGAAGCGCGGGAGGGTGAGAGAATTCGCCAGAGCCAGAGCGGGGAGCAGAGCAGGCAGAAGGACCGAAGGACACTGCTGAGGGGAGCAGCGGGCGGCAGGAGAGGTCTGCGCGCCATGTGGGGCTCTCGGGGAAGGGGGGGGCGCCGGGCTGCGGGCAGCTTCGCAATCCAGCGCTCAACTGCTGTGCCACCAGGGGAGGCCTGATACCTGCACTTTCTTCTGTGAGCTTTACAGCTTTCACTCTTACTTTCAGGCGGTTCAGAGCCACCTGTCAAAAAAACCCTTTTCCTATTGACTGGGCTTGGGCTCCTTGTCAGAAAAAATAATAATAAGATCTGGATCAAGAAGATGTGCTCTAGGGCCTCCCGGGTGGCACAGCAGTTGAGCGCTGGGTTGCAAAGCTGCCCGCAGCTTCTGCAGCACCAGTTCAATCCCTGGCCACCGGAGGAGGGTCCCACATAGCGCGCAGACCCCTCCTGCCGCCCGCTGCTCCCCTCAGCAGTGTCCTTCGGTCCTTCTGCCTGCTCTGCTCCCCGCTCTGGCTCTGGTGAACTCTCTCACCCTCCTGCGCTCTGACTGTGCCCAGTGCTTGTATAAATAAATAAATCTTAAAAAAAAAAAAGATGTGGTCCATCTACACCATGGAATATTACTCAGCAATCAAAGATAAACTCATGCCATTTGCGGCAACATGGATGGAGCTGGAAGGGATCATGCTCAGCGAAATAAGCCAGAAAGACAAAGAAAAATAGTAGATGGTTTTGTTTATAGGAGGACTGTAGGGGACCCAAATAAGGGATCAGAAAAAAAAGTAATTATAATAAAGTAAAAATCAAAATCAACAGGCAACTATAAAGCAGAGACATTCTGCAGGGGCGGGAGGAGGGAGGTGGATCAAAACGGGTGGGGGGAGCACAAGGGACTATGGTGATGGCGCACGGGCGGATGGATGGTGGGAATTTCACAGCGACTATACCCGAGATGAGAAAGCGCACATTGCATAAAAACTAAAAATGATGTAAAAATGTATAAAATAATTAAAAAATTAAACCTAAAATATAACAATAAAATCAATGGACTTTAAATGTATATTTTCCCCTGGGATTTCAATTCCATTCTGTCTTTCGATATGTTCTACCTAATACTGGCACGTACCGTCCTGATTCCTGTGGCTTTGTGTAAGTCTTGCGCTGGGGAGTGTGAATTCTCAAACTCTATTCCCTTTCAGTTTGCTATTCTGGGGTCCTTGCATTTCCATCAGAATTTTAGGATCAGTTTGTTCATTTTTAAGAAAAACAAAAAATGTGCTTGGAATTTTGGTAGGGATCGCCCTGAGTCTGTGGGCCAGCTGGAAGAATATCGCCACCTTCACAACACGACGCCCGCAGCGCCGGACGCAGAGTGTCTCCATCACAGAGTGTCTCTTTGCTTTCAGTAACTGCTCCGTGTGCCGCCCTCAAGGATGCAGCTCCGTTATCGGGACACCCGGGAGGAAAAGCGGGCGCTCCCTTTGCTCACCACACTTTGTAAGTCATCTCAGAAAGGGGCCCGGGAGGACCTGGAATCCCAGGACACCTTCACCTTGCGGTGGGACTGACTCGAGCACCCGCTGCCCGTCACCCCTGCCACATGCAGTGCCGGCCCGGGACACGCTGGGCGGCTGCAGCTCAGAAGAGCAGCCCCTAAAATCAGAGCCTCTGTAAAATACACGGCAAATGGTTCAGGTCTGCTCCCCTGGCCTGCAGCGTGTCTCGCGACCATGGCATGGAGGCGACTGGGTGACGCTGCTGGCGGCAGGTTCCTGCGTCCCTGCCCCGCGGCGCGCGCAAGGACCCTCACCTGCAGCAGCGCGATGCCTATGAAAATACCGGCCACGATGGTCAGGTTGTCCTGCAGCCACTTCTCAAACTGGGGCACGCAGCCCTTCGTGTAGATCACGATCTGCTGGTCGACCTCCTTCACGGGGGAGAGGAGAGCACAGTCAGCACACGCACACGGCGCCCGGCCCTGGGCCCGCGGCGGGCGCCACTTACTGGTTTCTGCCTGGCGTCGTAGCCGCACTGCGTGTTGATGACATCCTCCTGGCGAGACACAACACAGAAGGGGGGCTCAGCGCCCGCAGACGGCAAGCCCGCGAGGGCGAGGCAGAAGACCCCCGTCCACGCCGGCCGTGCCGCTCCAGCCGCGCAGACACCCCCGGCGCGTGGAAATGAGCACCGCTGTGCTGCGCCCCCCGCGGCGGTGCTCGGAACCCAGCCTTGAACACGCCCTCTCTTCAAACCAGGAAAGCCGAGGCTCGGCCAACACCAGAAAGCCCTGCAAGTCGGGGGTGGGGAGACTCAGGGGTGGGGAGCCCTGGCGCCAGGCCGCCTCGGTTATGCACTTTTTGAGGGGTGTCTTTGTCTTTCTAATCTGTATACGTCTCTATTGCTTGAGTGGGCTGTCCAGGAAGGTGTTACTTTAATAATTAAAAACAAAACAATGCCAATAAAACCCCATCAGCAGACGCGGTGACCCCCCACGGGCCCTCAGCACACACGCGGTTCCACTGTCGGGGGCTCGATCTCCCGTCCCCTCCGCCAGGCCGGCAGCTGCGACTGGCTTAGTGACGGTGGGGTACGCCCACTCCGCCTGGAGCCCCCGAAGTGGAGGGGGCTGATGGCCGCAGGCAGCCTCCACGATTTCTCAGAGGGAAGCGAGGGCAGCACCGCGTGGGGGAGAGCGCAGTCTGCGGGATGGCCGCCGGTGTGGCCAGCCTCAGAGCAGGGAGCGCCGTCCTCACTGATTCTGTCTCCTTGAAATCGAGAGCCCAGCCCAGGGGGACCCTGATGGGCAGCCTGCAGGGAGGCTCCGCTTTCCCACCCCAGACCGCAGCCGTCTGAAAGAGCCCACGCCCCCTGCTCCCCCTGCGGGGAAGACAGCCCGCAGTCCTGCACCCGCCGGCCCTGCTCCACGGGTGGGGGTGCGCAGGCGGCCCGGGGATGGATGAGCCAGACGGGGCGCGTGAATCCCGAAGGGAGGAGCACAGAGGACCTCACACTCGTCCCTGGACCACTCAGTTCTGGTTTTTACTTAAAACAAGGGCACCGCATTACAAGTGCTTCTGTCGATATACCAGGTACATGATGTGACCCAAAATACAACTTAAAACGTGGTGGAAAGGAGTGGCTTATGGGCAGGTGTGATGGTTCTTTCTTAAATCAAATACAAGCTGCAACTACTGTACTGATCATTCCCTGAGAGCCTGGGCAGTAGTCAGCCCTGTGCTACCCCTACTGAAGTAAGCCAGGAGAGGGGCTCCTAACCCCAGCCAGCACCGGGCTCCAGCCGCAGGCCCGGCCTCCCGTGAGAGGCAGCACGTGGTGCAGCAGCCAGGCCAGGGTGCTGCCCCCGTCCCCAGAGGGTCACTTCAGCTCCATGTGTGTCTGCTCTCCCACAAGAAGATGGTGGTGTCTCCCCCAGAAGGAACGTTCTGGACTTATAAGAGCCAAGGCCTGAAAACGTTTGGAATAGGCACCAGCCTATGCTGCTAAGTTCCTATCAGCCATCCTGACTCCTGCTGGGAAGGGCTGAGCACTACAGCAAAGGAGCTGCAGCTAGGAAGAGCTAGCAAGCCCAGGCCTCTGGAGACACAGGCGCCCGCTCCCCCACCGCCCGGCGCGCCAGGCTCACTTACTGCGGGGTCTTTAGTGCAGCAGGAGAAAGGCACGCCACATCGCTCTCGACTTGCATTGGAATCTGTGCAATTGAAGTAAATATTTAGGTTCCAATCATCAGCTCCAAAAGCCCCACAGCACTGCCACTAGAGCAAACAGGAGAGAATTAGAACCTCCAGGCTGGGAGGCAGCCCGGCGCCTGCGCCCGCCCCCACCCGCCGCGGCCGCAGCGCCAAGTGCGCCGTCACACACAGGCTTCAACCAGAGCAGCCCGGGCACCTCGCTGAGCGGGGCTGAGACTGTGCTGGCCTGAGACCGGACAACCACGGCCGGGGGGCTAGGCAGGGAGGGAGGAGGCACAGTCATAGGAACATTCTGGAAGGATTGGCAAGGACAGAACAGGGCAGCTGGAGGTGCGGGTGAAGATCAAGAGGCTGAAGTTTAAAACCTTTGATCTCTACACCTTGAGGGGCCCTGAGAGCCGCCTCGCTGCGGGGCGCAGGCTGGGGCCTGTGGGGGGCCTCCTCCATCGCCAGGGTCGGCACACCCGCTGCCCCGGCATTTTCAGAGGCTTTTTATCACATGTCTGTTTCCACTGAATGTTTGTAACAAGGGCATGGATTGTCATTTTCAGCTTTGAAATTGAATCATCCAATAAAATCATGAGAAACTAAGGTGTAAATTCATCGCCCCTTGAGGGGCCCAGGTGAGGGCTGCCCCCTCCCCGGCCCCGGCCTCGCTCCCCAGCTCTTCTCGGAGACAGTGAACATCCAGCCCTGACTAACTTCTAAGGCTTTCAGGACCAAGAGCTACTTCAAACCACTAAACTCCGTGATAGGGAAATAAAATGACACGAAGAGCAGCCCCGGAGAGCGCAGGCTGCACGTCAAGAGTGTGTGTGCACAGGCCCCTCGGCTGTCTGGTCCTCTGCGGCCTGACCGGCCGGCCCCTGGTGTGCTCAATAAGCGCAGGCAGCCACGGGGCTGGGCCACCACAGCGGCCAGGGCAGCCTCACGCTGCTGCATTGTGACCTCACAGCGGGGGCTGGGCCCCCTCAGCCAACTCCGCCCAGAATGCTGCCGCCACCAGACACCAGCATGGCCCAGCCCGGCCCAGGCAGGTCTCGCGGGCAGCTCCCTGCCCTCTCAAAGGGGACCCTGCCAACTCCCAAGACCGACCCCGCGAGACGCGCCGTCGGCACCTGGGCCTGCCTGCTGCCCCACACGGCGCCGCGGGCCTGCGCAGCTTGTGCCCATTCCGGCGCGTGAGCGACAGAGCGGCAGTGGTGGGACCTGAGACCCGAAGCTGCCATCACACCCCCACGGGCGAAGCAGGTACTGTGGTTTCCATTTCACTACTGGACCAACAGGCCACAGCCCATTAGCCCAAGGCCGTGGAGCGGCTCAGATTCTGGCACCAGCGCTGAGCCTGGGCCCGCGGGACCACTCAGCCTTCTGGGTGGGGGACCCTGCGCTCCCCTCCACGGCTGGGGCTCCGCGTGAGCCCAGGCTGGGCAGAGACCCTCGCTCGTGTCTCTCCCCCGCTAACTGCTTCCGGGCCCAGCACTTCCTCAACTTTGGGTTTTGGGTTTCTTTTTTTTTTAAAGATTTATGTATTTATGCTTACAAGAATTGGGGTACAGGCCAGAGGTGTGGGGTAGGCGGGTGAGAGGACTCCCCAGAGACAGAGCGGGGAGCAGAACAGGTGGATCCACTGCAACACACGGCTGAGGCAGCAGCGGGGAGACAGGGGAGGTCTGCCGCGCCGCGTGGGGAGCTCCCTGACGGGGGATGGAACTCGTGCTGCAGTGGCTGGGGACAGCTTGATAGTGCTGAGACGAAACGCTTGTGCCACCAGGGAGGCCCTCAACTTTGGCAGCCACGGGGCTGGGCCACCACAGCGGCCAGGGCAGCCGCACGCTGCTGCATTGTGACCTCACAGCGGGGCTGGGCCCCCTCACTGAGCCAGCCCCGCCCAGAATGCTGCCGCCACCAGACACCAGCTGTGTATCTGGAGGACGTCTCTTGGGAACTCGTGGACAACAGTGTGTCCATAAGCACAGTCGCGAGCTGTGGCGCACGGAGACCACCGCAGAGGGGCAGGGAAGGAGGAAGGGCGCGCCGCCCACGCGGGAGTTCAGTGGCGGGGGCGGGTGCTGGCAAGAAGGTGGACTTACATACTCCTGGGTGAAGTCGATGAGGTTCTGCAGGTCGATGTCGTCGCGGTAGGCGCGGATGTTGTTGTTGATGAAGAAGTACAGCTGGTCTTTGATCCAGTCTTTGAAGACGAACGCCAGGACCCCGGCCGTGAGCTCCAGGAAGAAGATGATTCCCAGGAACACAGAGAACTAGGAGGGAAGACCCGCGCCGAGCCGCCGTGAGGGCTCGTTGCGTCCCGCAGAGACGCCTCCTCCCGAGAGGCCGCCTTGCCCCGCGCGCGGCCGCGTGCACAGCAGGGGCTTTGCTGCGCCGCCCCAGGGCGCTCCCCCCTCCAAGGGTTTCATGAGGTCAGTCCATGACCGCGCTTTCGGGGTCCTGGTGTTTCCCTGCGCAGCTAACCCGCGGTGCCCGAAAGCGAACCCGCATCACGGGAGACGGGGGCCCGCGAGGGCCGGGTCCACCCTGGCAGGTGCCGTCGCTGTCCTTTCAGTGACGATGGAACGACTCAAATGCTTTCCCCTGGAGACCCCGGCGGCTCCTGCGCCCCAGGAAGGCGGCTGCCTCTCTCGCTCTCCTCGGGGACCCCCACGCTGCGGGCCGGGGCCGACCCGGCTGCACACCCGCGCCTCCTGCGCCCGCCCGGCAGCACCTGCCGCTCTGCTCTCCCCGGCGGGAACCTCCAGGCAAGGGCGCCCCTTCTCACGCTCGCTCTGACACCCCAGTTACGGCTGGGGAAGGGCCCCTGGGGTCAGGCCCAGAGTGCCGGCGAGGGCACGGGGGGGGGGGTGCTGCGGGCCGCACCAAGGGGCGCTGTGCTCTGCAGGAAACAAGGGCTTGCGTCTCCCCGTAGCCCTGTCCTCACAGCACACGGCCCCCAGAGGGAGGGCGCCGGCCCCCGCGCCCCAGCCGGCCCCACGCAGCCGCCTGCTGCACCGGGAGGGCGTCGCTCGCAGGGTGACGTGGGGTCTCCCTCCTCCCGCAGGTGGCGTCCGCCCGAGAAGCCGCCCGAGAAGCCGCCCGCCGGGCCGGGGAGCCGGTGGGCGGCCCCAGCCACGAGACGCCCCCGGCAGTGCCCGCGCGGCGTGGGATACTCACGAACTTGAGCAGGAAGGTGTTCTCCCGGAGGGCCCCGATGCACCCCGCGAACCCCAGGATGAACATCACTCCTCCCACCACGAGGAAGAGCCAGACGGGGTCGAAGCCGCCGAGGTCGGTGATGGACGAGATGTTGGACAGCACGCCCTGCGCGGGAAGACACGGGGGTCACCCTGCGCGGGAGGGGCCGGGCCGCCCCCCCAAAGCCCCGGAGGGAGACAGGGCGGGCGGGAGCCCCGCTGCAGACAGGGACACAGGCCAGGACGCTCCCCCCAAGGGCCGCGGTCCCGGCCTGGGTGACCGTCCCTCGAAGGCAAAGAAACGGCCCGGGGAGCTGCTGGCCGGGCTGGGGGCGCCCGCGGCAGGCGTGGGACGGCCCCTCGGGCTTCCGCGTCACAGCAGGCGGCCAGACCCCCACGCCAGCGCCCGCCCCAGGAGGCGCGCCCTTCGGGGCCTCAGCATTTCTCGGGACCGTCACAGGGGGGCGGCCGGGTAAGGGGCGTTGGGGCCGAGACCGGGATGCCCCAAGCCCGGTGTCTCCTCCTCCCCCACCAGGCGCTGCCAGGACCCCGGCCGCACACGCCGCCTCCCGAGGACCGGCCGGCGCCCGCCCCGCGCCACGCCTGGAGGTGACCCCGCGACCGTCTGCGCGGGGAGTGGGGCCCCGGAGCCCGCCCTTCCAGGGACGCCCCTCCAGGGACGGGGCAGCTGAGGGGCGCACATCTCAGGAAGCCGCTACCGCTCCCCAAGAGAGTGCGGGCCGGTCGGGCGCGGGGGTGTGTGTGAGCCCCGGCGCCCCACTGCGGTGGGGGACACAGCAAAGCTCCGAACTCCCTCTGTGCCCCCCACCAGCCGCGGGGTCGGGAGAGGAGGCCCCGGGAAGAGGTCGCCAGCAGGACACCAGGAAGAAGGGGTGCCAGCAGCCCCGCACCCAGCTGGGGTGCGGGTCCCGACCCCCTCCGTGACAACCCCTGGGGCTGGGACCCCTGAGCGCAGCTCCACAGCCCCCCAGGCTGCAGGTCACGTGAGTCCCCAAGGCCCCCGGCGGGAGCCCGGCCCGCCAGGCCGGGTGCACCCCACAGCCGGGACGCCCGCTCGAGGCGAAGACGCGGCGGCCGGGTGGGGGCGCCCCCCACGCACCTCCCCGCCCGAGAGTGAGAGGGAGGCCAGGGCCCAGCGGGACCCCCCACCCACAGCACCCCAAGGGGCCGCGGCAGGGAGGACGTGACAGGCGACGCGGGCTGAGAACACCCTCCCAGCCATGAACGCACCGCACGCCACACACACCCCACGCCACACGCCACCGCGTGTGACTCCCACGGCCACGCAGAGGGAGCGCCGCGCTCCAGGGTGAGTGTGCACCCCGAAGCGCCCCGACACCTGGGGGGGCGCTCGCAGAGTGAGCATGCACCCCGACACCCGGGGGGCACTCGGGGCACTCGGCGCCAGGACCCAGGGCAGCGCTGCCCAGGAGGGGCCCCACCCACCGCCCATCCCCAGAGTCATGGGCCCAGCAGGCGACACCCCCCAGGAGAGCCAGGGAGGCTGGAAGGCAGGACGGGAGACACAGGCTGAGGATGCCGCTCCTGTCAGGAACACACACCACACACACACCACACCCCGCACACACAAACACACACACAATAACAGACCACACACCACACACACCACACACACACACCAGACCACACCCCACATATACACACCACAAACACACACCACACACAATACCAGACCACACACCACACACACACACCACAAACACACACCACACACACCACACACACACAATATCAGACCACACACCACACCCCGCACACACACACACCACGCACACCACACACACCACACACACCACACATACACACACCACACACACCACACACAATACAGACCACACACCACAAACACACCACACACACACACAATACCAGACCACACACCACACACACACCACACACACACCACACACCACACAAACACACACACCACAAACAACACCAGACCACACACCACAAACATACACCCCACACACAACAAACCACACATACCACACACACACCCCACACACACCACAAACCACACATACCACACACACACACCACACATACCACACACACAATACCACACCACACAGCACACACACACCACACACCACATCACACACACACCACACACCACACACACATCACACGACACACACAACACAAAACACCCACCACACCCACTACAAATACACACACACACACACCATACACACACACCACACACCGACCACACACACACCCCAGAGCAAACACCACACCCAGACCACACACCACACACACCACAAACCACACACACCACACACACACGACACACACAACAAACACAGGACACACCACACACACCACACACACACCACAAATACACACACAACACACACACAACACACACACAACACACACATCCCAGAGCAAACACCACACCCAGACCACACACCACACACACACCACAAACCACACACACCACACACACACGACACACGACACACACAGGACACACCACACACCACACACACACCACACACACCACACATACATAATGCCAGACCACACAGCACACACACACAGCACACACACAGCACACACACTACAAGACCACACACACACACCAGAAACACACACCACACACACCACACACACCACACACAATGCCAGACTACACACCACACACACACACCACAAACACACACCACACACACCACAAACCACACACACCACACACACAAACAATACCAGACCACACACCACACACACCACCCACACACACCACACACACCACACACAATAACAGACCACACACCACACACACCACACACAGCACACTAACACACACCACACACACCACACACAATACAGACCACACACCACACACACACTACACACAATACCAGACCACACACCAAACACACACACCACACACAATACCAGACCACACACAACACACACACCCCACACACACCACAAACCACACACACCACACCCACTACAAATACACACACACACACACCATACACACACACCACACACCGACCACACACACACCCCACAAACCACACACACCACACACACACGACACACACAACAAACACAGGACACACCACACACACCACACACACCACAAATACACACACAACACACACACAACACACACACAACACACACATCCCAGAGCAAACACCACACCCAGACCACACACCACACACCGCACACACCACACACACACCACGCACACACCGCACACACCACACACATAATACCAGACCACACACCACACACACACACCACACACCACACACACACCACACACACACACTACCAGACCACACACCACACCCCGCACACACACACCACACTAACCACACACACCACACATACACACACCACACACACCACACATACACACACCACACATACACACACCACACATACACACACCACACACACCACACATACACACACCACACACAATACAGACCACACACCACAAACACACACCACACACACAATACCAGACCATACACCACACACATACCACACATACACACACCACACACACCACACACAATACAGACCACACACCACAAACACACACCACACACACACAATACCAGACCACACACCACACACACACCACACACACCACAAACCACACACACCACACACACACCACACGTACCACACACACAATACCACACCACACACACCACACACACAATACCACACCACACAGCACACGCACACACGCACACACCACACATCACACACACCACACACACCACACAATCCACACACACCACACACCACACACACATCACATGACACACAACACAAAACACACCCACCACACACACACACCATACACACAAACACACCACACACCCACCACACACCCACCCCAGAGCAAACACCACACACACACCACACACCACACACACACCACACACCACACACACACGACACACACGACAAACACAGGACACACCACACACACCACAAATACACACACACCACACACACAAACCACACACACACCACACACACACCACACACATCCCAGAGCAAACACCACACCCAGACCACACACCACACACATCACACACCACACACACCACACACAGGACACACCACACACACCACAAATACACACACACACCACACACCACACACACACCAAACACATCCCAGAGCAAACACCACACCCAGACACACAACACAAACCACACAAACCACACACACCACACACACACCATAAACCACACACACCACACACACCACACACCACACACACCACACATACATAATACCAGACCACACAGCACACACACACAGCACACAAGACCACACACCACACACACACACACACCACAAACACACACCACACACCCCACAAATACACACACACCCCACACACACCCCACACACACCCCACACACCCCACACACACACCACACACATCCCAGAGCAAACACCACACCTAGACCACACACCACACACACCACACACCACACACACCACACACACATGACACACACGACACACACAGGACACACCACACACACCACAAATACACACACACCCCACACACCACACACACACCAAACACATCCCAGAGCAAACACCACACCCAGACACACAACACAAACCACACAAACCACACACACCACACACACACCATAAACCACACACACCACACACCACACACACCACACATACATAATACCAGACCACACAGCACACACACACAGCACACACAAGACCACACACCACAAACACACCACACACACCACACACACCACACACACACCACACACAATACCAGACCACACACCACAAACACACACACCACAAACCACACACACCACACACACACACAATACCAGACTACACACCACGCACAATACAGACCACACACCACACACACACACCACATACACTACACACAATACCAGACCACACACCACATACACCACAAACAAAACACACTACACACACCACACACACAATAACAGACCACACACCCCCACACACCCCCACACACCACACACAATACCAGACCACACACAACACACAACACACACACCACAAACCACACACCACACACACCACACACACCACGCACACACCACACACACCACGCACACCACACACACATAACACCAGGCCACACAACACACACACAAGCCACACACACCACACACACACACCATAAACAACGCAAGACCACACCCCACACACACCCAACGCACACACCCCACACACACCACACACACAATACCACACCACACACACCACACACAAAACAAAAACCACACACAGAACACACACAACACATACACCACACACATAATCCCAGACCACACACCACACACACCACACACAATACCAGACCACACACCACACACACCACAAACACACACCACACACACCACACAAACAATACCACACAGCACACACACACCACACAGCACACACACACCACACACAATCCACACACACAACACACCACACATACCACACACACACCACAAACCACACATACCACACACACACCACGCACACACCACACACACCACACACACCACGCACACCACGCACACACCACACACACCACACACACCACAAACCACACAGACCACACACACACCACAAACCACACACACCACACACACATCACAACCACACACACCACACACACCACAAACTATACACACCACACACATCACACACACCACACAAACACACACACCACACACAACACCACACACAACAGCACACACCGCACACCACACATCACGCACACCACACACAAACCACACACACCACACACACCACAAACAAAACACACACCACACACATACTACACGACACACACAACACAAAACACATCCACCACACACCCACCACAAACACACACACCACACACACACACCATACACACACCCCAAACACCAACCACACACACACCAGAGCAAACACCACACCCAGACCACACACCACACACAAACCACACACACGACACACACGACACACCACACACACCACACACACACACAATACCAGACCACACACCACAAACACACCACACACACGATGCACACACCACAAAACACACACCACACACACAAAACCACACTACACACCACACACACACACCACAAACCACACACACCACACACACGACGCACACCACAAACCACACACACCAAACACAATAACAGACTACACACTCACACCACACACACCACACAAATACCAGACTACACACACCACACACACAACACACACACCACAAACCACACACAACACACACGCACCACTAACACAATACCACACCACACTCCACACACACAACACCACAAACCACACACACAAAACACACAAAGCACACACACCACACACCACACACACCACGCACCACACACACCCCACACACACACCCCAGAACAAACACACCACATCCACACCACACACACATCACAAACACCACACAGACAACCACACCATACACCACAAAACACACACCACACATCACACACACACCACACACACCACAAACCACACACACCACACGCAACACACACACGCTCCACACACAATACCACACCACACACAATACCACACCACACAACACACACCACAAACCACACACACCACACACACACCACAAACAACACGAGACCACACACCACACACACACCCCACACAATACCACACCACACACACTACAAACCACACCCACAACACACACACACCCACACCACACACACCCCACGCACACCACACACACATAATACCAGACTACACACCACACACACACCACACACACACCACACACAATACAAGACCACACATCACACACACACCACACACACACCACACACACCACACACACACCCCACACACACCACACACACATAATACCAGACTACACACCACACACACCACACACACACCACACACAATACCAGACCACACACCACACACACACCACAAACACACACCACACACCACACACACACCACACACAATACCAGACCACACACCACAAACACACACACCACAAACACACACCACACACACCACACATACCACACACACACAATACCAGACCACACACCACACACACCACACACACCACCACACACACACACCCCACACACAATATCAGACCACACACCACACACACCACACACACAACACACCACACAATACAGACCAACACCACACACACACCACACACACACACTACACACAATACCAGACCACACACCACACACCACAAACCACAGACCACACACACAATACCAGACCACACACCACACACACACACCACACACACCCCACACACAATACCACACCACACACACCACACACACATAATACCAGACCACACACCACACACACATACCACACACACACCACACGCAATACAAGACAACACACCACATGACACACACCACAAGCCACACACACCACACACGCCACACACACAAACCACACACACACCACACACCACACACACCACACCACACACACACCCAGAGCAAAAACACCACACACACCACACGCACCAGACACACACAACCACACACAACACACAACACACACACAGCACGCACACACCACACACACCACACACACCACACACACACCACAAACCACACATACCACACACACAATACCACACCACACAGCATGCACACACCACAAACCACACACACCAAACACACACACCAGACTACACACGCACACCACACGCACACACCACAAACCACACACACCACACACACAATACCAGACTACACACACACCACACACACACCACACACACCACACACCACACATACCACACACACCACACACACAATACCACACCACACAACACACAACACCACACACAAACCACACACACCACACACACGATGCACACACCACAAACCACACACACCAAACACACACAACACCAGACTACACACGCAACCACACGCACACACCACAAACCACACACACCAAACACACACAACACCAGACTACACACGCAACCACATGCACACACCACAAACCACACACACCACACACACAATACCAGACTACACACACACCACACACACAAACCACACACACCACACACCACACCACACACACGCACCACTAACACAATACTACACCACACACCACTCACACACCAAACACACAAAGCACACACATACACCACACACACCACACACACCCCACTCCACACACACACACCACACACACACCCCAGAGCAAACACACCACATCCACACCACACACACCACAAACACCACACAGACAACCACACCATACACCACACACCACACACACACCACACACACACCACACACACATACCACAAACTATACACACCACACACGCACCACACACACAATACCACACCACACACACAACAAACACAACAAACACACACACACCCCACACAGACGCACACACCACAAACCACACACACCACCCACACAATACCAGACTATACACACCACACCACACACCCCACACACACCACAGAGCAAACACCTCACCCACACCACACACACCACACACACACTACACACACACCACACACAACACACAGACCACAAACCACACACTCGACACACACACCACAAACCACACACACCACGCACACACCACACACAAACAGCACACACCCCACACACACACCCCACACACACACCCCCACACACACCCCAGAGCAAACACAGCACACCCACAACACACACCACACCCCAAAAACACCCCACACACCGCACATCAACACCACACACCACACACATCACACACACAACACACACACCCCACACACACAATACCAGACTGCACACCACACACACACCACACAAAATACCAGACCACACACCACACACACTCACCACACACCACAAACCACACACGCCACACACACGCCACACACACCCCACACACACAAACACCACAAACACCACACACACACTACACACACACCACACACACCACACACACCAAACACACACACCACACCCCACACACACACCCCACACACACCACAGAGCAAACACCACATCCACACCACCCACACCACACACACAACACACAGACCACAAACCACACACACGACACACACACCACAAAATACACGCACCACACACACCACACACAAACCACACACACACCACACACAAACCACACACCACACATACACCCCACACACACCCCAGAGCAAACACAGCACACCCACACCACACACCACACCCACACCACACACCACACACACCACACACACCACACACACCACACCACCCCCAAAACAACCCATACACACCCCACATCAAACACCACACACACACCACACATGACACACACAACACACACACCACACGACACACACACCACAAGCCACACACACCACACACAAACCACACACAAACCACACACCACACACACACTCCAGAGCAAACACACCACACCCACACCACCCACACCACACACACACACCACACACACAGCACACCACACACACACCCCAGAGCAAACACACCACACCCACACCACACACACCACAAACCACACACAAAACACACACCACACACAAACACACCACACACATCACACACACAACAAAAACACCCCCCACGAACCCCACATACCACACACACCACACACACCACACACACACCACACCCCACACACATCACACACACAACACACACAATACCACACCACACATCACACACACACCACACACACCACACACACGACGCACACACCACAAACCACACACACCACGCACACACGCCACACACACACCACACACACCAAAGAGCAAACACACCACACCCACACCACACACACCACAAACGACACACACAGCACACACACCCCCCACACACACCACACACACACCACACACCACACACACACACCACACACCACACACACACACCACAGAGCAAACATACCACATCCACACCACACACCACACACACCACACACACACACCACAGAGCAAACACACTACACCCACACCACACACACCACACACAACCACACACACCACACACACCATGCACACACACCACACACACACCACACACACCAAAGAGCAAACACACCACACCCACACCACACACACCACAAATGACACACACAGCACACACACACCCCCACACACACCACACACACTCCACACACACCACACCCACACCACACACCCACACCACAGAGCAAACACACCACATCCACACCACACACCACACACACCACACACACACCACAGAGCAAACACACCACACCCACACCACACACACCACACACACACAACCACACACACCACACACACCACGCACACACGCCACACACACACCACACACACCAAAGAGCAAACACACCACACCCACACCACACACACCACAAACGACACACACAGCACACACACACCACACACACCACACATACCAAAAACCACACACTCCACACACCCCACACACACCACAGAGCAAACACACACCACACCCACACCACACCCACTCCACAAACCACACACACCACACTCCATACACACACATACCACACACCACACACACCATACACACACCACACACCACACACACCACACACAAAACAAACAGCAAACACACACTACACACACACCACACACCACACACACCACACACACCACACATCACACACCACACACACACCACAGAGCAAACACACCACACACACCACACACACACCACACACACCACAGAGCAAACACACACCACACCCACACCACACACCACACACACTCCACACACACCACAAACCACACACACGACACACACACCACACACAGAATCCACACCCACACCACACACACCACAAAACACACACAAAACACACACACCACACACAAAACACACACCACACACACCATACACACACCACACAGCAAACACACACCACACACCACACACACACCACACACCATACTCACACACTACACACACACCACTTACACACACCACAGACAACACACACACCACAAACACTATATACACCACATACAACACACACCACAGACAACACACACACCACAAACACTATATACACCACATACAACACACACCACAGACAACACACACACCACAAACACCATATACACCACATACAACACACACAAACCACAGCCCACACCCACACCACAAAACACACACCACCTACAAAACACCACACACAACACACACACCATACACACCAAACCACATACACCATACACACCTCACACCAACAGCACACACCGCACACACACACAGTACACACCATGCACACACACCACAGATACCACAAAACACACATAGCAAACACACCACGAACACCACACACATCAAACCACATACAACACACAACACACACCATACACCACAGACAGCACACCTTACACACTAAACACACACACCACATATACCACACACACCACATAACCACACCCCCATAACCACACCCACATAATAAAACACACCACATACATCACACAAATAACACACAACATATACAGCACAAACCACACACACCACACAAACCACCACACCCCAAACACACAACTCTCACCACACACACACCACAGTACACATACCACACACTGCCCACACACCACAGATGCCAACCACAGACACCACATACACCACATGCACACACCCCACACACACTAGCACACACACACGACATGTACCTCATACCCATTCACCACACACACCACACACACCACACACCACATGCACACACATACCAGACACACTGTTACAGGGCAAACCCCGATATGAAACAGTCTGCTTGACTCGGTCCTCACCTGCGAGCTCAAAGGGGACTTATGAATGCTAAACTGCAGATAAGTGCAAAGGTTGACAAAAAGGTTTATTTATTTATTTGTAAATATTTATTTATTTATTTATAGAAGCGCGGGAGGGTGAGAGGATTCAGCAGAGACAGAGCGGGGAGCAGAGCAGACAGACTGACTGAACACACAGCTGAGGGGAGCAGTGGGCGAGACAGGGGAGGTCTGCTTGCCATGTGGGTTGCTCTGAGGCCCGTGGGGATCAAACCAGCACTGCAGAGGCTGCGGACAGCTCCACAGCGCGTAGCTCAACGCACGCCACCAGGCAGGCCCTGATAAAAGGCTTATTCACCAGGGAAGGGAAGTGGGGAAATGAGTAACTCAGGGAGAAAAAGGGAGGGAAATTCGTAAATGTGTCCTACCCGCTCCGCCAATCTGGAATCCCTATGACCCGCCCAGCTGGCGAGAACCTAGCACTCTGCGTGGCCAACACACACAACACACCACTCACACACAAACACTCAGAACACACACAACACATACACTGCACACACCACACAAACACCACATACATGCACCATACCCCACAAATATCTCAAATACATACAACACAACTCACACACCAAACACACCCTGAGCACCACAACAACCACCACACACAACATACACACACCATATACAGCACAAACCACATACCCCAAACACACAACACTCACCCCACACATATACCGCACACATCACACACATACCACCAACACCAACCACACACACCACCCATACCAACACACCACACAAACACAAATGCCAAACACACACACCACACACAAACCACACACACACCACACACTCAAACCACAAAGCACACACACCACACACATATCACACACCACACACACCCCAAACACACCACACACCCCAAACACACCACACACACCTCACACCACACACCACACACACTAAACACACACACCAACACACCACACACTCCACACACCCCTCACACCACACACACACCACACACAGATGACACACCACAGACACACCACACACCACACACAACACACACCACACACACACCACACAACCCACACACACCCCAACACACCACACACCACACACACCACACACACCACACACACACATCACACAACCCACACACACCCCAACACACCACACCACACCCACACACACTACACACACAAAACACACACCACACAACACCAAACACCACACACACCACACTCACAAAACACATACCTCATGCCACACACACTAAACACACACACCACACACAACACACCAAACACCACAACTACACACACCAAACACACTACACACACCACACACTACACACCCCCACACACACATCACACACAGACCACACACCACACACACCCCCCACACTAAACACCACACACCAAATAACACACCACACACTACACACAACCCACACATCCACCACACACCCACACCACACCACAGACACACCAAAGATACACATACCCCACACCACCCACACCAAACACACACCACACAAACCACACACATCACACACCCACAACACACACTGACACCACACACACCATACACACATACCACACACCACACACACCACACAGAAACCACACACACCCCACACACTGACACCACACACACACCAGACAA
Source organism: Talpa europaea (assembly GCF_964194135.1). NCBI lineage: Eukaryota > Metazoa > Chordata > Mammalia > Eulipotyphla > Talpidae > Talpa > Talpa europaea. The sequence continues at coordinate 296,196 of NC_140080.1, read as the reverse complement.
CACGAGACACAGCACACACCAAACACATCACACACACCACACACATCCACACCACACACCCACACACACAGCAAACACACCACACACACACCACACACACACCACACACGATACACCCACAACACACACCACACACACCCCACACATACACCACACACCACACACACACCACACCCACCACACACCCACCACACACCAAACCCACCACACACCACACACACCCCACACCAAACACCACACACCACACACACAAAACACACACCAAACACACCACTAACACACCACACACACCACACACCACCAAACACCACACACACCACACACACCTCACGCCACACACCACACACACACTAAACACACACACATCACACACACACCCCAAAAACACCACCCACACCAAACACCACACACCACACACACCACACCCCCACCACCCACCACACACACCACACACACACCATACACCAAACACCACACACCACACACACCACTAACACACCACACACACACCACACACCACCAAACACCACACACACCTCACACCACACACCACACACCACACCACACAGCACACGCACACCACACACACTACACACACCACACACACTACACACACCACACACACCACCACACACAGACCACACACACCACACACACCACACACCCACAGCACACACACCACACACCCACATCACACTCAACACACACACACCACACAGCAAACACACGCCACACACACACACCACACAGACCACACACCACAGACACACCACACACCACACACAGCACACATACCACACACACACATCACACAACCCACACACACCCCAACACACCACACCCCACACACCCCACACACTACACAACACACCACACAACACCAAACACCACACACACCACACTCACAAAACACATACCTCACGCCACACACACTAAACACACACACCACACACACCACACACTACACACACCACACACACATCACACACAGACCACACACACCCCCACACTAAACACCACACACCAAATAACACACCACACACACACCCCACACACCCAGCACACACCACAAACACCACACACCACACACACCAACACACATCACACACACCCCACACATACACACCAAACACCACACACCACACACACCACACACACACCCCACACAGCACAACACACCACCAAACACCACACACACCACACATCCACCACACACCCACAACACACCACAGACACACCAAAGATACACATACCCCACACCACCCACACCAAACACACACCACACAAACCACACACATCACACACCCACAACACACACACCATACACACATACCACACACCACACACACCACACACAAACCACACACACCCCACACACCGACACCACACGGACACCAGACAACACGAGACACACCACACACCAAACACATCACACACACCACACACACAGCAAACACACCACACACACCACACACCACACACCACACACCCACCACACACCACACACCAAACAACACACACAACACACAACACACACCACACACACCCCACACACCACACACACAAAACACACCAAACACACCACTAACACACCACACACACCACACACCACACACACCACACACACACTAAACACACACATCACACACACACCCCAAAAACACCACCCACACCAAACACCACATACCACACACACCACACACCACACACAAACAACACACCACACACTAAACACACACACCACACAACCCCCACACACACCACACACACACCAAACACCACACACCACACCACACACACCACACACACATCACACACCACACACACACCACACACACCACCCACACACCACACCCACCACACACACACCACACACACCACACACCCACCACCCACCACACACACCACACACACACCACACACCACCAAACACCACACACACCACACACACCACACACACCACACACACACTAAACACGCACACCACACACACTACACACAACACACAATACACACACCACACACACCACTACACACACCACACACCCACACCACACTCACCACACACACACCACACAGCAAACACACACCACACACACCACACACCACACAGCACACACAGCACACACACCACTAACACACCACACACACACCACACACCACCAAACACCACACACACCACACACACCTCACGCCACACACCACACACACATTAAACACACACATCACACACACACCCCAAAAACACCACCCACACCAAACACCACATACCACACACACCACACACCACACACAAACAACACACCACACACTAAACACACACACCACACAACCCCCACACACACCACACACACACCACACCACACACACCACACACACATCACGCACCACACACACACCACACACACCACCCACACACCACACCCACCACACACACACCACACACACCACACACCCACCACACACACCACACACACACCACACACCACCAAACACCACACACACCACACACACCACACCACACACACACACTAAACACGCACACCACACACACTACACACAACACACAATACACACACCACACACACCACTACACACACCACACACCCACACCACACTCACCACACACACCACACAGCAAACATACACCACACACACCACACACCACACAGCACACACAGCACACACAGCACACACACCACTAACACACCACACACACACCACACACCACCAAACACCACACACACCACACACACCTCACACCACACACCACACACACACTAAACACGCACACCACACACACTACACACAACACACAATACACACACCACACACACCACTACACACACACCACACACCCACACCACACTCACCACACACACACCACACAGCAAACACACACCACACACCACACAGCACACACACACACAACACACATCACACACATACCCCACACACCAAACACCACACTCACCACATACCACACACCCCACACACACACTAAACACACACAACACACCCCACACACACCCCACACACCACAGACACACACCACAAACACACCAGACACACACCAGACAACACACCAACCACACAACCACACCACACACACCACACAAACACCACACACACCACACAAACACCACACACCACACACACCACACACAACCACACATCCACAATACACAACACACACATCACACACACACCCCACACATACACCACACACCACACACCACACACACACTACACACACCACACACCCACAACACACATCCACACCCCACATACCCCACACACCGACACCACACACACACCAGACACACCACACACCAAACACATCACATACAAACCACACACACCACACCACACACACAGCACACACACCACACACACAGCACCCACACCACACAGCACACACACCACACACACCACAAACATCCCCCCCACACACCCCACACCACACCAAACACACCACACACACCCCACACATACATCACACACCCCACACATACCTCACACACACCCCACACACACCACACATCACACACACACCCCACACACACATCACACACAACACACCACACACCACACACATCACACACACCATTAACACACACCACACACCACCAAACACCACACACACAGCACACACCACACACACCCCACACACCCCACACACACCGACACCACACGCACACCAGACACACAACACCAGACACAACACACACCAAACACATCACACACACACCACACCCACCACACACCACACCCCCACACCACACACACCACACACCCACAATACACAACACAAATCACACACACCCCACACATACACCACACACGCACTAAACACACACCACACACACACCCACAACACACATCACACACATACCCCACACACCAAACACCACACACACCACACACCACACAAACACCACACACACCACACACACACCACACACACACCAACACCACACACCCACACCAAACAAAAAACACCACACACAAACACCACACACACCACATACCACACACCACACACACACCACACACACACCACACACACACACCACACACCAACACCACACACCCACACCAAACAGAAAACACACACCACAAACACCACACACACCACATACCACACACACCACACACACTAAACACACACACCACACACACACCAGACACACAACACCAGACACACCCACCACACACCACACAACCACACCACACACACCACACAACCACACCACACACCACACAAACACCACACACCACACACACACCACACACAACCACACATCCACAATACAAACCCCACACATCACACACATCCCACACACCACACACACTAAACACACACACCACACACACACCACACACCCACAACACACATCCACACCCCACATACCCCACACACCAACACCACACACACACCAGACACACAACACCAGACACATCACACCAAACACATCACACACACCACACACACCGCACACATCGCACACACAGCACACACATCCACACCACACACCCACACCACACAGCACACACACCTCACACCACACACCACACATGCCACACACACAGCACACACACATCACACACACACCCCCACACACATCACACATAAAACACCACACACACCACACAGCACACACACCTCACACCACACACCACACATGCCACACACACAGCACACACACATCACACACACACCCCCACACACATCACACATAAAACACCACACACACCACACACCACACACCATTAACACACACCACACACACACCACACACCATTAACACACACCACACACCAACACCACACACACACCAGACACACAACACCAGAAACACCACACACCAAACACATCACACACACACACCACACACATACCAGACCCACCACACACCACACCCCCACACCACACACACAGCACACACACCACACCACACCACACCACACACACACCACACACCCACAATACACAACACACATCACACACATCACACACACCCCACACATACAACACACACCAAACACCACACATCACACACAACACACACACCTCACACCACACACCACACACCAACACACACCCACACCCCACATACCCCACACACCGACACCACACACACACACCAGACACACAACACCAGACACACCACACACCAAACTCACCACACACACACCCACACCACACACACCACACACCCCAACCACACACCCACACACACAAGCACACACATCCACACCACACACCCACACCACACAGCACACACACACCACACACACCACCCACCACACACACACCACACACACACCACACACACACACCCCACATACCACACACCACTCACCACACACACACACCAAACACACACCACACACCCACCACACACCACATACATCACACATACCCCACACACACCCCACACACCAGACACCACACACCACACACACCACACACACACATCACACACACCACACACAAAACACCACACACCACACACACCATTAACACACACCACACACCACCAAACACCACACACAGCACACAGAACACACCCCACACACACCACCCACCACACACATACCACACACACCACACACCACACACACCACACACACAACACAACACACACAAAACACCACACAACACACACCACACACACAGCACACACCCACACCACACAGCACAGACACACCACAGACACACACCACACACAGCACAAACACCACACACACACACCACACACACACACCACACACCACACACACCTGCAACACCACACACCACACACACCATACACATACCACACACACACCACACACACCTCAGACACTATACACACAGCAGCACACACACCACCACACATACCATACACATACACCACACCACACACACCTCACACACCATACATGCCAACCACCCACATACCACAACCACACACACCACACCATATACTCCACACACCTCACATACCACACAAACTACACACACCACACACCACACAACATACAACCTCACACACATATCACACATAGCACATGCATACCACCTCACACAGGACACATACACTGCACACACCACACCACACACACTTCACATACAACACACAGAGCACACACACACCACCACACACACACTGCACAATCACCACCATACACAAAAGCTCAGCCTTCATGCTGGAGATAAACAGCGGGCGAGCATGGCGGGCGAGCATGTCCCCTTCACCTGGGGGACTCCTCCCCTCATGCCATGTGCCTGGCTTGTCCCGACGACCGGACCCGCCTGACGCCTGCTCTAACTCTCCCTACCGTGAACACTCATCTTTTTAAATATCAACTTTTAAAAACGCAAACTTTGAAACAGAAAATGCCCTTTGGGCCTCCCTTGGGGGAGCGCGAAGCCTGCCAAGTGCCCTCGCAGGAAGCTCTCACCTCCTGAGTGAGCCCGGCAGACAAAGCCTTGGGGTTAAAAGGTCAAGCCCTGGGCCCTGGGGGTTGAGTCAGAAAATCTCACTCTCGGGATCTGGCTGGAATGCGTGGGGTGGGTGGCCACCATCCTCTGCTCGTCTTCGTGAGCGTGAAAGTGAATTCTGAACAGAAGCAACAGCCCCAGAAAGGGACAGTGAGGGAGACCAAGACTGCAGCCCCAAGGGTTCCGTGCAGAGCCGGGGGCAAGCCCGGGCCGGCCTCTGGGGTGCGGCCTGCGTCCCAACACCGAGACCATCCCGCTGAGCATGGGCCCACGCGGACGGCGTGAGCTCTCTGTTCCTACATCCATGCTCGGCGGCCCTGGGTCATCTCCACGGCCACAGCCATGGCCACGGCCACAGCAGAGGCGCTAGCACATGGGCCCTAGCACAGCGCTGCTGTCAGGACACACGGCCCCCGTCATCTAAAAACTCTGAAATCAATTTCAGCAAAGTTGCTTTTGGACTAGTTCTTGGCGAGGCGACCTGGAGCCATGAGGAGGGGATCCCCTCTGAAAACGGATCCCATGATCCACGAGGCGCTAGACTGCCTCAGCACTCAGCCAGGAGGGCAGGGTGTGCTGCAAACAAGGAAGCCGCATAGATGGGGCACGGCGGAGGCAGCGTTCTCGTGACGGAAGCTTAGAGAGCGCGCGCAAGAGCGCATCCCGCTCAGCCCACGCCCAAGGCCCCGCAGCGCCCCGGAGAGCCTCCGTGCGGAGCCAGGCAGGGGCGCCTGGAGGCCACCTTCTCCCCACAGACTGCCGGACACTGACTCACTGCCCGTCCCATGCGTCCGGGAGACAGACAGACGCGGGCCGGGACCAGGCTCCTCGTGGGGACTCAGACACTGCCGCGCAGACGACCTGTTTCCGAACCCCGGCTCGGCACTTGCCAGCTGAGGTCCCTGCGGCCTCACCTCCTCAGCACCCGCTCACTCTGCGGTTTAAGCAGCTTCTCCCCCAGTTCTGCCAGGAAGGAACGTGTCCTGAAAACAACGGTTTCCTCTTGGAAGAGGCTTCTGCACGCTGCAGAAGAGGAAAGGGAAGCAAAGCTGCAAGCCCAGGGCCCCTGGGCACAACGTGAGCAGCACCTGCCTGGTCAGCTTGCTCCGCTCTGCAAGGAAGGGACACGCAAGCACTGCAGTAATAAGCCCCTCAGGCCGGGCTCCCTGCGGGGGGCCTTCCAGCGCTGAGGAGGAGCAGACACCCATGCAGGCCAGAGGGGCCTGGATTCCCGGGGCTGGGCGCAGGCTCACGCACCCCTCCATGAGCCGGCCTGCTTGGGAGGAACTGACAGCTGTTTTCTCGAGGAGGAGGGAGAGGACCTTTCCCTGCTTGAGGATGACCAGATGTGACATTTGAGAGAAAATGAGCTACCTGGAGAGCGTGGCCCTGCAGAGCTGGGTGTGTCTCCAGCTACGTGCACAGGGGCCGCCGGGAAGCTCGCCCCTGTGAAGACTCCTCAAGGACCCCCAAGAACAGTACAGGACACAGCCGCTCAGCAACCCCACTCTCCACCTGCCTGAGGGGCTGCAGCAGAGTCCAGACAGTCCTCGGGCCCCCCACAGCCAGGGAGGGGGGCGCCGGCAGCCGGTCCCAGGTCTGCAAAGAGACCAAAGGTTAAGGGCAGCCCTGCGCTCTCAGTTCCTTCTTGCCAGAAAGGGTTTTACAGGTCACCAGTGAGACTGGTAACCTCTCCTCACAAAGAAGAAACAGCTACAACCTGCCGTGGTGGGGACGACGGAGCAGCTGCAGGCCGGGGGAGATCCAGTGGGCCACAGACTGCAGGCAGGAACCAGACGCGGAGGTGGGGCCGCTCCCCAGGTCCCCTAGGAGACAGGCGTGGAGGGGCTGGAGGGAGGGCCTGGAGCCTGGGCTGCGGCCCACCGTTCCCCTGAGGCCCCAGAGCAACAGTGTTCTCTGGCGCGCAGATCAGAGCCCAGATTTCTAAATTGAGGGGCTCTGAAGCCACCACCCTGCTCTGCGGCCCGTGTGGACAGGACAGCCTGGTTGGGTCCAGGGTGCGTGGGGTGGGGCCGGCTCGCTGACTCCTCACGGTGGCCCCAGGAGGTGACACGAGTGTCCTCCTTGCACAGACGAGAAGCATCTCGAGAGGTTAACACAGTTGGCCAAAGTCACGCGGACGGTAACGGAGCAGCCGCCATCTGCAGCCCCAAAGCGGTCACTTTCACACCAAATGCCTGGGACCTCCGTTCACCCAGACTGGGACACGGCCTGCTCCGGCTCCCCGCCACGTCCCCTCCCTCTCGCCCACGCCCTCTCCTCCAGGCCTCCTGGCCGCCTTCCTGGTGCCGGGCCTCCCCGAGTCCCAGCTTACGTCACTGCATTGCGGCCGCCCGCTCCGCAGACCCCTGCAGACTCGCACCACTCGGCGAGGACACCCCCCTCTCCCACACTCTCTCACCCGCTGCCCCTGCCCTCCCCTCTCTGGACACACACACACGGATCTGGCTGCTCGCTGTGGGCCCCCACAAGAACGCAGCTCCATGGGGGTCACCCCAGGGAGCGGGTCCTCCATGGTCGCAGCTGGAGTCCTGCCTCACGGCAGCTGGCCTGGCCGCGCAACCTCAGGCTCCTGAGGCCGACGCTGACCGGCCGTGGCCCTGACACAGAGGGGCTGCTGTCTCCTGCCCCCCGGGCCCGCACACACCCCGCTCTGGTATCAGTGTGACACTGCCAGTTTTATAAGTTTGTGCTTTTATCACAGTCGAGACATTTGGGGCAAGAGAAGAAACAAAAAGATGATTATATTTTGCAAAGAGAGGAAAAAAACCTTCAAAATGACCAATTGCCGGCTTACTGCTGGAATAGGCAATTATTTCATTTCATGCCTCCAGCATCTTTGCGAAGCAGATAAAAATGGACTCTCATTAAAGGGACCACAAACAGTCGTGTTGAGTCTGGCGCTGAATCAGCCAGCAGGCTTTTCGAAGCGGGATTTCCAAGATGCCATCAATACAGACCTCCGGGCGTGGAAGCAGCAGGAGCGAGCCGTGCCCAGGGACACGGGGCGCCGCGCAAGCTCTAGGGTGAAACGACCTCTGCCTAGGAGCGCCCTCGGCCTCCCTCACACATAATCGCCATCGCGCCTGATGACCTCATTGGGAGGTTCATTTTGGGCACAGAAACACCGCGCATTCCGTGAAAGTCCTCCAAGCACGCGGGGCGGCCCAGTTTCAGGGTTTTGACCCGGACCCAGGGTTTCATCCGAGTTTTCTTTGATACGGTCACTCTGAACAATGTTCTACTTGTGGAAATTCCCACTGGCATGTGCCAGCTTTTGTTTGCTGGACTTTCTTCATTTTCCCTCCTTTCTTAACACATGGAACACGTCAAAGGGGCGCCTGAAGTCAGGCGGTCGAGCTCAAAGGGTGAAATACCGAAGCGATAAGGAGAAGACATTCTTCTGGGGAAACTAACCCCCTGGTTTACAGCTCTGAGCCAATCCGTGCACCCCTCACCATCACAAGGCAAGAGGTGAGAAAGTTTTACTGTGTCAACAAATACCTCACATGCCGCCAGTGAGTTCCCACCCCAATGGGGAAGAAAGACTCCCACACTCATTGTGAGTTTCAGCTCCAGGCCTCCCCCACACTCATTGTGAGTTTCAGCTCCAGGCCTCCGCAGGGGAAGGTGAGAGAAATTCCCACCAGAGCAGAGGGGAGAGCAGAGGGGCGGGCCCCGGGCCCAGACGCCCTCCTCCACTGCAGCATGGAACGTGCCACTGTCTTTCCAGCTCTCCCTGTGCTAACTCTTGGAACAGATTTGGAACATTCGCCACCGATTTGGAACATTCCTCAGTAACAGATGTGTGCACAGCCCTTAGTGTTATCCACAAGCCCGTCTGATATTCTTTCGCGTCACCGCTAACAGCCCATCACAGGACGCTCACGCCCCAAAATCATGCTAGCGGTTTATCTTCCAAAGAGCTTCTGAAAAGACTACAGGGGCCAAGGACATCCACAGGCACCATTGAGGTTCCTGGGCCAGCGCGAGGAAACGCCACTGGCGTGTTGTGCTCCTGTGTGGGCGCCTGCGCGCCAGCTGAGGTGGCGCCTCTGAACCATGAATCATCTTCCCAGAAAAGCTCCTTCTTAAAGAGCTTCACTCCTCACACCGGGTGGCTCCGAGGCGGAGGTGCCGCCCGCAAGCAGCACAATCTCTGGACCCCGTGAGTGTCTTCACGTCATGCAACTTACCTTCTCATTCCACGCCCACAGTCCAATTCCAAGAAACGTTATTCCCAAAAACTGAAAGAAGAGAGAAAGCAGTGTGATTATAAGGGTTAAATGCCATGTTTTCACTAATACAAATGAAGGTTTTGGACATTTCTTTCATCCCTTTACCTGAGAAATAGTTTTCTCTAAAATCTGAGTAACAAATTGGCAACTGAGATTTGCCAAGCTGTGAGGTGCTTAAGAATACCCACATGGAGAACATTTTTGCACACAACACTAACGATAAAGGACTGATCACAAAAATCTACAAAGAGCTGATGAGACTCAACAACAACAAAGAAAATAATCCAGTGAAAAAATGGGCAGAAGAGCTAAAAAGGAACTTCTCCAAAGAGGAAATGCAAATGGCCAACAGGCATATGAAAAAATGTTCAACATCACTTGCCATCAGGGAAATGCAAATCAAAACTACCATGAGATACCATCTCACACCAGTGAGAATGGCACATATTAAAATAACGAGCAACAACAAATGCTGGCGAGGGTGTGGAGAAAAAGGAACTCTCCTGCACTGCTGGTGGGAGTGCAAACTGGTCCAACCACTATGGAGAGCTGTGTGGAGATTTCTGGACCTACTAAACATAGAGCTTCCATAGGATCCAGCAATTCCACTCCTAGGTATTGACCCAAAGGACACAGAAACATCCATTCCAAAGAGCACCTGCACCCCTATGTTTATAGCAGCACTGTTGACAATAGCTAAGCTTTGGGAACAGCCCAAATGCCCAAAAACAGATGACTGGATCAAGAAGATGTGGTACATATATACCATGGAATATTACTCAGCATTCAAAAAAGAGAAACACATGCCATTTGCAGCAACATGGATGGCGCTGGAAGGGATCATGCTCAGCGAAATAAGCCAGAAAGAAAAAGAAAAATACCGGATGGTCTCACTCATAGCAGGAATTTAGAAAACTAAATAAGGGACCAGGAAAAATTATATGAGGACTATAACCAAGATGAACATGCATACATTGTGCAAAAATGAAAAATGATATAAAAAATATACAAAATAAAATTAAAATGCTCAAAAAAAAAAAAAACCCACGTGTACAAATGCCAGCCAGCCCACGACAACTGCTCATTCTCACTTGCCGTCAGGGAAACGCAAACCACAATGAGGTACGTGCTCACACGTATGAGAATGGCCTGTCTCAAAAGTAACAGAAACAAGTGTGGGAAATGCTGGCAACCACGTGGACAGAAGGAACCCTTGCCCGCTGTTGGTGGGATGGAGACTGTGCAGTCTCAGTGTGGCACGGTACAGAGGTTTCCCAAAATGCCAAACCTGCCACATGACCCGGCAACCCACTCCAAGCTGTCCACCTGAGGGACACGAAACACTGACTCAAGGGACATGTGCACCCTGTGTTCACTGGGCACCAGCTACAACAGCCAAGGTTTGGAAACAAAGTGCCCAAAGACAGGCGAGTGGATCAAGAAGATGTGGCACAGGGCCTCCCTGGTGGCACAAGGGGTTAAGCACAGCACTATGAAGCCATCTGCAGCCTCAGCAGCACGAGTTCCATCCACAGCCAGCCAGGGAGCTACCCACAGGGCGCAGCAGGCCTCTCGACTCACCTGCTGCTCCCCTCAGCAGTGTGTTTCAGTGGATCCGCCTGTTCTGCTCCCCACTCTGTCTCTGGTGAATCCTCTCACCCCCCCACACCTCTGGCCTGTACCCCAGCTCTTGTATGCATAAATTAATAAACATTGAAGAAGAAGAAGAAGAAGAAGAAGAAGAAGAAGAAGAAGAAGAAGAAGAAGAAGAAGAAGAAGAAGAAGAAGAAGCAGCAGCAGCAGCAGAAGCAGCAGCTATGGCACATAGACACAATGGAATACTACTCAGCCATGAAGAGGGACGGACTCTTGCCATTGCAACAACATGGATGGGCCTGGAAGGGACGATGTTTAGCCAAATAAGTCAGAAGGAGAAAAGCAACCCCGAATGGCCTCACTCCTATGTGGAATATAGAGAAAGAAAACAAAGGAACAGACAAAACTGAACCAGAACAAGCTAGAAATCTGACTGAGGACAGTGCGGAAGGAGCGACAGGGCAGAGGGACTGCACGGAGACTGGGTGTCTTGGTGGTGGGGGCAGGGACACACATCTGAGCAGGTGTGAGTACACCCGTGCTGTAAACCCATATTACTTCAATAAAATATATGATTAAAAAAAATAAAGAGCATGTCAGTGTGCAAAGCTGCACTCCAAAATTGATGTACATGAAAAGTGTGTGACGTGGACAACGGCGCTGCTGCCTGTGAGGCGGGGCCAGGAGCTGGCACTTCCAGGCCGGGGTCACCAGGGACAAGGGGGGGGGTCTCCCTAAGACCCCCGTCAGGACCAGCGGGACCCAGAGACGCTGCCTGGACTCGTGTGTGCGGAGAACCCCAGCATGCTGCAGTGGGGAGGCGCCCGAGGGCCGCCGGGTCCCCCCTCAGTGCACAGTTTCACAGTGTGTGGGGGGCGGGGGAGGCAATGACGTGAGTTGGAGGACAGGGGGGCGGCTGGGTCCCCAGGAGAGGCCAGCAGGAGGAGGTGAAGGGCGGGTGGAAGGCTGGGCTTGGGCGCTGTGCCAGCGGAGGCTTTGGGGAGGGGTGGGGATGTGGGGGGGGCAGGGGTGTATGGGGGGCACTGTGCTGGGGGGGCTGCGGGGTGGAGGCGCTGTACTGGGGCACTTTCCACTTTAGCTGGTTCTCACTGGGCTCCCTCTGCTGGGAGACACACATTTCCCCCCCATTTTACCGTGTCTGAAACTGGGATGCCATAAATGGCAGGTGTCTCCTTGGCTGCACCTCGGCGCTGGCCGCCTGCGAATGGGGCTGCTGTCCAGGGCCCCGCAAAGGTCCCAGGGGTCAGGCCAGGGGTGGCTCGCCCTGGGGAACAAGAGGGCGCAGCCACCTCCGAGCCCCCTTCCAAGCCCGAGCGAGGGAGGGCGCAGGGGAAGGGCCAGGAGGCTGTCGGAGGGGCTGGCGGCCAGGGGTCGCTCCACATGGGGGCTCCGCGAGGGGGCGGGGGGGTCAAGGGGAGCCACGGCCGGCAGCGAGGGAACGCGCAGCCCCAGCCAGGCCTTCATTTGGTGACGGTCACGTCCCTTCTGCCCACGTTCGCGCTCCGAGGTGTGAAAGCGTTTGGCGAGAGTCCGGGTTCGGGGTTGCAGAGGGAAGCCGCGGCCGGGCCCCTGCCCTCCCTGCCCGGAGCTGGGGCACCCGTGGGCACCGGGGGGCACAAGCTGCAGCTGCTGTGGCTCGGCGCTTGCTACGGCTCCCAGGCCACGGCTCCGCAGGGCCTCGTGGCAGGTTCGCGCGGGCCCCGCAGACCCAGACGTGGGGCTCCTCGCCCACCGCAGAGACGCCCGCAGAGGCGGCTTCCTCGGGGCGCTCCCTGCGCGCGGCATGGAGCTCAGGCGTGGGGGAGCCGCGTGGCCAGCGGGCCTGGCCGGCGAGGAAGGGGCTTCTCGCTGCCCGTGTCTCTGCATCCCGCCAGGGCGGCGCGGAGCGCTTGGGCAGGAGCTGACGGGAAGGCCGGGCCTGACTTCAGGGGGACCCGAAGCCCATCCGAGCAGGCGGCGCAGGCGGCCTCACGCGCATGCCTTCCCCCTCGCTTCCCCAGCGTGGCCGCCCGCTCTCCCTCGGCCCATGTGTTTTGTTTTAAAAGCCAGGTGTTCCAGCTCCAAATAATTAAACAGACAAGAGCCAAAAACTTGCGGCCGTGGCCGGGGCGCGAGGGACGCGGCGTTCCCTGCCCCCAGCCGATGGGCCTCCTGAACCCCGGGGAGCGGGGAGGCTCGTCAGCGCTCGCCCCTCCGCCGCAGACACGAGCGGGCTCTTGTCCCCGCCTGTCAACAGCCCCAGCCGGTCTCCCCCCCAAACATGTGAAACACGCTCGATGCTCTCCCGCGAGCAGCGTGACCGCCAGGATGCGCCGGCGCCAAGTCCCCCAGCTGCCCACCCAGCTGCCGCGCCCCGGGAACTGGCGAAACTGCCCGAAGCAGCGGCTGCGGCTCCGGCTCCGGGGCTCCTGCCGTGCACTTAGCCCAAACTTAGCTACGCCAGCAAGTGTGACAAATACACCAGATTTTAAAGACTTAGTAGGAATAAAGAGAACATAAAATACGTCCTTAGCAGCTGTCTTACGATGGGCTGCGTGTTGAAATAATTCGGATAGGCTGGGTTAAACAAGACATGATTAAAATTAACGTCGCTGATTTCATCTTCCCTTTTACACAGCGACAGGGCGTGGAGGTGACAGGCTGACCTGCATTCCACTCCCCTGCACAGCACCCCACAGCCGTCCATGCCGCAGACACCATCACCCCTATTTTACCCAAGAGGAAGCATGGCCGGGAAACTAAGTCCTTGTCCCAAGTCACACAGCACGCGAGCTGCCGGGAGACCCGACCGTCGGCGCACACTCAGCTGCCACCGCAGTTTTCCAACGCGCACAATGGTTTCCAGACAACCCAGAGACAAGTTGGAATCATGCTGAATCTCTTGTCCTAAGTGAAAATCGTTCCTCTAATTTCCAGGGAACCAAGTCTTCCTAGAGTGACAAGGCCAGAGAGTGACGCCTGCCAGCTGCAGACAGAGCCTCCGGCCCTCAGCACCCCCGGGAGATACCGGGAGGCCGGGAGGCCCGAGGCCGGGAGGGTGGCAAGGCTGAGGGGTGTCTTGGCAGCAGGGACGCGGCGTCCGTAGATGGAACTGTCTGGCTCCAGGAGCTTCGTCCTTGCCGAGCCTCAACGCCCGGCAACGCCCCTGCTCCGTTCTAACCGGCACAGGCCAGACGCGTCACCGCGCCAGCCGCCCCTCGACACTGCCACGTTCCAGGCGCTGCTTTGTGCCCGGAGGCCTCTCCCCTTGTGGTAGATGGAGTCAGAAAACAGATGGAGGCGCTGCCCCGGCGAGCTTAGAGATGAATAGAAGAGACATATTAGAATCAAGTTGCCCTTGTCGGTGCTATAAAGGGGAAGAAAGACGGAGACAGACGCACGGGGAGAACGGGGGTGGGGGGTGGGGGGGGGGACTGAGCCTGCCCTTTCGGTCATGCAGCCCAGGCCTGATGTTTTGGAGAAGCAGGTGGAATTGAGATGATTTAGAAAAAAACTGACCTTCCTGTGATGGTGGCCGGTGAGGGGCAGGGGCAGGCGAGGGAGGCGCTGGCGGCAGGCCTGGTCTGGCTCCTGCACCTGGAGACTGGACCTCGAAGCCCGTCCCTCGTCCTGCCCGCCTGAGAGAGGCGGCCAGTCCCTCACCGCCTGCGACCCTGGTGTCTCTGAGACCCGCCTGTCTCTGCGGGCAGGCGCTGCTCTCCGAATTCGCTCTGAAGCGCAGTTCCCTCGCACACCTTAACAAAGCGAGCGGCCTCAACGCCGCCACACACGCTGCCCGCTGCGCCGAGGCATGAAAAGCAGTCCTGAGCAGGAGTGGCCGAAGGTCACGGCGACTCCGAGGTCACCCACTGAATCTCCTTTGCTGAGCAAAACAACAGTTACGTCAAAGGCATCTGAACGGCCTCAAAATAACAACACAGCAAGGCGAACATGACAGGGAGGAATGAAAATCAGGCCAACCTCCTCGTCCAGCCGCTAGTGTGAAAACCTCATCCCACCTGGCGAGGGAAGGAGCTGTCACCCTTCCGTCACTCTGCTGTCGCCTTAAGGAAAAAGCTGAGGCTCCCCCCGAGTCATCTGAGCACCTGAGCACACTCTGAAGTCACCTGGGCCGGGATGGGGAGGGTGCCCAGAGACACCCGGGGAGTGGGGGTGCAGCGCAGGCACCACAGCCACACTCGCGCCCTCCAAGCAGGGGCTTCGTTGGGGGAGGGAGCCTCCGGGGGCCATGGGAAGCCCTGTTCAAGGCTGCCGCTGGGTCCCTGGGTCCCGGGGTGGTCGGAACAGGACGCCCCACCCGGGCCAGTCCTTTTGGGAGAAGGTGGGGTAGAAGTGACGGCCACCACTGACTGGAGTGGCTTCTCAATCCACGCCCGCCTTTCTGAGTGGGGGCCCCTGCAGCATTGTGGGCCGGAGCCCCCTACTCCAGTGGACAAGCAACTCGAAAGAGCCTTCCACCCAAATCCAGGCTGCGCCCCGGTCTCTCCTCCCAAGAAGTGGGTGTCGGACATGGGGGCCCCTGAAGCGGAGAGTCTGGGGTGCTGTGGAGCCAGCAGGCGGATGGAGAGCACGAACACCCTCCGGCCCCTGACCGGCCCCGGCCCCCAGCCTGGATCTGGTCTCCTCACCACGGGCGGCGGCGGATGTAAAAGGCGACTCGGAGTCCGTGTGCGGACGGTGAGATGCGTGGGGGGAGCCACACGAAGGTGCAGCCCAGCTCCAAGGGCATCTCGTCTTTATGTAGAATTAGACGGAAAATAAGAAAGATCAAGGAAGCCAGCAGACAGACGGGGAACACACTGATGAGCCTCCTCCTCGACCCCGTTTCTGCACTGACAGGCACAGAGCAGGCAGAGCGAGGACTCATCAGGCCAAGACACAGAGTCGCTGAGGCTCCCGGCGACCCCGCTCCCACAGGGCCTCACTCCCTGTGTCCTGCGCATGCAGCGCCTCCCGCCCTGTCCCGGCTCAACTTTGGGGGCTCTCGCCCACAGGTGTCCGGGAGAAGGGACAGACGCGCCGCTCCCCGCCTTCTCACCTCGGAGGGGCAGGAACAGCGGCCACGAAGCGCTGGTGCCCGAAGGGGCCTCGCCCGCAGCAGGCGCTCCTAAGCACACGCTCGCGCATGACTCAAAGGTGAAAGGTTCTGCTCAGAAAGGGATCATCCACAAGACCAGAAGGCAACTGACTGAGTGGGAGAAAATGTTTGCACGTCTCATGTGACAAGGGGTTAACATAACAGGGAACGTGGGGCGCTCAAGAAACCACCAGCGCTCCCATCGCTGAAGTGGGGGGAGCTCCAGGGACACTATTCCAAAGAAGAAACACGGAGGAGCAACACGTCAAGAAAAGGTGTTCAATGACACTCATCGCCGGGGAAAGGCAGCTCAGGCCACAAACCCATCTCACGCCCGTGAAAAGGGCGATTATCCAAAGGATGAGGAAAAACAAGGGCCGGCTGTGTGGAAAGGGAGCCTCCTGCTGCGTGGGTGGGAGCAGAAGCGGGGCCGCCGCCTGGGACCAGGCGTGGAGGCGCCTCGAGGCCACCACGGCTGTCACATGGCCCGGCAGTTCCACTCCGGGTATTTATCGAAAGAAAATGAAAACATTAACTGGAGAAGGTATTTGCACCCCAGTGTTCTCTGCGGCATTATTTACAATCATCAAGACACGGAAACTACCTAAGAGCCCGGAGAGGGACGAAAAAGCATTCCATACAAACACACACGCACACACACTCTGGAATGTTCCGCAGCCATAAAACAACAGTGAAATCCTGCCGTCCGAGACAACACGATAGACCTGGACAGCAGCATCAGGAGAAATGAGTCAGACCAAGAAAGGCAAAGACTGTCTGGTCTCACCCACATGTGCAATCTAAGAAAACTAAGAAAAAAGATCAAACTCACAGATCCAGAAAAGGGGGGGGGGTACTGCAGGGGGGCGGGCAGGGGGCGGGAGCCAGGCCTGGGACGTGAAGTGCAGGGACCACCGTGAGCAGAGGCAGGATACGCTCTGAACACCTGGAAGTTCTGAGAGTAAATCTTTAAAGTCCTTTTCACAAGAAAAAAAGCTTTGGCCACCGTGGTGACAGATGTTAACGAGACTGATGGTGGTAACCCCAGAGGAGTGTAATCAAACACTGCGCTGGGCGGGTGTGCAGACGGGTGGCGTTGGCTGTCAGTCACACCTCGATCAAAGTGAACAGAAACAGCCTCTTCTGTAAGTGCAACATGGGCTCACTTTTCAGGTAACGAAAGGCATTATCACTTCTGTGCATTTTTTTCAATTAATCGTGTAGATTTTTACCGACAGCAATAGACCGTGGGAAAAAAGATTTTCAAAGAGGATTCTAAATTTCCCTTGTTTTCCTGGTGCGACAAACAGCTTTTTATTCTCAATATAAGATTTCACTCAAAGCTCTTTAACCAGGGAAAGCAAACCACTGACAGCACATACGAGGTTCACATGAATTTATGGAGGTAGCAAAATGCTTATGAAGAACAAGCTGGCCGGAAGCCCGCGGTGTGCCCTTGGGCCTTGGCCAGCAGGGAAGTTTCAAGCAGATTAGTGAATGAGGGACCCTGGTGATTAATGAGTGCTCGTGTGGACTCTATGAGATGGGTTTCCAGCCAGGACCACAAAACAAGCCGCCTGGTTTTAACTTCCTCTTCCAAAGCTGACTTCCATGTGAACGCAACTTTGTCCAGCTCTTGCAATACTGCTGGAAGGTTTGTCTCTAAATGTGTTTCAGGACAAACCTTGCTCCCTCCGACACCCGTTTAAGCGCCGGGGCAGGCAGCTGGCTGGGCTAAACAAGAAAGGGTAGCTGCAAATTCTCTGGACACCAAATTAAACTGAACTGACATCGTAAGTTCCTAAAAAAAAGGTTGATGCTATGGGCCTCCCCGGTGGCGCAGCGGTTGAGCGCTGGGTTGCGAAGCTGCCCGCAGCCTCTGTGGCCCCGGTTCGATCCCCGCTGCTCCCCGGCCACCGGAGGAGGGTCCCACATGGCGCGCAGACCTCTCCTGCCGCCCGCTGCTCCCCTCAGCAGTGTCCTTCGGTCCTTCTGCCTGCTCTGCTCCCCGCTCTGGCTCTGGTGAATTCTCTCACCCTCCCGCGCTTCTGACTGTACCCAGTGCTTGTATAAATAATAAATAAATGAATAAATAAATCTTTAAAAAAAAAGTTTGATGCTACAAGGAGAAAAATCTTCCTGTGTATGAACAGATTTACTAGAAAAACCTAAATGACGCTCTAAAAAGAGAGCCGTTGGGCCTCCCTGGTGGTGCAAGGGGTTAAGCACTGCACCATGGAGCTGTCCGCAGCCTCTGCAGCACGAGTTCAATCCGTGGCCAGGGAGGAATCCACATGGCGTGGCAGACCTCTCCTGGCCCGCCCACTGCTCCCCTCAGCCGTGGATTTCAGTAGAACTGCCTGTTCTGCTCCCCACTCTGTCTCTGGTGAATCCTCTCACCCTCCTACGCCTCTGGCCTGTACCCCAGTGCTTGTATAAGTAAATAAATATTTTAAAAATATCTTAATAAAAATAAATAAATAAATAAATAAATAAATACTTTTTAAAAATAACATAAAAAGAGAGCCGTTATCAGAACCAGGCCTCCGCGACTCTCACCAGACCTTGTTCTGCAGGTACCAGCACGCTGTTTCTTTATACTCTGTATCTTGGATGTGAAGTGATTTGCTTCCGGGATATGGTTTCCCAGACGTCTCTGGCCGGTGTTCTGCTCCTTGACGTCCTGTCTCGTCT
This sequence comes from Talpa europaea, assembly GCF_964194135.1. Taxonomy (NCBI): domain Eukaryota; kingdom Metazoa; phylum Chordata; class Mammalia; order Eulipotyphla; family Talpidae; genus Talpa; species Talpa europaea. The sequence continues at coordinate 276,059 of NC_140080.1, read as the reverse complement.
GTCAGAGGCTGCGTGGCCAGTTCTCTGTGTCCACTGCCATTTCAGTCAAGCCTCTTAAATTAGGTTTTAAAGCAAAATAAGTAACTTTCCTAAATTAAATTGGTTCCTTTAAACAAGGCCGACCCCTGGGTAGCTCATGTGTGTGAGCACCGAGCGGGCCCTGCAGATGTGTCATCTCACCGTCCAGCAGGATCTCCAAATGCAGACGCAGTGGTAGCCTCGACGTGAATATTCTATTCTTACTTTTTTCCCAAGTACATTTTCATGTAGAAGGAAGGCTCCACGTGAATAATAAATGAAACAGGACATAAACAGTCGCGCACGCGGGCTCTCTAGAGCAGGCTGCTTCACGCCTGGACACATGCCTGTGAAAGTCTCGGCTGGAAACCACAGCCTCAGACTGAGATCGCGTCTTTGACATGCCTCGGAGGTGCGGGGGGCGCGGCGCCGGCCGTGCTCGTTCGGAGAGGAGCCTGCTGGGTCTTGCTCCGGCCGATGGAAGGAGCTCCAAGCCCCCGCGGGAACCTCCCTTAGGAGCTGGCGCCCCGGCCCCACACTGTGAGCGCTTCAGAGACCCGAGGCGGCCAGCAGACGAGACCGGCCCTCTCGGCAGCATGCTGCCAGGGCCCCGGCTCCCAGCCTCTCCGCTGAACGGATTTCACGGCTTCTGAAGCCAGCACAGAGGTGGGGGAGCATCGCGAGAGCTCTGGGGGCGAAGCAGGCAGGGCCATGACCCGAGGCCCAGGCCCCGATGGACCCCATCTCCTCACTGAGGTCCGTCACAGACCGGCAACCGCATAAAGCCTCTTGCTGCGAACGCCAGGCGGTTGGGGGGGGGGGGGGTAATGGTCTGAGAAGGTCTCCGCCTCCAGGACAGGGGACTGCACGGGGGTGGACTTCAGGAAACGAAGACGGGCCTTCTACTCGGTCCCCCAGCTGCAGGTTGGAAGACCTGCTGGCATCTGCCTGGTGGGTCAAGCTCTTCCTCACGGCCGCGGAGTGCGCAGCCCCGGCCGGCCGGGTGCAGACCTCACGCGGGCTCAGCGTCTCCACTGTGGGCAGAAAGGGCGCGGGGCGTTCTGCCTTTTGCCTTTTTCATCTGTAGTTTTACTGACGCCTCCTGTGCTTCCTGTCTCAGACACACGACCTCGCTTGATTGTGACACCCGCCCCAGCGAGGTATTATCTCCATCACCGAGGGGAAGTGAGAAGCAGATTATATAACCAGGCCGAGCGTGAAGCCAGGTCTTTTCACTCCAGAGCCCAGTGTCTGAAGAGAAGGAACACTATGACCTGAGAGCACCGGACCTGGGGCGGCTGACACTCTGCGGCCCTTCCTCGGTGCCCAGTGCACGCGCTCACTGTAAGGTGGCGGCAGGGACTCCACACAGAGGCCCGTGGCGAGCTCCCACCCAGCCGCCTCCCTGCACCCCCACCCAGGGCCTCCTCCCTGCACCTCCATGCAGCGAGAGGCTGGCAGGCCGCCCAGGTTGATCCATTATCCCGTGGTTCCCGCAGACAGCATCAGGGGGCCTTCTCCCGCGCTCTGAGCTGGACTCCGGCTGACAGCAGGACAGAAGGGCTGAGCAAGCCCCGAGACCTTCATGCTGGAGGCACCGGGGCATCCAGCCCTGCAGCCCAGCTTCCGCAGGAGCAACAGGGAAGCCTCGTGGCTGGCTGGGTCACCCGCATCAGGGTCACCAGCAGAGGAGCCGCCCCGAGGCCACAGCTCAGCTTTGGAAGGGACAGGATGGGGGGCCGGGGGGGCTGCTGCCATAAAGTCGCCCTGCTTTCAAAACAAGCGATGACTTTGGACACTTCCCCCTTTGGGCCAACAGAGCAGGAGTGGTTCTCGCGGCCGTGACGCCTGCCACCTGCCCTCGGCCACCAGCGGTCTTGGCTGGGGAGGCCGCACACTATGCCAGGGGCCTGGGGGACAGGGAGACCGCTCAGCTGACAGAGGTGGGGCCTGGCCATTTCCGACATCTCACGCTCTGCCTGGACGGCTGGGCGACTCGGTCACAGGTTCCAGCTTCAAGCCGCTCGGGAACGTTCGTCCTGCCTCCCCCTGCAGTCGCTACGTAATGCCGCCGTTCAGCCACGCGCGCTGTTATTGAATGCGCGACAAAGGAATTCCTTCAAAATTAATATTTCATGTTTACACTTCGCATCAGCTTATGCTGAAATATTTATCAACATATCCTGCGACTGCTGTGTAGGAATTTATTCAAATGTATGTATTCCATTTGCTGTTTGTTCCGTGCCTACATTTACTGACGCATTTTCTTTGACGATATGGACTATAAAAGAATTCATTTGAATTTATTTGATGTCGCAGTTTGCGTTTGCATTACCGTCACTCACCAAAGTGCCGCCCCGTGTGTGCTGTGCTGACAGCTCGGCGGGTGGCGGGCGAGGCTGGCGGTGGAGGTGCTGTGTTGCCGCCCAAGTCGGGGTGTCCTGTGCTCCATATGACTTAATGGGGGGGGGCAGAGGGCTGCAGAAAACGAGTGTCCGTGCGGACATTAAGATTTCCTACAGGCGCTCAGAATACTGCCGCTGCCTAAACAGAACTCTTTCTCCCAAAAACTTAAGTCATTTTCAGTACATTTAAGATTAAAGCACTGACGTTTTTATCTCACATAATTGCAAAAATTGGAATGTATCTTATAAATCTCTGCTTCTTATGCTGCATCTGAACAGCAGCGCAAGAGGTTCAAAGTCTCCTGGGTTCAGCCTGCACCGAGCCCGTCAGCTCCTGCCAGCTCAAAGGCAGGGGCCTCAGCTCCACAACTGTACACGCCCCCAGAGCCTTTCTGGCTCTTGGGCCTCCAGTGCCTCTCCCCACCCTGACAGAATCTGCATGGCCCACACCCTCCCTGCAGCCGGCTCACCCCTTGAGCAGCCTTCCAGATTTAACAGCTGTCACCTAAGGTGACAGATACAAGGTGACAGATTTAAAATGAGGAATGACCTGTGGAGTGGTCACTTCACTCCATGCCCCTAGAGTCAGTCAGCAAAACAATGGTCTTCATTTCATGAAAGGCCCACACTTTCAGCATTTTATTTGCTAAGTATCTATGTTAAGGACTTTTTTTTTTTTAATATTTATTTATTTATACAAGCACTGGGCACAGTCAGAAGCGCGGGAGGGTGAGAGAATTCACCAGAGCCAGAGCGGGGAGCAGAGCAGGCAGAAGGACCGAAGGACACTGCTGAGGGGAGCAGCAGGCGGCAGGAGAGGTCTGCGCGCCATGGGGGACCCTCCTCCGGTGGCCGGGGAGCAGCCGGGGATCGAACGGGCGCTGCAGAGGCTGCGGGCAGCTTCGCAACCCAGCGCTCAACCGCGGCGCCACCGGGGAGGCCCCTGTTAAGGACTTTTTGGTGAACATCTTCAAATGGACCAGTAAGCAAAGCACTGCCAGGTGACACCTGTGCTACAAAGCATCTGATCTACTTTCTGGAAGGATTATTGTAAATTAAGTAAAAGCTAAAACACAAAGATACCATTTTTCAGGGCCAACTTAAATCTCCCAGAGGGGAAAAAACAGAGCCTACGGCTAAAATGTTAAAATACATCTTAAAGGAAGTGAAAAAATACTTTAAGACTGAAAATCATGACCCGGGGGTGGCATTACAGAAAATTAGAACACAAAGAACTTCAGGCCTTTCTCAACTTGTGCTCTGAGATCATCTTATCTCCATGATGGAAAGGAATTGAGCTTTTAAAAGACAAGATAAGGGCCTCCCCTGGTGGTGCAGCGGTTGAGCGCTGGGCTGCGAAGCTGCCCGCAGCCTTGCAGCGCCAGTTCGATCCCCGGCCACTGGCGAGGATCCCACATGGCGCGCAGATCTCTCCTGCCGCCCGCTGCTCCCCTCAGCAGTGTATTTCGTCAGTCTGCCTGTTCTGTTCTGTTCTCCGCTCTGGCTCTGGTGGATTCTCTCACCCCCCCCCCCCACCGCTTCTGACTGTACCCAGTGCTTGTATAAATAAATAAATAATCTTAAAAAAAAATAAAAATAAAAGACAAGATATGCTACAGGGGCCACCCTGGTGGCGCAGGGGTTAAGTCTCAGCACTATGAAGCTATCACCAGCCACTGGGGCCTGAGTTTGATCCCCGGCCAGGGAGCTGCCCACAGGGCGCAGCAGACCCCTCCTGTCTCCCCGCTGCTCCCCTCAGCAGTGTGTTTCAGTGGATCCGCCTGTTCTGCTCCCCGCTCTGTCTCTGGTGAGTCCTCTTGTTAGGGGGAAAAGGCTGTCCCAAAGCAAATTCCACACAGGCTTTGTGGACTCCACCCCCACCCCAGGTCAAAGCCAAAGACACTGGGAACTCCAAATCCCATCTCCACCAAAGGGAAGGTGGCTGGGACCTGAGGGTGGGGTTAAGCCGCCAGGTGGATACAAAAGGCAGACACGTGGGCTTTGGGGGGCTCTCCATTTTGGGCTCTTGGCCAGCGCGGAGCGTCCGGCCAGCTCTGGGAGTGACTTTGGGTTTCCAGGTCGTCGGATCGGGTAGGACGCATGAAAGACTTTATTTCCCTATTTTCTCCCTGAGTTGTACATTTTCCTTATTTCCTTTCCTCTTGTAAATAAACCTTTTATTAACCCTTTTGTGTGTGTCTGTAGTAGAGTATTCATAAGTCCCTTTAAAGCGCGCGGGTGAGGACCCACAGCCAGGAACCCGTTTAATATCGGGGTTGCTCTATAACACTCTCACCCCCTGCCTGTACCCCAGCTCTTGTACGCATAAATAAATTAAAAAATAAATCTTTAAAAATATATATATAATGCTATAGATTGAAAAACTAAAACCCTTTTTCAAAACGTCGTAAAAATGGATTCACACCATAAATAAACACTGACACGCCGTTACTCAAAGACCCCCGAAGTGGTGCGGGGGGCATCTCTGTGACTTCAGGCAGATATTCCCCAGGGCACCACGTCTGAGGGTGCAGCTAACCACGCATCAGGGGGCACAAGACTACAGCAACCCCCAGACTGAGCGAGCGTGTCCCCATGAGCACCACAGTGGGGGTCACGAGCTCCGGGTGGGGCCACGCTGCAGTTCAGTGCTGGTTCCGTGAGTGACGAGTTCTTGGGGCCGAAGAGCTTTTCTCCTTATGACTTTAATTCCATCTTATACTTGACCCTTCCAAAGAAAGCCCGTCCTTGCATCACAAAGAGAAACATCTCGCCCCGACTCCTCCCAAGGATGTGAGGTCTCTGGTCATGGAGCTGCCTGTCCCCCAGGGTACCGGGGGCCCCGTGCGCAACAATCTCTGAGGCTCACGGCGCAGAAAAACTGAACCCTCATCCTGAGCACAGAGCTATTTAACATGACGACATCATCTTGAATTTATTTTCAGCTTAAATTTGGTTAAATTCCCCTGTAGGTTTTTATATAAGTATCCAAATATAATGAGGCAACACTCCACTGCCCCAGGAAATACCCAGTTAACACGCCCCAGTTCTGAACGAGAAGGAAAGTCTCTGCTTGGAGCTCAGGACAGACCCAGAAATATCGTGAGCAGGAGCCCTCTGAAAGGACAAGTCTTGCTCTCTGAAAAAAGGGGTTTTGGAAAACAAGTATGTGTCCCCAATACTCCACGTCTACCAGGGAACCCAGACACATGCTTAGTGAGGGCAGGGCCAGGACGTGGCACATCGTGAAACCCCACGAAAGAAACCCCGTGCGCGGCCGACGGCGACCTGGACGCTTAGGAAAGGGAAACTAGGGGTTTCCCCAAAGCAAGATCCTGGAATCTGTGCCACCTATGGGGAGGAACGTAGGGGTGAGCTGTGGCCCCAGAAATGCCTCCGGAAGGGATGGGGTATTCACTTTCTGAACTGGGTCCTGGGTACCCCGGGAGCTCTCGCTGTGCAAACCATCAGGTCTCCCTGATGGTTGAGTCTCAGCACTGTCACCACTGCGGCCTGAGTTCAATCCCTGGCCAGGGAGCTGACCCACAGGGCACAGCAGACCTCTCCTCTCTCACCCGCTGCTCCCCTCAGCAGTGCATTTCAGTGGATCCACCTGTTCTGCTCCCCACTCTGTCTCTGGTGAGTCCTCCAATTCCCCCACCTCTGGCCTGCACCCCAGTTCTTGTATGCATAAATAGATAAATCTTAAAAAAAAAAAAAAGCTGCAGACACAGTAGTGCACAGCCCTGCCAGATGCCAACACCCTCAGCCCTGGGGCTGCTCCCGGGGCCACTTCAAAAAGATCGGGCTCTCTCCCCCAGCTCTTGTTTAACAAACCTGTCCTGATTCATCTGCCTCCTTGTTTAATCAATATGAATAAAATAGGATAAAAAAGAAATTGATGAGTGGAGTTCACAGGAGACCGCTACATGTGTAAATTATTACCGATCCCTGATTTAAGGCCTTTTTTAAACTACTGTTAGATACTGATGTCGCCTAAATTATTTTAATAACCACTAGTTGAAAATGGTGCGAAACATAGTAAGTGGCCTCCCAAAGCTCTTCTGTTTGCCAAACCTGTGCCCGCAGGCCCGCGGCACGCCTTGGCCCTTGATCTGGAAACAGACGGCTCTCTAGCCCGGGCTGGATAATCACCGTTGATAGAAAGCAGAACTTTGAGTGACCCACTTCTACGCTTACAGGAAGCCAATCAGCAGCTTCAGTTATTTCTCCCTCCGTGTTAATGAGGGGACAGGCTGTGCTGAGCTGTTTTCAGGTCCCCGTCCTGGCATGTCGCTTTCCTGAAGAATTTCCACCAACATGCGATCCTTGCAAACACAGCACGCCCTTAAAATTAATTTTAGTCTTTTTCCAATCCAAAATATTTTAAGGTGGATAAAGCAATTTCGGAGGGTCTCGAAGAGGCAGTGTTAACACGTCCTGCCGCGTTTGGGGAGACAGGGCTGTAAGCAGAGAACTAACACGGAGGCAACCGATGCTAACACAGGCTGTGGCCGTGCTGAGAGGTGGGGCCGGCCTGAGCGTCTGCCCATTCGCTCCTCCCGGCCTCCCTGCAGTCGGGGTAGCCAGGACCTGTCTCAGCTAGAGGAATTCAGAGACCCGGGGTGTGCCACCGAGGCAGGCCTGCAGAACGGGGTACCTATTCCTGTGAGCTCTCGCCACCCCACCCACCCCCCAACCAGCAGTGTTGGGGGCCTGGTCTGAGCCAATGGGCGTGAGGCCTGAGCACTCCTGACTATGGCGAGAGCTCCTTGAGGGCAGGGCCAGGCCTCTGCGGCTCTCTTGACCTGGCTCACCTCCTGGTGAATGGGAGGTGCTCGGTATTTATCGACTAAATCCCAACACAGCAACGAGTTGAGTTGAAAGGTCAGCTCGTGACAGGACACCGAGCGTGGGGCGAGGACTGGAAAGGATGGGGCGGTTGTAGGGATGACGGTTCTTACAGAGGAAAGAAGGGGCTTCCGCCAAGGGAAGAAAACGCGTGACACCTGAGATCCCTTTCGCGCCCAGGCTCCGGGCCTTCATCTCAGCAGGGTGTTTTAAGGGCCCAGGGCATGTCAGGCGCTGCTGACGGTGCTGGGCACAAACACCGCCAAGGGCTGACGGAGATGCCATGGCTGCTGGCGTAAGGCACCGCCCAGGGCGGGAGGCAGCTCCGCAGGGCAGTGACCTCGCAGCCCAGCCCTGAGACCCTGCTTCTGCCGCAGGGACATCTGACACTGTCTGGGGACCTCTGAGAGTGTCCCAGCACGGCCGGGGGTAGTCAGAGGAGGGTGCTTTGGCCTCCAGGGACACGGCTCAGCACCCTACAGTGCACGGGGCTCCCCACCACCAAGAACGGGCCAAATCACCATCGGACTCCAGGTTCCCCACAGCTGTGAGAGACGAAAGCTTCTTGGGGCTTCAGGCCTACAGGTATTGCCAAGACAAAAATCAAACGGGGGCCTCCCCGGTGGCGCAGCGGTTGAGCGCTGGGTTGCGAAGCTGCCCGCGGCCTCTGCGGCGCCGGTTCGATCCCCGGCTGCTCCCCGGCCACCGGAGGAGGGTCCCACATGGCGCGCAGACCTCTCCTGCCGCCCGCTGCTCCCCTCAGCAGTGTCCTTCGGTCCTTCTGCCTGCTCTGCTCCCTGCTCTGGCTCTGGGGAATTCTCTCACCCTCCCGCGCTTCTGACTGTACCCAGTGCTTGGATAAACAAAACAAACAAACAAACAAAGAAAGAAAGAAAGAAAACATGCCTCTATAAAAAAAAAAAAAAATCAAACGGAAGAAATGGACAGTTTTACTTGTTTCCCTCCTCCTGTCACTGCCTTCCTGCCAGGCTCCTGAGGCAAACGAGAAAGCCACTTAAAAGCATTAGAAATCAAAAAGATATACACTGAGGGCTTTTGATGAAGCAAGTTCTATAATTCCTATCAAGTTCTTGCAGAATGTATTAAATTTCTTCCCAAAACAAAAATCCTTGGAAACAATAAATAACCCTGCCTTTATAAAATTCCACGCCCGTTCTCCAGAAGTTCCATAAATAATAAAAATAGCCACAGTCTCTTATTGCAACCCAAATGGAAACGCTTCTTAATCACTGCGCTGCACCGTGAGAAACGCATGCTGGGGGCTCATTTAGATTAAGGAAAGGAGCGAAGAGAACAAAATCGCAGCGGAAGCTAAAAATAGGTGATCTAAGTTCCCCTCAGCGCGTCCTTTCATCCCGTCCCTAATTACGGCTTCCCACGCCAACCTCAAGAGCCGCTCATGTGTTTTCAAGCTTTCAGCGAGAGGAGAGAGGCTCACACGTCCCGAGGAGGCATCTGCCCGCGTGACACGAAGATGGACGGCGTTGCTGATTTTTAAGGTTTTGTTTCAATTTCCCGTGTAACTGAGAAAGAGCCACAGCTTTTCTTTCGCAAACCGTGGGCAATCGCGTTTCCGGCCGAGTGGCCCGAGGGACGGGCCGGCCCCCCCAGGCAGCGCCCTGGCCTGCCGCGGGCTTTGTTCTGTCCGGAGCGATGGGGCAAAGTCCCCGCGGGCGTGCGAGCCACTGAATGGATTTTCATGGCACATACATCACTTCCCACCACCTGCCACTGACAAACCCGCCTCTCGGGAGCCTCGGGCCAGGAGGCAGGGGCCGGCACCTGCGCCGGGAGAGAAAGGGCGAGTTTCCTTCTGACACAGAGCCTTGCTCCTCTCGCACCGCGACACTTTTTATCGAAATCACGGGAACATCCAATTCCCACAGGCCAATCTTAAAACACACTCGAGCCTGCCTCCTTGCACCGTCGAGCGCTCTCCCGGTTGGACGGCATATTTGTCTGACCTTTTCTCAATAAATCTCGATGTAGATCAGAATTCCTGTTCCTAGGATTGTGCCTGAGAACTTTCGAACAACTTTCCACCCCATTCTTTGGGATGGGGGGAAACAGACATTCAGGAGACTCCAGATTTACTGAGGAAAAGTTCCCCATTATCCATGGATTTCCTGCATTCACATAAGCTGACTGAACCAAAATTGTTGAAAAGAACTTTAGTGGGGTCTCCCTGGTGGCACAGGGGTTAAAGACAGCGCTATCAAGCTATCGGCAGCCACTGCAGAGTTTGATCCCCGGCCAGGGAGCTACCCACATGGCACGGCAGACCCCTCCTGTCTCCTCACTGCTCCCCTCAGCAGTGGATTTCAGTGGATCTGCCTGCTCTGCTCCCCACTCTGCCTCTGGGGACTCCTCTCATTCCCCACCCTGCGCCTCTGGCCTGCACCCTAGCTCTTGTATGCATAAATAAATAAATCTTTTAAAAAAAGGAAAAGAAAAAAGGAAAGAACTTCACTGAACGAGCACCCAGACATCACGCCCCAGGGCCCGTGTCAGCAATCTCCAGGAGAGGAAAGGCGCCCGCGCCTGCAGGTGCATGTGGGAGAGGCTCCTCCGCGGCCCTCATCACAGCAGCGAGGCCCAGGGCCGTGGGAGTCAGTGGCAGCTGCCTGCGGCCGCCTGCTGCCATGTCCCTGCTGGACTCAGACATGCAGGTGCGCCGCGGGGAGGACCCACAAGAGCAGCACGTCTGAGAGCCGTGCTGTGCCCACGCGCTCCAGGCACAGAACCGCGAAGGGCTTTAGCGGCAGCTTAGACAAAAAGCCACATGAACGATTTAGGAGCTGCAAGGACGTGAGGGGAAGGTTCTGGGTGGCACTGGGAAGAGGGTCCGCCAGGAGCGTCTGGGGCCTGCGAGGAAAGGCGGGCGCGTGGGGGCAGCCTCCGCTGCCTGGGTCAGGGGAATGGTGAGAAACGGTCTCCTGTTCTCTGGTGCTGTGATTTCCAGCGCTCACGAGCCAGTGTGTTTAGAAATGCATCGTCCTATTATCTGCTGTGTTTTAAATTCCAAGTCATCAGATATCGGACTTTTCTTTTTTTTTCTTTTCTTTTTTTTTTAAGAACTGGGGTACAGGCCAGAGGTGTGGGGAGTTGAGAGGATTCACCAGAGACAGAGCCGGGAACAGAACAGGCAGACTGACGAAATCCACTGCTGAGGGGAGCAGCAAGCGAGACAGGAGAGGTCTGCGCACCATGTGGGTAGCTCCCTGGCTGGGGATTGAACTTGTGCTGCAGAGGCTGCGGACAGCTTCATAGTGCTGCATCTCAACCCTAATGCCACCAGGGAGGCTCCAGACTTTTCAATGCAGTCACTCGGCTAGTTCTAAACTAGGTAACAACGAACACATTGAAGTCATCATTTGAAAGAGGAAAAACTGTCATTCGATGCCATCCTGATGAGTGACAGCAAGAACGTCTGATGCCAGGGCTGTTCTCACCACCCGCCGACAGCTAAATCATCTCATAAGTAGAAGCCAGAAAAATGTCCTGGATTTTAGTTTGGTTTGTTTCATTTTTTAAGCAAAATATGCATTAAAATCATCCCAGGCTGTGCCTGTGGCTTAGAGCTGAATGTCAGGGCCTCCCTGGTGGTGCAAGTTTGAGCGCAGCACTATGAAGGTACCTGCAGCCTCTGCAGCGTGAGTTCGATCCCGGCCAGGGACCAACCCCCATGGCGCAGCAGGCCTCTCCTGACTCACCACTGCTCCCCTCAGCAGTGGATTTCAGTCAATCTGCTTGTTCTGCTCCCCGCTCTGTCTCTGGTGAATCCTCTCACCCCCTACCCCTCTGGCCTGTGCCCCAGCTCTTGTGTGCGTAAATAAATAAATGAATCTTTTTTCAAAAAAAGCTGAATGGCAGGACACACGGCGCAGGTGACAACTCAAGAACCTGGACTCTCAGGTGAGGGCCCCTGCAGCAGGAGCCAGGGCTGACCAGCTGACTTCCCAGGGCCTCCCCCGACTACGCTGGCACAGGGTCTGCAGAGCCCTGAGTATTTATTTATACTCACAAAACTGGCCACATCATTGAAAAAAGGCCAAGAATTTCCTGCGTGGCTAACGATTCCATCTGGCCTGGGAAAGCTCCTGTTGAAGTGAACCGACTGGTGTGAACAAGAGGAATTTTCACCCCGCAGACCCCCCGTCTCGTGTATCCCTATGTACTGTCACCAGAATAACCCGCCTCTCAGCCCTTGAAAGGCTCAGCACGCCGCATGTCATCTTCAGTCGCACTTGCTCTTTCTAAACTCACCCGCGGTCACTGCTGAGCCAGGCTGGCCTCGTAGATCAGCAATGGCCTTACAGGCCGGCTCTGCTCTGCACCCAGCGTCCGCCTGTGAGCAGCGTACAGACCGACAGGGTCGGCGGCTGCCCCGGGGCCGCGTGCATTCTCCCAGAGGTGTTTCAGACCAGGTCTCCTAGCCGGCATTCCCAGTCCAGCTGGCCGTGTTCATCGTTAGCACGAGCTGAGGTGGTTCGCCCATCGGAGACTCCCACTTGAGAGACACAATTCACAGGCACCACGGGAGGCTACGGACACAGGGACAGAGGCGGCAGCTGCCCTGCTCCACCTCGCGCTCAGCCTGGCCCCATCCTTTCTGGCATGGAAGGCCACTCCCAGCCAGGTGCTCTGCAGGGGCTTCGCGAGGACCTCACCACACCTCATCCGTCACCGGACTCGAGTTACTGCTAGGTCGCTCTGCCCAGCAGTCCTGCTTGCCATCCACTTAGAAAAATCTTTGCCCATTTTCCAACGCATTAAAGTCTGTCTACATAAAGAAGAGACTCATGAAGATTAAGAGCGAGCTAGGTGAAGAGAGAGGAGCCAGAACGTTCCAGAGCAGAGGAGTTCTGGTGGGGATGACCAGATGATGAGAGCCGAGAAGGACAAACAGAGCGGACGCAGGGGCCTGAGTGCCCAGTGGGGACGGACAGACGAAGACCAGCAAGGAGCCAGACTGGACAGTCCTTCAGTCTCCCGTCAACGAGCTTCCGGGGACACAAAAACTTCCACCACGTGGTGGCGGATTGAAAAAACAAACAAGGTACAACCACCTAGGAAAAGGTGTTGGTACACATATATAAATCATCAGAAAACAGAAACTATAAGGACATTCAACATCCATAAAAACCCTTAGAATGTTCCAAGAGACTTGCCAACCAGAATCCTTAAATTTCCCCCATGAAACTCCAAGGACCCTCATCATGTGGCTTCTCCCAGCCCAGAGATCCTTCCAGGACAAAGGCACCCATTCCCCTCAGGCCTGCCCCGACAAGCAGTATGTGACATGACATCCACACAACAGGATCCACAAAAGGAAATTCTTTTTAAGATTTATTTTATGCTATTTATGCCTACAAGAGCTGGGGTGCAGGCCAGAGGTGTGGGGGTGAGAGGATCCCCCAGAGACAGAGTGGGGAGCAGAACAGATAGATCCACTGAAACCCACTGCTGAGGGGAGCAGCAGGGAGGTCTGCTGCGCCATTCAGGTAGCTCCCTGGCCAGGTATGGAACTTGGGCTGCGGTGGCTGGAGGCAGCTCGACAGTGCTGAGACTCAAGCCCCGCGCCGCCAGGCAAAAACCTTTTTAACCTGCGCTGCAGCCGTAGGTCAGTTTATCTGAGCCTGTTCCGCACCCACGGGTGTCGCCAGCCCTGGGAGGTGCTGGGATGAAGAGGCAAAGCACAAAGGAGCAGGAGCGCCCAGGAGAAGGAAGGCCCCAAGGTCACCTGGAGCGGACTCAGGTCACGTCCACCCGTCGCTGACCAGCCACGGCAGTGCTGGCCACGCACTTGGACCCGGTTCCCGCGGCAGGAGACACGGAAAGGATGACAAAGTCAGTGATGGTGGAGAGACCAGCGAGGCGGGAGCGCGAGGCCTCGGCGCGACGCCTGCCCACGGCCAACGGGACAAATATTAGCTCTGTTCAGCGGACAGTTGGCCAGCGCCGGGCTCAGGGCACCCGAGAGACTCGGGAGCACCAATTACCCCTTTTGGGGAACTCACACCAGAGCATGAGGTGCAGTCACGGCCTGTTCTGTGTCGTTTATAGATCCTGGCGGGTTCATCAGGAGATGAAATTTATCTTAAGAAAGAAACGCAAACAGCGCCGCAGAGTTAACCTGCCAGGAAGAGCCGTGCGCCTGGGGGCTGCCGCGGGCTCTGGGGAGACGGAGAGGCAGGAGCCAGAAAGTCGTCACCCCTACGCCCGCAGAAGCAGCCCCCGGAAGGAGGGACCATGTCCCCCGAACACGCACGCACAGAGAGAACAGCCCAGAACCAGGTTCAGTTCATCTAGTCAAAGATGAACTCCCCTCTCCGCTCCTCCCCAGCACTGGGCCCTGGACCGCCTGGCCTCCTGTCCGCCTGTCCTCCTGTCCGCCTGTCCTCCTGTCCGCCTGGCCTCCTGGCCTCCTGCCCACAGCATCTCCGCCACTCAGCACGTGCCGCGGGCTTGGGGCAGATGCAGTCACGGGCCCTGTGCTTCTTGAAAGCTGAGAACAAGTTTTCCTTTGATTTAGAAAATCTACACCTACTTGACTCGAGACTTGGAAACTCTGAGAAATAATGCGCAGCCACGTGGAGCGGGGGGCCCGGGGGATGAGGCAGCAACATTCGCATGGGGTGAGGGGAGAGGAGGAGAAGGAGCCAGCCAGACCATCCCTCAGCCACCAGGTCACCCCCACATGTCCCCCCGCGTCTAGAGTAAGGGGCTGCCCCCACCCCACCATGGGAGAAACCCCAGGTGCAGGCTCTCAGGGACCCCTTCCTCACAGATGGGGCCAACTCCAGCCACGCCCCAACTCAGAAGCCCCCATGAGACACTTCCTGGGCATGACCCCACACACCAGCTGAAGCTTCTAGGGCACGAGAGCTGACGTGACCTGTGAGCAGGTTGTCCTGTGTCCACGATACAGAAGTAAGATCCCTGTGGGGGTGTCACAAAGGTTCAGTGGGCCGCTGTCCCCCCAGGAAGCGGCTGAAGCAGGGCAGCCCCCAGGAGGGCTTCATTCTGGGCCCAGTGCTGCAGGCTGCCTCTCAGGTAAGAAAAAACAACTTTGGTTTCAATTATTTTGTGAAATTTTATGTGAGAATTCACAGGAAGGTTTTCACATATCAGATGCCTAAGAAAGCTTTTATTTATTTATTTATTTATTTAATTATTTATTTATTTATTTATACAAGCACTGGGTACAGTCAGAAGCGCGGGAGGGTGAGAGAATTCACCAGAGCCAGAGCGGGGAGCAGAGCAGGCAGAAGGACCGAAGGACACTGCTGAGGGGAGCAGCGGGCGGCAGGAGAGGTCTGCGCGCCATGCGGGACCCTCCTCCGGTGGCCGGGGAGCAGCCAGGGATCGAACCGGCGCCGCAGAGGCCACGGGCAGTTTCGCAACCCAGCGCTCAACCGCTGTGCCACCGGGGAGGCCCCGGACTGGCTTTCTAAAACAAAGAACTAGAAATACTCGCAGTCACCTGCGCTGCCAGCAACGCGCCCAGGATCGTGGCCTTTGCCACAGCACGAGGGCAGCTTGACCGTCTTCCCCGAGCGCACGGCGAGTGGCAGCGACGGCTGGGGCGGGCGCTCATCGCCTGCTCCCCGGCCACCCCAGGAGCTGGCGCAAGCCAGCCGGCCACGAGGACCGAATCCACAGGGCCCCGCGACACGAACGGCACCTCCGACCTGCTCCAGCTTCACGCACCGTCCACAGGCCCCACAGCAGGAACCCCGGCCCGGAGTCACGTCTCCGGGCAAACGACCCTGCACACAATTCTCTGAGCCGTTCCTCGAGCGCCTCGTCAAACCAAATCCCGAGTCCCTCCCCACTGGGGTGTGTCCCACGGCACTGGGTTTGGAGCCGGCACTGGGTTTGGAGCGTGGCTCGTGCTGGTCCGCCCTGCCCCAGCCTCTGCTCTGGCTCTGCGCTGGCCCTCGGGCCCTGCCCCAGGTCGGAGGGAGGGAGGGAGGGCGCAGGAGCCGAATGACCACTCGGTGTGAGTTTTCCGTGTGTGTGTGAAATAAAAACACAAGAAGTTGTGCAAGAAGAGATAACGGGGTGCGGTGTTTACCCAGAAATCACTCCAAGTCCTGCGTCCTCACCCAACCCACATGCCGCCTGTCACGCGAAGTAACTGAGGGCAGCGGGTTGCAAGTCAGAGTCACGCACGTGGTTCATTTCTTCTTGGTGTCACCAGTCTGGCCTGGGCGCTCGCTTTCATTCTCGACATTCCGGTATGACTTTCCTCCCACACAAATCTCCTGTCTCCCCGCTAGGACCAGAGTCCCATTGTAATTACATGCAGGAATAAGGGACTCCCGGGCGGCGCGGGGGTTAAAGACCGCACCATCAAGCTATCGCAGCCACTGCAGCACAAGTTCAATCCCCAGCCAGGGAGTTACCCACAAGGCGCAGCAGACCCCTCCTGTCTCCCCGCTGCTCCCCTCAGCAGTGTACTTCGGTACATCTGCCTGTTCTGCTCCCCCCTCTGTCTCTGGGGAGTCCTCTCACCCCCCACACCTCTGGCCTGCACCCCAGCCCTTGTATGCATAAATAAATACATCTTAAAAAAATTTAAAAATAAACAGAAGAGGAATAAAGCGAGCCCCTTGGTGCTGACACAAGCCCCACTTGTTCAGGAGGGCCCCACGTGGCCGGAGCTGTTCCCACAGCACCAGCCCCTCACCCGCGCCCGCCCGCCCGCCCTGAGCATGGAGAGGAAACTGCGCACAGACTGGAGCCAGCGGTGTCCACGCGGCAGCCCTCGCCCAGGCCGCAGCGCTGTCTGTGGCACCTGCGCACCCCATTCTGGGGCTCTGCCCACCTCCCATCTCACAGAGCCTGCGAGACAGAGGCCACGGGGCTGGCTCAAGGCCCAGAGGCTTTTGAATCCGCTCCCGCACAAACAACCACAGGTGGACAAGAGGACACCCAGCGACAGGACAAACACGCCAAGGTCCTGCAAAGACATCCCACATGTCCCATCTACCCGGGTCTGCACGGCGGCGCCCCATCCCCCAAGCGGCACCTCCCGGGAAAGCTCGCCCCAGCAGCAGCTGCTCCACAGACCCTGTGTCCACTCAGGCTCACGTGCCCCGAGACACTGAAGACGAAGGGCCCCATGACAGCTGGCCTCCTCGTGTGGAGTGACCCCCCCAGCGGCGTGGTGGGGGTGTGGGGGAGTCCATCACCACATGGGGCATGGTGGCCGGGGTCCATCACCCTACGGGGGTCTTGGGGGGAGTCTATCACCCCCCCCCCCCCCGGGCATGGTCTGGGTATCTATCACCTCCCCCATGGGGCGTGGCCAAAGGAGTCTCTCACCTCCCGTGGGGCATGGTGGGGGGAGGGTCTATCATGCCCCATGGGGCATGGCCCGGGGGGTCTATCCCTAAGGGTGTGGTGAGGGGAGGAGCCCTTCGTCACTCCGGAGTGGTACCAGATGCCAGAAAAGATGCCTCTGAATGAAGAAACAGTAACGCTCGGCCCCCGAGGCCAATCTGACTCCCTCTGCTAACAGCAGACACCGCAAGGGGCGGCACCGACTCCAGGACGCCCTCCTGCAGGTGTCCGGGCACCCGGAGCAGGCCTCCAGGAACAGCGCTCCCTCCCGCCTTGGCGTGGCCTGGCCGCAGGGCTCGGGGTGCGGGTCAGCACGCTGTGCAGAGCCCCGGCCTTATGGGCGAGGAGCCTGACCTTGGGCAGGCAGTGCCCGCGACGGGTGCCCTGTGCTCCCCTCCAGGTGCCCGCTGGCCACGCAGGACGAGACGCCCCGGCCTACTCGCCCTGGGGGCCGCTAGGCCTTCCTGACCAGGGCTTCTCAGTCACCGGGAGAGCCGGCCAAGTCGTCAGCTGCTGAGAACAATCTGGAAGAACCACACTCTGTGAGGGGGGCGGGCCAAGCCCTGGCGGGTCTGCAGCCCGGGCACGCGGGGCGTCAAGACAGGCTCCTCCGGCGCCGTCTCAGGCGGAAGAGCCGGGCCATCCCGGTCTTCCTGAGTCTGGGTAAAGCCGTTCAAAGTCGTGTCCTGGGAATACCGCCCAGAGAACAAACCTCACTTCTGCGCTTTCCTCTTTGTCGTCCACGGAGCAGGGAAGCTCCCCCGCCAGCTGCCTCCTCGGTGAAGAAGCGCTGCAGGCCTGCAGCAGGCGTCCTGCCACCCTGAGCCAGGGCGGCGTTTCCAGGGAAACCGCGAGGACAAAGGCTGGCACATCCAATATGCAGATGAACTAGGTCACCCAGCGGTGCCCACTAACCGGCAAGAAAAAGGGGCTCCCCCGCCCCCCACCCACCCACGGAGCTCCGCTCCCCCCACTCCAGGAGGAAGGATTTATCTGGGACTTTTATAACTGATGAAATGATTCTCCTTGGGCAACGCAGTTTCCAGCACACAAAACTCCAGAGACCGTTTGCTACACTTGACCAAGCAAAGCATCTCTACTGAGAATGACTGAGCGGGAGGAGGACAGGCCGCCAGCGCCCCCCACCCCCACCCCCACCCCCACCCCCGCCTCTACACGCCAGACAGACAGAGGGGGCCCATGTGACCAACAGGCTCTGCACTTGCGCCCGGAAGGCCAAGCTCTGCACACACGAAATGGCTACACGGGGGTTATTCAAGTGGCACAGGCACCCCAGGACACACCCCCTCCCAGGGCTGTGGGGCGTGCTGGGGCTGAGGTGGGGGAAGGAGTAGGGGTCAGGGAAAGGAGGGGGGGTCACGGCTCCCCATTTCCAGGCCTGAGGAGGAGCCGCATCCAGCAGCAGGAATTAGAGCGTCTTGTGTTTGTTTCTGATGCCAGGAAGCATGCCAGGATCAAACCCAGGGGCCACAGAATTTTATTAGGGACGGGACCGTTTTCCTGGTTCCAGGATGCAGGGGACGCCAGTTAGGGCTCATCACAAGGATGGGCAGTGGGAAGAGGGGACAGAGGGAGGGTCGGTTGTTTTTTTTTTTTTTTTTTTTAAAGATTTATTTATTTATCTATACAAGCACTGGGCACAGTCAGGAGCGCAGGAGGGTGAGAGGAGTCACCAGAGCCAGAGCGGGGAGCAGAGCAGGCAGAGGGACCAAAGGACACTGCTGAGGGGAGCAGCGGGCGGCAGGAGAGGTCTGCGCGCCATGGGGGACCCTCGCCGGCGGCCGGGGATCGAACCGGCACTGCAGAGGCTGCGGGCAGCTTCGCAACCCAGCGCTCAACCGCTGCGCCACCAGGGAGGCCCAGAGGGAGGGTAGGTTTTAATTCTACTTGTTCCTAACGTTCAATGCAGTGGAAGTTCTTATTGTTGCATAATGGAGGGGGGTTGGCTCCAGAGCCTGCCCTGCCCCTGTGGGGGGCAGGGCGGGCCAGGTGGGCAGAGGAGCAGAGGCACCCACACCCTGGGTGTAGGCTGAGGGCAGCAGCACCCCGTGGACAGAAGGCCCCTGCGGAGCACCAGCACGCAGGCCACTGCTGCCGCCCAGCCACGGAAAGTGGACCGTGGGGACAGGGCAGCCCCGGGCACAAACGGAGGCTCCGGGTACAGAGACGAGGGAGGAGCACCTGTACACCCTGTCCCCTTGGGTCCCGTGCACCCAGGCCTGTCCCCCACAGGGCCCCGGAGCACCAGACAGCACCAGACCAGACTCGCAAACCAGGGCCCGTGTGTCCTCCCAGGTGAGGGAGCTGCCAATTTGCCTCACACCTTCCCGAGGGGCCTGGTGTGGTCTCTTCCCCCACTGCCTCCTTCTCAGCTCCACGAAGAATAACGTGCCTTTCACGGCTGCCGAGGAGGTGGGCGGGGTGGGGAGACACAGGCCAGGAGCACCTCTGTCCAGGCCTCTGCCAAGGCTCACTGGCACCCCACACAGACCCAGGACCACGGGCCCAGTGGTTCAAATTCACTCCTAAGCGGCCCTTGGGGTGTCCCCCAAAGCGCCCACAGTCCCCACCTTCCTTTCACTCTTCCTTTCACATGGAACCACGGCCACCCACCTCCCCGGCACGGGCCCGTGACTGTCCTGCAAGCTGGAGGTTCTGGGTCTCACCTGGGAGCCCTTGTGTATGGGAAGGACGACCATTTTGTAAACGCGCTTGTGTCTCTGCAAGTTCCTAAGGCCCTGACTGCCCCATGGCCGGCAGGAGGAGTCCGGCTGGCCATGCTGAGACCAGAGATGGCCTCTGCCACACGTCTCACTGTCTAGCTTGGCTAAGAAGGGGAACTGCTCTGCAGTTAATGGTCATTTTTAAGTTAACAACTCTCCTGCTCCGGAATCTGTCAGTTCTGGAAAAGAATTTTTTAAAAATTGCCACATATCGGGGCCTCGCTGGTGCCGCAGGGGTTAGTCTCAGCGCTATCAGGCTATGGCCAGCCTCTGCAGCACGAGTTCGATACCCAGAAAGGGAGCTACCCACATGGCACAGCAGACCTCTCCTGTCTCCCCGCTGCTCCCCTCAGCAGTGGATTTCCATGGGTCTGCCTGCTCTGCTCCCTGCTCTGTCTCTGGTGAGTCCTCACATCTCTGGCCTGCACATCTCTGGCCTGCACCCCAGCTCTTATATACATAAATAAATAAAATAAATCTTTAAAAAAATTGCCACATTTTTTAAAGAATCTCATTAACTCCCCATTTATAAAAACCTCCTTGTTTTCTCTCTATTCCCAATGCTGGAAAATAAAGGACACAGATAATGAGATTAAACAACGGCAAAGGGAAGCCAGGCCAAGTCCAGTCGCGACTTGCAGAGATCAGCCTGCCCGCGGCCACCATCTGTCCTAAAACAGCTTCGCCAGCGGGAGCTTCAGGCGCTGCCGTTATTTGCAAGCTCCCAGAAGACTTCAAAGGTCGTTTCTCTAACACGAGTACTGAAATGCCACTGTGTTTACATTTAATATCATCTTACATTTGCAGAGGGCTTTATTTCCCAAGGTGTCTTCATTTATAATGAGTCATTATAAGTGTCACATTTATTTTTGATAAAAACCCCCCAAGGCTGGCTGCAAAATGAGCTGTTACTGATCTATAGATGAGGAACACGAGGCCCAGAACGGTGAGCGGCCCAGCATGGTGGGCAGCTTAGGGGGCAGTTCTGTGACTCCACGGCCCTGACCCAGCCCCCCAGCGCTCGGGGGAGGCAAGCGCACCTGGCCTGGTTCTGCCGGGAGGTCCGCCCCACAGACCCGGCTCCAGGCTGGACTTCGGCGTCGCCACATTTCTTAAGGGTCCACTGCTCTCCGCCGGCCCACTGAAGCCCCGGCCAGTGGGGTGCGGCCTGCAGGGGTGCGGCCTGTACCACTGGCCCTACCTGGAGATGCAGCTGGAAATGCTCATCCACGTCCCCGCCAGGCCCCCGACGTGGGCTCCCCCAGACACGGGGAAGAGTCAGGGCGATGGCCGGAGAAGTTAAGCCCCTGGAAACACCTCTCTGAGTGACTGATGTCCCCTCAGCTGGGTTGGTCATCATGCATCAGCTAGATAACTGCTCCTCCCGGCTCCACCCCACAACTGGGCACCGCACACCCCCACAAACAGAACGCGGGCTCGGCTCCCAGAGACCACCACTAGCGTCGCTGTGCTTTCTGCAAATACTTCGCCACCGCACATTTTCCGTGACTTGTGTTAAAAGTGATTTTCTGAGCAAAACGTGAAACGCTGACTTGTCCCCTCCTGCTGCCGTGCGATGGAAGCAGGCCCCGGAGGCAGAGAGCGGAAGAAGGCTGTTTCCCTTCTTCTCGTATAATCTGCGGAGCTGCTCCATCTGTGCATCAAGCTCCGTTGGGGGACACAGCGCCTCCCCTGCACCGCCACCACCGACGGCCTGAGCACGAGTGTGTGTCACCCGCAGACATAAACTCGGCAGGTCTCCACACTCATTCCCAGCAGCCCAGCGTTTGCACAAGGGCTGGTGCACATGCTCCCAGGGAGCAGCTGTGCTTACAAGGGTAAGACACTCACCTTACCCAGTGTCGATGACCTGCCAGGCACACCCCAGGCACCGCACTTCTGTGCTCTCATCTGATTACCCAGAACACTCTGGAGAGTCTATCCCTACCTTACAGAAAAGGAAACTGAGGCCCAAGTGGGGAACTAACTTGCCCAAGGTCACAGTGCCGGCCCACATCGAGACAGACACCTGCCCATCAAAACCACCCCAGGGGATGGGGCCTCCCCAGTGGCGCAGTGGTTGAGCGCTGGGTTGCGAAGCTGCCCGCGGCCTCTGCGGCGCCGGTTCGATCCCCGGCTGCTCCCCGGCCACCGGAGGAGGGTCCCACATGGTGCGCAGACCTCTCCTGCCGCCCGCTGCTCCCCTCAGCAGTGTACTTCGGTCCTTCTGCCTGCTCTGCTCCCCGCTCTGGCTCTGGTGAATTCTCTCACCCTCCCGCGCCTCTGACTGTACCCAGTGCTTGTATAAACAAAACAAACAAACAAACAAATAAATAAATAACATACCTCTATTAAAAAAAAATAAAAAAAAATAAAATAAAATATATATATATATATATATATATATGTATATACTTGAAAAAGTCTCCAAAGGCTTTCTGGAAATAGCACATATGCCGAAGGCTGTTTGGAAAGAAAAACTGGACCTCAGTGGACACTCAGGTGGCCGGATCTCACACAGCACATAATCTGAGCGTCGTTTTGATATTTTTCCAACTTGGAAAGTCACAGCCTTCCAGAGACGAAGATGGTAATTAGTGATAACATTCACAAGGAACATCACAGAGATCTGCTCCTCAACAGAACATTTTAAAAAAACATCTCTGAGGTACAATTGACTTAAAATATACCTGTTTTAAATGTACAGCTAAGTGTGTTTGGACAAGTGTTTACACCATGGAACCATCCGATGTTGCACCACGGAACCATCAAGAACAAAACAGTTTCATCACCGCCAAAAGCCGCTCTTTAGCCCCCCAAGCCCCAGACAACCGAGCCGGCCCGCACTCTGCGCCAGAACCAGAGAGGTGCACACAGTGTGACCAGCGCTCTGCTCCACAACCACTGATGCACACAGGGTGTCTCCCGCTTGGCACCGCCGATGCGCGCAGCGTGTCTCCTGCTTTGACTCGGGCTGCTGCTGTGACCCGGGCGGGTGAATTGTGGTTTGGTCCTGTTGGGCTGCGCAGCTCTGCTGTGAGGACGCACACTCTCCGTCTGTCTTCCCTGGGCGACGGCCACATGGGTCGCCTCCGGGTTGGGCTCGTGGACATTCACAGGGAGTCCGTGTGGAGGCGCGTCATTGACTCAGGTAACCGCTAAGCGGCCTTCAGCGCACCCACCTCCTGCTGCAGCTGGCCCCAGGTTCCCAGCTGGCCACACAGGTCTTGTCAGCGCACCGTGTGCCAGCGCTAGCACCGCGGGCTGGTAAAAAGGAGCTGCAGTGTAGCAGGGCTGAGCAGAGGCCTCCCCACTTCTCTCCTGGCAACCACAGAAACACCTCCCCGTTGCACAGCCATGCGCCGCCTGCGCCCCATCTCTAGGACCAGCACCTCTCTCCCAGCGCATTCCACTGTCCCCTCTGCTTCTCTCCCCGCACAAACCCAAGTGGCCCTCTGCTCAACTGCTTGCATCGGGGGTGAGGGAGACAGTCTGGTCAGACAGGCCTCCCAGGACAGCATAAGCCCTTCCAGAGCAGACGCCAAGGCCGGGCAGGGCCAGCAGTCTGTAACCCTGCGGCCCGACACTCCCAACGGGCCCCCGCACGCAGGACACCTGCAGCACAGGTGCGGGAACGGGCGGCTCTGCCCATCGATTCCGGCGGATGTCCGCTGCGTCCACTGCCCAGGCCTGCCTGTCCCCAAGTCCCTTCCTCCTTAACACCGAACCCCCAAACCCTCAAAAAGTCTCAGGTTCTTTACATCAGACCCACACACAGCAAGGGCCGCTGGCCTGGGCGCCACACCAGCGCCTCCTGCCCGCGGCCCCGTGGAGGGGCGGGCCCCGCTGCACTCGCGCCGGCCTTCTCCCCCAGGAAACTGCTGAGCAGGCCCAGCCGCGCCCCTGAGGCCACGCGCTCTTGACGCTGGCAGAGGACGCTGGCCACGAGCACCGCAGGTGACTGGAATTCAGAAACAAGCATAAAGCGATCTCGCCATGAGAACAGGTCTGCTGCCAGCGGATTTTGCGCCTAACACACGGAAGAGAAGCAGTCGGAGCTGGGGTACCCCGGGGCCACCACAGGCCTGCCCCCCGCTGCTGCAGCTCCCCAGGGAAGGCCCCGTGAGGAGCTCCCCAGGGAAGGCCCCCAGGGCCAGGCTGCCCGCAGCACACGCCTCACATCCTGCCTCGTGGCCAGTCCTAGCGCTCTGGCCCGACAAGCACCCGCGCGTGGGTCACAACGACTCAAGGCAACACGTGTGCCCAGGGCTGGAGCCAGGCTGCTCACGCCGCACGGGAGCGGGACAGCCACACTCGCCCTGGGGTGGGAGCAGCCCCAGGCCTCAGGGCTCGGGGGCCAGGACCCTGGATTCACATCCCGTCACACCCGCCAAGGCAGCCCGACTCTCACAGGCATTTGAGCAACTATTTCTTGCTTTTGGAGAATGAGTGGGCCACACGGGGGTGACGGCCTGCTCCCTCTCCCCAGCCTCATGCTTCCGTAGCCCTCAGCGGAGCAGAATGAAAGGGAGAAGGACGAGCCGGGACGCACACGAGGGGGGATTCCTTCCCCTCAACCAGCTACCAGTGCTGACCCCAGGAACACGCAGGGGAACCCGCACAACAAGCCCCATCACGATGGCCGCAGGGTCCACTGCTCTGTTCTTGATTCCAAACAAAAAAGGTTACTTTAGTCAATCACTGCCCTTCATGGGGGTTTCTCCCCCCCTGAAATGAATGCTCTGCGGTGCTGAGCAGAGACTCCCTGAACACCGTTCTCACGCTGCATGGAAACCGGGGCACCAGGCCTTCTTGCGCCCGAAGCCTGAGCCCAACGAGCAGCAGCGCGTTCCCTCCAGCGGTCAGCGCGCGCGGGGATGAGACACCGGCCGAGAAGGCCCCCACCCGGCGTCACTGTGGGCACCTCCCGCTCTGAGGGCCAGTGTCCACCATGTGGGCTCCCAGCACAACCGGCCCAGCGGAGCTCCCACACCCCGGGGAGCCTCACAACCATCCTCAAAACCCGAAGGAGGGAAGAGAACGGACTGAGCACGTGGCCCGCGTGCTTTACACACGTCCTCCTGGACTCTCGAACATGAGGCCAGACGGTGCTGTGCGACACATGGGCTTCACCCCCAAACCTTCTCCCCTGGGCGCACTCCTCGCGCCCAGCCGCAGCAGGCTCTCCAGTCCAGCAGGTCCAAAGCTGAATTCCCTTCCCGCTTGTCCACATTTCAGTTATTTCATATGTTACAACATATTTAAAATAAACGTTTCCAGGACAAAGACAGTTCCCCATGGTTGGATAATGACGGAAGGTTGTAACAGGCTCTTCTCGCTTCCTTCCTCCGGTGGATTTTGCTGGGGGGTGTGATTTTTGGTTCAAACAAAGAACCAATTCAGAAAGCCCGGTGGGCTACTGACATCATCATAAAGCCTGCGTGCAAGACTCGGAGCGTTACTGCAGCCTCGAAGCAACAACCAGATGACGATCATGTCAGAGGAGAAACACGCCGCCTGCAGCGGTGGGGGCCTCACGCATCCGGGGTTGCATCAGCCGCCAAAACTGGCCCCAGGCCCGCTCTGTGGACCGGCACTGGGGTGAGCAGGCAGGGAGCAGCGCCCACGCCCCGGGGCAGCGGCCACACACCTGCTCTCCCGAGGGGCCTCTTCAGCCTCTGAGCCAAAGGACGCCCAGAGACAAGAGCCCGCGGTGTTGGATCAGAACTCTGCAGGTACCACAGAAGCTAGAATGCCTGCTCACAAGGCTTTTATTTTTTTTTTTTTTTTTTTTTTTTTTTTTTTTTTAAAGATTTATTTATTTATTTATACAAGCACTGGGTACAGTCAGAAGCGCAGGAGGGTGAGAGAATTCACCAGAGCCAGAGCGGGGAGCAGAGCAGGCAGAAGGACCGAGGTACACTGCTGAGGGGAGCAGCGGGCGGCAGGAGAGGTCTGCGCGCCATGTGGGACCCTCCTCTGGTGGCCGGGGAGCAGCCGGGGATCGAACCGGCGCTGCAGAGGCTGCGGGCAGCTTCGCAACCCAGCGCTCAACCGCTGCGCCACCGAGGAGGCCCCTGCTCACAAGGCTTTTAAACAGCTCATTCCCCAGCGGCCAATCATTCTGAACACTTCAGCCAGGAGTAACCAGAGGAGGAGCCAATTTTTAATGACTTCTGAATAGTCGGAGCATGAAGATATGCATGTGGTATATAAATTCGCCCATCTAGGGCCTCCCTGGTGGCGCAGCGTGTTGAGCACAGCGCTGTGACGCTGTCCACAGCCTCTGCAGCATGGGTTCGATTCCCGGCAGGCCGGGGAGATTCCCACTTGGCGCAGCAGACCTCTCCTGCGGCGCCCGCTGCTCCCCTCAGCAGTGTATTTCATCAGTCTGCCTGTTCTGTTCCCCACTCTGTCCCTGGAGGGTCCTCTCACCCTCCCATGCCTCTGGCCTGTACGCCAATTGTTGTATAAATAAATAAATCCTAAAAAAAAAAATCACCCATCTAAAGTGGGTATGTCTTTTTTAAAAAGATTTATTTATGTATACATACAAGAACTGGGGTACAGGCCAGAGGTGTGGGGGGAGGAAAGTGAGAGGATTCACCAGAGACAGAGCGGGGAGCAGAACAGGCGGATCCACTGAAACCTACTGCTGAGGGGAGCAGTGGGGAGACAGGAGAGGTCTGCTGCGCCACGTGCAACACCTCCCTGGCCGGGGGTCAAACTTGTGCTGCAGAGGCTGGAGAGAGCCTGGCAGCGCTGAGACTTAACTCCTGCACCGCAGGGAGGCCCCTGAAGGGGGTGTGTCTTGACTCCATATCTCAGCATCCGGGCAGGGACCATCCCGCACCCTTGGTGCTCTCAGTGTGGGCCTCCCAGGTGGGAGCTGCTCAGCTCCCTCGAGAGCCCCTGAGGTCAGTCGTGGGCGTCGTCAGCTCACACTTGTCCCAGAGGGAGGGGCCCAGCCGCGCGAAGGCTTCTGTGAAACCCCACGTCCGAGGTCCCTCCACGGCTGACGCAGCCGGACCCGCCGCTCACTCAGGGTCGGCCGACATGCGAATCTGCCCCCGCGAGGTCGTCCAGTCTCTGACGTGCACCCAGAGTTTCGGCTCAACAACAACAGAATTGATGGCTGAAGCAACCCGGCCCTCCCCAAGGCGTCTCGTGCGGGGAGGCGACGGCGTGAGGGCCGCGGGTGGGTAAGGAGGTGGGGGCAGGCGCGGAGGGTGCAGCGCGTGGCCACTGCGGGAGCCCAGGGTCCGCTCCCAGGACGGCTGGGGCCGGCACCCAGGCTGCTTCCCGGCCCGCCGCCCGCGCACGCTGGGCCCCGCCGGCCCCAGCCCTGGAGAGGCCCGGGCATCTCCTTTGCTCTCCCTATTTCTGGAAACGTCTTTCTCCTAGAAAACAGTTCAGTCTGAATTTTACTAAAGCGAACGCCATCTGCCTACTCAACGATTTCGTTTTTAACAAAATAGTTTAGCAGGGGCTTGAGAACGCCACGCACAACGCGTCCTGAGAGTTACTCGCTGTCACTCCCTGAGCTTCGGGGAGTCAGTGCAGAGAAGGGAGCAGAGACCCTGCAGTTACTGGTGGGGGGCGCCCCTCTCCTCCCCCTTCCGCTCAGACTCCTGCCTGCCCGGGCAAGCATCCCTGTCCACACCTGGCAGCAGGTGACCACCCAGCCCAAGACCCAGCAGGCGCAAGACGGGGTCACGGTGGGGGGGGCCTGGGCCCGCTCAACATGTAACACCCCAGTTACGTGAACAATAAAGAGAGCGAGGCACCGAACACACGATCACCTCTGACACCTCGCCGCCTGCGACGAGCGGTGCTCTGCTTCAGACAGCTCCAAGACCCGGTGGACACTGACTCCTGCGCGCTGCACGCAAATGCCTGCTAACGAGAAGCAACCTAGAACGTGGGTGACGCATGCCATCTCCTCCGGCGCTGCTGCTGCTCCCGGGCATTGACCATCCCAGTTCCCGTGGAGACAAGGCTGGAGCAGTAGCCAGGCCGCGCCAGCCCTGGCCGGCCACACACACCCCTGCGCCCGGCTGGCCACAGCCCGTGACTGAGCTCAGCAGAAGCCCCACTTAACTGGGGGCGCCGGCCCCTTGCTGGAGCCTGCGGGTCGTCCCCAGGGTATGGGGAGGAAGAGCACCCGCGGGCTGCCTCTGTGCCATCCCCCGTGGGATCTGAACCCCGGGGTCATCCCCCTGCAACTCCTCTCCCTGGCCACGAGCGACCTGAGGGCGGCCCTGCCACGGGGGCCTGCGCCTCTGTTGCCACAACGCTCCAGAAAGTTCCTGAGAAGCTGCGTGAGCTGGAGAACACGGCCGCCCACTCAGCAGGCTGCCAGGCCAGTGCGGCTTCTGCTGCCCTCTCCTCCTGCTTGTCTTGCTCTCCAGCCCCGGCGCCCCGCGCCCCGCGCCGCGCCCCATGTCATGACAGCCTGCCGCGTTCGATGGC
Source organism: Talpa europaea (assembly GCF_964194135.1). NCBI lineage: Eukaryota > Metazoa > Chordata > Mammalia > Eulipotyphla > Talpidae > Talpa > Talpa europaea. Next base: position 248,197 of record NC_140080.1, on the reverse strand, counting down.
GCCAGGCCGGAGTCTCACGGACTCCCTCACGGTGCTGGCTGGAAACACTACGTCAAGCGCTCACGCGGCTTCTCCGACTCACCAGAACTTTAGACGTGCTTTTGAAACCGCCGTCTCGGAATGAAGAAGACAGGATCAGTGTGTGTTTCGATTAGGGCGGCGGGGGGAAGTGAGGCAGGGCAGGCGGGTGGCGGCCGCAGCAGGACGGGGAGGGGAGGAGGACCTCAGAGCCGGTGGAGCTTACGCCCCCAACAGGCCTGGGGAGCCCCCCGGCCTCCCCCACACTGGGTGGGCGCGGGGCCGGGCTGAGTCAGCTTGCGCTGCTCTCGTCCCCCAGGACCCACGTCGCTCCTCAGAACGGCCCTGCTTCCCTCCTACAAACTGAAATCTTCAGAGAACGGGGAACGGTGGGGGAACGCGGAGGAGCCGATTTCTCGTGAAGCCTGTGCCCAGATCCGCAGACGCAGCCGTGTCCACAGCGACCGCCTGAACGGGTACCAGGGCTGCCATGGTCAGTTCTGCTGGGGAGATTCTCGGACCGTGGGCAACTCGGCTCTTCAGGCCAGAGGAGGATCGGTGTGTGGGATTCTGGTAAGATTAATGAAGAGACCCGCTGGATGAGGCCAACAGCCCTGGAGACTGCAAGAACACACACCTAGCCCCAGCCCCACAGGGCCTCTGCACAGCCTCAGCCTCACAGACCTCCTGGACAACCTCAGCCTCATGGGGCCTGCTGCACAATTTTAGCCTCATAGGGCTTCCTGGACAACCTCAGCATCACAGACCTCATGTACAACGTCAGCATCACAGACCTCCTGGACAACCTCAGCATCACGGGGCCTCCTGGACAACCTCAGCATCACGGGGCCTCCTGTACAATCTCAGCCTCAGTCACCGTAAGGCCTTCTGGGACTAGTGTCCGCTTGACCCCAGGGATCCCCAGTGACCCCCACGCATTGCCGTTCTATACTGACTTTCTGTATTTCCCTTCCCCAGCAGCAAGTGGCAGCCAGCGTAGCACCCCCCCTGCTGTATAACGTCACCTCCTGAGTGTTTAAGAGCTTACGAGCAAATGAAAGCTTAGGCTTTATGTGCGGAGCAGTGAACTTGTGGCGCCTGCTATTCAAAGAAGCAATCACCAGAATCAGCGGACAGGTACATGAAATGGTGGCAGCGGATGCTGGGCACACGGGCCCTCTCACCAGTGAGACGACATCTCACTGGCCCCTTAGTTCTGCAGCCCGAGGAAAGGCACCGTTGTCCAGCGCTGTGCCAAGGACACCCAGCTAGTGAGAGGCCAGCCAAGCGCCGGAACCCAGCCAGGAGCGATTTAATTATTCCAAAAAGGTATCAGAGGATGTTAACCAAGTCCCGGTCTTTGGAGACTAGAGTGGGGGAGAGCCAAGCCCTCCCACAAAGCCTGGCTGACTGCTCCCTGCAGCAGAACCCCACCCGCCCGTGCAGACACTCCAGGCGTCCACCTTCGCACTCCCCCCAGCCCCGGGAGGCCCAGCCCCACAGACAGGCCAACGGCTGCAGGGGGATTTCGACCCGCAGGCTCCAGGCCGGCTCCCCGCCCCCCGCTCCCCGCTCCCCCACGGCTTCTGTGCCACACAATTGCTTCACCAAACCAGGACACCAGCGCCCCCAGAGCCAGCCCCCCAGCTGAGCCGCAGCAGCTGCGCCAAAGGCTGCGCCCTGGGACCTCACTTCCTGCCCTGGCAATCGCGCTTACATCCGCGCCAGCTCGGGGGCTGGCCGTCGTTTTCACAGCTGAGAGCTGGGCAGGCCCCAGAGAGCCGAGAAACCATCTGTTACCAAAGCGCTCCCTCTCCACTCCACACAGGCCGGGGCCTCTGCACAGGCCGGGGACACAGGTGGAGCCCAGGGAGCCGGGCAGGGTTTGGCCCGCGATCCCCCCGAAGCAGTTCGTGGCTCTCAATTCAGACCTCTCGAAACAAAGGCCCCGGAGTTACGACACAGCAAATGTCAGAACAGCACATTCAACTCCCGAAAGGCCAACATTTTCAACCCATTTCTCCACAAAGGGTCTTTAGCCCTGTGACCTCACTAAACTCCCCAAACAGCGATGTTATCGTCTCCCCGCCCCCCGTTTTTTTTAAGATTTATAGATTGATGCGCACAAGAGCTGGGGCCACAGGTGTGGGGGTGCGAGGAGTCACCAGAGACAGAGCGGGGAGCAGAACAGGCGGATCCACTGAGACCCACTGCTGAGGGAGCAGCGGGGAGACCGGAGAGCTCTGCCGCGCCCTGTGGGTCGCTCCCTGGCCGGGGATGGGACTCGTGCTGCAGTGGCTGCTGATGGCTCCATAGTGCTGATGCTTAACCCCGGCGCCACCAGGGAGGCCCCATCTTCCCCCCTTTCTTAACTCAAAGAGGGGAACTAACTGCCTGTGGCCACGTTAGTAGAAAGCGGCAGGGGAGAGGCTGAGGCCAGCCCGCCAGACAGACTCCGAGGCCGGCGTCTGACATCTCCACGCTGCCTCCAGGCCGCTGGGGTAGAGACGAGGAACTGCAACTGCACTTTGCGTCACTGGCCCGCCCGGCTCTGCAGCACGGGCTCTGAGTGAGCGAGTGCCCCGAGTTCACAGGCGGGGAGGGAACCGCACCCACCCCCCAGCCTGCAGCTCTGCGCCAGGCCGCTGGGCCTGGAAAGAGTAGATGGGTGTTGCTCTCTGACTGGAAATGTTCTGAAGAACTAAGGAGTCAAAGAGATGGAAGAAACTTTCATCAAAGTTCTGCAGACGGTGTTAAATAAACACCACCCACCCCCGCACCGTCAGCCCGCCCGTTCCGTCGGCTCGTCCCCACCACTGCCCCCTCCTCTCCCCGCAAGCAGGAAACCCCCGCGTGCGCACAGGCCCCGTGACCATCAGCCTGTTTAAATTTTTAATTCTGTTTATTCTTTCGCGGGGAATCCCGCAGCTAAGGTCTGGCTTCACTTATACTTGTGTTGCTGCGAGTCTCCGAGGCGTGGCAGCTGGCTCCACGGCAGCTCTGCGTCTGAGGCAGTTCCAGCAGCCGCCGATGAGCTGCTGAACCATGAAGGGCCGTGAGCAGGGCCGGGCCGGGCCCTGGGCCACACCTACAAGGACCGAAGCTCAGAGACAAAGCGAGGGGCTTCCCTGCTGCAACCGTGCCAAGCCCCACCTCAGGTGTCCTTCCCGAGTCTCCCAGGCGTCTGCCCCGCGCCCGCCACCAGACCCACGCTGAAGGCTCGTCTGCGCGCACGCAGGGAACGAGCTGACGGGAGAGGAGGGGGTCATGAAGCTGCGGCTCAGGCGTGAGAGCCAGGCTGGCGAGGAAGTCTGCTGGCGGTTTTCGAGCATGGCCCCAAATTCCGAGGACCCCCAACGCTCTCCAGGAGGGGTGAGCGCCACGTCCTGCCTCGGGAATTGGGGGACTGAGAGGCCGAGACCCCCAGAGGGTGCCTGCTCTCGCTTTTTACCTGCGGGAAACGCATCCTGGAACCCTGAAGCCCCTGGGGGGAGTCCGACAGCCCGAGGCCAGCGGCCGAGAGGAATCGGGGCATGGAGGCTGGGCAGCAGCCCCAGGCAGCACTTGAGCTTGCAGCCCAGCTTCCTGGGGTGCGGCCCGGCAGCTCCATCTCCCCAGCAGAGGCTCCAGACATGCCGGGGAGACACGCTGTCCTGGGGCAACTGGTCAGCAGCAGGCAGCTCTGGGGGCGTCACCACACCACGCTGGGGAGCAGCACCTCACGGGGGGACGCAGGAGGGCAGCGCTGTCCCGACGGGAGACCTCAGCAGCTTGGAGCTGAGAGCTGAGAGGGGCAAGCGTCCCCGAGGGCACAGCCCCCTCCACAGAGCGCAGGGCTGGCGGGAGAACGGCCACGGCAGCTGCACACCGGCTGCACGCGGCGGGCAGGCCCGCACCAGCTAGGCAGCGGGGAGAAGTTCCCCGGGAGTTGTTTGGTTCTTGGTTTGTTTTTGAGGTAAAACTCACATAGTGTGAAACTCGCCGCCAATGGAGTCATGTCCCCCAAATTGTTTGTAAGTGGAAACCAGAACGCAACATGTGACCTTATTTGGCAGCGGCGTCGCAGCAGGGGCGTCAGAGGTGGTGCAGGGTGAGGTGATGCAGGCAGCCGCAGCCTCAGGGCTGTGCTCTTGTAAAAGGGGGAGTCTGGACACTGGTGCTCACGGGACAGGGTCGCGCCCGGAGGAGCAGATGGTGGGGGGGCCGGAGCCGGGCGTCGCTGCTCCACATCCACTGCAGTCTCTGCCCGGGGCCCAAGGGCACGGACGGGCCGTGTCAAGTGCGTCCTTCAGTGTCCTTCAGGGTCTCCAGATACAGGGCAGTGACGGCCAGGGCTGGCTGCCGATTATTTTCCCGTCCCCAGAGGATGCCCGCTCCTGACCTGAACCATCCCTGCCCCTCCCGCCGTTCCCTGCCTCTGTGCCTCTGTCTAGTCGGGAGCTTGCGCGTGGCCCTTGGTGGCTCCCAAGGTCTTTTCAAAGTGCCTCCAGCCACAGCACATCCGGAACACGGCTCCCGATGCCACCCAACTGCGTCCCGCGCAGAAACCACGCGCCGGGCACCGGGAGAGCATCTGGCTTTTTCCGCCCGTGACCGGCCCTGCGCACATTTCGTGTGGGCGCCTCTTTCGACTCCGGACGTCAGCCCGGCGTGGATGGGCCGGGTTACAGGGCACCTCCAGACCTGCTGCTGCTGCTCCGCTGCCCCCGGCCAGCACTGCCTCCGGGCCCTGGAAGTGTTGAGCACCGGGGTAAACAGCAGGATGGTGCTTTGACAGAAAATAGGAGCGCGTTTTTGTGAAAGAGCGTGAGTTAGTTGGGGGCCGAGGGTTTGACAAGCGAAAACGTCAGGCAGGACGGGCTTGGACAGAGGGCGTGGGTTCTGAGCTGAGGCCGGGACCCCAGTGAGGGCACGGATGCTGCTCTTGGGCTGGACTCTGCGGCGCCCCACCATGAAGGGGGACAGGAGGGACACATCTGCCGAAGAACAACAAAGAGGAGGTGACAACTACAAAGCTGGTGGAATAAGAGAGTGGAAGGAGACCCAGCAAAGACCCAGGCCTTTCCTTACACACAGCCGAGGACGACCTCCCATCCTACGTCTCACAGGCCAGAGGCGGACATCTTGGAACGTGACTGCTCAGCACGGGCAGCTGATGTCCAGCACCTCCGCTGGGAAGCTGGTGATTCTCTGTGCTAGGAGACAGAAGGTCCGGAAAGTCCGTAGCAAAGAGAAGCATCCCTTCCTTCCTGCTACAGCTTTCCTTTTCTCCTTCCTCTTCTGGAAGGGGACGTGGTGGTGGGGGGGGAATAGATTCAGTGTCCTCAGTCTTGGCGAAAGAGAGAGTTTATGTGGTGAGACCTGGCCTTTACCAGAACCTGCAAATAAAGGATTTTCCCTCTGGACCGACCTGCCTGGACCAGGCGTGGACAGTCCCTGTGGGCAAACGTCTGCCAGTGTAACGGCTTCACTATTTCCCAAGCCCCTGCGCCCAGGCAGGCAGCTGGACGCCACTTCAAAGCATCCCAATAATCAGCAGCGATAAAGTGGGGGTGTGAGCGCCTCACACCCTCCGCAGGCAAGCAGGTATTTGATTACAGAGGCAAATGAAGGATGAGAAGCCTAAGAATATGCCCATATAATAACACCTCCTGTCCCGTTTCAAAATTACAGTTTAGATTATTTTGTTCCTCAAAAGTTCCAGACACTGTGAAAGCCTTTCTATATCAATCGAGCGTGCTGCTAATCCCTCCAGGCTCAGGAGCAAGGAGCTGAGTTTGAACTTTGTAATTACATGAACAAAGGTGTCTGGGGTTAAATAAAGGGGCCTTCAGAAGGTCACAGACCCAGGTCCCGGTCAGCCTCCCGAGCTCAACATGGACGGGTACCGGGGCTGGAGAACGGCCCCACGCTGAATCACTTCATCTGACCACAACAGACACCACCCCACATTCACTCTGCCTTCACGTCCTTTGAAAGAATTCATTTCAGGGGTTGAGAGGAGTCGGCCCCCACGCACCCCTGCCCCCACCCAGTTTGGAAATTAGATATTTCAGCTAAGTCCGTGCCGGCAGAAATCCCACCGACAACAGGGCCCTGAGAGGGATCTTCTGCTCCACATGGAAACTACGGAATTGGTTCCAGTGCCAGCACCAAAATCAATCCCTTAGGAAAAAGCAATAAAATCATTGGGTGTGTCCCAACCAGGCACATAGGCAGCCTTTGACAAAAACGTGATTCCAAATCCTTACAAACCGCAGGGATTACCGTCTCCAATCTACAGACAAGGTCACGGGCTGCAGAAAGTCCACACTCTGCCTTCCAGTGAGGCAGAACCGACGCAGGCCTTCCCTTAAACACAGCCGGGGACGACCTCCCATCCTACGAGCGCGCAGGCCGGTGGCAGGCGTCTTGGACAGCAACTGTCCAGCACGGTTGGCTGCTGCGCTGCTGAGCACGGAGAAACAGAGTCAGAAATGAGAGAAGGTGACCGCCCAGGGGAAAAATAATTACTGAATACTTAGCGGCCAGATGCTAAGCATTTAATAAGAGTTCTCCAAGAAGACACGCGTGGCCGGTGAGGAGAGCGGCAGTCATGCTGCTTAGGGATGGGGATAAAACTGCGTCGGGAGGGCCCCACCGGCCAAAAGGACAAAGGACCCCGGGGCCCCGGCTCAGAGGATCCCCACAGCGGTTCTCAGAGTTCTCCGGAGAGCCTGCGGGAGCAGTCACTGACGCTGGCCACGCTCAGTGGGGTACAGAACAGCCCCGACTGATCACAAAGCCCATCACGGTTCCTGCCCACGCATGCTCAGCCGCTGTTCCGGGGGTTATGCCATGATGGCGGCGAGCTGCACAGGACACCGCTCCCCCACACACGGGGAATGAAGGAGTGTGTGGGGCAAGCCCCCCCCACACACACACAGGGGCATGAACAAGAATGAGTTCAGAGACGACCCGCAAGGTCACTCATCCCAAAACGGCAGTCACCGGACGGTGCGCTGGCCCACACAGCTGAGCGTGCCGTCCTGTCGGGGCAGGACAGGAGGGAGGAGGAGAAGCCGGTAGCTGGCGAAGCCAGACCCCACTCTAAGGCCTTCCTGCTAGCCCCACCCCATCCTGCCCCTGAGCTGGTGCGAGGGGGCCGGGTCGCCCTCCCGTGAGGCCCGCGGGCCTGCCCAGGACCAACAGTTAAACAGCACGGTCTGTCCTCACGCCCAGCACGGGATCATACGGCGAGACGGGGCTGACCCCACCGTGGAGGATACACGTCCCCTGGGCTGGGCGCTCACCCTGGTCTCCAGGCTCCTCTCGACACACGGCCCTGGGCCTGGCAGTCGAGCGCAAGCGCATCTGGCCCGCTCTCCATGTAAAGTGCTCGTCCTGTCTGCAACGGCTCCCTCCGACCCACTCCCTGAACCCAGTTTCCTCTTGAATACAGTTAACAGCTTCTCTGTGAATGAATCCTTTCAGCAGTGTCTAGTCACGCTTCTGAGCCAGCGTCTAGAGGGAGAGGAGAGCTCGTCCGAGGATCTTGTTTATTTCATGAAATACACATCTCTTAAAAAAAAAAGCCTTACCTGTTAGATCTTTATATTCCAAATAGTATCACATGCTTTTTAAGTTCAGCAATATAAGGAATAAAGCACTAAGAGCAGAAAGACTCCAAAGCTAAGCACCCCTGAACGGTTTTCCATGATCCAGTACTCACCCCAAATCGCCTGCACTTCCAGCCTATGGCTCAGTCATGCTCGAGAATTGCTTGGGGTGACCCGAGTCTCCAAGGAGGACATGTGCATCCCCCAGGAACACCCACGAGTCCCGCAGACCCCAGGGCGTGAGCGTCCTCGCCCCTCACATGACACCTCCACAAGCGTGCCAAGGACACACGGTGCAGAGAGGCCAACGGCGCACAGAGGCCAACGGCCTGCTGGCCCCGCTCCTCCGTCCTCCCACCGCACTCCAGCACCCCACACACAACAGAGGTGCTGCCTGACCCCTCGTCAGACTGAGCTGCTCCAGCTGAATGCCCACCGGGCAGCCCCAGCCCCGATGACCCCCTGCTTGGCCTGAGCGCCCACCCACCAGCCTGGCCCTGGCCCTGGCCCCACCGGGACGCCCTTCCCACACTGGGGCCCTGCAGGGTCAGCACCTCACCTCCTCGCAGTCAGAGATCATCCCCTCCCATCCCTGTGTTTGCTCCCAGTCTGTTTCGTTCTTTTTTTGTTTTTTAAGATTTATTTATTTATACAAGAACCGGGGTACAGGCCAGATTCGCGGGAGGGTGAGAGGATTCATGAGAGACAGAGTGGGGAACAGAACAGGCAGACTGATGAGATACACTGCTGAGGGGAGCAGCGGGCGAGACAGGAGAGGTCTGCTGCGCCATGTGGGATTCTCGCCGGCCGGCCGGGATGGAACCCGCGCTGCAGAGGCTGCGAACAGCTTCACAGTGCAGTGCTCAACCGCCTGCGCCACCAGGGAGGCCACGTTTTGTTCTTAAATGTGTCCTACTTGGCACACAGGACCCAAAAAGTGCCTACGGGCTGAATAAACAGATGAATATAATAAATGCTCGGATAAGGCTATTAATGGCAGGCTGCAGAACATCCCGTTTCCTCGCAGAAGGTGAACAGCCGGCTTTGGAAGGAAGAGCAAAACAGCCTCAAGAAAAGGATGAATATTCTGCTAAAGAACCGGTTTACAATTTCAAAAAATGCCAACACCTGAAAGAGAAGGCCGGCCGAGCGCCTCCAGCGGGGGCGTGACGGCTGGCCGAGGCCTGGCCCGGGCAGGGCCTCCCGCACGAAGGGCAGATGGCGGGAGCCAGGGCGCACCCACCAGCGGGGTTGGCTGCACGAACATCTCTCCTGTGAGGCTGAGACCGTTGAAAGGAAGGGAGGGAAGGACTAGGAACACTCGAGGAGGCAGGAGCAGCATGAGTGAGGACCACGCAGGAAGTGACCTGGGAAGGGCTGTCCCGGGAATAAAACCGGGGGGAGGGGAGAGGGCCTCCTCCTCCCGCACCTGCTCAGTCAGTCCATGCGCGGCTCTTCACGTGCAAGGACCCCACCCCGCGGTGCGCGGGCCCGGCAGGCGACACCCGCTTCTCCCCGCAGTCAGGGATGGGCGCCACGCATTGCTGGAACGCCAAACTTATTTTTTATGTAAAAATAGTGATGGGGTTGAAAACAGAGACGGCAAATCTTTGGACCGGACAGCGTGCGAGCCGAAGAGACGCCAGCATCTGTACGTCACACCCGTGGGACCCAAAGGCTTCTCACAGGCATCGCCGGCCAAGAGGGAAGTGGGTCGCTTTCAACCGAAACTACCTCACTTGGCAAATGAGGACACTTGGAGCATTTCTCGGTGTATCAAAAGAAGCGTCGTCTGCTGGAGAACCCTCAAGATGAGGTCAAAACCACCCGTCACACTTATGTGTATCTTACCATGATTTAAAAAACAGAAAGGAAAATCTAACAATCCTAATCACACACACACACACACACACACACACACACACCATCCTGTGAAGGGAACTATTAACAAACACAATCTCCCTATGAATTCGGCAGAAGAACCGACAGTCCCTTGAGTGCGCCCAACTTCAGGCTGCAAGCTCTCGCTGCTGCAGTCAGAGCACCTCCCGCCCCAGAGGGCCGGGCCCAGCGTGGGGCACGAGTGGACCCTGCACACAGCTCTGGGGCCGCCGGGAGGGGACGTCCGGCGGACACGCCGTCCACGGCACACACACGTGAGGGCCGCCCACCCCACGCCCAGGCACGCAGGGCAGCTCACCCAATCTCACGTCATCCACAGGGGTGGTGCTTCCCCTGCCCATGGCCAAGCATCCCCAGAAGTGCCTCATGGAAGACAAGTGGCGCGAGGCCAGCCCCCGTGACAGGTGCATCAAAACAAACACCAAGTTTTAAAAATAAAACCCGCGGTGCTGTAAATGCAGCACGAACACAACTCGATGCAGCCTGTGCGTGAGCAGCCAAAGAATAACGGCCATCAAGGCGTTCACATGCTGCTGACCGCAAGCTTGCGCTTTCTCGAAAATACTCACATGCACACAAAAGTAAACAAACAAACAAATAAATAGAATATTCACACGCGCGACTCAGGGACGACACGGGCCGTGCCCCTCCGGTGAAGTCTTGCTTGCCAGGGAGCAAAATGAGCAGACGGGTGAAGGGGTGACCTCTGGGAATCCGTTGTCAGGGTTCAGAGTATGGTGGCCCAGGGCCTCACAGCAACAGAGGAGGCTCCTGGGGCGAGCCCTCGGACTCCAAGCCTCAGCAAGCCGGGGAGGTGGGGTCGCGGGGGTACAAAACACGAAGCATTCTGTTCCGCGAACCCTGACCCTCCTAAAAAGGTAGCGAGGTCCCGCTGACCACCCACGCGGGCCACACAGCCCTGCAGGTTCTTTCCACAGGAGGGCGAGCTCCCCAAGGCCAGTGACCTGAGCCCCCTGGACGGGCGTCCGGCCCTCATGCTTAGTCGACAGCCCTGGACGGAACGGCAGGTAGAGGGGAGGTGCTGCAGCCAGTGCCGCAGGGGTGGGGGCGGGGGCCGCCAGCAGCACTCCCAGAGCCTGGCGCCAAGCTCACTGCACTGCAGCAGAAGGGACACCTCTGTCCTCCGGGGGCTCAGGGTCCCCGGAGATGACCGTGGGGATCTGAGGAAGCATCTCCCGACTCTGCCGGGAGCCCAGGGGGAGCCTGGGGCATCGGCTACTTCAAAGCAGGCGTGGTGGGCTGAGGCCTGGGGGGCGGAGCAGGCCCGGGGCCACAAGGCCACCTGCGACCCCGGCCCTCCGAGGAAGGGACTGACTCAGAAATCTCACACTCCTCTGCGCTTCTGCCCACAGGCGGAGAACGCGCCATCTGGAAGCTCAGCGGATGGAAGGCTTTTCACGCTTCTACTGGAATATTTCTGGGAGGCAGAGAACACAAGATGCCAAACCTTAAAAAAAAATCCGAGTTCTGATTACCTCATTTCACCTTCCTCTCAGCCAATCCAGAGCGCGCCTGCTGCAGATACGGGCTGGCGAGGAGCCTGCAGGGACGCTGCTGAATCACCGCCGGCAGCATCTCCGGCCCGCGCGCCCGCTCAGGCGGCGTGGGAGGGGAGACGCGTCACGCAGCCGGCCACGAGGCACCCTGGGCCGAGGCACGGCCCTGCAACGGGGGGATGGACAGGCCGTGTGCGGCCGACGCAGGGCTCCCGGCTGCGCCTGTGGCTCGTGCTGTTCCCTGGTGTCTCTCAGGCCCGGGCCCCGGTCCTCCGCAGCCGCTGACCCGCCGCCTGGCACGAGGGCGTGAAGGGCCGGCTTGGGCGCCGAGCTGCAGAAGCCAGGCCCGGGCGGGTGCTCTGCTGCTGTTGTTCAGAGACCACAGGCTCCAGGCCTGATAAAAACGGTCTTCACACTAGACACACAAAAAGCCCCTCTCCCCTGGAGCGACCCAGCGGCTGAAAGCGTCTGGCAAGGCTGCTCTGCTATCTTCAGAGTCTTCCCCGAGGCAGCCGATGTCGGCCGCGAGCCGGGGCCCGGGCCTGGGCCAGACAGGCCTCAGAAAGCCGGGCCTCGAGTCCTTCTGGACGTTTGTTTTAACTCCATCGTCTCGCTCGGCACCGTCCACACACCTGGTTGAGACAGCACCTTCCCGGAGGCAGCGCGGATGACCACACGCGAGCCAGGGCCCTCCAGCCGGCCCAGAGCGAGGACAGAGCCTGCCGCCGGACACCAGGCCCAGCACGGGCAAGAGCGAGGCAGCCCTGACTGCGCCCCGCGCTGTGCGCTGAAGCCTCAACGCCACCCAGGACCCTATTGCAGGATCCAGGCGCACAGGGGACACTCTCCCCGCCTTGAACACATGCAGGTCTGTCTGCGCGGCCAGTCGGGGCCTGGCCGCTGCCCGCCACCCACCCCCAACGCCCCGGGCTCCTGCTCTCCTCAGAGGGACGGAACAGCCTGGCCCTTAAACAGGGCGGCTCTCCTGGCCGCCACCCAGACAAGCACATCCGACAGGACCCCGTTCGTCCTCGTGCAGGGACGCGGGTGTCGCCGCGCTGTGTGGAAGACTCAGACCGCTGAGCACCGTCCGGGCGGCCCTGGCCGGGCTGAGCCACGCTGCATGCCGGCCCCGCCTCCGGCAGCCTCCCCACTCCAGAGAACGAGCAGTCACACAGCTGCCGAAGAAGTGACCGTCAGCCAACCCAACTGTGACAGGTGCTCAGGAGGAACAGTCTGGGTGCGGTGAGAGAAGATGCCAAGGCCTGAGCTGGCCACCCCTCGTGCTCGTGGTAGCACATGAAGGCTCTGAAGTGGGGAGACCCTGAAGGCAGAGAAGACAGCAGGCAGGAGAGGACAGAGGAGGGGGGGCGGGGGGCCGGTGCAGGTGGCAGCTCCAGGAACCAGGCGAATGGGCAGCAGTGCCAGGATCAGGCCACGGGGGGCCACCTGGCCACAGGTGCAGATAGACAGCGGGGAGAGAGGCAGGAGGCTTGTGAGGCCGGGCCAGGGCCAGGGCCAGGGCCACGGCTGTTCCGGGGCCGTGTGGGCGGGTGTGACAGAGATAGAGGCGGCTGCCAAAGGCCCTGAAGGCAGCAACAAGGCGGCAGGATTCTGGCTCAGCCCAGTCGAGGGGCCTGGGCATAAGACAGCAGAGCCAGTCCTCACACAAGCTACGCTGCCCTAGCACCCTGTCATCTTTTCACACGGTCTCAAAAATTCCTTGCAACAGAATGTTGAAATGCCGGTCACCGCAGCATCCCTCACCCATGAATCAATGATTCCTTCCACCTCTGAAGGACGGAGGCAGCTGGATCTCTGGGGCTGCAGGACCCCAGGGCCCAGCATCACTGCCGAAGGGGGCGCCTGCCTGTGTGAGTGGCCCCTGGCTCTCAGGGCCTGTCCACTGTCAGTGGGCACACACGCACGTGCACCCTGTCCCCTTTGAGTGACTGTATTATTTGCAATAAAACTCATTTATGAAGAACTATCACAAAGCGTGTGCTGCAGACGAAGTCAGGAGGCAAACCCTTGTTCGATGCTCTGTCCCGATTTCAATTGTGTGACCACAAAGTCACCACTCCTGTCTCTTACCAGACACACCCAACTCTTGCAAAACGGTGCGAGGAAGTGCTGGGAACAGCAAGGAGGACGGTGGCTCTGGGAAGAGAGACTGTCCTGGACACAGAAGATGGTCCACAGGTGAAGCCTGAGCAGCGGGGGGAAACCAGCGAGAGACTGAATCAGGGAGAAGACGAAAGCGCCGTTTTTGGAAATCCCTTTGGACTTGAACTAAAACACAGCAGAAGTGAGGCGAGGGCTACTGAAGACGCCCTGCAGGCCCGGGAGCACGGCGGACAGGCTCCTCTGAGGCGGACAGTGGTACTCTCACATTAGTGAACGTCTGAACCTATTCCACTTAAAGGATCCCCCGCTTTTCAGCAGCGTTTGCTTGAACCCGTGGACGCGTGCGCGGCCGCCGCGTGCAAACCCAGCAGTTGTGCAGTGCGGGACCCGCCAGCTGGACTCGGCTGCCTTCAGGGAGGGGTCGCTCCTGGAGATACTTCCCCTGACCCACGCGGGTCTTACGTAAGTCCCACAGTGAGCATGGATCTCGATGACTGCGGGCAGTTAATGATCTTCACATCATAAAACAACCACAAAATATTGTTTATAATTTGGCTCTGACTAGATGTCAGCAGGCGTCATGATGGAGACAAGAGAAGTGGGGTTTGACGTCTAAGGTCACATACTTGACCCTTGCGTCCTCTCTCCTTCTAGAACCTGCATTTCAGGCCTTGCTCTACGTATTATCCTATCGCAGAGAGCAGGCAAGGACACTTTCAAGGCTCTATCACAAAGAAGAAACACAGAAAATATTGTTCCAAACAAATGTTCTTACTGGGTTGCATCAGCTGCGTAACTGTTAGTTATCGGCGCTCCCTGACAGCTGTCATCGTCCGTGTGTCTCTGAGTGACTGTGTTGTCACCAGCCACCTTCCTGGTGGTGCAAGGGGTTAAGTCTCGGCACTGTGAAGCTGTCTGCAGCCTCTGCAGCATGAGTTCTATCCCCGGTCAGGGAGCTACCCACATGGCACAGACCTCTCCTGCCTCCCCACTGCTCTGCTCAGCAGTGCATTTCATCAGTCTGCCTGTTCTGCTCCCCGCTCTGTCTCTGGTGAATCCTTTCACCCCCACACCTCTGGCCTGCACCCCGGTTTTTGTATGCATAAATAAATAAATCTTCAAAAACAAATGCCTAGGCCAGCCTGGCGGTCACGGCCTCGTTCTCCAACAGGTCAGCTAACTGACTGCCTGGGAAGAATCTGCCCCATGAATACCACCAAGCAAACTTGCCACAGTCCTACTCAGCGGCGACTCTGAGACAGCCCGGCCCTTCCTCATGCTGGGCCTTGTGGCTTGGGCCGACTCTCTCTGGTCCCTTCTTCAGGGCCATGGGGCTAGCAGGCTCCGCATCTGCGCCTGTGCCCCCTGGGTGCCCAGCCGTGGCCGCCAGGCCCCTGCAGTCAGCTGCTCCCACTCAAAGCCAACCACTCACTCGTGTCCATTTGCAGCTTGCCCAGCTTGGGTGAAAACAACTCTCAGTAAGAGGCCTTGGGCTCCTATCCCCCTGGCCAGACACCGTCAGTGGTCTCAAGACAGCCTCCAGGCAAGACATGAGAAGTGCTGGCCTCTGTGATAAAGCAGCAGAGGGCTGGCCAGGTCACCCCGGGATGGGCACGAGGAACAGCTGCAGCTAAGCATGAGAGGAAGTCGAAGGGGTGGGCAGCTGCTCCGGCCAGCACCCCTCGGCAGGTCCAGCTGACTGCAGCCCGCTCTGTGGGGGACAGATGGCACGCACGAAACGCGGGTGCAGTCCCCCACAGGGACGGCGAGGCCTGGCCACCGACAGCACCTTCCCCGGGCGAGAAGGAAGCAGGCGCTTCTCCGGCAGGTTGCCCAGCAGGGTCCACGGTGTGGCCACCACCTCACCCCGCCTCGCAACTGTCCCAAAAGAAACAGACCAGAGTGACCAGGTCACTGTTCACAGTCACATGGCTTGGAGGTCTCAGCTTCAATACCCGCCACTTTGATGCTGCTACTCCGCCCAGCCACCAGGGAGGGAAAGCTCCATGACAAAAATAAAGAGCTAAGTCCCTTTTGGTAGGACCTGTGCTGTCTGCAGCTCATCAGTTCAAAACAGAACACATTCCACTACGCTCACTCCCCAAAGCCAAACAGGACCTACGTGACTCCGTGGACCAAGCTCCTCCACAGACTCTTCCAACACCTAATGTCTGGTTCAAATCAAGTATGAACAGCATTAGGGATGACAAAGAATTTCAAATAGCACCAGTGCCAGCAAGTTCCCGCTATTCAATATGCAACTTTATGTGCAAATTAATTGGAAGCCTTTGTGTTGCTGCTAACTTACAAGTCACATATGGACTCCATATGAAGCTGCAGTTTTCTAGTCCATTCATTCCAAAACACGAGAGTAATACATAATAAATAACCCGAGACCCCACTTAACGCAAGCAGGGGTGACGTGCATCGAAGCAACTGCACCAAATCCTTTCAGTAGAACCAAGTGGTGTCGAGCCGGCCCCAGGCCACTCGGCACACATAGCCACGGCCTGACAGCAAGCGCCACCTTCCCCCGGCTCCACGCCAACCCGGGGGGAAACAGATGCCTCCCCGACCTCGGGAGCCCAACCCCCACAGGGACGCCGCCCACACTCCCTCGGCACCGTCCCCACACAGCCAGGAGGGCCAAGCCCAGAGGACCTAACTCCCAGCACAGCAGCTGGTCCTGCTCTATAAATGGGGGCTCTGCTGAAAAGTTTGGCTGGAGGGTGAGGAGTCCATGAAGAGGGAAAAAATGTGGGAAAGAGAGGTAAAAATTAGAGGCCTATATGGTTTTTAAAGTCCCATTCAGGGCCTCCCTGGTGGTGCGAGGGGTTAAGCACAACACTGTGAAGCTGGCCGCAGCCTCTGCAGCCTGAGTTCGATCCCCAGCCGGCCAGGGAGCTGACCCACAGGGCGCAGCAGACCTCTCCTGTCTCACCCGCCGCTCCCCTCAGCCGTGGATTTCAGTGGATTCGCCTGCGCTGCTCCCCACTCTGTCTCTGATGAGTCCTCTCACCCCCACTCCTCTGGCCTGCACCCCATGTCTTGTATGCATAAATAATCTTTAAAAAATATATAAATAAAATAAATAAAGTCACAGTCAGCACATAAATCCTAAGCTTATATAATCAGGACGGCAATGGACCTTTTGAAAGATGGCTCCAGAGCCCGGGCGCGAGGACGACCCGCCCAGAACCCTGGTTGGCCTTTCAGAGACTGCGAAGGGGGCTCAGCGCTCCGCCAGGCATAAAGCCCTGTCTTTTCAACTCTGGAATTAAGCTCACAGAAAGGACGGGATGGGGGAGTTCACAGAAAGGATGCTTACAATTAAAAAACTGCATTTGAAAGGTTCTTGGCAATAATTCATGGTCTATTGGTGCCTCCAGCTAAGATGTGGTAATTTCATGTTCAAAGAGTTCGTTTTCTAGTCTTAATCACAAACCAAAAATACAACAGCCTTTTTTCCTGTTTATGTCTTAGATACTAAAATTGATCTCTGATTTTCATTTTTAACTTAAAAAAGTTTCATTTAGTTAACATATATACGGTGACAGGACAGCTTAGCCTTTTATCACAAATGAAACTGTTTAGAGGTCATATTGGCTTTTAAGCAGTTTTTCTCTCCTCGGAGAGAGCACATAATCCAAGCATCTAGAGCAGCATTTAACATGCATGAAGGATGCAGGTCATATATTGATTATGCACATCACCTGAGGAGATATATACATATATACTATATATATATATATATATATGGTATTTAAATGGATATAAATGTTATTTCACAAAACAAAAGGATATTTTCATTTCTAAAATAACGATTTTGTATCTTACAGAAAGATGAATAAAACAACCTATGTGCAGCTGTTTCAAATCCTCACTGGGGACTAATTCTGAAACGCTCACACCACAGAGTAAGGACATTAGGGACTGTTAAATCTTCAGACTCAGGGAAAAAGCAAACACCACAGATAATTATATCATCTGGCCACCTCTCTGTTGAGTTTCTTTTTGAAAAAAGCCTACACGAAGCTAACAGAACATGAAGGCAGCATGATTTCCCCTAAGATTCCAGGGCCAAGACTGAGAGGCCCGTGGGCAGCGCCTGGGAGCGGCCCTGGCAGGGAGCAGAGCCTGGACACCTAGCCACACGCCTCCACGGGAAGGTCATGATGAAAAACGCCGCAAACTGCCAGCCCAGTGCCTTGAGTTTCTGGTTTTTGTTTTTTAACACTGACTCAAGTGCAGGGTTTTTCAAGTGCCGGGTTTTTGAAGTGCCTAAAGCAGATTTATTGATTTTCTCTTTCGGTTGTGTGAAATTCATGTTTATTCACCAGTAGTATTTGTCCTGCATGTTGAAAACACTTATTCTAGGGCCTCCCCTCTGGTGCAGCGGTTGAGCACTGGGTTGCGAAGCTGCCCGCAGCCTCTGCAGCACTGGTTCGATTCCCGGCTGCTCCCCGGCCACCGGAGGAGGGTCCCACATGGAGCGCAGACCTCTCCTGCAGCCCGCTGCTCCCCTCAGCAGTGTACTTCGTCAGTCTGCCTGTTCTGTTCCCCGCTCTGGCTCTGGTGAATTCTCTCACCCTCCTGCGCTTCTGACTGTACCCAGTGCTTGTATAAATAAATAAATAAATCTTTAAAAAAGAAAAGAAAAGAAAACACGTATTCTAAATGTCATCCTGAGCCAGAAAGGGGCCACAGCTGTGGGGGGGTAGGGGGAGAAAAGCCCCCCACTGGGACATCCAGTGCTTTGTCCCCCTCTCTGAATATTTATTTGTTCACTGTTCTAGAGCATCCGTCTCTACTTTTAATATAAGGGAACCAAATATAGGTGTGTTACTGCAATTGTAGTAAATTTCTTTTTCTTTTTTTAAAGATTGATTTACTTATGCAGATAAGAGCTGGGGCGCAGGCCAGAGGTGTGGGGGGTGAGAGGAGTCACCAGAGACAGAGTGGGGAACAGAACAGGTGGGTCCACTGAAATCCACTGCTGAGGGGAGCAGCCGGGAGACGGAAGAGGTCTGTCACGCCATGTGGGTTGCTCCCTGGCTGGGGATTGAACTCGTGCTGCAGAGGCTGCGGACAGCTTCATAGGTTGCGTCTTCACCCCTTGCGCCACCAGGAGGCCCCCACTGTATACTTTTTACAAAAGGAAAGCATAAAAAAACTGTCCTATTGTTTGTAAAAAAAAAAAAAAAAAAAGGCATCGTCAATGGACTATCCCCAGATGGAACGCAACCAACGTAACCTCCTTCAGCAACTGCAGGAGGAGGAGGGCTGGGCGAGGGGGAGCAGGAGAGGAAGGACCCGTAGAGACGCGCTCCCAAGGATTCAGGATGGACGTCCTGTTACCTGAGATCCAATTTCCAAAGCATTCTCCTCCGTACACCTACGATGTGAGTCCTGCTGGGCCTGCCTTAGCAATTTTTTCAGAAGTGGGGTACCCCACCTTTTTCCCCAGCTGGAAACAGAACTGGCATAGGCAAATATGCCAACACCTCCCCCAACCATTTTATCTCTACAGACGCAGCCAGCTCACTGACAGGCTTCAGCTCGCACACGCATGCCTGCCTTCAAATTACTCAGAGCAGTGCTCCCCAAAGTTCCCTAGTGACCTGGGGTGCCAGAAGAGACCATTCTGATTGCTGCATTAAACCAGCTGGAATAAGAAAGTTATTTCCTTTTCAACTGTCTTTTAATCCTGCCCAGTGAAGGAGGAAGTCTCCACTGGCTGCCAGGAGGCAAAAACACACTGCACACTTGCTGGCCTCCAGGTACCGGGAAAGCCGGCTCCGAGGCTGGCACCAGCAAGCTCCCCAGCAGGTAATACGCCACATGACTGACTTTGCGTGCATTTGAATAGTGATATTTTTCAAGTTTCCTTTTTAAATAAATGGTTTAAAAACAGAGCTGAGGGCCTCCCTGGTGGAACAGGGGTTAAGTCTCAGCACTATGAAGCTGTCCGCAGCCTCTGCAGCATGAGTTCAATCCCCAGGGAGGTGACCCACATGGCGGGGCAGACCTCTCCTGTCTCCCTGCTGCTCCCCTCGGCAGTGGATTTCAGTGTATCCGCCTGTTCTGCTCCCCACTCTGTCTCTGGTGAATTATCTCAATCCACGTACCTCTGGCCTGCACCCCAATTCTTGTATGTATAAATAAATTTTAAAAACCCAGAGTTGATTAAGAAGAAAAGAATGAGTTTGAAAGGCCTAGATCCTTACAATTCAAAATGAGATCGAAGCGCCAGCAGCAACACCTCACCTGGGGGCCTGTGAAAGGCACCCTGGCCCCAGCCCCCGCTCTACTGGATCAGATGCTGCAGTTTAAACAAGGCCCCACCCACGCCATGACCCATGCTGCCATCTGAGAAGCTCAGGGAGGGCGAGCTTGGCTCAAACCAAGCAGGCTGTTTACAGATGACTGAGCTATAGGATCCTCTGCTCTGCAGCACCCGCTGGGGCCCTCCAGACACTCACAGACATGAGCTTAGGGCCTGGAGCACAAGGAAGCGATTCTGGTGTCATCCCAGTGCAGAGTGGAGCTCCATCAGCGGCTGTGAGGGGCCTGGGGGCGTTGCAAGCTCTGTCAGCATGCTCCTGTGCCCTGCTGGGCCCACCACGTGTGGTCTACCATGGAACCCCTCAGGGAAGAGGCCACACGACCCTCCCCCGCCAGGGCTGGGCTCTGTGCCCCTCCATCACTGCCACGACGGTTTGTTCCTGCACCTGCTAATTTGCACAGCACTCGCCTTCCCTCCCAGACTCGAGTCCAGGTAGAGATTGTGCTGGAAATGGGCAGCCCCGTCCTCTGTTCAGGTGACGCTGGGGGCACTCTCCAGGTGAGTCTGCAGCGCCCAGAGGAGAGGCCAGCCAGTCACTGTCCACCCAGACGGGGGCCCACTCAGTCTATCAGCAGGTCCTCTGGGCCAAAGTCCCAGCTCTGAGCCAACTGAAAGGCCAAACGGGAAGCCCCGAGAACAGCCTCCCTATTCACCTTCAGGACCTAGAGAATGTGTCTGAGTTTCAGAGTAAACCAGTGACGAGCATACGCAGGACTTAACGCTGCACACACGAGTGGCCAGTAAGCTGTCCTTAGCGCCATCTGGGCTTTCCAGAGCTTGGAAAGATGTTTCTGTCTCCCCCAGGTATTAGGCCCAACACCAGGCAACAGAGCTCAGCTTCCCACTGCAAACACTAACACGCGACAGCTCTGTCTTACAACGAAAACGGAGAGTGAATCCAACTGGGGAAGGGGCGGGGGGAAATTCACAAACAACAGACCTGAATTTTCGGTCTGGTCTCCGCAATAAGAATGACATGCCACTCGTTACCACGAAAGGAACAGTGTGAGCATTTTCAGATCTTTTCTCCCTTTAATTATTTCGACAATGCACTCCCGTAGGCAGAATATTCCAGAGAACAAAAAATACATGTTTCAATGTAGGGTTATTTTAACAACGAACGAGTTTAGGGGAAACAATCAAAAGAAATTAAGGATGTCGAGGAAAATAATAATTGCTAATAGCTACTGAGTATTCCAAGAGTTTCTACGTATTAGCTTCTCTAATCCTCAGAACTGCAAGATCGATGTTAGGTTTCAACACTACTGTCAACCATTAATCAATATGGCCACCTAGAACGCCAGGCGGCAGCTGAGCAGAGGACCTGACTTCGCGGTGAGCAAGTGCCCTAAGGTCACAGGCCGGGAATGGAGCTGGTCAAAACTGCAGACATGCTCAGGGTCTGGTCTCCTTGACAGCAAACCCACCGTCTCCACCAGAGGACGAGCGTGCCTGGGTCAGGACGAGCCACTTACCTCTCTCACTCTGTGCCGCATACAGAATTTTCTGAAAAGGTCAGTGGCCTGGGGTGTCCTCGTCAGGCAACGGGCTGGCCCACCGAAACACGACAGCCCCTTAAAGCAGGAGAACTAAGTTCTGGCATTAAATGCTTCAACAGCACTTGGAAATACTCACTTGGCAGAATGAAGTTTTAAGGATGCTTCAGGGGAAATATTAACAGTTGGGGGAAATTTTTGTTGGAAGCAAAACATTATACTTTGAGAAATGCTGAAGTCAAGTATTCCTCTTTTATTAGGACAACTTAATTAAGGACAGAGCATTAAAATTGTTGGCCTGAATATTTATTAGAGCACCAGCTGTTCCCTGCAGGTTTTCAGAAATTCAAGTGTTAGTGCCAAGTATAATTTAGAAAAGATTTCAACAAGTAAAAAGAGTCCTGAGTCCTGCAATACTTTGACGAATAAATCTTGGCTGGAAGAAGAACAGGACACTGCTGAGCCTGTTCAGGGAGGGGACAGCAAATGTTCTCCCTCCATTTCCAAATTCCATTGTGTTTCTGAGGTTGGTGGTTACATTATTTAAAAATTAGACCTTGCATTTCACAATCCGTTGTCCTTTGTGTAGGCATAGGCGATAGCAGAGTGTTAAACAGACGGTTCTGGCATCTTTCTGTGTCGTGTTGAGTTGTGTTTAGAAGTGGTAAGACCTGAAAATCCCAGCAAAACATCCCAGAGAACTTCGGTTTTTGTTCAAACTTTTATTTCTTACCAAAGATTTCCACTTTAGAAGCCCAACAAAAATATAATATCTAAATTTTTAAAAAGAGGTGGGATAAAGGAAAACAATGGGGAAATGCATTAGGCCTATTCTGAAAATTCTGCATAGAAACCTTGCTTTCTTTTTTTTTTTTTTAAGATTTATTTCTTTATGTATACAAGAGCTGGGGTGCAGGCCAGAGGTGTGGGGGGTGAGGGGATTCACCAGAGACAGAGTGGGGAGCAGAACAGGCAGACAGACTGAAATACACCGCTGAGGGGAGCAGCGGGCGAGACAGGAGAGGTCTGCTGCGCCGTGTGGGTAGTTCCCTGGCCAGGGATCGAACTAGAGCTGCAGTGGCTGCGGACTGCTTCATAGTGCTGAGTCTTAACCCCTGTGCCACCAGAAGGCATTTCTAAAGAAAACCTACACAGTTTCAGCCAGAGAGGAGAAATGCCCTTGCAGGGCACCGCAGCCCAGGCCACGGCCGTGGAAGGTGACTCCCTGCCCCCCACAAGTGTGCAGTCATGGCTGCAGGCAAAGGAGGGCGCCCCCAAAGGGATAGCATTTGACTGAGAGGCGGCAGGGTGGGGCTGCCCGAGGCCACAGTGAGCAGACAGGCAGCCGACTTGCTCATTTAGCTTTTAGGCTTTTCAGGTTTAAAAACATGCTGGCTTTAGCAATTCCACTCCTAGGTATTTACCCAACGGACACAGAAGCATCCATTCCAAAGAACACCTGCACCCCTATGTTTACAGCAGCACTGTTTACAATAGCTAAGCTTTGGAAACAGCCCAAATGCCCAAAAATAGATGACTGGATCAAGAAGATGTGGTACATATACACCATGGAATATTACTCAGCATTCAAAAAAAGATAAACACATGCAGTTTGCAGCAACATGGATGGCGCTGGGAGGGATCATGCTCAGCGAAATAAGCCAGAAAGAAAAAGAAAAATACCGGATGGTCTCACTCATAGCAGGAATCTAGAAAACCTAAATAAGGGACCAGGAAAAAGAACTATAAGAAAGAAAAAAATCGAAATCAACAAACAACTATGAACCAGAGACACACTTTGGGGGGGGGGGGCGGGGAAAGGAGGGCTTGGGGTCAAAATCAGGGGGTTGCAATTATATGGGGAATATAAAAATAAAAAAAAAACACGCTGGCTTTTCTGCATCAGTGAAAAATCCCAGGCGGGATAAAACAGGCAGCATCGTTTTTTCTCAGATGTGAAGAAGGCTGTGCTGGGGGGTCAGTCGCACCCACTGGCGCCCCCCCCCCACCCCCAGCCCAGCCCCTCCAGAGAGCGCCAGAGAAGCCCGAGGCACCGGGAGCAAGTCAGGCCTCCAGCATCAGAGCCAACTGCAGGGATTTAAAGACAGACACCAAGACTGAAGTTTCTTGTAAGGCCTCCCGTCAGGCTGCCGAGCCACCAAGGGGTGAACGATCAGCGAAGCCTGAGGGGTCACCCATGTGAGTTGGAGGGACGGCCTGTGCACAAGAGACTCACCCACAGGAGAAAAACCCATGGGAAAAGGAACTTTTTCAAAACACGCCTCAACCGTGAAGATTCAAGAACAGGGCCTCCCCGGTGGTGCAGCGGTTGAGCGCTGGGTTGCGAAGCTGCCCGCAGCCTCTGCAGCGCCGGTTCGATCCCCGGCTGCTCCCCGGCCACCGGAGGAGGGTCCCACATGGCGCGCAGACCTCTCCTGCCGCCCGCTGCTCCCCTCAGCAGTGTCCTTCGGTCCTTCTGCCTGCTCTGCTCCCCGCTCTGGCTCTGGTGGATTCTCTCACCCTCCCGCGCTTCTGACTGTACCCAGTGCTTGTATAAGTAAATAAATAAATAGACAAATAAATAAATAAATCTTAAAAAAAAAAAAGGAAAAAAAAAAAGATTTAAAAAAAAAAAAAAAAAAGATTCAAGAACAGCTGAATGCCAGAACGGGTGGTCAGCAAACATCCTCACCGTACCCCAAAGCAGCAAACCTGACGGCTGGGCTTCGGGGCCTGAGGGTAAGGAGCGGCGGGGCCTCTTCGCACATCTCAGGACGCCCAGGCTGCTGGAGGCGCAGCCTGAAGAGCGCTGGCCAGGTGGGACACTGGGGTCAAGCATTGTCTCAGGTCCAGTAACGAGCTGGAGGGTCAGGGGTTTGGGTTAGCACGCAGCCTGGGGGAGGGGGCTTCACCCCTGAGACACGGGTGCTGGGTTCTGCTCCACGAGGAACTCCACTGGAGCTGACAATGCTCCTGGCCGCCAGAAACGCAGGTTCAGCCTGGCCTGGGCTCATGACAACATCTGTATTGAGAGATTTACCTTTTATGACACACTTTCACACACACACACACACACAGACACACACACGATCTCATTTAGCACTGCACGGCAGGGGCCTCCCTGGAGGCGCAGGGGTTAAACACAATGCTATCAAGCTATTGCCAGTCACTGCAGCACGAGTTCGATCCCTGGCCAGGGAGCTACCCACAGGGCGCAGCAGACCTCTCCTGACCCGCCCGCTGCTCCCCTCAGCAGTGTACCTCGGTTGATCTGCCTGTTCTGCTCCCCGCTGTCTGTAGGGAATCCTCTCACCCCCGCCCCCTGCACCTCGGGCCTGCATTCTAGTTCTTGTATGCATGAATAAATAAATCATTAAATATATATATATATATATATAGAAAGAGAGAGACAGACAGACAGACAGACACAGACAGAGAGGAGGAAGAAGGTAGACTAACTCCGGGGTATCAGACAAGGGTTGGCGGTGTCCCTGTGAACTCGGCGCCGTGGAATACAGCCGGACATGGAAATGCAGCACGAGCTCCAAAGTCCTGCCCGCTGAGGGCCCCGGGCGTGACACCTCAGGGCAACGAGCACACAGGGTCCCCACACCCCGGCTTCTAAACACCTTTCCACTCCCGGGAACTCGGCTCCCTCGGTGCAAAAGATCACCCAGGAATGTTACCGGGTGAGCACGGAGCACGCGTCCTGCCAGAAGGAAGGAAGGACCCCAGGGATGGTGGGACTCAAGCAGGCCCAGGACGTGGAGCAGGGAGACCCTGAGGGCCAGGCCAGGTCAAAACGAGCGGGGAGACTGACAGAACTGAACAGGCTGAGGGAAAGCAGAGGGGCTGACCTGTGATGCTGGACGTGAGTGATGGCGACACTGAACACGTGACGGGAAGGGGCTATGTACGCAGCTTCAAAGCAACTCATCGCAAAATACGTATCTTGCCAAAAAGTGTGACTTGATGACCAGTGTGGCCGACACCACCTCACGCGGTGACGGCGCGGCCAGCGGCCCTGGCAGGACGCGGGACAATGCGGCGCCACTTGGGTCATTTTCCTGCCAAAGATGCGCACCCGAATCCGAGAGTGAGGCCATGGCAGGCGAAGTCAAACGGAGGCAAATCCTACTGAACAACTGACAGGGAATCTCCACAAATGACAGCGCTGGGCGGAATGAGCAGGAAGCCCCAACTAAACGGGACGCGGGGCTCTAGACTCCGGAGCCTCCCAAGACGTGGACGAGGGCTGGGGCCGGAAGGGGGTGTGTCTCTCAGACCCCCGGGCCTGGGTGCTGCCCTGGGCTTCTCAGGGGAACATCGTCCTCTGCAGGAAATACCTGAGTGGAGGGACTTTTTCTCAAGGGACTCTACTGCCATTTCTCTGCAGGGTCCAGAAAGTTTCAAAACAAAAATTAAAATCAACAACTGTATATTCAGTGGATGGAAGTTTCGGGAAACAGATCACATCTACAATCGCTGCGAACGGAGGAAACGCTCTGGTGGCCAAGACATCCTTAGAAGGTTAGGCGGGTGCCCCGAGCACAGACTCCCTGAACAGCGGTGAGGGGAGCTGGAGTCCAGCACCTCCCGGGGATTCTGTCCCTCACTCTACACACCTGTATTAAACCCCTGCCGTGAAAATGCCGGCAACAGGGCCGTGAAGACGCCTGAGACATGGTCTCTGCAGACAAGAGTGCCGAAGCCATGCTTGAACACCACCTTTAACACTCCAACGTTCATTTATGAATTTTCAACAGACCAGACAATTGCTTATTCGCCGCTCATAGCCTTGAACACTTCCATCCCAACTTTCTGTGCCTGTGGGTGGTGTTCACTGAGGCACATGCAAGAACTTGATCACTCTTCAATTATGAGCAGGTGTAAGTGACTTACGCCATGTTTTATTTTAGAATAGCAAGTGTTTCCTAAAATAAGTTTCAAAAAACAAACGATAGCTTTAATTACTGGGAGAGAGTGAACTTTCCCAGAGTGAGCCCTGCCATGTTCTTCAACACCTCAGAAGTCACCCCTCATCTGTGTCTCTAATTTCCTCACCTGTCACAGGTATCACGGTAGGCTCAGAGGATGCTTGGAGAGGCGCACGAGGACGATGTCATAACGACAAAGTTCTGCTAAGAGACAAAGGGTTGCTTGTACCCTTGGCCAGGGACTATTGAGACAGAGCGCTCCATCTAGATGGGCTCATGCTGGCAATTTATAGTAGATGGAATATTATTCTGTTTTCCAAATTTTCTCCTCAGCTTCATTTCCATCTTCCAGGCATGTCATCAAGTGCGAGTGCTTCAGTGCTTCTCACTGACCCAAGACAGAGCAGGCCACACACGTCAGCACCACCTTGTTTCCCCACTGAGGTCTGCACACCTTCCTGACACTCTCCCCGTGTGACACGTCCATAGCCATATTTAGCTTTCTTCCCACCACCTCCCTGTAATTCAAAAGACAATTTAGATTCCCATATGGTCGCCATCGAAGCTAACAGATGTCTAGCAAATTAAAACAAAAATGATGGCTTACAAACTGCTGATGTATCATCATTCCAGAGCATCTTACAATTTACAGTGAATCACAAGATAAGGCTTCCTATCCGGTGCCCTATAGCCTCTCCCAAGGTCCCCTGAATCGCTTTCTCTCTGAATTGAAACGCTGTAGAAAAAACTGGGATGCAGCATCTGCCGCCAATCCAGGGCAAACCTTCAACGAAAGGCACAACGTGGTGGCTGAACCCACCAGAGAGAAACTTAGCCCAGAACATCCCGGGCAGCACTGACGCTGAGAAAGTGACTTGGTTGCCCCAAGCCACCCAAGGCTTCCATGGCCCTGGGAGCTTTCTTCTGATGAGCGGTTAAGTGCAATGAATCCATTCACCTCAGCTCCTCGGTAGACCTGAGGCCGGGTTCCGGCGCCGCAGGGCGGCACTACAGGAAGTGTGGAGACAACAGGGGAGCCCGTGTTTGTGCTGGGCAATACATCGCCTCCCTGCACCCTGAGAACACGCGAGTGCAGGATGCCATTTTCTCTTTATAAACAAGAAGTTAAGGTCCGTGCATCAGACTACATTCTCCGGAAATGACCACGACCCACACGACCTTGACACTCGTCCATCAAAAGCTGGAATCTCTTTCTTCATCCCCTTGAAAGGGAGCGGGCTCCCCATGAGCTCGAGCCAGGGAAACAGAGGGAAGAAACCCTGGGCCAGTTCCCACCAGTTCAGCCCAAGACGGGAGGCAGGCCTGACGGAGCCCCAGCAGGCACAGCTGTTGAGAGTGCCACCCGCCCCCCACCCCGCCACGAGCCGTCAGATGACTCCAGCCCATCATGTCGCTGCGCGGCTGCCCGAGCCGCCGGTGCAAATCTCCCAGATGAGCCTGGGAGAACAGAACTCTGAGGCACAACACTAAGATATTGCTCGTAACCAAGAAGTGCTGGGGATGTTTGTTACGAACCAACAGGAGAACAGAATACTGAGACCGTTCACTTGCCCGTGAACAGAAAGAGCCTGAATCCAAGAGGGCAGAGCAAAGCAACTGTCAGGGATGGGTTACAGGACGAGGACTGAGTACCCAGAAGAAGCAACCTTAAGGCAAAATCCTCTTTCTCTTTCCGTCCCCGCTCCAGAGCAGCCCCCAGGCTTTCCAAAAAACACCGAACCAAAACCGAAAGGGATCTTTAGACAAGTCTCCATGAGAGAAAAAAGGTGTGTGACTGAAGCAGTGTGCCAGCCGCACCGCCTTCGTTATCTATCCCTGACTAGCTCCTCTGGTTTTCATCCCTAAAATAGCAGGCCTCAGCAAACTCATTCTTTGTCAGAACTGGAAGAAACCGTACTCAGAGCCTTCATTTTAACAGTGGGAAGGTGAGGCCTGGGCCGCTCACTGATCGGCAAGGAGTCGAATCGCTGGTCCCTAAGAGGCGCCATCTCGGGCCAGGGCACTGCCTGCGCCACTGCATTTCGCCAGCACCACGCGCCGCTGCCGTACTTCAAGCACCTCTGAGCCTCACTGTGTGGAGCGGGGCTGTCTGGCACGAGGCACGGGCGGGACCGCGCCGGTGCAGACCTGCCGGGCCTGGGGAGCGAGGCCTGGACCCCAGAGGTCGCCTCCGGAGCCCTGTTCTTCAGGAGCACCTGTCTCAGCCGGGATCTCTGTGACCACACCTCACGGCCGCCTTCTGCTGCCCACCGCTGCAAGCCACGGCGCCCACGGACTGGGAGGTTAAACGTGGGCACTGGCGGAGCGGCAGCAGGAAAGGAGGTTCGGGCGCAGGAAGGAGGCGAGAGCTCTGAGGACAAAGGCGCCCACCGAACAGTCCCGCCTGCAGCAGCGGGGCAGCCTCAGCAGAGCCTGCCTTCGGGTTCCGCAAGGCCGCCCGGGAAGGCGGACCTTCAGAACCAGGCCAGACGGCTGTGCCGGGGCTCTCCGTGCGAGCTTCCCGTCCTTCGCGGTTCCCACATGCAGGGCTGCTGCTCCCAGCTCACCCAGGACAACACTCATGCTCCTCCGTGCGCTTCACCAAATGACACTCAACTGGAGAAACGGGTCCAAATCCCTTTATTTCCTCCACCTCTGGCCAGACCCGGGAGGAAGCCCGGGTGTCCTGCGAGAGGCGCCCTCAGGACGCCCCACGCAGGCCGGTGAGGCCCACGCCCAGCACGTCCCCGGGAAACGCGGCTGCCCGACCCCCCCCCCAGGGCGGCGCTGCGGGGGTCGGCAGGGCCGCTGCCAGGCCTGGCTGTGGGCGGCCCCCCGGGCGTCCTCGCGCCACCTGCCGCGCGCGGCCCCTGCGTCCTCCTGCGGACGGACGCGCGTGGGGACGGGGCGCGGGGACGCGCGTGGGGACGGGCGCGGGGACGGGGGCGCGGGGACGGGGACGGGGCGCGGGGACGCGCGTGGGGACGGGCGCGGGGACGCGCGCGGGGACGGGGCGCGGGGACGCGCGTGGGGACGGGCGCGGGGACGCGCGCGGGGACGGGGCGCGGGGACGGGGCGCGGGGACGGGGCGCGGGGACGGGGCGCGGGGACGGGGCGCGGGGACGGGGGCGCGGGGCGCGGGGACGGGGCTCGGGGACGGGCGCGGGGACGGGGACGGGGGCACGAGGATGGGGGCGCGGGGACGGGGACGGGGCGCGGGGACGGGGGCGCGGGGACGGGGGCGCGGGGACGGGGCGCGGGGACGGGGGCGCGGGGACGGACGGGGACGGGGCGCGGGGGCAGGAGCGGGACCAGCCGCGGCGGGAGGAGCCGGGAGACGCGCCCCGCAGCGCGGACGCCGGGATACAGGGGGGCCGGGGCCTCCACGCCGAGCAGCCCAGCCCCGCGCACCCCGTCTTCCCTCCCGGGGCGCGGCGAGGAGAGCGCAGCGCGGAGGCGGCCCGCGGGGACCCTTTGTCTGGCGCCGAGCGCGCCGGCTCGCGCGGAACCACCACAAAGCGGGGCGCCGGCCGGGACCGCGGCTGCCCCCCCCCCGCGGGCCCCCCGCTGCCCGAGGCGCCCCCCGCGCCGCCGCCCCCCGCGCTGCCCGAGGCGCCCCCGGCGCGGAGGGCCCCGGCCACCCCGGCCACCCCGGCCACCCCGGCCACCCCGGCCCCGGCCCGCCAGGGGGCCCGGCCCCGCCTCTGCGCCCGCAACGCGCGCGGGTCGGAGGGCCGGGGACGGCGCACCCCGCGCGCCCCGCTCCGCGCCCCGGCGCCCCGGCTCGGCCGGCAGCACGCGCCGGTCTGGGGGAGCCGGGCCGCGCCGGGGGGCGGGGGGCGGGGGGAAGGGGGGGACCCCGGAGCCGCGCCGGGGGAGTGGGGGGCGGGGGGAAGGGGGGACCCCGGGGCCGCGGGGGGCGGGGGGAAGGGGGGGACCCCGGGGCCGCGCCGGGGGGCGGGGGGCGGGGGGAAGGGGGGACCCCGGGGCCGCGCCGGGGGGGCGGGGGGAAGGGGGGGACCCGGGCCCGCGTCCCGCTCACCCAGAAGATGACGTTGAAGCCGAAGATGAAGTACTTGATGCAGCAGCTGACCTCGGGGCCCTTGTAGTGCTTCCCGGACATCCTCGGCCGGGCCCCGGGGCCGCCCGCCGCGCTCGGGCCCGCGACTCCAGCGGCCGCGGCCGGGCGAGCGTCCAGGCGCGGGGTCCGGGCGAGCGCGCTCGGCGGCGGCCGCGGCGGGTGCTGGGGAGACACCGCCCGCGCCCCGCCCCGCGCCCCGCCCCGCCCGCAGGCCCCGCCCCGCGCCCCGCCCCGCCCGCAGGCCCCGCCCCGCCCGCAGGCCCCGCCCCGCAGGCCCACCCACGCCTGCAGCCCTCCCCGCGGCCCCGCCCCGCGACGCAGGCCCCGCCCCCGCAAGCCCCGCTCCGCCTCGCAAGCCCACTCGCGCCCGCAGCTCGGCCCCGCCCCGCGTCCGCAGCCCCGCCCCTCGACGTAATCCCCGCCCCTTAAGCCCCGCCCCGCGACGCAAGACCCGCCCCTCAAGCCCACCTGCGCCTGCCGCCCGCCCCGCGGCCCCGCCCCGCGACGCAAGACCCGCCCCACAAGCCCCGCCCCGAAGCCCTCCCCGCGGCCCCGCCCCGCGCCCGCAGCCCCGCCCCGAAGCCCCGCCCCGCGACGTGATCCCCGCCCCGCAAGGCCACCCCGCCCCGGCTCCGCCCAGAAGCCCCGCCCCGTCGTCTAAGCCCCGCCCCTGAATCACAAAGCCCCGCCCCCGGCCAGGCGCGTGCACACACCCCACACATCCCCACACACACACCCACACACACCCATGCACACCCCACACACCCACACACCCACTCCCACACACACACCCCACACACACAGCCCACACACACCCCACACACACCCCACACATCCCCACACACACACCCCACACACACACCCCACACACACACACCCCACACACACACCCCACACACACAGCCCACACACACCCCACACACACCCCACACACACCCCACACACACCCCACACACACACCCCACACACACACCCCACACACACACACCCCACACACACACCCCACACACACACCCCACACACACCCCACACATCCCCACACACACACCCCACACACACACCCCACACACACACACCCCACACACACCCCACACACACAGCCCACACATCCCCACACACACACCCACACACACCCATGCACACCCCACACACCCACACACCCACTCCCACACACACACCCCACACACACAGCCCACACACACCCCACACACACCCCACACATCCCCACACACACACCCCCCACACACACCCCACACACACACCCCACACACACACCCCACACATCCCCACACACACACCCCACACACACACCCCACACACACACACCCCACACACACCCCACACACACAGCCCACACACACCCCACACACACACCCCACACACACACCCCACACACACCCCACACATCCCCACACACACACACCCCACACATCCCCACACACACACACCCCACACACACCCCACACATCCCCACACACACACACCCCACACACACCCCACACATCCCCACACACACACCCCACACACACACACCCCACACACACACCTCACACACACAGCCCACACACACCCCACACACACACCCCACACACACACACCCCCACACACACCCCACACACACAGCCCACACACACCCCACACACACACACCCCACACACACCCCCCACACACACAGCCCACACACACCCCACACACACAGCCCACACACACCCCACACACACACCCCACACACACACCCCACACACACCCCACACACACCCCACACACACACACCCCACACACACAGCCCACACACACCCCACACACACACCCCACACACACACACCCCACACACACCCCACACATCCCCACACACACACCCCCCACACACACACCCCAACACACACCCCACACACACACCCCGGGCGCAGGGCGAGAGCAGCGCTCCTTGGCGCCCCCACACCCCCTCCTCCGGCCACCGTGCCTCAAGCCTCCCTCCCGCCCGCCCAGAGGGTGCTGGGGGCGCGGTGGGGCGCGTGGGGCGCGGTGGGGCGCGGTGGGGGGACGCCAGACGCCCGGCCTGGCCCCGCGGGCTGCCCCTCGCGCTCACTGGGGTGCTCTGGGCGCGGGCGCGGGCCGGCTCGTCAGCCCCGGGCCTGGACGGGGGGAGTGGCCGGGGACAGCGGGCCGGGCGGGGACAGTGGCCGGGGACAGCGGGCCGGGCGGGGACAGTGGCCGGGGAGAGCGGGCCGGGCGGGGACAGTGGCCGGGGAGAGCGGGCCGGGCGGGGACAGTGGCCGGGGAGAGCGGGCCGGGCGGGGACAGTGGCCGGGGAGAGCGGGCCGGGCGGGGACAGTGGCCGGGGACAGGGGGCCCGGCGGGGACAGTGGCCGGGGACAGCGGGCCGGGCGGGGACAGTGGCCGGGGAGAGCGGGCCGGGCGGGGACAGTGGCCGGGGACAGGGGGCCCGGTGGGGACAGTGGCCGGGGACAGCGGGCCGGGCGGGGACAGTGGCCGGGGAGAGCGGGCCGGGCGGGGACAGTGGCCGGGTACAGCGGGCCCGGCGGGGACAGTGGCCGGGGAGAGCGGGCCGGGCGGGGACAGTGGCCGGGGAGAGCGGGCCGGGCGGGGACAGTGGCCGGGGACAGCGGGCCCGGCGGGGACAGTGGCCGTGGAGAGCGGGCCGGGCGGGGACAGTGGCCGGGGACAGCGGGCCGGGGTGGCGGGGGCGAGAGAAACACGGAAAAACGGCAGCCGGTAGCGGGGTGCAAAGCCGGGTCTCCCCACCCCAGCCCAACTCCAGTCCAGCCTCGCCACCTGCGGAGAAAAGGAGCCTCGTCCCAGCAACGAGGTGGAGGAAGGAGCCGCGGCACAGACGTCCGGCCGGTGCAGAAGCTGCCCGCCGGGCCCGGGGAGCACAGCCTGGGCGGCAGATGGCCAGGGACGCGGCTCCACGCCCCAGGGCCCAGATGGCACCTGCCTCTAGAGAGGACGCCACCGGCGGCCCAGGATGGCCTCTAGGGAGTCCCACTGGGTTTATGGCTCAAGAACCCTCCATCTCTGCGAAGAAGGGAGCTCGTGTTGGAAATTGTTTTGGGTCGTACCTGGCTCGACCCATCCCATAATCTCTCTCCCCGAGCCCTTGAATAGGTGTGGCGAAGCAGGTTCCCGTATCTCATGAAGAAAGGAAGATCCCTCAGAACTCTGTGTAAATCTCCTTGGGAATTTTTTTAAGGCTTCAAAAAACTAGAAAGATGAGACCAGGAAGACATTCCCAGAGCGTCCTGTGTAGCTAGTGCTGGGCACAGAAACCTGCATGTTCCCTAAGCTCCCAGGTGACTTGAACGCTTCAGTTTGAGAACCTGCGACGGGTTTCCCGAATTAACCTCCCTTTGACGTCTCTCCAACATTGGCTAGCTGGTGGACAACCCACACTTGGGCTCTGGAAAGTAAGAGGTTGCATACTGATTCCTGCAATAAACCATGCTTTGTAGCAGGCTTGACCTGGAGTGGGGTTGAGTAGGAGTCTCAGCACCCGCCACAAAGGCGGGAAAGCCAGTAGGTCCAACCCCTTCACTGCTGCACAACCATGGCCCTGCCCTCAGGGACTTCAGTGATTTGGATGAAATCTTCCTCCTTCCAAAGTGCCCTCCACCCGCCCAAAACGCATAGCAGACACCACCGATAGGAGAGGCTTCAAAGGCAAAGTCTCTTTCTGAAGCAGATTCCCTATAAACGGGAAATCTCTGACAAGTTACCTAAGCCTATGTGCTATATTGTAATTTTTTGTATGTAAAAATAGAACAGTTGCTGTAGATTCCTGGATCATTCAGAGGAAAGCTGTTTTCAGTTGCTATGACACAGTTCAGAAAGGAATTAGAAATGAGATCCAACCAGGGCCTCCCCGGTGGCGCAGCGGTTGAGCGCTGGGCTGCGAAGCTGCCCCCATTCTCTGCAGCACCGGTTTGATCCCCGGACACCGGGCGAGGGTCCCACATGGCGTGCAGACCTCTCCTGACGCCCGCTGCTCCCCTCAGCGGGGTTTTGATCCCCGGACACCGGGCGAGGGTCCCACATGGCGTGCAGACCTCTCCTGACGCCCGCTGCTCCCCTCAGCGGGGTTTTGATCCCTGGACACCGGGCGAGGGTCCCACATGGCGCGCAGACCTCTCCTGCCGCCTGCTGCTCCCCTCAGCAGTGTCCTTCGGTCCTTCTGCCTGTTCTGCTCCCCGCTCTGGCTCTGGTGGATTCTCTCACCCTCCCGCGCTTCTGACTGTGCCCAGTGCTTGTATAAATAAATAAATAAATAAATCTTTAAAAAAAAAAAAAAAGAAATGAGATCCAACCAATAAGTGAACTAATCGCTGCGAAGGATTTACCTTTGAAATGAAAGTCAACAGAAAAAGGAAAGTCAGGAAAAGGAAAAGTCAGAAAAAGGAAATCAGTAACTGATTGAAAATGGACGCAGGGGCAGGGAGGGATACTTGAATTCTCCATTTAGGAACAACAGAAGGAAATGATCAGTGGATATCTGTAGGGTAAAGAAAATTGTCAGGCTTTTCTGCCCTCCCGCCATCAGGATGGATGAGGGATCCCTGCGGTCCTGAATGCAGGCCTGATGGCGGCACCTGGAGTAGGGTGTGGGCCTAGGTAGACGGGATTCACCTGGGCTCAGACTGGGCTTTTAAGGGTGGTGTCATGGGGACGCCAGCAACAGCAGAACAGAAGCCAAGAGAGAAGCCGAGAAAGAAGCAGAAGAAGCCGAGAGAAAAGCAGAGAACGCCAGAGAGTCCAGATAGAGTGAAGACTTGCTGGGGGCTGGGAGGCCTGCAAAAAAAGACCTGCAATAAAAGACCTGCAAAAGGGCTTCCCCTGGAGGCGCAGCGGTTGAGCGCTGGGTTGCGAAGCTGCCCATAGCCTCTGCGGCGCCGGTTCGATCCCCGGCTGCTCCCCGGCCACCGGAGGAGGGTCCCACATGGCGCGCAGACCTCTCCTGCCGCCCGCTGCTCCCCTCAGCAGTGTCCTTGGGTCCTTCTGCCTGCTCTGCTCCCCGCTCTGGCTCTGGTGAATCCTCTCACCCTCCCGCGCTTCTGACTGTACCCAGTGCTTGTATAAATAAATAAATAAATAAATCTTTTAAAAAAAAAAAAAAAAGACCTGCAAAAAAGCCACTGAGGACTCTGACTCCTCCTTTACCCGTTCTGCTGGGTCAGAAAACCTGCCCCGTGTCCATTCCCAGACTCTACAATATCACTCGGTAATATCTTTCAACTCCTGTGTCACTCTTGTACCTCAACCAGAGATGGCTTGGGTGAGTCAACCACAACAGCATAGGAAACAAAAGCAAAAATAAATGGAACAGCATCCAACTGAAAGGTTTGTACACTGGAAGCAACTACAAGAAAGAAAAGGCATCCCACTGACCGGACGGAGACACTTGCTCATCACGGATCGATGGTCGTCTGGGCGAGGGCTAGCATCCCCGCTCCACCGCGGATTCGACGACTGGCCCGCTGAACGCCCAGGGGCACTGCGGAGCTGCTTATAAAGTCAGCTGGGTGGGGCCAGGTGGACTTTAGGCCAAGGATGGGTTCAGCCCGTGCAGTTCTGATTGGTCGAAAGTTTTCCAAGTGGTATTTGTTGAATTTGATTCTTGCTCATATGCCCATGGTTTCTTTCTGTTTTTTTTTAAGATTTATTTATTTATGCACACAAGAACTGGGGTACAGGCCAGAGGTGAGGGGGTGAGAAGATTCACCAGAGACAGAGTGGGGAGCAGAACAGGCGGATCCACTGAAATCCACTGCTGAGGGGAGCAGCAGGGAGACAGGAGAGGTCTGCTGCGCCCTATGGGTAGCTCCCTGGCTGGGGATCGAACTCCTGCTGGAGTGGCTGCGGGTAGCTTCATAGGTTGCTTCTTAACCCCTTGTGCTACCGGGGAGGCCCCCCTCCATGGTTTCATTTTTCCACTGCTGTGAAAGCTTGTGTGCTTGTCCCCTCGTGAGCCTCCAACACACCAAGACAACTAAAGTAAGTTGGAAATGTGGGAGTGTTAGGTCTAAGCTGAGGACCTGAGTCTTCCTTTCTACAGTGCAGCTGCCTTCCCTGTTAGATGGGCACCGAGGTCACAGACAGTGTTTTCTCTGTGGTACGTTGCCCGCAACTCTCCACATATGCTGGCACATAATATCACTTACTAGGTGAACAAAATAAGGAACGAATTAATAACTTTAATGAAAGATGTCAGTGGAAGGTGAAACAAAAGTAGTCATAAAGCAGATCTGAAATTCGAATGCATGGGAAATCCATTTAGGCATAAAAGTTCAAATGAACCATCTTATAATCTTAGAGAAACACTCATCAAAGCATAAAATGAGAAAAATCTGTGTTCGTGTTTGTCCTGTTTTCTACTAAAGAAACATATTTTCTACTCTGCTTGTAATTCTGCCTTGTACCCAAAACACCGATAGGCCAGGTTCACAGTAAATACTGTTGACAGGATGAGTGACAAGGCAAAAAATAGCTCGCAGTGCTTTTCATTTTTCACAAGTGTGGAAAGCATATTAAACCATCTGCTGATTAAAAATATGCGTGTTTTGACTTGTATATGAATCCAATTAACATACATAAATCCGGCATCTTCACATCGCTAGATTCACAGCCATAGTCAAAGTAATTTTCCATGTTTCTTCAAATTCATCGACTCCAGAGTGACATGATTAAGTTATTAGGCATAAAATACACAGTAATGGTTTATAACTGAAGGCTGACTTTTGTTTTATTTCAATTCAATGATCACTTATCCACTAAAAACTCTAAAATTTTATCTTCAAGTTAGCTCTAAAAACACCTAATGTCACCACGGGAAACTAAAATTTGAGGCACCGAAAAACAGCTCTTCTCCCCTCAGTATGATGAACCAGCACTAACCAAAGTGCTATCTGTTGAGCCCTAGTGTCCTCACTGCCTCGGTTAACCCAGAGACAGCACATTTCCAGGTGCAGTTTCCATCTCTTCTGCTGGCCCATTGTCACCTCTCCCCTTCAACACCCTGTCTGAAGCAAGGAAGATTCTCTCTGGAAAGGAGGAAGAACTCTAGGAACAGCCCTCCCCACTGCTGACTCATGGGCTAAGCATCGCCCGGGAAGAACACAGCCAAACCGCAAGCTGAAGACCAAGGAGAGATGGGTTCTGGGCAACTACAATGGAGAATCACCTGGCATAAAGCCATAATCATTAAACAGCCATGACTAGAACAGAAGCAGACACACGGGCCAATGGAATAGAATCGAGAGCCCAGAAATAAACCCACACCTATACAGCTAATCTACACACTGGCACAACGAAAGCCTCTTCAATAACTGATGTTGGGAAAATTGGACAGTCACATGGAAAAGAATAAAACTGGATCACATCTCACACTACCCACAAAAAACAGATGAGATTGCATAAGAGAAGAAAACTACAAGTCAAAATCCCTGATGAACAACAGATACAAAAATCCTCAACAGAATGTTAACAAACCAAATTCAGCACTACAGTAAAAGGATTATACGCTATAGTCAAATAGGGTTCATTCCGGGGATGCAAAGATGATTCAACATGCACAAATCAATCAGTATAATACATCACATTAACAAAAAACTTTAAAAGTAATTACCACATCAACATTCCCACCTCTGGGTATTTATCTGAAGAAAATGAAATCATTAGCTCTAAAAGATAAAGGCACCCCTATGTTCATTGTACCAGTATTTACAATAACCAAGATATGGAAACAACTTAAACGTCCATCACCAGATATAAAATAAATAAGTCAGGAGGATGTAATTTACAGCTTAATAATTCTAGTTAGTAATACTGCATTGGATACTTGAAAGTTCCTAAAGTCCTTTCACAAGAAAAAAATTTTTGTACTTATGAATGGGAACAGATGTTAACAAGACTTATTGCAGTGATTATTTTGCAATATATACACATATTGAACAATTATGTTATACACCTGTCAATCACACCTCAATAAAAAAAAATGCTCAGAGCACACACTGTACTGCTCAATAAATATTCACATTGCCCTATGGAAAGAAAGTGTAAGATGAAAACCAACAGCTTGAGCGCTATATCTAATGGTAAAACAATTGTGATATCCCCATTTAAAATATGCCAAAAGAAGGAATATTATTTAATATGTCTCTGAAAGTTATGGCCAATGCAATAAGACATAATACAAAATTAAATGTATATTATTAATAAAAAGAGATCAAATGACATTTATTTGAGAATGAAGTTATATAACCGTAAGTGCAAAGAAGTAATCTGAAATCGATTAAACCCAAGGAGATAAATATAAGCTACACAGACGAATCAAAAGCATTCCAAAAGCACTCCACTCCGAGTGGAGATACTGAGTAGACAGTTGCCGATGAGCGTGAAACACGGGGCATTTCTCTGGTCACTAGCAGACAGATGGGTTGGATTAGGTCACCTGCAAGAAGCACCCAGAGTCCCTGGGATTCACTAGCATTTCCAAGTGGGGACAGGGAAGAAGCTCCCCCAGCGAAACAGAAAGGGAGCAGCTAGTGTAGGAATGGACCTGGGAGAAGGTGGGGTCTCAAAAGTCAACTAAGTGGTTGAATAATGTAATGCCCATCAAAATACCGATGGCTTCTTTTTATTAACGGACAGAAATACTCTAAAACACACCAGAACAATTTCATACACACGTAGGACAATGGACCGTCCCACCAGATACTCCCTTGTAACAACAGACATAGGCACGAAGTGGTTAGGGCCTTGTAAAATGAAAATGAAATCTGTTACTTAAAAGGAGTGTCTGCTTGTGAAGTGCACTTCTCCCGCTATAAAAACCTCTATGTTATAATTGTTTTAATTGCCTTGCTGGTCCCCTTTTAGCAAGTTAATAAAATAAGCTTTTCTAAAGCTTGTGCTTTAGAAAAATTTCTCTAAGAAACTGCTTCTGATGCTTGTTAACTGACCCCATTTTATGTAAGAATCTTATTATGCCACAGGAAGCAAGCCAAACCACTGGGCAAGATGAATTATTCAACAGTGCTAGGACAGCATCAAGAAATAGGAAAACTAAGCTTATTCCTCGCTTCATTCCACAAGCAAAACCAAGTTCTTGATTTGTTATAAAGTTAAATATTTAAAATTCTAGCAATAACATTTGAAGAAAATAGGACATCTGTTTATAAGACTTCTATAAGGGGGGACATGTCCGAGGCTTCAAAATAACAGAAGAAATTAGAAAGCAAAGACCAGCAGATTTGAATCTACAGATGTTAAAAATTCTATTAAAAAAACTGTGAGGTAAACATTAAAATGGAAAGGATTTTTACTAAATTTATTAATGCATGTTCTACATAGAGTTCATGCAAACTGATAAGAAAACTATTTGTCGGTAGAATATTCACAAGAGAGCATCACCCCTCCCAAAAAAAAAAAAAAAATAGTCCAGCTAGTCAACTCTTATGCAAGCACATTGATTCCGGATGATAATGAAAGAAATGGCTCAAAGAGTTGTTGAAATTTTCCACCAGTATATCACTAACAATTAACTTTAAAAAATTATAGTATAGAGTTTGAGGAAGAGTTCGGTGAGGTGGTCTTTTATTTTTTTACCTGATATAAATTCATTTGATTTTCCTAGTATAAATGTAGACAAGCAATTTCAAATACATACTTCATACTCACTGTCCAACGAATATAACAAAGACATACTCCAAGTGACTTCTTTAAAAGAAAAACATTCGAACTCAGTGGCTAACCCAGTACCTCCACCTGGAGACCGAGTTAGAGAAATAATCGCTACAGGGAGGACACTTTTTACAAAAATGTCAAATTATGATTATTTATAATAGTTTTGCAGATGCAAAGAACCTGAAATGGTTACATTAGAAAATAGCCTTCCCTGTTGCCGTCAGAAATATTTCTTCATGTTACGAAGGAAGTTTCCCAGTGGGCATACTGCTGGCCCGTGGAGAGCTCTTTGCAGCCCTGACCCCAATTAAGTCATTCTGTCCAAAAGGAAAATTAGCTTCCGTCCCTCAGACTGGGCAGATCGTAGAGGTTGCTGACCAGGGAACACGGCAAACCCAGAGAAAAGGACAAGAAAGCTGCAGGGTCAAGCGAACAGAAAGGAGGTCCTCAGATAACAGATAAACTGCAGGAGGCATCTTTGCAGAGCTTGTCGGCGGGAAAACAAAGTCAACTTTGCGATAGGTGATAAAAATGAGTATTCTGACTAAGTTCAAAGCATAGACAGACTCTTTGCAGAGAAACAAGAATCACTATAAAAGCAAATGGCCCCGGGACAAGGTAAAGACCAGCACAACTCAGGGGAAGCCACACCGGGGCATCTGGACCAAGACATGGAACAACACTGCAAGTGGTTCCATCTTCTCTGCTCGCTCACGCATTTCCTAGCTGGCCCATCAAATATTTGCCAGGCACTAAGTATTGGTACTACCATAGTGAAAAAGACAAATATCAGCTCATAAAATGGTAGCAAAACAAAGACTGAACCAATAATAACACAAATTATCATGTAAGTTCAAATGCAATAAGAACAAAAAGAAGTTTGAAATCTGGGGGAGAAGTAACAGGGGAACATAAGAAAACTCAGAGGACCATATAGCCTGTCTTTTCAGCTTCTGTTGGACTTCAAATTTGTAATAGAATTTGAAAGATGAAAAGCATTTCTGAGAATTGCTCACGGAGAAAGAACTGGAAACTACGTAGGGTTTACTGAATATGTAATACACATAGAACCTCTACACAGTTAAATTAAGTATAATCATAGTTTCTGTTCCACTGTACAAATTCTATCATATTCAAACAATTCCATTATTTTTATAGTGACCTAAATTATTCTTTTGGATGGATTTTTCAGGCTGCGGGGCCTTCCCACATGTTTGGTGAAGGTTCTAGTACTTAGCAGCTCTTCTCTCTGGGTATTCTAACAATTCCCAAACCACAACCATTTAGTACAGACATTTCAAGATTATATATTCATTTAAAGCAAGCCTATGTTGGGTGTCTGTTCTGCAGCTGAAGTTAAAGGAGAGGAAGACAGACAAGGTCCTAACCTTACGGAGTTCACATTCTAGTAGGAATTTAAATTGAACTTTTCTGTTCTTCTAACATTCCCAATAGCAATACATGAAAATGACCACTTCGCTGTAGTCTTGTCAGCACTGGGAAGCATCACTGCTTGTTTTTCTAATGAAGAAACACACAGAAGGCATCATTGTGGGCTGAATTGTATCCCCTGAAAAAGAATGTGATCCTATTTGAAGTAGGGTTTTTTTTTTTTTTAAGATTTATTTATTTATTTTTTTAATTTTTATTTATTTATTTATTTATTTATTTATTTATTTATTTATTTATTTATCTATACAAGCACTGCGTACAGTCAGAAGCGCGGGAGGGTGAGAGAATTCACCAGAGCCAGAGCGGGGAGCAGAGCAGGCAGAAGGACCGAAGGACACTGCTGAGGGGAGCAGCGGGCGGCAGGAGAGGTCTGCACGCCATGCAGGACCCTCCTCTGGTGGCCGGAGAGCAGCCGGGGATCGAACCGGCTGCAGAGGCCGCGGGCAGCTTCGCAACCCAGCGCTCAACTGCTGCGCCACCAGGGGAGGCCCTGAAGTAGGGTTTTTGCAGATGTCATTATCAAGGTAAGGCCTCAGGGTGGGCCCCAATCCAGTGTAACTGGTGTTTTTAGCAATAGAGGAAATCTGGACACAGAGACACACAGGCAGGGACAACCCCAGGGAAAGCTGACAGCAGAGATGGCTCTGGAACTACAAGCTAAGAAACAGCAAAGACCAAAAAGAAACCCTCAGAAGCCAGCACAGGCAGGAACAGTCTCCCCCACAACATTCAGAAGGAGCCCACCCCTACATACCTTGACCTAATTGGTGGCCCAGACTCTCAGTCCCATAAGCTCCCCCGCCCAAAGTGCTCCCCCAGTCCTAGATGCTCCCCCAAGACTCTCCCCCTTCCCAGTACTCCCCCCACCCAAGGTGCCCGCCCCACTGCCCAGGGTCCTCCCTTCTGGTGCTGTTTTTGCAGGATCCCATCAACCAGGCACCAACCAGGGAACCCAAGTGCTCCCCCATCCAAAATGCTCCCCCATCCAAAGTGCTCCACTGTGGGAGCCTGGGGACTAACAGGCATATTTTCACCTCAAGGTCCCGGAAAGTAAAGACTGAGAGGAAGGTCATCTGGTGCTGCTTAATACTTGCTGGGCTCTTGCACGCTCAGAACTATCCCAGTGTTTCACTAGTTTGTTTCTCTTATTTTCCCAGGGAGCTCAGACATAAAATAAATAAATAACCAAGAAAATGCAAGGCCTAACAATAAAGGTCACTCCCATAGACCTTGAGATTTGGGTAATCCCTGATTGGGACTGGGTACAGGAGAAGATTTGGGTTTAGAGAGCTTGAAGTTCATGTAATCTTCTCCAAGAGTATAAAGTTAGAAATACAGAAGTAAACATTCAGTTAGAATAAAAAACAATTTAAGCAAGTCATAAATATTAGAAAGATGGTGAACACTACAAATACCCCGAAGTCCAAACATAATCTGGTTTTTGAATTTCCGCATACCCGCTTCTAAAGCTTTTTTCCTACCTATCTTGGCTGCATATTCTTGGATCACCAGTCACGCGACACACTCTCGGAACACAGCTTTCTAGAGAGGAAACTCGTGCTGACTCCACTGCTCAGATTCGCTCATGACCCCTGTGACACGGAGCCAGGAAAGACCCAGCTCTGCGGGCAGGTGAACTTGCTGCTGCGGGACTGGGAGCCAGAAATATGGGATTCTGCTAAAACCTATTCAGGATGATGTCCATAAAAGTGGGGTTCAAGGGGGCCTCCCTGGTGGTGTAGGGGTTAAAGACAGAGCTGTCAAGCTATCACCAGCCACTGCAGCACAAGATTGATTCCCAGCCAGGCAGAAGCAACCCACAGGGTGCAGCAGACCTCTCCTGCCTCCCCTCTGCTCCCCTCAGTAGTGTGTTTCAGTAGATCCTCCTGTTCAGCTCCCCACTTCCTCTGGCGAATCTTCTCACCCCCTGGCTCGCACCTCTGGCCTGTACCCCAGTTCTTGTACGCATAAACAAATGACTCTTTTTTTTTTTTTAAGATTTTTATTTTATTATTTATTTATTTATGCAAGCACTGGGTACAGTCAGAAGCGCAGGAGGGTGAGAGAATTCACCAGAGCCAGAGCGGGGAGCAGAGCAGGCAGAAGGACCGAAGGACACTGCTGAGGGGAGCAGCGGGCGGCAGGAGAGGTCTGCGCGCCACGTGGGACCCTCGCCGGTGGCTGGGGATCAAACCAGCGCCGCAGAGGCTGCGGGCAGCTTCGCAGCCCAGCGCTCAACCGCTGCTACACCAGGGGAGGCCCAACAAATGAATCTTTTAAATAATAAGTGGGCTCACAAGAATATGTTCTGCAGCACCAACTGTTGCTGACAGGAGAGAATCCCCGCCCGCTGGTGATAACCGACTCTGCTCAAAACTCCACGCCCCTGAGCTTGGAGGAATGTCCCACAGAATTGCTTCTGGCCCTGGGCCCTGCAGACCTTGCTTCTTGCTACTCCCCACCTCTCAGCTGTTGCAGGACGGGCTGCTATCCTGGCATAACCTCTGACCCTGGTCCCTGGAATCACGAGGCCTGGTACGCAGGCTCACCTGTAGGAAGAGTGGTTTCTGCAGCAGGTCAGCCCCATAAATACAGCCCGCTAAGCCGAAACTGAGCACTCCCAAGCAGCATCGCGTCAGCCAACCCTGAGGTGCTCCTGTCCACACACCCCTCAGCCTGTGGGGGACAGACGGGCATCCAGTGGAAAGAGATCGTGACCAGCAGCGATGCAGCACCGTGGTCCTGCAAAGGTCACAGGCACCTGGACCGGGGCGCACATCTGACCTTCCCAGAGTATCGCAGGTCCCCAAGAGGCCTCGGAGCCGACACCCTCTTACTCCCTGTGAACCTGCCCTTCGTGGCGCCAGCTTCATCTCAGGGTCTTCTTCATATAGTCAAGTTCTGATCGTTTATACATTGGCAGCAGGAGCTGCAGACGATCCTCCCAGGGCAAAGGAAGGTTTGAGGAAATAGTGAGTGAAAGAGCATGTTCAGAAGAGCAGGAAGAGCAGGAAGTGGTGCTCAGGGTGGGAATGACAAGCTGTGGGTGAAACATGAGCATTTTCTCTGTTCTGTTTCTACACAAGGACAGAAGACCATCTCAAAGACCATCTCAAAGGTG
This sequence comes from Talpa europaea, assembly GCF_964194135.1. Classification (NCBI taxonomy): domain Eukaryota; kingdom Metazoa; phylum Chordata; class Mammalia; order Eulipotyphla; family Talpidae; genus Talpa; species Talpa europaea. The sequence continues at coordinate 203,903 of NC_140080.1, read as the reverse complement.
ACATCGGTGAGATTATCTAAGCCGGAAAGTCCGTGAACTTGGCTGTGTCCAGTCCAGGAAGGTCCGCATGTGAGGCGCGACCTGCGGCCAGGTAGCTGGAGTTATTACTGTGTACGGTACTGCTCCCCAAGCAGGCCCGTAGGCCAAGTGTGGCCAGTGGCCAGGGACAGACGCCATGCTGATGAGGGGCCAGACTCTCTGCCTGCCTGAGCGGTCATCCTCAGTGTCCCTTTCCTCTCCTGGGGACCTGGCGGGGAGCACAGGTCCCAGCTCAGGCGGGTCAGCAGTCTCCCTACGATGCAGGTCCACTTAGGGACCGGCTCCTCTGCATCTTCTGGAGGGCGAGCTTTTCCAACACGGGTGGAAGAGTGAACCGATGGGAGTGTCTTTTCTTTAAAAATGAATATTGAGGATGACGATAAATAAATAACAATAAAGACCATGGGTGAGATCTCTCCTGCTAAGAACTCTAGGGTTGTATTTTGTGGGAGTTGAGGGGCTCACTAGCCTGCTCAGGAGACCATGCGATAGAATATTTCAACTTTGGTTATTATTTTCCTTGGCTGGATTTAAACTGCTCATTATACAATCAAACCAAAGGGCATCAAAGTCCATTCCCAGACTCCTGGGTGGTCCACTTCCCTTCATTGCTACTTTGTCATTTTGTGCTTTCCTGATTTTGCACAAATATTTGCAATTTGGGTGGGGGCCACAGTTTACCAGCCAACCCAGAATTCTTTTCACCTGCATGCTATTATTCAACTTCAAATAAGTAAACTCCCATCTAACAAAGTTCCTTTGAACTTAACATATCAAAGGAAAGTCCCTCTTCTCAGATAGCATCTAAGCGGCCCAGCAAGCTTGGAGAGAGATGTCACAGCTGCACTTAGAGCCCCTGGCCCACTGTCATCTACGACAAGAGATCTCTGATTTTAGAAAATGATCGCTTTTTGTGCAGATGTTGGCCTCTAAGTAATCCTAGCCTTTCAAGCTTTGCCATTAAAACTATTTACAATCAAGGTACTAACCTCTAATCTGTTCTTCTTTTGAATTGTCCTGTTAATTGTTACCCACAGATACTATCCCACAAGCAGGCATGCCCTGTACGGACAACATGACTGAATAAGCAACGGATGGACAAATAAGAAAAGGCGGTGCTGCAGATAGACCAGGGTATCAAGTCGCGCCTCCATCAAGAACATCTCTGTGGCCTCTGGGCCTTAGTTTCCTCTTCTAGAAACTGTAGGTAATTATACTTGCCTTCTAAGTTTTCTGTAAGAATGTGAGGAGATGGGGCCTCCCCGGTGGCGCAGCGGTTGAGCGCTGGGTTGCGAAGCTGCCCGCGGCCTCTGCGGCGCCGGTTCGATCCCCGGCTGCTCCCCGGCCACCGCAGGAGGGTCCCACATGGCGCGCAGACCTCTCCTGCCGCCCGCTGCTCCCCTCAGCAGTGTCCTTCGGTCCTTCTGCCTGCTCTGCTCCCCGCTCTGGCTCTGGTGGATTCTCTCACCCTCCCGCGCTTCTGACTGTACCCAGTGCTTGTATAAACAAAACAAACAAACAAATAAATAATAAATAAAAACATGCCTCTATTAAAAAAAAAAAGAATTTGAGGTGATATATGTAAAATCCCTGAAACACAGAAACCGGCAGTATCTCTCTCTCTCAGTAGGAATCACTGGGCAGTGCTTTGCTCGTTGGGGATCACACACCTCACTCTCAATAATCCACATGTGGGTTATTCTCTTGCAAATTAGCGCCAGCAAAATTTTGAAAGATTTTCCCATGCACTCCTGCGCCCTGTTGGCTGACTTCCCACCCTTCTCTGCTGTGTTTCTAGAACACAAACAGTTTGATACCGAGCTAGGTATTACATCAATGGAAAGGTAAATCTGCGGCCACAAACGGGACACATTGAAAAAACAAACATTTATGACATGTGGATTCTCTTCCTGGCAGTTACTTGCCAAGATTACTGAACAAGTCAGAAGTCAAATTTTTAAACTGTATTGTATTAAATGGGGGGACGGGAGAGCTTGACCAAATAAGTGTGTGGTTTTGTAAATTTTTTGTGTATTTTTACTTCAAAGGCTCAGATCGCATCTACATAAACACTAACATTAACTTCCACCAAGCAGCTTTCCTGACATCTAAAATGGTGGGGGGCCGAGACACAGGCACGTGCGGCCCTAACCCCGGGAGAGGACGCGAGGTCACGGGGCAGGCTGCCAGTTACCTGAGTGGGGCAGGTAACTGCATCTACCTGCCGTGGAGAAGTGCCAAGGCTGGGGTCCTGGGGGTGGGCTCGTAAGGGGGTCGCTGTAAAAGGCTTACACAGAAGGGTAAGGCCTCACACCCCAAACCCCGAATTAAAGACTTGGCAGTCCTCATGCATGACCAGAGGCCAGTGGATAAGATTTTACAGTGCTGCCCAGAGGCCTCGGACCCGCGGGAGTGTCCAGGCTCCTGGCGGGGGACATGGCGCGCCGTCTGTGCATGTCCAGCAGACCCCACACCCCCACACCCCCAGAGCCTCCCGCGCCTTTCAGTCTCCTGGTGACCCCCCGGCCGCCTGGCAGCCAGCCGCGCCGGCCTGTGCAGGTGTGTGCATCCCAGACGCTGCACGCCAGGGCAATGCGCCAAGTGGGGTGCACGTCTGGCTCGCCTGGTCCGTATGTCGGTGGACATTCGTGCAGGCTGCAGCCGGCGTGGGCACCTCCCTCCTCTTCCTGCCGGCTATCGCCCTCTGCGCGCAGCCCGCCTCTGTCGTCCGTCCCGCAGCTGATGGCGCCGGCTCTTCCCACCCTGTGCCATGGTGAATGCTCTGAGCCAGCGACCCCGTATGTCCCCGCGCTCGGCGGCTTGGGGTGCCCACCCTGGGGAGTGCTGGCCGCCTCCCTGGGGCCTGCACCAGTCCCCACTCCGCCTGCAGCCGCAGCAGGCTTCTCTGCAGCCTCACCAGCCTCCCCTGCCCGCATCATTGGGCCTTGAGTAGTTTCTTCCGCAGGACAACAGTGAGGCGAAAACACAGGATTTGCCCTCGGGGCCACGGAAAGCACAGTGATTAGTCTCCTCGGATAGGCTTATCTGCTACTGTCTTGTACTCCACGCTGGCTTTTTCAGCACATGCGATCATAAACTGGAGGGAGAAGGGAAAACCTAATGTTCCCTCGGCAGCACGTGAAAATCACTCCCTGCATCACACAAGGAACAGCCCAAGTCCCCACCCTCGCCGGAGTGAACTGGGGCCTCTTGCTAGAGTCTCAGCTCCCCAGGACGCCCCTGTCGCTGGCTGACTGGGTCACCTTGGCACGAGGCTCCCGAGCACCCCTTCTTCCCCTGGCACACGTCGGCTTATTTCTGTGGCTGCAGCGCTCTCTGTCTTGGCTCTGCTGTGTCCGGAGCCGGGGCTCGGGCGGCCGCGGCTGTTTCCCCGCATCGCGCTGGCACTAGAATACAGGACCCAGGGTGATTTTACACCACACTGCTCCTGCTTGCCACACTCCCTGTGGGTGTGTGTAAATGGGGCTCTAGCAAGGCGTTTCTCCATTTGAATGTGAAAAGCCCCAGCTGCCCCCTGGTTTTCTGACACTGCACTGCGGGAGCCGGCCCAGTTCTGCAGCCAGTGCTCCCTGAGCAGGCAGCGCCGAAGGGCCTTCAACACTTGTCAACAACAACCCTCCTCGCAGAGGCCCGAGAGTAGCTGAAACAGCTCCGCTGACACGTGGGACGTTCTGATTCTGTCTGTCATTTTCCGTTCTTTATCACATTTTTTCAAAGGAAAAAGCTGTTTTCCTGTGTGTGAGAACATTCTCTGCTGTCTAACAATGCTCAGTCGTCTTCGGTTCCGTTAGCGTGTAGGGAACCACCTGTCCAATTCAGCTCAGCGTGAGGGCCTCGAAGCGCCCCATTTATACAGACGTGCAGCTGTCAGATCAGAGATCAGAGACTTGCTGTCAATGAAAACAAGGCATTTTCACCCATATGATTGCAGGGCTGATGTGAATACAGATATCTGGATGAGATGATTGGCAGCTGTAATTCTCAAGCCCAGCGTCCTCAGTGACTTGGTTTTCCAAATGAAAGGATGAGGGGAACACGCACCCTCTCCCCTCCTTCCAATCCTGCTGCTCTACTGTAGTCTCCTTGCTGGAGGTTTCACAGGTCAGTGTAACCCCTCGGTCCTACTGGAGGGATAAGTTTTATTTAACCAATAACATTATTTTTTTTTGACTATTGGCCATTATTTAAAAATTGGGAGAATTCACACAAAACTTTGACTTTGTGAATCTTCTGGGACAACAGGCAGTAGCACCCCACTGCAGAGGGGTGTGGGCCGTAAGGACCCCCAGCTCTTGGCGCGTGTCCGTGAGTGTGGCTGGGCTGGTGGCTTGTTTCTAATGAACAGAACACGGCAGCACAAAGGGCTGTCTCCTCTGCGGTCAGGCTGCAAGAAGACCGACCTCAACTCCTCTCTCTCCTTTGCTGCTCCCGAGGGACATGGCTGCTGTGGTGGAAGCTGCTCTCAGGGGGCCCTCAGGATAGGCAACTGCTTCTTCCAGCCAACAGCCAACAAGTGTATTAACCCTGGGCAAGCCTGAGGTGAGCCTGACACACCCCATGTGCCTAAATTCCTGGCCACTATGGATAGGTGGAGAAAATGTGTACTTGGGGCCTCTCTGGTGGCATAGGGGTTAAAGACAGGGCTATCAAGCTATCGCCAGCCACTGCAGCTTGAGTCTGATCCCCCGGCCAGGGAGCTGACCCACAGGGCGCAGCAGACCTCTCCTGTCTCCCCGCTGCTCCCCTCAGCAGTGTATCTCAGTGGATCTGCCTGTTCTGCTCTCCACTTTGTCTCTGGTGAATCCTCTCACCCCCTCGTGCTCCCCAGATGAGGACCAGAGGCACTGAACCAAGCAGTGTGACCCAGGGTCTGTGTGCATGACCAGATTCTTTAAATTTAAGGGCTGTCAGCTCCTCCCAGTGTCCACCCCCTTGCTGACAACTATTAGGCAGCAGGCTCGAGAGGAGCATCGGGCTGCCTGGCTTGTGTTCCCACCAGCAGTAGCCTCTGGCGGGGTCAGGCCTGCTGGCCCATCTGTTCCGTGTACATCAAGCGCCACTGGAAGCTCTGGGGTGCCCTGTCCATGCTCTTCCAGGCAGAGCCAGGGCCTGCGCAGCAAGTGCGCTGGTCATCAACTCTGAGTCCCTGAGAAGGTGTGGACAAAGGAATTTTGGAGCCCAGGAATCTGGACCTGTACACCCAGGCTGGCTGGACTGTGGGCTCGGTCACCTGGGTCCTCAGGGTGTCGGAGTTCGCCATCATTCGTGTCAAGCGGAGGCTGTGGAGAGCAGTGATGCAGGGTTCTGAGCAGGCTGCGGCGTCATACAGCAGGGGACGTCCTGGCTTCTGACCTGGGCTGGAACTTGCACAGACAGGAGCTACTGCATGGGCCTCAGGGAGTCTCAGGAAGGTGCCTGCTTCTCACAGTAATGAAGGGCTAGGGGATGAAGGCCTTTATACTCACAGGTCAAAGCATGGCTCTGAACGCTACACTTCTGTGGCTTGTGCTGGCCGGGATGTGGCAGAGCCTCAAAACTTTCATTTTAAGCAGGTCTGGGGCAGCAGAAGTGTGGAAATCAGGCCACTGTGCCGCAGGCCTCTGGGGCAGCAAATCTGGCTCTGCCACATTAGAGCTTGGTGGTTGCTCTTTAGTGTGGACCTTGAGTTGTGCTGGTGAGTGGCCAGCAGTCTCGCTCGCTGGTCACAAGACAGTCGGGAGGGCTCCCGTTCGCATTCTCTTTCCTGCACGCTCCTGTCAGGGGTGCGCTCTGCTCCGGAACATTGTGAGCCACTGAGGTCCCTTGTCAAATGCGCTGCTCTCAGGACTGACTTCCAGGGTGGCTGAAAGATACACAGTCCCGTGCCCGCGCCAGCTCGTGGCCATGGGCTGAATTTTTAAAGGCCTTGAGCTGCTCAGGCAGGCTGATACATCTTTACAAATGACTGACCTCGTTTCACTCCCTAAAGATGCTGGACTTGTTATTTATGTGGAGAGTCTAGCTCCTCTTATGAATCCTGGACAGAAATTTCCATCTTCCCCCTTTAAGGTTACATATTTTTGAAATCTTATTTCTGCAAAAACAAACAAACAAGGGCCTCCCCGGTGGCGCAGCGGTTGAGCGCTGGGTTGCGAAGCTGCCCGCGGCCTCTGCGGCGCCGGTTCGATCCCCGGCTGCTCCCCGGCCACCGCAGGAGGGTCCCACATGGCGCGCAGACCTCTCCTGCCGCCCGCTGCTCCCCTCAGCAGTATCCTTGGGTCCTTCTGCCTGCTCTGCTCCCCGCTCTGGCTCTGGTGAATTCTCTCACCCTCCCACGCTTCTGACTGTACCCAGTGCTTGTATAAACAAACAAACAAACAAACAAACAAATAAATAAATAAATAAAACAAAAACAAACAAACAAACAAATAAGTCAGCACCGATGGAGTCCTTGGGAAGGATGAACTGTCTCAACAGTTACAGGTCAGGAGCTGTCAGCTATCAGCTGGTCACCCCCTTGCGAGCATGTCCTGTCCCACGCGGTGTGTGTCTGTGTGTCTGGCTATGAGCCTGTTAATGGGTCCAGACGCCGTGCTAACATCTGATTTGAGTGTTACTCTCAATTTACAAATTCAAAAATGAGGAGCAGCTCAGCCCGGCCTGACCAGCGAGCGAGACTGCTGGCCACTCACCAGCACAACTCAAGGCTCACACTAGAGACCAATCACCAAGGTCTAACGTGGTAGAGCCAGATTTGCTGCCCCAGCTCACAAGCTGTGAACCTGAGCCAAGATGCAAAGTCAAAGGTGGAGGCCAGACTAGACAGCATATCTGCAGTGGGGCCCACGCAGGACTGAGAACCCCAGCTCTGCACGGCTGCTGCGTCTCTGTCACCCGCTCACTCACCCCCTGCAACTCTTACTGTCCCCATCTCTAAAATAAGTGAGATGATGTTCACTTCACAAATTCAGCACGACTGAGACAAGGCAAGTGAGTGAAGGCACCAGGGTTTCCCGCCTGCGCCCACCTGCGCGGAGGCTCCTTGCCAGCTTCAGTGTCCCTGGGGCTGGCGCGGCACCCACAGGCTCTTGGCTTCCTCACCCTCCTCTAGGTCTCAGTCATCTACAGTTCGTAGTGCCTTATCATCCTTAGTGTTCTCAAGTGATCTTGTGTCTGCTCGTGGGTAGAAAAAGAGTAACACCACTGAGGCCTGCAGTATAGCGTGGGAGCAGAAAACGCAGCCAATCGTCGCAAAGGGACAGTGGAGGTGGGCTGATTCTAGACATGTCAGAGAACAATCATCAGGAATGGAGAAAAGGCCAAGGGAGGAATCAGGGGTTAGTTGACAGATAGAACTGGGGTACAGGCCAGAGATTCGGGGGTGGGGGGTGAAAGGAGTCACCTGCAATAGAGTGGGGAGCAGAACAGGCAGATCTACTGAAATCCACTGCTGAGGGGAGCAGCAGGTGAGACAGGAGAGGTCTGCTGCGCCATGTGGGTCAGCTCCCTGGCCTGGGATCGAACTCAGTCTGCAGAGGCTACGGGTAGCTTCATAGTGCTATACTTAACCCCTTGCGCCACCAGGGAGGCCACAGATGACAGCTTTGGACCTAATTCTGCAGCTTCTGCTTTCTCTCTTGTAAACTGATTTGTTCAAAGGTAGTAACTCCTTCTTGGCAGTTACGACAGGAACAGGCATGTGACCCTCAGCGTGCGCAGAACGACTTTTGCGGGGACCTCTCCACAGAAGAAACCCTGGAGGGGTGCGTCTGTGCGGGGTGTGATGGGGAGCACCTGCTCCTTTGACAGCAGCCTGCAGGCACCACACCCTGGAGACCGACCAGGCAGAGAAGGAAGGAACCCGCCTCCGAGTGACGCCCAGAGCCTGAAGCCAGCCAGGCCCACGCAGCACATCTACTGAGGAGCGGCCATGTCTGTGTGTCCAAGACAGCTCGGGGCTGTCCTGAGTCAGGCCCTCTTTTGTAGGTTTTACAGCTTGTACTTGTTAGAAAGAAGTACCAAAGGATTTGCAAATGTGCCAAACACAGCCTACGGGAGTGCACCCGCCTGAAGGGAGAAGATTTAGTAGGAAAAGGCTGGATAGGAACCCAACTCCATGGTTAGAGCAGGCAACACATTACGTGCCCACGGACTTGTGACATGGAGGGAACAAGCCGGTTGAGGGATTGTGAGTATAATTAGTAAGTCCCCTACAGCAGTGCTTTCTGGATGCACTTTGTCATCTGCTCGTCGGTCACATGAACCAGTGAGCGGGTCTACACTGGACTGCCCAGATGGGCGAGAACAAGAGCTGTGGGAAAGCGTGGGTGGGGACGGGGCACAGGACGTCGTAGGGCAGGGAGCCCCGCACAGCCTGGATTACCTCAGGGTCCACAGGGAGATGATTGCCTGGGGAATTTCTGCCGTAGCTACACATGTCTGTGCGTGTCCGCTGAGTTGTCATGTAAATTGTGCATCTCACTGGGGTCATGGTGCAGAGGGGTTGAGAAATACTAACAGTTAATTGAGGCACCGACCTTGCTCCTTACACACAGCCCTCAAAACCATCGGTACTGACTGGGGCATTTACTTTAATCACACAAATACAGCTGACACCTCTCCCAGGAGAAATCTTCTCATCGTGTCACTGTAACAAAACGAAACGTGGCCTCAAGCCGTGGAGTCCCAGGGACCGGGGCCTGCCGTGGGCCTGGGCCCCTCCTGGGGGGCTCTGAGCACTGCCTGCTTTCTGCCTGATTCTTGCTTCTTATGCTGCAGGCGGGCGAGAAGACAAATGACTAATTTCCATAGCTTTGGGCTGAAAGTAGCCCCGTTAATGTGCACCCTCATATTAAATGCACTTTTCTTTAGCAGCAAAGAGATGGTAAGTTCCTCCACATCTTGGCTCACAATGAAACAGGCTGTGCATTGGTCCCAGAATTGGAGGTACACAGTCCTGCAGGGAGCTGGGAGCTGGCCCGGTGGCTGCTTGTGGGGTGACCCTGTGATTCATGGCTCCCTGGAGGCCACCAGTAGCCACCAGTGTTCCAAGGGCTCTTTGAAATCACACCTGTCTCCGTGAAAAGCTTGGGCAGGTAAGGGGCACAGGCTCCAGTCACTTTCCCTCACCTGGCCCCTAATTTCATGTCAGGCCTCAGGTAGTTGCATGCAAGGTGGCTCACTGGCACCAAGGGGCATCCTCAGGGCCCCCCCAAACTGCCACAGGACATCTGCCTGTGCACCGTGGTGCTGAGGGCCTGCCCCCCGGTGGGGAAGGTGCTGAGGGAGGCAGGCTCATCCTCCCGTCCTTCAGGGGACAGCCCCGGAGGAAGTGAATCCCAGTGATAACACGCCTCATGACGTCCACACGCTGACCGTCCTCCCCCTGCCCTGTGTTCCCTTCCTGCTCTGGCCCTCAGTGCGCTCCCAGAGAGAATGCCTGCACCCAAGCAGGACCCCGCTTTTATGGAGCTAAAAGCGAATCTAAGCCAAACAGAATGTAATTGATTTAAGGAAAAACACGAGTAGAAAACTTATTTCATGAACCCAATTCTCCACAATATGCTCACAGACGAATGTTTTTAAAAGCATAGGAAGGAATTTGGTCACAGCTACTTGGGGGCAGAAGAGAAATTGAGGTGGAAACTTAAAACTCAGTAGTGAAATCTAGTAACCTTGTAAAACAGAGGTTTTAGTTACCGCTGAACCATTTCTTACCTGGGAAGCTGAAGAACTGGGGGTGGTGAACAGAGAAGAGCTCCAGGGGTCCCCTGAGCAAGCATCTCTTCAGAGACACCACTGCTCTCAGGCTGGAGCTTGTCCAGGTGAGGAGAGGTCCCAAGAGCATGAACATCCATTGAAACAATCCTGCACACACAGAGATCCAAAAGAAAAAAATCAGAAGAAATTTTGATTTTTAGTATCTTATTTTTAGTATCTTATGATACTAAATTTTTAGTATCTTATGAATGTGTTATAATTGTTTTAATTTAGAAAAATCTTCACTCATTTTAAGAACTTTGGAAGGCAACTGAATTAACATAAGCTCGAAGGTACAGAATAAATTTGAGTGTCAAAATGCAGAAGCCGGGGCCTCCCCAGTGGCGCAGCGGTTGAGCGCTGGGTTGCGAAGCTGCCCGCGGCCTCTGCGGCGCCGGTTCGATCCCCGGCTGCTCCCCGGCCACGGAGGAGGGTCCCACATGGCGCGCAGACCTCTCCTGCCGCCCGCTGCTCCCCTCAGCAGTGTCCTTCGGTCCTTCTGCCTGCTCTGCTCCCCGCTCTGGCTCTGGTGGATCCTCTCACCCTCCTGCCCTTCTGACTGTACCCAGTTCATGTATAAACAAATAAACAAACAAACAAATAAATAAATAAAACATGCCTCTATTAAATAAATAAATAAATAAATAAATAAAAAATGCAGAAGCCTTTTCAAATGCTCACCGAAATACAATTCCATTTACTAGAGTTCATTTATTTATTTTTTTAAAGATTTATTTTTATTTATTTATACAAGAACTGGGGTACAGGCCAGAGGCGCGGGAGGGTGAGAAGACTCACCAGAGACAGAGCGGGGAGCAGAACAGGCAGACGACCGAAATACACTGCTGAGGGGAGCAGCAGGGAGACAGGAGAGGTCTGCCACGCCATGTGGGACCCTCACAGGCCGATAGGGTTCGAACTGGCGCTGCAGAGGCTGCGGACAGCTTCACAGTGCGGTGCTCAACTGCCTGCACCACCAGGGGAGGCCCCATTTACTAGAGTTTAAACGAGTGTCTTATGCAAACCAGTGTAGTAAAAAGTTTAAAAAACAACTTATAAGTTTAAAAATAACTGTTGGTGATTTTTCAATGGACGACTGCTTCAGCAGCATTTTAAATATATTCCTGTGCTTCTCCTTAGGTGATTTGTGAGCAAAAGGATATTTTGAAAGAGGTAAATCCTTGTTCAGCCTCGTTTTGACGCCACGGTGTGATACCGTGGAGACATCTGGGTAACAATGGTCTCCAGCCTTGATGTCCTGACAGCTGAGACATGCGGCAAAATGCCGTGTTTTTTTTTTTTTTTCTATTTTTATCAGTGGTCGGGCCCTTGCTGGTGCTGAATCAAGCTCTGGTTTCTCAGTTTCTAGGGCTCCAGACACTCTGGAAAAAAGAAGCAAGAACAGCCACCGAAGGCTAGAGGGGAGGCCGGGAAGGTGAGAGCCGGCAGCTGGCTTCGCCCGAGCACCACAGGCCCAGGGCTGGCTTAGTGACTTTCTTCTAGAACCGGGTGGTTTATTTGGAGGAGGAAGGTGACTGGCTTTTCTCCATCTCCCTAGAGATGAAGACCAGACAAAAGTGGGTCAGAAAGTATCAAGGGGGCCTCCCTGGTGGCGCAAGGGGTTAAGCACAGCACTATGAAGCTGTCCGCAGCCTCAGCACGAGTTCAATCCCGGCTGGCCAGGGAGCTACCCACACGGCGAGCAGTCCTCTCCCGTCTCCCCGCTGCTCCCGTCAGCAGCGTATTTCGTCAGTCTGCCTGTTCTGTTCCCTGCTCTGTCTCTGGTGAATCTTCTCACCCCCTGCATCTCTGGCCTGTACCCCGGTTCTTGTATGCATAAATAAATAAATCTTTTTTAAAAATAAATAAAAATAATGGTTTGCTAGTTTTAAATGATACCAACCTAAAATCTGATCTAAGACTTGCCAAAATGACGCCTATTTCCCACTTTCATTAAATGTGGCCTTACTCTTGCTGGCTTTATCACTCTTGAGAATAACTAAAGTTTGGGGGTGACTCATTAGGATGGGGAGGCAGAGGACACAGACAGCCTTCAGGACTGTGTCACCTCAGTGGCCGGAGGATGAGCTAAGAGACTAAAGCAGAGGGAGGAGACCAGGGCCTGCTCACCCGCCCGGAAAGGAACCGCTGAGAAATGCGCCCTCGGGCATTGGACAAGACCTGGGACTTCTTTCAAGTTCTATTATGCTCTGCAGAGCACAGAGGAAATAGTTCCCTGGAAGCTTATGGCCCACAGTGGAAGGACATACATTTCATTTTTCCAGTGAGCTTGCGTTCACCTTCCCTCAATAACAGGATGCGCCCCGGGCCACCGCGGACCCCCCGTGACAGGCCTGGCTCCGTGTCCTTCCTGACTCACATCCCTGAATTCACTCCTCCGAAGCACGCCCAGAGCTTTCCCACAATAACCAGCTGGAGGTCTTGACAAGGAAAAAATGACACAAATATTAAAATTACAAATTCCCAGGAATAGATGTAGCAGAAACGTCCAGATGCCCCCACCAGGGTCATGGAAGATTTTAATCACTGGAAAGAAAGGCAGAGGTCAGGTAAGGGCAGCCAATCCTGGAGCCAGTTTCCCCCGAAATTAATATACATGCCTGACACACAATGAGCAATAAAAGTTCATCTGAACTGAAAAATAACTGGTAAGAGTAGCCAGAAAACTTCGAAAAACAAGAGCAATCGCTTACAAAATTGCCTTGCCGGACCTCAAAGTGTGCAAAACTGGTGCCCAAGGGCACAATCCAGAGCAGGTAAAAGGAATTAGTAACAGATGAGAGGGACGGGCGACATGCGTTTGAAAAGGGTGATTCCAAATGGGAATAAGGATGCAGGAGCCGTCGGGCCGCCCTGCTCGCCGTCCAGCCACACGCATTCCCCATGAAGAGATAAAATTCAAAAAAAGTGAAGCCATGAAAGTATCGAAGATTGCAGATTCGGGTATCCGGGTGCTCACATGTGCCCGCCGGACGCTCGAGAGAGAAGACCCGTGGGTGCTGTCACAAGGGCTCGTCCAGGTCACGGGATGAGCGCCTGCAGGACAGTCACACTCTGGCCTCCAAGACCAAGAAGCCGCCCGTCTGAAGGACCCTCGCGGAAGGTGAGGGAGGCCAAGGCTGCGCGGGAGGGGCTCCCCTTGGCCGCGCCATCTCGGGTCACAAGGGGTGCCCGTCCTGTCCCCCCTGTGGCACCTCGGGCTGCTGGGCCCCCCCAGAGCCTGGAGCCACCCCCATCCCTCTCTGTCCCCGTGGGGGCCCCCGAGCCCACTTGGAGTCATCGGGTGTCTGTGCGCTCCGGCTGCTTCGGGGTTCGGGCCCAGGGCGCGCTCAGGGGCCGCTCGGGGCCCTCGCGGAACCCCCAGCGGGCAGCCGGGCCCGCGGGCCGCGCAGAGCAGGGGCGCAGGGCTCACGGCGGCCGCCAAGGCACCCCCGGCCCGGCCACCCCGCCGACCCAGGCCTGGGCTCCCTGAACTAGGGGTGCCCCCCCCGCCCCCACGGCTGCCATCGGCGGGGCCTCTCGGGCGCGCGCCCCGCCTCGGAGGCTTGGGGGCCGGTCCTGGGCCCTGAAGTCAGCGGGCAGCGCCGCACCGGGAAGCCCTGGGACTCGGGGGGCGGGGGGGGGTTGGGGGGTCTCAAAACCCCCTCGTTTCTCTGCGGGCCGCGCCCCGCCTTTAGCGGGACCCCTGCCTGCTGGGCGTCCGGGGCTGCCCCGCCGGGAGGGAGCCCCCGCGGGGGCGGCCAGCTGGGGGGCAGCTCAGGAGGGCGGCGCCCCGACAGGACCGGCGCGGACAGAGCCGGGAAGGCGGCTTGGGAGACGGGAGGGGGTGGGGGGGTGGGGGGGTGGGGGGGTGGGGGGGTGGGGGGGTGGGGGGCGGGGGAGTGGGGGGGTGGGGGGGTGTGCAGCGGGTTGGGGGGGATCGGCCTGCGGGCTCCGGACCCTCGTGGGGGAGCGCGGCGGGGAAGGTCCTCGCAGACGCCCCGCTGCGGGCACCCCGTGCTCCCCGCGCCCCCCGCGGCCCCCGCGGCCCCCCCCTCGGCCAGCCCCGGCGGGGAGGACAGGGAGGGCCCCACCCAGCCCCGAGCCGGGGCGCGGAGCCGGCGGCGCTCCCAGGCGGCCAGGCCAGGCGCGGGGCCGGAGACCCCAGCCCGGCGGCCCTTGCCAGACGTGCGGCCGCTCCGCGATGGCACCCCGCCCGGGGGGAGCCTGGCACTGCTTACAGTGAACAGTGAGGGGCTCCCCGGTGGCGCAAGGGGTGGAGACACAGCCTGGGGGCCGTCCAGCCTCCGCAGCGAGTTCCAGCCCCCAGGGAGCTACCCACACGGCGCGGCAGACCCGCCCCTCCCGCTGCGCCCCCGCGGCGGGTCTCAGTGGATCCGCCTGTTCTGCCCCGCTCTGCCTCTGCGGAGTCCTCTCACCCCCACATCTGGGGCCTGCACCCCAGCTCTCGTGTGCATACATAAATAAATCTTAAAAATACAATGCATTTTGGAAATAATCCAAATGCCGGGAGAGAAGGGGCGCGTGGGGTCAAGGATTGGGCGTCTCTGGAGGAGACTTAAGTGCACCCTGTGGAGAGGCTGCGGCAGGAGGCCTGTCCCGGTGCCCTGAGGCCGGGCGGTGTGTGCAGGAGGGCGGCCAGGCTGAGGGCAGCCGCTTCCTCTGAGAGCGCAAGCGCAGGGTTTGTTTCTTTTGATTATTCTTTGCTGTTGTTCTCTGAAATTTAGTCCGTCCCATGCATCCAGCACATGCTTCGGAGGAGAGCGCGTTTGTGACGGCGGGAGAAGGACGCGCGGCCCGCAGGGCCCGGCCCTCGCTGCAGAGTGCCCCTGGCGCGCGCCTTGGCAGGGCAGGCCGCGAACAGCTTGACATCAAAGCTGAACCAGGGGCTGACCCCAGGCCTCCAGCCCTTGGCAGGGGGGTGTGGGCACCAAGTGTGGGGCCAGCGGGGAGCCCGGGAGTGGCGGTGAAGGGTGAAGGGTGTGAGGACACCCTCCCCTGAGGGCCGGCTCTGCTTTCCCTGTCAGGAGGCTGCCCTTTTGGTCTGGGTGTGCCAGCCAGAACCTTCCACGCTGTAGCAGTGGAGGGTGGTCACGGAGTTCATGAATCGATTCCATAGGGCCAGGGATAAGAAAAATACAGCATGAGAAAGTGCAGATTAACAAAAAAGTGTTTTTATTACTCGTAAAGACGCGATGATCGCCTGAATTCAAGACGGCGATAAACTTTCAGGGGAGCTTTTCCACGCAAGAAAATAGGAAAAGATCCCCTTCTTTTCCTCCCCTGCCGAGGAGTTTTCTGTTGTTTTCCTAGCAGATTTCACTAGTTAGTCACTTCAACAAGTGCTTCTTTGTGAGGGTGGGGAGGGTACAGCTTTCCATTGTAGCATCTTGGTAAAAAGGACCATGTGAAGCCACTTCAGCGACACTGTCAGGGCCCTTGATCCGCAGGGCAGGGAGCACAATGGACAAAGCGTAAACACAGGATGTTTTCTTCCCTCTGAATTGTTTAGTGTTAAAATAGCCCATGAGTAACAGCCGCTGGCACCGCAGGGCCCGCACCTGCACACGCGCCCTGCGCGGGGGCTGAGACTGTGCGGGTCCGGGGCGCCCGCAGAGCCCTAGGACCGGTGTGGGGTTCTGAGATGCAAGTGTTCTTGCACGCCTTGAAAAAGCCGTCTCTCCAACCGGGGCTGGAGTTTGTCTAAGGAAGCAGCACGCGGGAAAACACATCGAAGGTTCTGGCATCGGCCTGGTTTCCAGCCTTCGCTTTCAGAGGTGTGGCCTCCATCCCTGTGGATTTCAGGCTCCCGGGTGGTAAAATTGCAATAAAAGGGCGTGACAAAATACTCGAGGTGCGTTTCAAATACACTCTGTCCCCTTGGCCTTTGCCGTTACCCGGGGCTGTTATCCCTAATGCTGGCGAAACACTCGGGAACGGACATGCCTTCTCCAAAGCCACACGGGGTGAGAACGCTCCACTGACCCCCTCTTCACAGTCCTCTGTCCTTCCGCAAAACCGTCTCTGCCAACAACTGGCAGCAGAGAAAATGGCCGGTAAGAAAATGGGCAACAAGCGGCCATTCGTCAGTAACTAGCCTTCCAGCTTGTGGGTTCAGCTCCCCCGCCCGGGGCGCATCCCAGAGAAAAGGGTGTTTCCCTGAGGTGAGGGCCAAGCTGGACAGGTGTGGCTGGATCCGGCTCACAGAGGGGAGCCCCCCGACCAGGAGAGCCCCCCGACCTACTGAGCCAGTCAGGCCTCGGGGCCTACCTGCGCGTGGCTCTCCTGAAGCTGCCTGCGCGGGAGAGGGACTGGCTGACCTTGCGAAGCACACACTGAACAAAAGCGGGTTCTGAGACCGTCAAGATAACGTCCTGGCTGAGCACTAAGCACCTGGACCGAAACAGCCTGGTCAGGACTTGCCGTTTGGGAATTTTTGTTCATTCATTTTGCTTTCCTACTGAGGTAACATTGCCTTGCACGATGCAGGGACAGGTTCACACCTCTGCAGGTGCGTGTCAGCTGACTGTAACAGGGGGTCCCAGGAGAGGGGGCGGTTCCAGGTTTCCTGCCCCACCGAAAAAGGAGGGTGGAGCAGAGCAGGGAGAAGAAGCTGCTGAGGAGACTGAGGAGGGAAGGAAGCAGGATGCAGCCAGAAGGAGACCTGGAGGAGGCACATGGAGCCGGGAGACACGGGGAGACACTGCGCCTGCCTTTCGGTCGTGGACGGGGTGACACAGATGCGGGTGAGAGACCCGTGGGGAGGGGACAATGGCGGTTTTCGTCTTGATTTTGCTCTTTTCCTCCCAGAGCCGGCTGGTTGTTTCTGATGCTCTTCTGTGGGTCCTGCTGGAAGGTGCTTTAGACTGTGGCAGGCTTTGGGGCCTTGCTCTGGGCCGATCCTGCTTGGGTGGACTTTTACCCACGGGGCAACGGGTGACTTTGGGTGCTTGATTTAGAAACTAGATTCTTTGCCTCTCCTGGATTGTTTCCTAATGGTATTAAAGTTCCTTTTCACTAAAGTCTCAGATGTCTTGTGTCGATGCGGCGGATGGCAGAACCTATTTAGAGCAGGCAGGTTTGCGGGGCCCGCGGGGCCCCTCTCCCTGGGGTGCCCTGGAACAGAAGCACATCTAATCCACTCCTCTGCCCTTGGGCACTTGGGATATTTCTGCATCTTGGCTAGTGTAGATGGTGCTGCAGTGAACACAGGACTGCAGATTTCTCTTTGAAGAGTGTTCTCACATTCTTCAGCTGGCTGCCTAGAAAAAGACTGTTGCGTTACTGAATGATACTGCTGAGACTTTTGTGTTTCCTGATTCTGCCATGTATGTCCTGAGTCCCCAATCAGGTGGGGGTGTGGGATGAGGGGAGATGGCTATTTTGCACACAATTTGGTCATTTCTAAGAGGTGAAATGTCATTACTTTTAGGCCATCTCGAAACATGCCTGACTCAAACACCTGCACCAAAGCAGCAGCTTCGAAGTGCCGGGTATTTTCTTCCATACCAATTTTTTTTTTTAATTTTTTTAAAGTTATTTATTTTTATACAAGAACTGGGGTAGAGACCAGATGCACGGGAGGGGTGAGAGGATTCACCACAGACAGAGCGGGGAGCAGAAGAGGCAGGCGACCAAAATACACTGCTGAGGGGAGCAGCGGGTGGCAGGAGAGGTCTGCGCGCCATGTGGGAACCTCCCTGGCAGGCAGGTAATTGAACCCGCGCTGCAGAGACTGCAGACAGCTTCACAGCGCTGCGCTCAGCCCACTGTGCCACCAGGGAGGCCCACTTCCACATTAATTTAGTTCCATCGGAACTGCTCAGAAATACTCTAAATACCAAACTCCTTTCAACTGTGGTTGATGTGGTGATCAGAACTTGTGATGCAAACATCATCTCCAACATTGTCGTTTGTTCAATTTCTTTACAGAATCTTTAGATAAACTGACATTC
This sequence comes from Talpa europaea, assembly GCF_964194135.1. Lineage (NCBI taxonomy): Eukaryota > Metazoa > Chordata > Mammalia > Eulipotyphla > Talpidae > Talpa > Talpa europaea. Next base: position 186,129 of record NC_140080.1, on the reverse strand, counting down.
TTCATCTAAGGCATTTTGACCTATTGAGGTTTATTTATTGTAGCGATTGTTTCTTCTACAGTTCACACTTGGGATCTTTTTTAAAATATCCTTTCTGGATACAGAAACATCAATTCCAAAGAGCACCTGCACCCCTATGTTTACAGCAGCACTGTTTACAATAGCTAAGCTTTGGAAACAGCCCAAATGCCCAAAAATAGATGACTGGATCAAGAAGATGTGGTCCATATGCACCATGGAATATTACTCAGCATTCAAAAAAGATAAACAGATGCCATTTGCACAACATGGATGGCGCTGGAAGGGATCATGCTCAGCGAAATAAGCCAGAAAGAAAAAGAAAAATACCGGATGGTCTCACTCATAGCAGGAATCTAGAAAACTTAAATAAGGGACCAGGAAAATGAATAACTATAAGAAAGTGAAAATCAATATTAACAAAAAACTATGAACCAGAGACACTTTTTGGGGGGTGGGGGCGGGAGGGGAGGGATCAGAATGGGGGGGTTGCAATTGTATGGGGAATATAAAAATAAAATTTATTATTTAAAAAAATAAAAAATAAAATAAAATATCCTTTCCTACTTTGAAGCAAAAAAAAAATCCTTTCCAACATTTCTTCTAATGCTTTGCCTACCACATTTTACAAACAGCTTTAGGGAGAGAGATATGATTCTCCCATCTGAAGTTTACAGCTCAGTGATGTTTAGTAGATTCACATTCATACTATGACTATCGTCATAGTCAGTTCTGGACCATTTGTATCACTCCAGAAAGAAATCTGTATTCACTGCCCTTTCCTCCTCACTCCCCACCCCAGCGCAGTCCTCGGCAACCATGGCTCCACTTTTAAAATTGTTTTCCCTATTCTGGATGTTTTCTCTAAGTGGAGTCATATAATACCTGGTATTTTGTGACTGGCTTCTTTCACTTGGCATGTTTTTGGTTTATCCATGTTGTGGCGTGTGTCAGTATTCCGTGACTTTCTATGGCCAAGCAATATTCTGTTGTGTGAATTTACTACATTTCTTTACCCGGTCGTCAGTGATGGGTGTCTGGGTGGTTTCCACTTAGTGTCTATGAACATGCTGCTATAATCATTCATGTACAAATTTCTGAGACTTAAAATTTCGGCATTCTTCAGTCTACCAACGAGTCTGTATGGCCACATGTTAACTCTACATTTGACTTTTTGAGGAAGTCCCAAAATTATTTTTCACTGTAGCTGCACCATTCTCAGCTATATATGTGTGAGGGTGCCAACACTTCCATATCCTCCCCAACACTGGCTGTATCCACCTTTCTTATTACGTCCATCCGAGGGTTATATGTTACTGTCATTTAATGTCCACTTCCCTAGTGACTAATGGCGATGAGCATGTTTTCACATGACTCGTGGGCCATCTCCTTGGGGAAATGTCCATTTCAAAGTTTTACTCATTTTTAGACTGGGTTATTTGTCTTCTTTTATTGACTTGTAAGAGTACTTCACATGTTTGCATACACCACCGTAAGATCTATTACTGCCCATTTCTTTGTGCATGGAACATGTTCTAGGAAATTTCTTCAGATACACCCTCTAGGGCCTCCCTGGTGGAGCAAGGGGTTAAACACCACACTATGAAGCAATCCGCAGCCTCTGCAGCAAGTATTCGATGCTCGGCCCACCAGGGAGCAACGCACATGGCAAGGCAGACCTCTCCTGACTCACCCGCTGCTCCCCTCAGCAGTGTATTTTGTCAGTCTTCCTGTTCTGTTCCCCACTCTGTCTCTGGTGAATCCTCTCACCCCCCGCATCTCTGGCCTGTGCCCCAGTTCTTGTATGCATAAATAAATAAATCTTTAAAAAAAAAAAAAAAAAACAGGGCCTCCCCGGTTGCGCAGTGGTTCAGCGCTGGGTTGCGATGAAGCTGCCCGCAGCCTCTGCAGCGCTGGTTCGGTCCCCGGCTGCTCCCCGGCCACCGGAGGAGGGTCCCACATGGCGCGCAGACCTCTCCTGCCGCCTGCTGCTCCCCTCAGCAGTGTACTTCGGTCCTTCTGCCTGCTCTGCTCCCCGCTCTGGCTCTGGTGAATTCTCTCACCCTCCCGCGCTTCTGACTGTACCCAGTGCTTGTATAAATAAATAAAAAAATCTTTAAAAAAAAAAAAAAAAATACACCCTTGAGTTTTGTAATTCTCTCTTCAACTACATCTAATATACTACTTAAGGGACCTAAAAAGATGACTAGGTAGATGTTAAATGATTTTAAAAAGTCTTCTTCATAGTAAAAGTATAATAATTATAATTCAAAACTTAATAGAAATGGGCTGTTCGTTGATACCACTTTATCAAAATTACTCCACTAATACACTGTATATGCAAGTTACAGCTCTAGGCAAGATATACCTCAACATAAAAAATATACACTGAAAGCTCAGCCCCAGAACCTGGTGCACAAATTTAATTGTTGGGGTAAATAGCTTGGGGTTCACAGGTCAAGGGGAGTGAGAAATGATCACTCAGTAAATGTTAATTGAAGGATTCATACCTGAGGAAACCAGGACACCAAGGCTAACAAGAAGCAGGTTAATTGTGGCCACACAGGCTCCGCGGATCTACATCCAAAGGCTAAGCACCCCTTCAAAGAAATTATGGGCTATACATTTTGGGTTGTTCTGGGTGGGTTAGCATTGTAACTGCTCATGGTCAGACAAGCGGTAAGTTACATTCCAGAAAATGGAACAAGTTGCTTTTAACAGACCCCGGGGCTGCCTTGCTCAGGCACCTCGCTTCAGTCAGTTTTCACCTGCAGCTCACAAACCAGTGTCGTGCTTTGGGGTGGGACCGCACGGAGCTCTGCGCTCCTGTGTTGCTTGGTTGCTATTGGTGACGAATATGGTCTGCTTGGCAGAATATTCTCTGTTCCTGCACTGAAGGGCAGCTATTATAACCACGGAAACAAAGACAACTTCCTTTCCTGATTTCTCCAGGCTTCATGTTTGAGAACAAGCTTTTCTCTGCTACCGTGATATTTTAGCACGACAGCGAGCCGACCAGCTCATCTGTGTAGCTTCTATGCTCTCTGGCCAGCAGAGGTCAATATGGTGTCTAGAAGTGTGGGCTCCCAACACTGCCAGGCCCTGGCAGCTTCACAGAGACAAGCAAAGAGGATTTTGGTTCCACATACATTTCACAAATTTGGAATAAAAGATTCATTATGACGCCACAGAAAATGCTGTTATAATCTTAACCATCAAGGCCTTCTTCTAGCGTGCACTGTGTTTATCAGAAGAGTCAGCTCAGGGCTGACATCACTGTTCGTTTTATTATTTCTCTAATTGATAAAAATGGGGATCAGAAACCGCATCAGTGTAGAACCGGAATCTGTATGTCCTGGTTCTGGGGGAGCAGCAAACGAGACCACTCCCTACCTTCCACAGCACAATGAACATCTTAGATTTTTATCAGACCGATAATCCAGTCGTCCCAATTTCTTGACACACTGCTCTGAAACTGCCACACAGTGGTAGGAAGCCAGCAGAAACTTCCCATACCTTTTAGTTGAGGAGGAGTGACCTCTAAGTGAACCAAGGAAGCTTTCCCAGCAAGCTGAGTAATGGCTTTCAGGAGGAAACTGGTACAGATTGTCACGAAAAGCAGAGACCAGTATTACTAATGTTGTATGTTGTAGAAATAAATGCTAGCCTTTTACCCAGACAGAGGAAGAACAAGTGGTACTTCAGGAATGGTGAGGTCAGGAGAAGCTTTATGACTCATGCACGAGGTCCCAGACCTGGGCAGCCCCCTAAGGGCAGAGCACCAGTTTGAAGACCAAGGGTTCCTTTTCTACACAACTGTGTCCATATCTGTTGCGTCAATAGCATTGTTTTTCAGCAGATACAACCATTTGTGGCAAAGTCCCTAGACAAGGGGTACAAGGCAAGGGGTAAAGATGCAGGCCTTTGGGCATGGCCTTGGAGAGAGAGACCAGCCGGTTGGCTGCCCACCTTGTAGATAAGAGTGCTGAGGCCCTGGCCATGAATCTTGAAAGGGAAGGAGCTCTAAGTAAGGAAACTTGTTAATGATGCCTGGAGTGTTCATTGCACCTGGGCTGGAAGTTCTGCTGGAATCTTTATTACATTCATTTGCTCCATAATATGTTTTCTCATTATATCACTAAGATATAATTCATAGCCTTACCCCTTATTGCAAAATTAACATGGGCCATACTCTTGCTAAAACGTTTATAAAACTTCTCTAGATATAAATATGCAATGCTTGAGGTGAGGCAGGATGTGCCATTAGACATACTTTCTTTACCAAATTGAACCTTGGGTGTCACACGTGACAAGGCTATATGCTGAGGAGCCCTGTCATGCTCAAGGTGTGTGTGTGATGTATGATTGTGTGTTCTTACTGAGGTGCTGAGGTGAATGCATACCTATCTGCCTGTGAGAAGTGTTTGACGGTTTGTACCACTTAGAGATGAGATCCCATGCTACTCGAAATACGTTTTCATTAACTGAACATTCCTTTATGAGAAATGATATGGGCGGGAAACGTGAGTTTGAGGCAGTGTTGACAGGTTGGGAGAAACAGGAAGGGGTTTTGCCTCTCACACTGACCCCACATCACCACTGTCACCAACTCGCAATTCAGAGCTGAGACTCCTGGTCTTTCTCTGAGGATGAAGGGGATAATGGCAAGTACAAATATGATCAAATTATACTCACTAAGGCAAATTGTCCAGCATACTATGTTGGGGAGAAAATGGAGAGCGACTAATCCATTGCTCTTCTGTGTACTGTCTTAGGAAAAGTATTCACCAGGATGCTGCACAGAAACAACTTTACATCACGAAACACAAGTCATGTTGGGTAGGACAGTGGAAACCATTACAGGTTCTTATCTGATCAAAGATACATCTGAGACTGAAAGGAAGCAATTTTTAAAAAAGATTTATTTATTTATGTATACAAGAACAGGGGTGCAGGCCAGAGGTGTGAGAGGATTCACCATAGAGAGAGTGGGGAACATACAGAAAGATTGGCTGAAATACACAGTGGAGGGGGCTAAAAGCAAAGGCTAAGAAGAGAGGACTCTAAGGAAAAAATCTCAGGGAAAAATGACACTTTCTGAGTCAGTTTCCGGGGAGAACAGGCCTTGAAGGAGAAAATCTGAGGACAAATACTCAGTCAAGTAGTGTGTGCAGAAAAAATCTGAGGGCAAATACTTTTCTAAGGAGTCTCTGAGGAGAAAATTCTGAGGAGAATACTATAGTAAGCAGTGTTGAGGAGAATAATCTAGGAAAAACGACAACGTGAGAGGCAGATTCTGAGGAGAAAACAGGGCTCTGAGCAAAAATTTGTGAGGAGAAATACTCTAGTAAGGACTGTTAATGACTATAATCTGAGGAGAAAACACCATTGGAAGGAGATTCTGAGAAGACAGGCCTCTGAGGAGAAAAATCTGAGGAGCAATACTGCAGTAAGGAGTGCTGAGGAGAAATATTGGAGGAGAAATTACACCCTGAGAAGCAGATTCTGTGAGGAAGAATCTAGGCCTTTGAGGAGAAAAATCTGAGGAGAAACACTCTAGAAAGAAGAATTGAAGAGAAATATCTGAGAAGAAATGAGACTTTTGGAAACAGATTCTGAGGAGAAGACAGGCCTCTGAGGAGAAAAAAATGAGGAGAAATACTCTAGAAGGAAGAGTTGAAGAGAAATATCTGAGGAGAAATGACACCTTTGGAAAAAGATTCTGAGGAGAAGACAGGCCTCTGAGGAGAAAAATTTGAGGAGAAATGCTGTAGTAAGGAGTGTTGAGGAGAAATATCTGAGGAGAAATGACACCCTGGAGAGAAGATTCTCAGGAGAAGACAGTCCTCTCAGGAGAAAAAAAAAAAAAGAGGAGAAATACTGTAGAAAGGAGTGTTGAGGAGAAATATCTGAGGAAAAAAAAACATGTCGGTAAGCAGATTCTGAGGAGAAGACAGGTCTCTGAGGAGGAAAATCTGAGGAGATACTGTGGAAAGGAGTGTTGAGAAGAAATATGTGAAGAGAAATGACACCCAGCAGAGCAGATTCTCAGGAGAAGAAAGGCCTCTGAGGAGAAAAAATTGAGGAGAAATACTGTAGTAAGGAGTGTTGAGGAGAAATATCTATGGAGAAATGACACATTGGGAAGCAGATTCTGAGGAGAAGACAGGCCTCTGAGGAGAAAAATCTGAGAAATACTGTAAAAAGAAGGGTTGAGTAGGGCTTCCCCTGGTGGTGCGGCGGTTGAGCACTGGGTTCTGAGGCTGCCCACAAGCCTCTGCAGCGCCAGTTCGATCCCTGGCCACCAGCGAGGGTCCCACAAAAATAAAAAATAAAAAAATTAAATAAATAAATAAATAAATAGGGGTGGGGGGAAAGAAGGGTTGAGGAGAAATATCTGAGGAGAAATGACACGTTGGCAAGCAGATTCTCAGAGTAGACAGGCCTGTGAGGAGAAAAATCTGAGGAGATATTGTAGTAAGGATTGTTGAGGAGAAATATCTGAGGAGAAATGACATGTTGGGAAGCAGATTCTGAGGAGAAGACAGGCCTCTGAGGAGGAAAATCTGAGGAGAAATACTGTAGTAGCGAGTGTTGAAGAGAAATATCTGAGGAGAAATGACACCCTTGGAAACAGATTCTGAGGAGAAGACAGGCCTCTGAGGAGAAAAATCTGAGGAGAAATACTATAGTAAGGAGTGTTGAATAGAAATATCTGAGGAGAAATGACACCCAGGGAAGCCGATTCTGAGCAGAAGACAGGCCTCTGACGGGAAAAATCTGAGGAGAAACACTCAGAAGGAAGAGTTGAGGAGAAATATCTGATAAGAAATAACACGTTGGGAAGCAGATTCTGAGGAGAAGACAGGCCTCTGAGGAGAAAAATCTGGGGAGAAATACTGTAGTAGCGAGTGTTGAAGAGAAATATCTGAGGAGAAATGACTCCTTAAAGAAGCAGATTCTGAGAAGACAGCCCTCTGAGGAGAAAAATGTGTGGAGAACTACTCTAGAAGGAAGAGTTGAAGATAAATATGTGAGGAGAAATGACACCTTGGGAAGCAGATTCTGGGAGAAGACAGGCCTTTGAGGAGAAAAATATGAGGAGGAATAAGTGTTAGGGAGTGTTGAGGAGAATAATATGAGCAGAAATGACATTTTGGGAAGCAGAATATGAGGAGAACACAGGCCTCTGAGGAGAAATTCTGTAGCAAGGAGTGTTGAGGAGAATAATCTGAGGAGAAATGACACCTTGAAAACAGATTCTGAGGAGAATGCAGGCCTCTGAGGAGAAAAATCCGAGGAGATATAAGTAGTAAGCAGTGTTGAGGTGAATAATCTGAGGAAAAATGTCACCCCGGGAAGCAGATTTGTAGAAGACAGGCCTGTGAGGAGACAACTATGAGGAGAAATACTCTAGAAAGGAGTGTTGAAGATAAATATCTGATTAGAAATAACACCTTTCGGGCCTCCCCAGTGGCGCAGCGATTGAGCGCTGGGTTGCGAAGCTGCCCGCAGCCTCTGAAGCACCAGTTCGATCCCCGGCTGCTTCCCGGCCACTGGAGGAGGGTCCCACATGGCGCGCAGACCTCTCCTGCCGCCCGCTGCTCCCCTCAGCAGTGTACTTCGGTCCTTCTGCCTGCTCTGCTCCCTGTTCTGGCTCTGGTGAATTTTCTCACCCTCCTGCACTTCTGATTGTACACAGTGCTTGTATAAATAAATAAATAAAAATAGAAATGACTCCTTTGGAGGCAAGTTCTGAAAACAGGCCTTTGAGGAGAAAAATCTAGGAGAAATTCTGTAATAAGGAGTGTTGAGGAAAATAATGGTAAGAAATGACACCTTGGGAAGTTAATTCTGGGGAAGACAGGCCGCTGAGGAGAAAAATCTGAGGAGAAATGACTCCTTGGTAAGCAGATTCTGAGGTTAAGACAGGCATCTTAGGAGAATAATTTGAAGAGAAATACTATAGAAAGTTCTGTTAAGGAGATGAATCTGAAAAACAGTGTTCTGGTGAATAATCTGAGAAGAAATGACAGCATCGGAAGCAAATTCTGAGTAGACAGGCTTCAGAGGAGAAAGATATGAGGAGAAATACTGTAATAAGGACCGCTAAGTAGAATAGTCTTCTCTGCAGAACCTGCATCTAAAGGTGTCATTTCACCTTAGTCTGAGGTGAAATGACACCTTTAGATGCAGGTTCTGCAGAGAAGACTGGCCTCTAAGGAGAAAAATGAGGCAAAATACTCTTGTATGTATTGTCTGAGGAGAATAATCTGAGGAGAAATAGTCTACTTATGAGTCTGAGTTAAAAAAAATAGTAGAGGAGCATCCCTGGTGTCACTGCGGGTCGAGTGCAGCGCTGTGAAGCTCTCTGCAGCCTCTGCAGCGGAGGTTCGATTCCCGAGAATCCAGGGAGCAACCCACATAGCCTGGCGGACCTCTCCTCTCTCACCTGCTGCTCCCCTTAGCAGTGTTTTTGGTCATCTGTCTCTTCAGCTCCCAGCTCTGTCTCTGATTAATACTCTCACCCTCCCGTTCCTCTGGCCTGTACCCCAGCTCTTGTACAAATAAATAAATCTTAAAAAAAAATACATTAAAAAAAATCTGAGTGGAAATACTAAGGGGTGTCTGAGGTGAAAAATCTGAATAGAAATACTCTTTGGGAAGCAGATTCTTTGGGAAAGGCAGGCATCTGAGGCGTAATATCTGAGCAGAAACACTCTTGTAAGCAATATCTGAGAAGATTAATTTGAGGGGAAATACTCTAATAAGCATTGTTTGGGGGGAGAAAAATCTGAGGAGATATTCTCTTTGGGAAGCACATTCTGAGGATAGCCAGCGCTCTGAGGAGAAAAATCTGAGGATAATGCTATTAGGAAGAAGTTTGTGAGGAGAAAAGAATGCTCTGCGTAGAAAAAGCTCAGAGGAAATACACTTTGGGAATGAGTATTTGAGCAGGAAATCTGAGGAGAAATAACAGTCTAGGAAGGAAATTCTTAGAAGAAAGTCCTGTGAAGGGCAATATCTGAAGTGACATACTCTTTTGGAAACAGTTTCTGAGGAGTGTTGTCAGGATAAACGTTTCTTTGGGAATCTTTTTTTTTTTTTTTTTTTTTGAGGAGAAGACAGGAAATCTCAGGAAAAATGAGTCTTTGGGAAGCAAATTTTGAAAAGATAGGCCTCTGAGGAGAAATACACTTTAGGAGTCAATGCCTCAGAGGGAAAATCTAGGAAATCCTCTATGGGGACCAGTTTTTGAGGACCGAAATCTGAGGAGATATGACTCTTGCGAACTACTCTTTGAGGTGAAGACTGGCCTATGAGAAGAAAAATCTAGGAAAAATGCCTCTTCGGGAAGCAGTCTGAGGACAAGACAGGCCTCTTGAGGAGAAATGTATTTTTGGGATCCAGGCAATCCTGGCCTCTGAGGAGAAAAATATGGGGGATATTATCTCTTTTTACCCCAATGACTGAGTGAAGCAGGGTGTGAAAACTGAGGAGTAATAACCCTACCAACCTAAGTGTCCAAGGAGAACCAGGGTTCAGAGGAGTAATGCTACTGGGTACTAAATAACTGATAGAAAAATTTGAGTCCTGGCAAATGAGTGTCTTTGTAGTAGATAGGGTTTTGAAGGCAATAATCCAAGGAGAGGGCCTCCCCGGTGGCGCAGCGTTTGAGCGCTGGGTTGCGAAGCTGCCCGCGGCCTCTGCGGCGCTGGTTCGATCCCCGGCTGCTCCCCGGCCACTGGAGGAGGGTCCCACATGGTGCGCAGACCTCTCCTGCCGCCCGCTGCTCCCCTCAGCAGTGTACTTCGGTCCTTCTGCCTGTTCTGCTCCCCGCTCTGGCTCTGGTGAATTCTCTCACCCTCCCGCGCTTCTGACTGTACCCAGTGCATGTATAAACAAAAAAACAAACAAACAAACAAATAAATAAATAAAACATGCCTCTATAATAAAAAAAAAATTAAAAAAAAAATCCAAGGAGAATTGGCCATTGTCACTAATGTTTTTGAAGACTGTGGTCTGTTTCCAAGTGTCTGAGGAGAAATTCTGAGGAAATGTATCTCTTGGGAATGATGCTTTTGACGAGAAAAATCTTAAAATTGTCTATTTCACATATTGTTCCTGAGTAGTAGATTGGTCTATTTGGTGGTGAAATCTGAGGAAAATATTATTGGAAAATTGTGCCTGAGGAGATACAAAGCTCTGATGAGAAAAATCTGAGAAGAAATGTCTTTTGGTTATACCATGCTCAGTAAAAAAATCTGAGGGAAAAGTTCTATTGGTTAACAAGGTGTCTTAGGAGAAGACAAAGCTCTAAGGAGAAAAATCCAAGAATTATGGGGAACAAAGTGGCTTTACAGAAGTCAACTTCCCTCATGACCCCCAATAATCCTTGTCCCTTGGTTTTCATGACCCACTTAGCCCCCAAGCATGATGGATAGAACTAGTCTGTATACTAATAGGATGCTGTGAAAAGTAGTGACTTCAAAAGATACTGCCTTCGGGCCTCCCTGGTGGCGCAGCGGTTGAGCGCTGGGTTGCAAAGCTGCCCGCAGCCTCTGCAGTGCCGGTTTGATCCCTGGCTGCTCCGTGGCCACTGGAGGAGGGTCCCACATGGCGCGCAGACCTCTCCTGCCGCCCGCTGCTCCCCTCAGCAGTGTACTTCGGTCCTTCTGCCTGCTCTGCTCCCCGCTCTGGCTCTGGTGAATTCTCTCACCCTCCCGCGCTTCTGACTGTACCCAGTGCTTGTATTAATAAATAAAATAAAATAAAATAAATCTTAAAAAAAAAAAAAAGATACTGCCTTCCCTGGTTTGCTTTCTTGGATCACTCACTATGGGAGAAGCCAGCTGCCATGTCCTAAGAGGTCAACCCAGGCCTATGGAGAGGCCCAGTGGTGAGGTGTTGAGACATTGGCCAACAGCAGCACTGACTTTTTTAGCAAGTAGAGTGCAGACCTGGGCATGGTTGGGACTGAAACCTTGAAATGCATCCTGGGGCAGAACCAGTTAAATTGGTCCTGGGTTCCTGACACCGAAGCTATATCAGCTAATAAATGTTTACTGTTTGCAGCCACAATATCTGGGCATAACTTATTATGCATTAGTAGATAAATAACACTGCCTTATTTCATCATATGGATATACCAGAATTTATTTAACTTCAGGATTTTTTTTTAAGATTTATTTATTTATGCATACAAGAACTGGGGTACAGACCAGAGGTGCGGAGGATGAGAGGATTCACCAGAGACAGAGTGGGGAACAGAACAGGCAGACTGAAGTACACTGCTGAGGGGAGCAGTGGGCGAGTCAGGAGAGGTCTGCTCACCATGTGGTTGCTCCCTGGCTAGCCAGGGATTGAACTCATGCTGCAGAGGCTGCGGATTGGATTGCCTCATAGTGCTGTGCTTAACCCCTTGCGCCACCAGACAGGCCCCTAACTTCTGCATTTTAGATGGATGTAGAGCTGGAAAGTGCATCCATGCCCTTTTTGGAGGTAGAGGTGTTTATTATTTATTTGGGGTTTTGACATTGATTCATTGAAATTCAAAAGCACATGTTTCCATTCATAATTCAGTTTGCGTCAACCCATTCTGCGGTTGGCACTGAGTGAGGCACTAGTAATACCGGAGGAAGATGACATATTCACCATATCACTAGCAAAAAGAACCAGTGTGCCAACTCAGTGCAGCAAATGCTGGGGAGAGCTAGCCTGGAGGGCCGATAAGCCTAACATTAAAGCCAAGTAGCAAATGGCTTTTTTAACCGATATTACATACTGACTTTGTAATGCATAATGTACATCTGGGGAGAGCAGATTTATTTCCTTAATTATGTCTTGCTTATAATTATGCTGACATTAAAATTAGCTGGTCATCCCTGATCACCATCAAAGGAACAAGTGGCTCTAGATGCAGGCTGGGTAACAAGATAAAGAAGGATTCAAGACACCCAAGGCAAGAAATATGACTTCTAGTCCCAAGTGATATTCCTTCCTTCCCATAAGTTTTATTTTTCTCATTTCCTTTCCTTTCTTTTAGAGAACTTTTATATGACTCCTTAGAAACATGGGGGAGAAAACTGTTGTAATCTTTATAAAATTATAGGTGGAGAAAGAAAACACTTTAAAGCTCCAAGGACTATCATACTAAGTGTGTTACGTAAGTTCTCTCTGCCCTGTGAGGAAGGTTCTGTTATCATCAGTTTAGAGATGAGGGAAAAGCACAAAGACATTTACACACCCAGTAAAGTATCGAAGCAGAATGCGACAACTGTACTGCCAATTTTAAGACTTAAGCCGTTCCACTATCAATACATCCTAACCTTTAATATTATTAACTTATCTTATTCATTTGTTTCAGCTGTCCGACTCTTTCCTTGGCTTAAATACATTTATTTTTCTACTTTTTGAATTGGATTCTTCATCTATTTTCCTTTAATTTAGATGTGTAAGCATGAAGGATTACAAATTTGGGTTTATATCTTATTATTTATTAATTTCTTTTCTTTTAAGGACTACAACTTCATTCTTTTCTGTGTGGATATTTACTTAATCAGCACTATTTGTTTGGGAAAAAAACATTCTTTTCCTCATTGGACTGTCTTGCAAGCATCGCCTTCTAAATATTCTAGAATTAAATGTTGATTGATGGCTGATGAATTTTTATGATTTTGGTTGGACAAAAATTTCTTTCCTTGAAAAAATTTACATAGAATTTACATTAAATTTCACGAGAAATTTGCAAAATAACTTTGTGCCACAAATTCATCAGTACTGAGTTCTTGAATTGAAAAGGTTCAATTTGAAAGGCTGTATTTGTTTGATTTTTCTCTATCATTGGGAAATGGTTAGATCGCTATCAATTGGTGCTGATGATTTAAATTTTTTTTTTTTTTTTACCTCCTTGTTGTTTGGGACAGAGAGAACTCAGTATAGGAGAAAACAATGATTAATTTATTAACAGCCCAATAGAGAAAGAGAAAGACCAGCAGCTCCCAGAAGAAATATGACTAGAACATAGTTTTGAAGCTTTTCAGTTACAGTCAGAAGAGCCATGGAAAACAGAACTTCACCTTTCAAAATGGCAGCGAGCAGAGCAGGTATCAGAGGTGGGGGGGGGGGTTCATGCCTTCCTGCTGGCTGCTGGCCCCTTGGCCACTCCTGTCAAAATTGTTCTTCTGTGATTTGTCCTTCCGAGAAACAGGCCTACAGTCATCACCACACAAAGCCAACAGCACATTCTGCCGGAAAGTGACCCACAAGTGACCACTGACAGGGTCCCCTAGAACACAAAGAACAGTGCCCCCAGCATGCCAGGCAACTGTACACAAGTACAGAGAGACACAACTGCACGCTGTTAGAAACTGCCTCCTGCTGTTCATAGTGAGAAAGGACAGGATGTTTGTTTTCTGTCTACATCATATCAAGGTCCATCGTTTTGTTAGAGACAGCGCCCACCCAGCCCGGGAGATAACCACAGCATGGCTTCCTGTTCCAAAAGGAAAGACTGCAGAAACCCAGATGTACCTGTAAATCTAAACGCTTTCATGTCAGCCAGTAATTTAGCCGTAGCCTCCTGCTAATACCCTCAAACCATTATATTTGGAAATAGGAGTATCAAAAGTCACAGCATTTGGGGCCTCCCTGGTGGTGCAAGGGGTTAAGCACCACATTATGAAGCTGTGTGCAGCCTCTGCAACGCAGGTTCGATCCCGGGCAGCCAGGGAGCAACCCACAGGGTGCAGCAGACCTCTCCTGTCTTGCCCGCTGCTCCCCTCAGCAGTGTATTTCGTCAGTCTGACTGTTCTGTTCCCTGCTCTGTCTCTGGTGAATCCAAACACCTCCCGCATCTCTGGCCCCAGTTCTTGTATGCATCAAGATTCCAAAACATCACTCTTCCTCACTCCACGAGCCAGCACCACCACACAAACTGGCAGGCACAGGGAGGGCCCTTGCCTCCACAGGAGGCAGCGCCTGGCTAAGCCTGGACGCAGCAGTAAGACGCTCACAGGTCATAGAGGCGCCAACCTTTCACCCACAGCCCTACTGCTGGCTTAGCCTGATGACATACCACGGCAGCTCTGACGTGCGCCGCTGGAGCTGTGTGGCCTCATTCAGCACCGGGCGGCCCAGGAAGACCCCGGTCTCCGAGACCCTGCCATGGGATGATTTCCAGGAGACACTGTCCAGTGCAATAAGCCAGGTACAAGATACATATTGGACGCTGCTCCTGTGTGAGAACCAGGAGTGAGAAACACACACGCGCTCATGTCCTTGTACCCCAAGAAACAAACCGGTCCGGGACAATGAGCCTGGCACCCAGGGGACGGTTGGGTGGGGTGGGCGGGAGTGTGTGTTTCACTGAGTAACACTTCATAAGCCATTTTGACTTTTGGAGCCATGCTGAGGACGAAGAAAGTAATAAAAGAAGGAATGAAAGAGGAAAAGAGAAGGGATGAGGGGAAAGTTAGGGAGAAAAGGAAAATGCAAGATGGGGTGAAAAGGGGAGAAAGAACGAAGGAAAAAAGAGGAAGGCAGGAAAGAAGCTGGAATGGGCCCAGGGGACCTACCATGGAAAACAGGAGCAATGGACAAGTCTTATCTCAAACGTTAATCGAGCCATGCTAAGGGAGACGTGGTGGGAGAACTGATGTTTTGAAGACAGTAAATGTTCTAAATCTAAACCCTCAATAGACCTTAAAACCTTAGGTTTCCTTTTGCAAGGCATGGAACTAGCCATCAGGAAGCAATGCTGCCACTCCAGGACGGGCCCTGGGCACACACGTCCATGCCACAGCTCCAGGGTGGACAGCTCACACCCTGGCGCCGTGAGACGCCAACTGCCCAGATCTTGTTGCTGAATTCTACGCTCTCCTAAAGGATCAGCAGTTGCAGGGCTGAGGCAGAGAAACTACAAGATGAGTCTGGATCATCCTTTTTCACCCCGGAGTAACTTCCACGCCATGAGTGAAGGGTACCGTCTTGAAGGGCCTCCTGGCCAAGTATGGGACAAAAGGAGCATCAAAACAGCAATGAAGGACTATTACCCACTGAATAAAGCAGACACCGTAGGCTGCACTGAAGTCAGGACCCGCTCTCCCTTGCGGTGGAAAGCCAACAGGATGCCGGGAGCAGGAAACACCGCCACACACGCATGACTGAAGGCTCATCAGTGGGCTCTGACACTGGGCAGTTGGAGAAACAGGACATTTAGTCTCAGAGAAGCCCCACTATTAGATGCATATTAAATACAAACAGAAAACTGGGGGCCTCCCTGGTGGCACAGGGGTTAAGTCTCAGCACTATCAGGCTATCCCCAGCCACTGTGGCCTGAGTTCAACCCCGGCCAGGCAGCTGACCCACACGGCACAGCAGACCTCGCCTGTCTCCCACTGCTCTCCTCAGCGTGTATTTCAGTAGATCCGCCTGTTCTACTCCCTACTCTGTCTCTGGGGAGCCCTCTGACCTCCCTCCACCCCTACTTCTGGCCTGTACCCCAGCTCTTGTATGCATAATCTATCTTTAAAGCTAATGTCATCCGGGCCTCCCTGGTGGTGCAAGGGGTTAAGCACAGCACTATGGAGCTATCCGCAGGCTCTCCAGCAGGAGTTCGATCCCTGGCCAGGAAGCTACCCACATGGCGCAGCAGACCTCTCCTGTCTTGCCCACTGCTCCCCTCACCAGTGTATTTCAGTCAGTCTACCTGTTCTGCTCCCCACTGTCTCTGGTGAATCTTCTCATCCCCCGTACCTCTGGCCTGTACCCCAGTTCTTGTATGCATAAATATTTAAAAAAAAAAAAAAGGTGAAAATACTTACCTGGCATTCACACGTAAGCCAACCAATTATTGGTCCATTTATGTTTCTAACCACCAGGGGAGTCATCTGGGCGGCCCAGGGCAGGTGGCACCCAGGGGCCCACTTTCAGGGAGAAATGACAGCCAACTCCCTGTGTGACAAAGCATGCTGTTAACAATGACAACTGTCATCTTTCAACATCAAATAACTTGCACTGGGTTGTGAAAGACAAAAACAGAAATACAAGGGGGAGCGATCTAAAACTCTTAATAAAGTTCTGTTAAGAAATTCTTCCTTTGCTTTATTAGTGTAAACTAGCTTGACACAGTCACCATTTAATAAACGTATTTTCACATTTACATGATATAACTTCACAGCTATAACCCTGGTGGAGCCATGTCTGCAGAGCAATGGTGGGCGCTCAGCATGTATTTGGTAAACAGCAGGTCTGCTCTTCAGCATGTGTGGTTAGTTGATAAACTTCTGTGGTAGGTCAGAGATCCAGGGGGATATAAAAAAAAGAGCGTGCACTTTCTCAGCTTTTCCATTTATAAGTTCCCGCCACATCTGGCTGAGGATGGCTCTGGTTTTGCGGTACAAAGGCGAGCATGTGATTGCATCTTTCGGGCCTACTGTCAGGAGCTGTGGCCTCAGGCCAGCGACTCCTCCAGTGGAAACACGCTGCCACCCACCTCTCCTACCCAATCCCCAGTGACCTAGTAAAGCAGCATCGGTAGCGCCTCACTGGTTAACCACATCATAGCTGTGCTGAGTGGCAACTCACTCCATCACCTAGGGACAGGCTTTTATTCACACTGGGGTATAAACGCAAACTTAAACTAACCAGGTGCAAACAGCAACGGAGGCTTCAGGCTCTCCATGTCCACTGTGGCTGACTGGAATGGACTGCTGTGACTCTCACAGACTCCCGCTCCAGGATTGGCCTCATTGCAATTTCTCAAATTGCAGGTGGAGACTGACTAGAAGAGGATAGAGACCAGCATAGAAATGAGACAGGATAGGGGCCTTCCTGGGGCGCAGGGGTTAGTCTCAGCGCTATCAAGCTATCAGCAGCCACTGCAGTCTGAGTTTGATTCCCAGCCAGGGAGCTGACCCCCAGGGCGCAGCAGACCTCTCCTGTCTCCCCACTGCTCCCCTCAGCAGTATTTCAGTGGATCCACCTGTTCTGCTCCCCACTGTCTGGTGAATCCTCTCACCTGCCTGCACCCCAGTTCTTGTATGCATAAATAAATTTCTTAAAAAAAAAATGAGACAAGGGCCTCCCCGGTGGCGCAGCGGTTGAGCGCTGGGTTGCGAAGCTGCCCACAGCCTCTGCAGCACCGGTTCGATCCCCGGCTGCTCCCCGGCCACCGGAGGAGGGTCCCACATGGTGCACAGACCTCTCCTGCCGCCCGCTGCTCCCCTCAGCAGTGTATTTCGTCAGTCTGCCTGTTCTGCTCCCCGCTCTGGCTCTGGCGAATCCTCTCACCCTCCCGTGCTTCTGACTGTACCCAGTGCTTATATAAATAAATAATTAAAAAAAAAAAAAAAAAAAAAGACAAGCACAGGAAAATGTCAGCTGTGCCACACATGGCACAGCTGAGTAAAGCTTAGTGACCTTGTTACATGTATACATGACCTCAGACACAATATAAAGTGTACTTCTTATTGTAGGTTGCAATAAGAAAAACTTCTTAAAATGCCGTTTTATGCTTTAGGCCGCGATTACAACCCAGCCTCATCTCTGCGGATTTGGTAGATTCCATTCAAGGACACATCTTTATCGAGCTTGATTTTCACAAAGTGTGGCCATTTTAAACTCTTCTTCTAAAGCATACACATGTATAACCAGTCCTTTAGACATCTGTCCGCAAGAAAGACTCCCTGCTACTTGATATTAAAAGTGCACTTGAGAAGCTACGGATACAGCGGAGCGTCCAGCAGAACCGCCCGCAGTGTTGGCCGCACAGTAGCGCTGAAACAGGAACCACCACTTCCAAGTGCCGACAGGTAACACCTGAGTGGAGAGGAACTGGGTGACTGCTGGATTTAAATGGCCTGTCGGCCAGGGGCTACTGTCTGGATAGTGCAGATACAGAGCACGGCGCCTGCCCACCTGCTCCAGCAACCACAACTATCCCCGAATTGCTTGGGAGCTTCCTAGAAATGAAGAGCCACAGGCCTGGCCTGGCTCGGCAGCAATCAGACTGGCCAGCTGCTCCGTGCATGACGGGCAAGAAGAGCACCGACCAAAGGCCGGCACGCCTGGGCCAGGGACACCGAGAGCCACCGCAGCCCTGGGAATTTACAGGCACACTGGCATGACAGTCACCGTGGCCCCTCTGGCATCACTGGGGGTGAACAGTACACAGGGCTCCACACCCGAGAGCTGGTATTTTAGATGACAACTATGCTGTGGACGTGCACACACACATTTTAAAATTCCACCTGTTACTGAATTTTTCATCTAACACCAAGCAATTTTTATATTTTTATACATTCCAAGAATAGCCCATGTGCATCAAAGACGTACTTTTTGTCCAAAACTTGACCAGGCCTTGCTCACCATTTCACAGTGACTTGGCCACACTTGCTGTTAGGTACCCTGTTCACACTGATACTCAGTGCAGGCTCAACCACCAGACTCCATTAGGAAGGTGCTGTGGGTAAAACAGTATTATTAAAAATTACTTCCCTCCAGAAGGGGAAGTTGGTAAAAGCAGCCAGTTGTACAGTTAATTGGACTTTAATAAACTTACACAGATTTTTAAAAAAGATTTATTTTTATTTATTTATGCACACACGAGCTGGGGTACAGGCCAGAGGTGTGGGGAGAGGATTCCCCAGACAGAGCGGGGAGCAGAACAGGCGGATTCACTGAAATACACGGTTGAGGGGAGCACGGGGAGACAGGAGAGGTCTGCTGCGCCCTGTGGGTCAGCTCCCTGGACAGCCGGGGATCGAACTTGTGCTGCAGAGGCTGCTGATAGCTTGAGACTTGACCCCTGTGCCACCAGGGAGGACCCAGATGTTGAGACTCCAGGAAAAAGGATCCGTGAAGAGGCATCACACTGCCTCCCGCCATTGCCAACACCGGGCTAGAGCTCAACATGTGGCCGATTCCGCACCCACTTCCATTTGCACCACTTGACGGGCGCGCACTGACGGGCAACGCTGGGGCCGCGGACACGCGTGGCGCCCGCACCGCGGGCCTCCTGGAGCGGGGGCTGCGGGCCGGCCGCGGGCCCGCCCCAGAGGCCACACTGCACCGCCTGGGACAGCAGGACGAGGCCCCGGGGCAGCGGTTCTGAAAGACTTGTAATCAACGGGGAACCCCGGCAAGGAAAGCGTGCGCAGGGGGAACCTGTGGGGCCCCGAAGCACCCCCGGCTCCGGCGCAAACCCCCGGCGCGCGCAGCAGCACAGGCCGCCGCCGCGCCTCTGACTCCTGAGCACGCAAACGGGCTCCAGGCAGGGAGGTGTCGCCCCTGACCCGTCCTGGGGTGTCTCGCGCCGAGACAAACACCAGGCATCAGCCCAAACCGTCCCAAGGTTGAAGACAGAAAGCAGACACGACCAGCGCCAAAGGAAAGGCCGTGAAGCGGGGCTTGCGGGGAAGGCAGGGCTGGCACTGCGGCTCCTCAGCCCGGGCGCTCAGGGCTCACGAGGCAAAAACAGATGTTTGGACTTTGGAAAGTACAGGCTCCAGCGTTCACCTGCAACAACGCTGGCTCACTGGAAAATGAAGCGATTAAAGGACAATCAGGGAAACGTGGGGGAACTCGGGGCGCGAGCAGCTCACACGCGTGGGCTGACCGCCTGGGCTGGGAAGGGCAGGAAATAAACGCCACCTGCTGTTGTTCAAGACAAGCGAGACTTCGGAGGCCAGCAAACGCCACAGCGCAGGGGCACGACCCGGCCGCTTACACTGGGACCTGGAGGCTGGAAGGGGAGACTGGCGGCCGCCAGGTTCACTCACCACCGGTGACTGCGCAGGAACCTTCCACCGCGCCCCACGCAGAAAACACCACAATTAAATGAGAAAACACTAGACAAACGACTGTCCAGAAAGTCACACGTGCGCACGCACACCTGGTGTAAGCACAAACACTTACAGACGTGACTGAGTGGAATCCTGAGAAAGCAATGTGACTGCAGGACACAGAATTCTCATCTTCCTAGAGATGAAATTAAATACGCATGTGACAAATTTGGTCAAACGTTAAAGGGAAAAAAAAATCAGCAGCCAAAAGAGGGCCGCTATGCATACACCACGCCAACAGACACACTTCAACATGCTTCAAAAATCCTCCAAAGCCTGTTAGAAGAAAACGCTGACATTTCCAAACAGCGTCACCGCATAACCGAGAAAGGGCCGCAGCTCTTCCCTTCGACAACTACACAAAAACAAAGGGCACCCCAAGTCTTGAACAGCAGTAACTGGCCCATGCGGGTCTGCTTGCGTCCAATAGTGGGACCTGCTTAACTCAGTATCGACGTCTTCAGAGCAAACCACCTCTTTCTGATTTCCCTCCAGATACTCCTCCCCAGGAACACAAACCCTAGGAGTTCCACTTCGGCTAACACAATCTATTTCAGCACCTCCCGCTTTATTTTCATCTCAGCATCGTCTGCTGATGCAAGGTCATCACAGACAGCCCGTTTCCTTCTGCTGAAGAAGCCCCCAGAGCAGGGAAAGGAGACTCGACACACACCTTTTGGAGAAAAAGTAGGGGCAGCACTCCTTTGGTAAAACTCTAAGGAACAAGGGCCGAGGTAAAGGAGAAGGAGGCAAGATAAAAATGTGAAAACCGGCCCTTGTGGACTGGAAGACACAGCGTCATGGGAGAGCAGACACCCACAAGCCAGGCAGTAGAAGGAATCCATGCAGCCTAGGACTCCTCAGGGTACCGGGAAGGCTGCCTGATAATGTCTACTTTGGAATAACATCCAAGCAGATGCAGAGTACTCCTGAGAGGTGCTACAGACACATCCAACGTGAGGCCAGGCCACCAGCTGCAAAGAGACAGTGGCGAGATACCAACCTTATCTGAGGGACCCATGGGCCAATGAGCCGACGCTGCTGTGGAAGAAAACCTGAGAAGTGTTTTTCAAACTGTATGCAAAGGACACTCTTACCTCCCAAACTGCCCGTCAAAAACATACCTTTTGTAAAACGTGTCAAAGAAAATGAAACACTAGAGGAAAGATAGTACTTTAATGTCACAGCAGTATCACATTACTATACCAGTTTCTAGACCCGATTTTCATCCTGGTGCAGATACTGGGTAGTGCTGACCTTGACCTGTTTTCTAGTGTCCATCTGACCTAAAACCTGACATTTGTCTGATGTGTCTGACTTGAGTCAGAAAATTCAGTCGTTTGCCCTGCTCAGGCATGGAGACAATCCTTAACAACTAGACATAAAAAGTAGCAGACACTTGTCATTGACTTGTTTTAATTTTAAAACATAAAACATCTCATATCACATTGCCTTCGTAAATTAAAATCCTTTTAAATGCAAGTTTCAGCATTTAAGAATGTCAGCTCCCATCAACGTCAAAGTGTAGCTTTATTGTCACTTAGAGATAACAGGACAACAGACACTCAGAACGGTGTATGAAAATATTTACTCACCCCACATGCTTATAAACTCCTGTAACCCGTTGTGTCTGCTCTCAGACCACCCCCCAACGAGCTCATCTGACTGCTAACAGAGTGAGTCAAGGGGGACTCTTCACTGACTTCGGCACAGGAAGTGAAACGGAGAAACGTCTCTACCCCTGGCACGTACACTGACTACACCCTGACTCACTATCACCTCAGGTGCCTTCCACACTATCTGGAGACTAATGTGATTTTTTAAAGAGTGTCTGGAACCCTCTTTTCTAGGACTCAAATCCAGATCCTGCAATTCACAAGCTGTGAGGTGACCAGTCCTCCGCGCTCAGTTTCTGCATCTGTAACAAGGGAGACAGTAAGGCCCACATCAAGGATTACTGCTTAGGCCTAAAGTGCATGTCAAGTGCTTGGAGCACCGCCTGGCACATACTAAAGACTCTCCACACCGTGGTGATTAATTCTTACCTAGTATGCTTCAAACCCTTCTGCAGAAGTAGGACCGCTAGCAATAAAATTGGTTAAATGAAATGTGTCCCATCCTACAATGAACTACTATTCATTCACTAAAGATTCTCTTCATTCTCTATTATGAAAATATATTTATAATATCCTGTTGGACAGAGAGGAAAAAGTAACTTAGAAAATCATGTACAGTCTAATCTTATATTTAGAAAACATGATAATGAAGCTATGAAACTTGCAAGTCACTGTGATACTTGAAGGGCATTTGCCAAAAATGACTCAGAGTAATTTATCATTCCATCCCACCCACCAGGAAAAAGACTAAAAATAAAATGGATTGTGATTCTAAAATGGCAATGATAATCGAATGCTGTAAATGAAGAGCCTTTTAAAATTTAGGTCTGTGTGCATTTAACGCATCATTCCTACCCCAATCCTGAAAACTTACGCTTCTTAAAATGGACTGCATCTCAGAATTAAGGAAATAATGCACCGACTTCTAATAAATACACTACCTCGATCCCTTCCCATTTCCAACACACCAGCACCATCATCATCTTAAGCAAGTTCTTGAAGTGTTAGCAACTACACACAACAACACAGACAATAAGATACTTTAGCCAATAATCTAAGCTTTAACAGGAGGTATTAGCTACAGCATGGTGAGATTACACACACAAAAGATCCAGTATTTCTAGAATCCTGAACAAAAAGTGTGGTACAGAGTGCTTTCAACTGTTTCAAAATTCATCAATGAAATCAATACCATCATTTTCATATGGGTTTTTGTCAAGTTTCTAAGTTTTCAAATGGTTAATTCATTATCACCATTTCAAGACAAATTTTCTTCTCAACTAAAGATCTTCATTCTGCTAGTTCCTGTCCAGAGCTTACCCTTCTGTCTGACAGCCACATTTCACGTCACAGGACCTGGAATATACAATTAAGTATTACAGACAAACTGTTCTCAATTTTCATTTGAAAAGATGCCTACAAAAAGATAGTCAAGTTTTCAGGTTTACATAAGCATACCACACCAGTTACCAATATAAATGTCTTCATACCTATTTATTCCACTTCTATTTAGACACCAAGACTAACAAAATTCTCAAAGCACATGGTCCCACCACCTGTACACATCCCCTAAGCAACCATTTTGACACAACATCTCAATTCAGCAACCAAATGTTACGACCATCCCTACCAATCAAGATCTCAATTCTTACGAGTCTTAACATAGTAGGGTTACATTATTTACCTATTACTGAAAGATTGAGCCTGACTTTATAAAAAACAAGGATAGCCACATCAATTCCATATACACGATACTACCTATTTCATTTATTAAAGGTTGTCATAAACACAGTAATCAAACTAATGCTCCAGACTGCTGCTCATGGGGAAGGCACCACAGAAGAGACACAATCGACACTGCCTTGCATTAAAGTGCAGGCTCCTGCTACAGAGATGGAGAAATAAAAGGACAAATCTAGTTGTCTAAAAGACAAGTCACTGTACACATTTTATTTACAGTTTTGTACACTGTCTTATATGAATGGGACTGCTTTTCTACTTGAGCCATTTTTTAACCAAAGCAAAATAACCTAAGTAATACAAAGTGTTAAAATACAGCATAAAGATACAAAAACGACATACTAATTCTAATTAGGAATGTAATTATGATGTTACATTTTTTAATAATCCACAATTATGTTTAGGAAATCACACAAACATAGATCACTGATTTGAATGAAATGCATAAATTTGTAGCAAAGCTTGGTAGTTACAAAAAAACAAAAAAATTACCAAAGAATGCACAAAATTAATGTTTATTCCACCTTTGTTTCATATTCCTGGATCCTTCACCAGTTACATTGAGGGAAAAAAAAACAAAAAGCAAAACAAATGAAAAATCTGAAATCAGAATCACTAATGTTATCAAGTAGGGAAACAAATAAATTAAAATCTAGCAGCCATCAGCAAGAGTACAGCACAGACGATGCTGTAAAAAGAAACAAAGAAAATTGCTAGAAAACTATGCATTATACGCTTTCAAACCAGTAAAATATGCTCCTGCATACAATGGAACATAAACAGAATTATCTTCCTGTAAGGTGTAGAAATGCAAGTTCTTTTTCAATATTGTGGATAGGTAAACGGTGTTTGCAATGGTAATTCTACTATGCTATATGACAGAGTGGGCCTGGAACACATTTATGGATTCTGGGGACCATATGTACTGTAATTCTTTGATTGGGATAGTGGACATTCTAGCCAAAATTAAAAAAAAAAAAAATATGAACACAGAAGTACAAGACAAAGGCGAATGAGACTTCTCTTATATCTTAGCAACATTTAGATGGAAATCAAATTTAAGTGCAGTCCACTCTGCTTTTGAAGAGGCTTTGGTTCAGCTCCCAAATCTCGATTGCTTGACGCAGTCTCCTATGAGAATACTCAGAAGGTCTCTTCTTAAACAACAAACCTATTTTTAGTGGTCGAGCCGCTCTTAGTAGCTGTGTCTGCATGGGACTGATAACCAATCACTATCTTTGGAGGAAGTCCTAACCTTTCCTTGTATACCCTCCTAAAAGGGAAAAAAAAAAAAAAGAAAAGCTATCAGTTTTTATTAAAAACACAAAAATTCATTATTATTCTTTGTATTAAAAAAATAGCAGACATGAGAATGAAACCAGAACCAGACATCTTTACCCTTTCAGCAAACATGTATTTTTATCATCAGTCTGTTTGTATATCAAGTACTGCGACAATTACCGATAAATCAATGGTAACCAAAGCAGGACAGTCCCTAAGCTTGAATTTCTAACATTTCATCATTTACAATCAAATCATCACAAGCAGTGGAGCTGTGGTGGAGCTGTAGTACAGGCAGATAATTTACACAAAGCCAACGACCCGATCACACACACATGATCGTATTTTAATTCTTTGGCTAAATTGCTACAATTCTATCTTATTATAAGCCCTTATAAATACTTTACATTACTGCAGTTGCATCTGTCATACTATCTATCATAAGACTATACACCCACAAATTAAATATTTTGAAGGCAATTTACATTTTCCGACTAAGTTCCTTACATACCACCTCCACTACATAACTCTCAATAGATGAGTCTGTTTTAAGAACAAAATGTGATGTGCACAAAGAAGAGAAATACAAGGGCTGAGACTAACAGGAAGGGCTAATCGCATCTAGGAGAGGGCCGCTAAGTGTGTGAAACATGGCTGGAGGCTGAGGAGCAGACACAGGCTGTGTGATGTGGCTCACGGGAGCCAGTGGAGCGAGAAAGCTACACGGTAAGACTGCTCAGGTCAGAGACAGCACCACAGGTCAGCCCAGGACTCCAGATCTTTATTCTGAGAAAACAGCAAAATTTCAGAACTAAACCACAAAGTGAAATAAAGGGCTACACATATTCATGGAGATAAATTCCCCAGTATGATGATAACAGGATGATTTTATTTATCTTCTACCCTCCAGACATTTCATTATCTTCTCCTGAATAAGGTATCTAAAAGTAATTTTGTAACTAAAATTACACCTCATATCAAACTTAACCTGTAATACAATGTATTTCCTCAACCATACTTTATCATTAAAGCTGCCAGAGAGCTCCAGTTCTGAGCTATGCAACTTGGAAGTGTTTGAAAAAATCTTTCCTTTGGTAACTGACATTAGATGTTCTATAAAGATTTCACAACTTTTAATGTTGACACAAGTACAACATTTTTAGGGAAGAAAGTTCCTATTTCACTCATTTTCAAATAAATATGAAACCCCCAGAATTAACAAGTTTCAGCACTGACAAAAAGATCAGGAATGATGACAAATCAGCAAACAATTCCTCTCTCTTATAGACACTCCCTATGTAGAATGAAACCTAGAAACTTTCCATCCCTTTTAATTCAAAAAAGGAATTTTTGTTCAGAGAATTCAGCTATGAAAATTCACAAAGGGACAACCAACCATACTGTTATCTTTGCCCCATACTTACTTTTAAACAAATTTTAAAGTAGATTTTACCAATTTACATGTAGTAGAAAGAAAATCTTTACTGATAATGACTAAAGGTTAGTTGGCGTAAATGACAGGCAATTTTTGCAAAGAAAAGTATTTACCAAGCAGTTAAAAAAAGCTACACATGGGCTTTAAATAAAGACAAAACCAAGACAGCTTCGCTTTACTGTCAGTAAGAATTCTGTGCAGTGCATACACACGTATGCAGAAGACCATCAGCCAATTTTCACTGAATTATTTGGAGCATTATACAATAGCACTACAGTTTGTAAGTAGAAAAATGACCCTCTCGTTTGATAAATGAATAAAATGCTATATGCTAAAATATAAAGTTCGTGAGTCATTACATAATGCATTGCTAGGAAAAAGTGTTTTCACAAAAATGAAAACAGTAACAAGACACTGAACACCAAACAGCAGCAGTCCAACATTATGAAAGAGTTCATTATAACTGAAAATAACGACCGACAAATCCAACTCTATATAAAGCTCCAAGTGAAAAGTGCTGCTGCTACTTACCCAATATCTCATCAAGTAAACAGCAAGACTCACCCTATGTGTGTGACAGCTTCCCGGTTCTCACATTCAGTAGTCCATATCGCTATCTTATCCCCTTTAGTTCTAACATTAACAACTGCTCCACACACATCATCACTGTAGTCATCAAAAGATTCTCCAATAAGGCACAGCAGCTGGAAAACAATACCAGAACAATCCCCGTTATATTCAGGGAGCTGTAAACAACTTACTAAACTGCAAACATCTGTCATATATTGGCAATATGTAAAACTAAGTCTTGAAGTCAACATTTGATTTTATAAATGTCTAAGTTTTACTTATGTATAGTTCTTTGTCACGACTTTGTAAAAATTCACTTGTTTCTTTAACATGAAGAATATAAAAATTTTTAATTTTTCAGCAAACAGGGAGACTGAAGTCATGACACATACATAAGGTGAGTGATTTTATTAGACACTCATTTGCTCTACTACCAATTGTGAGCAGAAGACTGTTGATGGAATAACTAAAGTAGCTGTGGCAGACCGTCGCTCTTTTCATGAACACTCCCTAATGATAACCACATGAGTACACGTAACACAAAACTCACCTATTTTAACCACTTTGGCATATAGTTCAGTGGCACTGCCCACCAAAATCACCATGTATTCCCAAAAGTTTTGTCACCGTGCAAAACTGAAATGACTTTATTTATTTGAAATTACTTTTTAATTGTGTAATTCTAATATGGTATGTACTAATTATCTCTCCCACAAGCAAAATGAAGCTTGAGATTCAGAACCTCTCATTACAGGATAATGGTGATTTTCTCATATTTAGAATTTATATCTTATGAAGCCTTAAAGTTCCCACTCTATCACAACATACAAACTGGATTATATCAAGCTACAGATGCACTGCTTCATTGATGTAAAACGAGTTATTCAAAGTAAATCTCTGGGGGGGAGGTCTTAAAATTTTTCAACATACAAAATGTGGTTCTCTAATTTTGAAGTTAATGAAATGATGGGACGAGCTGATCATCAACTGCCAGTCACCTTATGTGATTGGTGATGTGGCAGGGGTCCCACAGAATTGGTGTGTGAAAATATACAGGATTCACCTGACAAGATGAAATTAATGCCTGGCTGAATTTCTAGAGTGGGCAATTGCATCTTCTCCCTCTTCAAATAATCAATGAAAAGAAACTGTAATGTAAATGAAGTATCAGTATTCCAAAACTGCTTTGTAATCTGAAAACCTTACTGTCTCTAGCCAAAAGCGATCGAGGTCACTTCGTCTCTGCTGCTTGTTCAATGTGATCAGCCATCGTCCTCCACGCTTGTTCTTCTCATCTTCCCACATGGGCTCAATACCATCCTACAAGGTCACAAAACATTAGACATTATTACGTTAACTTAAACAACAAACCTGCCGAAGTTTTACATTATTCTCCATAAAACTGTTACTGCTGTAGTGGGGGAAAGGCATACAGGACAAAGCCAAAGCGAAGAACTGCAGAATCAGAGAATTTACGAATCCTGACTTAGGCACAGATTAGCGATCAAACCTTGGATTTCATTTAATTCAGAGGTTCTTAAACTTTCTGAGTAACAGACACTTTTGAGATGCTACATACATTTCTATACCTAGAAAATATATGCAAAAATCATGAAATTTGATAAAGTTCATGAATGCTCCTACACACTACCTCCTGACAATCGTTTATAATTATCTCAAGGATCCCTCTGCTCCAGGTTAAGAATTCCTGACAAACTCTGGAGTCTATAGAGAAAGGGATTCCAATATATAAAGAAGGGGTTGAATTGGATAATCAATCACAGTACGTTTTCATAAAACAAAACTCTCATTAACTGCTATGGTTTACACTAAGCCGGCAGGGCTAATTTATTCTCCACGAGTCTCCCAAGTTTGTGGCAAGATTTCTTAACAAATACCCAAGTGGTTCAGTCCCATAATTTATGAAATCAGCAATTAAGCATACCTTAAAAAGTGAGTAGTCACAGCCAGGCATTAAATTACTAGACAACTGGATATGGTTGTACAGACTAGGTTTAAAAAAAAAAAAAAAAGGTGATTATAAACACAGAACGTGTAATGCAGAGCTCAGGTGCTTACATATATTCAGAGACTATGTACAAAAATAAATGCAGATAAAAAGTTCATGTTTATGTGTTTTTCTATGGAGTCAACTTCTGAAATGGACCAAAGAGATCTCAAGAGTGGTCAGCTCAAAAATCAACATGTCATGATTTTCAAGAAAACACTTTCAATTATTTTATCTAATAAAAACATATATTTTGATGTCTCAGCTAACTAAATGCATACGTGTGTGTATATATAAGCAACAAAATAGAGGTATGAGCATAAGTAGATGCAAGAATTTGAGGCTAATGAGCAGTTTTAAACATAGAAAAAAAATCAAGAGAAAACAAGACAAACTTTCTGACCATTAAGACACATTCCTTGACCAAACTCAAGGTTATTAGCCTTGAAGGTATCCAAGATTAGAACAGATCAGTATTTCTCGAACAACACAGATTGTTGTTACTGGTCAGTCATACTATTTTGGAGAGTTGGGGAAAAAATAATGCAGCAGTTCCAAGCCCTACTCTGAGATTTTAATCCCTTAAATATGGGGTAGAATCGTGGACTCTATAATTCTAAACTATTTCCAAATTATCAATGTAAGAGAATAACATCTGGGATGACTTAGGCTCTTGACCGAAGATTATTTATCTCCTGAAGTCTCTTAAAGAAAATGGGTATAAAGCTGGCAGGAGGGTGAGAAGGCCTCGTCTGCCTCCACCATTAGGAGGAGAGGTCATTACCTTAGCTACATGCCCACAGACCACACATGCTGGTATCCTGAGTCAAGTTCTTTTGATGCTACTTTAACCCAATCTGGGAATATTTCAAGCAGAGTTTCCAGAAAGAGTCTGGCATCGTTTGGCTGTCACACTGGACAACACGCGACACTGCAGTGAGACAGCGCAAACCCAGCAAGGCTGTGGCACCATCCCTGACAGCCCCACTAGGCAACAAAAAAGACTCAGCTACCAGGAGGAGTGACCACAGAATCCGCACCAGTGCCACTCCAAATTCATAGTCAGTGTGAAAATGACCTTCTTCGGTGGCATTCAAGGTAGAAAACACCACCGTTTCTCGCTATCCTTTCCTTTCTTCTTCATGGTACCCTGAGGTCACTGAACAGTTAAGCTTACAGTGAAAATCTGTTACAGCACATTTCAGTGAAATCCTAACACTACAGAGAGATTGGATAAAACTGAAAGGACTCAGTGACCATTAAATTTGACAGAAAATAAGTGAGAAATTAAGCAGTGACTTAGGTACTTGTAGAAAGCTGAATTTCTTCCCTGTGCATTCTGATGTCAAACTCCCCCAAGCAACGGCAATGCTCACACATAACTCAAGTGGGAGCCACGCCTGACCAGAAGCCCAGTCAGAAACACAGTGACGGAAACTGGTAAAAGGCAGACTAGACAAATGCAAATCTGATTCAGTGGGCGAAATGGTTCCATTTGCTTGCTCATCCTCCTCCACAGGAGACCAGAAACTTTTTATATTTTGGAAGACTCTTCAGTAAAAACAACTGGAGACGAAAACCACAGAATTTTGACAAAAAGGAAAACAGAAACCTAAGTGTAGTCAGACACCCAAACTACTGGTGTCTTATAAGTAGTTCCACTACTTTAAAAAAAAAAAGTTAATGCTTTTAATAAAGCTGCTGACTCACAATTTACAGTTTAATCTATGTTTTGCTTTTTCACATGATTCAAAGCACACTAAATGCCTCCTATGGGAAAGCACTGTAAATACACAAAGGAATACTGCTGCTACCCTACAGAAAGCGTCCATATGTAAACTTGACTGAACCCACTCAGAGGCTAAGAGTATAACCTAAGGACAGCGCTACCGATTCGCTACATGTATATATATGATCCAGAAATATACTAGACGTACAAATTAAAATATTTAGATAATTGCTAGGCAATTTGCAGCTCGTTAAAAATGTTTTTAACAAGTTTTGTTTTTCATATTCTTAAATAGTTCTTCCCTGTCATTTTAGACTAACTTTGGTTTTCGAGACGATTCCCAAACTTCTTGAAAAAAGATTTGACAATTTAAAATTTTGTCATGAAGTCATACAAAAGGCCTATGATCCCCAAATCCAAACATTTTGCTAAATCTCAAAAATATTTCCACTATTCCGGAGTTAACCACAAAGTATAATGTAACCAATGAACTGCTGTAACAGACACTGTCACTCTTTGGCAGACCCCGAATCTTACACAGCCGCGGAGACCTCAGACCCCGGCAACAGAGCCCCAAAGGCTGTGCTCTGAGGGATTTGCACAAATGGGGGCCTGACAGAGGCCTGGAGCAGCCCCATACCAGGCAGCAGAGTAAAGGGGACCAGCTGCACAAGTTGTCAGAAAGTCCAAGGGCAACAAAGGCTCCTCAAGCAGGAAACATTCCGGCTAAAGGATAGCAAGAGTAAAGCTTTCTGAATCTGAAGAGAAATAACCACCAATTCAAAGAGCTGTGTGGTCACAGGTCTGCTGCAGAGGAAATGTCCACCTCTCCCCCCACTGCATGAGCGACTGACAGTGAGAAACGACACATAAAACAAACACCCTGAAGTGGTTACTTACGCCCAGAAGTCTTCAACAGTATCAAACTTAGAGATCAGCCGAAGGTTTGCTTGCCAAGTTTTGCTTTTATCATTCTTAAAAAACCACAGTGCCCATCTAAAAATAAAAAGTCATTGTCAAAACACTTACATCCATGATGACAGCTGCATCCCTCACAGTAGTCACAGGGGGAAAGCAACCTAAGTGCCCACTCCAGAGGTTTGAGCAGACAGCTGTGGCCCAAACGCATAATGGAAGCCTGAAAGGGAAGGAAACGCTGGCACTGCCACAATGGGGACACACCTTGAAAAGCAAGTTACGTGAACAGCCCAGTTAAAAAAGAGAAAAACGGTGGGATTCCACTTACAAGAGGTACTACCTAGGGTAGTTCAACCCCTAGAGAGGACAGGAGCGTGGGGGTGGCCAGAGCTGGGGAGAAGGGGCCGGGGAAAACCAGTGTTGAACTCGTTTCGCTCTGTGAGGAGGGTCTGGAGCGCCGCACACAAGCTTGGTGCCGACACCACCGAAATGAGACTTCGCAACTGATCCCGATGATGAGCTTGAGCGCTCTTTGTAGATTACAGTGAAAAGGAAAACGCAAACGGCAGTTGTCTTTACAGTGGCACGTGAGTACTTATCTCTAGTTCTTTCATGTAAGAAGTATGCCTTTTGTGCCTACTACATAAAAGGCTTGTGTGAACAGAGACCACAGGGCACACCCTCAGACACAGCTGGCTGGACGCTGCGTAGATGGTCCAGTGGTCACTGAGCAGCAGCAGCAGCACTTAACCAGAAAAAAATGTGGGGAACAGGAACACTGAATTTTTAGAGGAACAAAAATAAATTAGTCAAGAAGGGAAAGAGGGGATGAGGGCTGGTGGAGAGGACTACTGAATAGGATTCAGTTTGCTCAGACACACAATGAAAAAATAGCAAATAAAGGACTGCACCGCATACATGCACTGAAATAACACATGCTGCATGTCTGCACATGTTTCTGTTAAAAGGGGCTTTATTCTAAGACCTTGAAGATGCTAACATCAAAATTACAATTTATTAAATATTAGCCCAAGTCTTTAGAATTCTCTGAAACACTAAACCATAGTTTACATAAAGGGAAATCTGAGTTTCTATTGATAAAAAAAGGCTGAAAATAGTTTCCAAATGGCCATACATGAATAATGCTTACTAATGTCTTTCTTTTTTAATTTGGTAATGTCATTTAGACATAAACGTGAGATGCATTTCAACACCTCAATAATTTGCACTTCCAACCACCATCAAGGGAAAAAAAGCAAAAGTAGAAGGAAAACTATTACGTAGACACAGACAGCACGTGCACACATACACAGTCAAGGCCCATAACCTGGACTGTTAGAAATCAATTCAGCCATTAAACTGAAGGAAGCAAAAATTGTTTACACAGAATGTCCAGAATTTGGAAACCTAGAAACACATAACGTGCCGACAAACAAGGGGTCCCCTAACTCAGAGGCTCCCAAAGTGTGCTCCGCAGGCCAGGGAAGCTGTCAGGAGCTCTCTCTCCTGGAAAGGCTGAGGTGTCCTCCGTGCTGACAGGCAGGAAAGA
This sequence comes from Talpa europaea, assembly GCF_964194135.1. Classification (NCBI taxonomy): domain Eukaryota; kingdom Metazoa; phylum Chordata; class Mammalia; order Eulipotyphla; family Talpidae; genus Talpa; species Talpa europaea. The sequence goes on along the minus strand of NC_140080.1, from coordinate 153,421 downwards.
CACACGTCGCCGGGGACACTGGCTGGAGCCTCCGCAGGCCCCGAGGGCCACACTGGCTGGACGAGCAGTGGCCGGGCCTTTACCATACCAGCTTCATGAAGCCCCATCTGTGTGCACGTGGTGTGCACACACCCCACAACAAACACGTCTCCTATAGGCCCAGTACAATGCTGAGGGAACTATGAGGTGGACTGTTTACTTTTTACATGAAACATCTCTTTTACCTGAAAATGTGGGTGATAACCCATGATTATTTTTTGAAAAATGAACAGAATGAACTTTTATAATTTTTCAGGATTCATAAAAAATTTGTAAAAGCCTGCAAATGCCACCGTGAGCTGACAACTTGATCCCAGAGACCCTTCTGATGAGCTGAGCAGTGACACTGCTTCGACAGTGGATAACAAGAAGTGTCCTATCTGGGAGACCTGCATAACTCATTCAAACAGTATTTGAAGGCCGCGCGTCTGCCACCTGTGACTATGCAGATGCCTCTCTTTTCTCTTTTTCTTTTCCTAATAAAACTGTCCTTTAGAAATAAAAAATTTGGCAACTGCCCTCCTGCCTGTCTCCATGCAGGTGTCGCTTCTCACACATCCGGCCCTTCCACAGGCGGCTCTTTCTGCCACTATGTCTGTGCAGGCCTCCTTTGCTTTCCTTGCTTTTTAAAAAATAATACACCTGCCCTTCTAGAAATAAAATTATCATAAATTTTTTATAAGATTTATTTATTTATACAAGCACTGGATACAGTCAGAAGCGTGGGAGGGTAAGAGAATTCACCAGAGCCAGAGCAGGGAGCAGAACAGGCAGACTGATGAAATACACTGCTGAGGGGAGCAGCGGGCGCAGCAGAAGAGGTCTGCGCACCATCTGGGACCCTTGCCGGGGGCCGGGGATTGAACCGGTGCTGCAGAGGCTGCAGGCAGCTCCACAGCCCAGTGCTCAATTGCTGTGCCACCAGGGAGGCCCTAATTTTTTTTTTTTTAAAGAAAAGTAACAGTTTATTCGAAATGACCAGTGGGGCTGCAAAGTCATGGCTGGGTAAAAGATCCACTCCAAATGCAAGAGCACCCAAGAGATTTTAACACACCAGAGAAGGAGAAGTTCTTGGGTGGTTTCAGATTTCACGTGGCAACTAATCTAATCTATAAACAACCTATTCTCATCAGAGGGGAATATCCATAGTTATTCTAAAAGGCGATTAAAATTCTCCATCCCTTTCCAACCACACACCTATGTGAGGCTGTATTTTCTCTTATACTATCCCTGATACAACCCATCTCCACAAACTGTGAAGTAAATATGAAAACCCAGCTCACTCCCATTAAGTCCGGCACTCAGATTTACAAAAATGCTCCTCTTTCCACTATCTACGTTTATTGGATATTTTTCATAAAATAACTTCACATGTAATAGATTTTTAAATGATTATGTAATTTTACATATCAGGTTTAATTTCTTATAATCCATGACAACCAAAAATCTGCACAATCAGGGCCTCCCTGGTGTCACAGGGATTAAGTGTCAGTGCTAGGAAGCTATTGCCAGCCACAGCAGTATGAGTTTGATCCTGGCCAGGGAGCTGACCCACAGGGCACAGCAGGCCTCCCCATGTCTCCCCACTGCGCCCCTCAGCAGTGGATTTGAGTGGATCCACCTGTTCTGCACCCCACCCTGTCTTTGGGGAATCCTCTCACCCTCCCTCTCTGGCCTACACCCCAGTTCTTATAGGCATAAATAAAAATAAATCTTAAAAAAAAAAAATCTATACAATCAAAGCTCTGTGGAGTCTAAACGGGCCATAAGACCAGAAAGTTTGAGAACTGCCGATGTAAAATAAAATATAACACACCGTCGCGAGAGACTGCCTGCAGCTACTAAATAGGATACCCGTGCAGGTGAAGTTTCCTTCAGACTGGCATGAAACCCAGAAGTCATGGAGGACCACATGTAAATAAAATCTCTACAAACTATACAATCCCACAGACAAGGTTAAAGACAAACTCTTTGGACAGCTCTTTCAACCCCATCCTCCTCTGGGGGGGGGGGGGGGGGTTTGCATCCCTCACATACGAGGCTTGGAAATAAACTTGAATAAGCCAAAGGGAAAAAAGTGAATAGGCTGTTAACAGATAAAACAAAAATGATCAATGTGAAACTGCTTAGAGATTTCCATAAAAGAATGCACATTTAAAACATTAAGACATTGTTTTCATAAATCACACTGGGACTACGCCAAGCAGCAATAATTAAAAAGACTGATGTGACACTGCTTGACAGGGATGTAGAAACCAGAACTCAAAGCTGTGAAGGCATCTATGATAATAACGGAGGATAATTGAGCAGTGTAAATATAGTCACAAGAATTAGCATATACTTAAGGATGTACACTGTCTGCAAATGGGAAAATCTATATATGCATTAATGTAAGCCTGATAAAATACGGACTATATAGTCATTCAATACAAGGCAATAATTTGAAATGAGACAAAATCTGCAGAAACAAAAAGCCAACAGTATGGCCACCCGTTATTTAAAAGTGTACATCTATGCACAGGCAAAGACTGCAAGGCAAATTTAACACAGAACACGCTAGAGAGTAAAGATCTGAAGTAAAGTAAAAGATTCTTCATACACTTGTCTCCTGATGATTTACTCGTTCTTATAGTAACTACAGGTTTTCAGAGAACCTGAAAGGCTCAGACTCCACTTCAGGGTTTCCTCAGTGTGCCGACTGGCGAGTTAGCAGGCTGCGGGCGTCCTGCATCCTTCTCCCCAACGCCAGCGACCCCGAGAGGCGAGTCCGCCACACTAGAGGGCATTACGGAGACAGCTTTTAAAAAAGACCAGAGGGTTTTGGTTCTGTTAGGTTGGACTGTGTGAAACTGCCACTAACCAACTGTTCAACCATCTTCGGGACAGTGCTCTCCTGAGCAAGAATTCCGTCCTTCCGGGACCACGTGAACCTTGGCACTGGCTGCCTCCATCACTAGTTGCCACTTCCCTGTTTACAGAACCCATTTGGTCCTCACAAGGATATACTAACCCACGGTCTTCTACACCAAACACGCACGCGCTATTTCGGTAGGCCGACTGTGTCTGTCATGTGGTCATAAAGGGAAAAAAGACTTTTTAGACAAGTGAAACAAAATTATAGATAATCTCACAGGATCTCTGAATACAGTGAGTGGAACTGAAACATGGAGTTATCCTCAGAAGTTAATTCCAACTTATTCTCCCCAAACGTGTAGAATGTTTCCAAGGGGCCATGTTCTTCCCATCATCGGCTCAATGAATGATCATTACACAGCCATGTGACATCGCATGTGTGATTTCACTACATTAACCAGAAAAATCAAGTGAAAACAGACATCCTGCGAAAGGGCAGACTGGAGTTGGGGAAAAACGGGGGAGCGCCCTGCCAGTCAACTTGCACCGCACCATGACAACAGAACCACCCTCCAAGGCTCCTCTTCCTCTCCCAAACCACCCCACATGCAGACCCCACTGGGGCTCCACGTACAAACTTCTCCTCCACAGCCCGACTGCAAGGTGCCCGTTCTTCCTTACACACCTGCACTTTCTATTCACGCGTGGAACTACTCCCTCCATCTTCCGTCAACTGCTAGACTTTCTACTAGACCTTCTCCTATATTAGATGAATTTTTGATATCATTCAATCCAAAGGTGATTCTGAGACTTTACTGTTCAACCCAATGATAGTCAACCTTTTAGAGGCACAAATACTGCTGACCATCTTGTCTTTAAAACAAACCTTTTGGTTTCCATCACTTTCCTACTTTATTTGGTGTTAAGTGTCTATACCCTTTCAGACCTTCTCGCTAGAAGAAATCCCCTATATCCTGGTGTCCTAAGTCTCTGCTGTCAGGCAAGTTTATGCCTTAAGAGAATTCACTCTATCAGCTTCACCTAGCCCCGATTACCAATGACTGCTGCATGTCAAACCCATCTCTCGCCCAGTTCTCCCTTCTAAGCTCAAGATTCAAGCATAGAGGTGCGTGCTAGACATGGGTCATCTAAATGAAGATGGAATCCTCCCCCTAATATAACCCAGCACTGGTCGCACCTGCCCTTTCCCGAAGCCTGTAACAGTCACCATTTACCTACATGTCCGAAAGCTTACCTGTTCTGTAAAGGATGTTTTATATAGTGTTCTGGATTAGCAACCTCCTGATTAGATTCTGTTTTTTCTTCTTCTGTAGGTGGGGGATTAGGAGTAGGGGTGGTTTCCTATTGGAAAATAAGAAAATATTTAAAGTTTACACATCTATGGCAACAATACTATAAAACTGAACACTCAATGTTTTTAAAGAGAAAGAATTATTGCAGAAGTATATCATAAAATAAACGACAGACCAAGCATTAAAAAAAAAGCATCAGTGGGCCTCCCCCGGTGGCGCAGCGGTTGAGCGCTGGTCTGCGAAGCTGTCCGCAGCCTCTGTAGCGCCAGTTCGATCCCCGGCCACCGGCAAGGGTCCCACATGGTGCGAAGACCTCTCCTCCCGCCCGCCGCTCCCCTCAGCAGGTGTAGCAATGTAAGAATGGAGACAGAGAAAAGCCAAGCAAGAGTATGACAAATCTAACAACTGGCTGCCAAGAATCTGAGGTAGCTTTTTACACTCTAAAAAGACCACCATGTGGATCAGGCACGGACTGACCTCATGAGAGAACCCTAGGATCATAAAGCCCAAATACAGCGTGAGCATCTCGCTAGCTCCGAGTCTTCGCTGCTTGCATTCCCACACCCAGGGGTGCTTTTCCATAGTTATGAACACTCAGGATCTCTCATCAACCCTCACCCAAACACACAGCTCTCTCTTCTACAAATAAAAATGAGCATTCCCCAAGACACCCAACTTCTGTGCAACACTTCGACAAAAACTACTCCTAAGAACTTTGTTTTCCAAGTTAGGACATCATCCAACCCTTACTCTGAAAATAAGCAAAAATCAACAGTTCCCCAAGCAATAAAAAAGGCTTGCGGCAGTAACAAAGTGTGGTCTATGACGCCTGATGGTTATGGTCTACAATCAGGGTACGCACAGAAATGGAAAGTAAAGACTTAGATAACTTTATAGAAACCTGAGAGTATTCTTAGATCTGTTGAAACTAGTAATATAAAATTCAAACTTACGTATACTTTCATCTTTGTCTTATTTTTATCATTTTACAAAGCCATGAGGCTGGAAGTTATTTAAACTGAAACAGACCAGTTTTCTATCAGCACATGAGACACACCAGTCTGGAGCCCGTCTGAAGCCTGCTCCCGAGGCTGGGATCCGAGCTCTGCCATTCAGTGCTTAATCGGGACAGGGTCAATGCCCACCCCCCCCACCCCCGCCCCAGATGGACAGCACTGTGTGGGTGACCTGTCTCCAGAACATCCTTATACGACCCTTCCTCACTTCACTACTTCTTAGTTGAAGATTACTGTAGCCTTAATAGAGATGCCGTAAGGACAGCTGCAATGATCTGTACCAGTCATCCAACATCTCAGTAAGCCACAAGCACTACATACATTAAAGAAAGATATGAAATAATCTGGCTGGTGGTGCAGGGGTTAAATTCTCAGCGCTATCAAGCTGTCACCAGCCACTGTGGCCTGAGTTCAATCCCTGGCCAGGGAGGCAACCCACAAAGCACAACAGACCTCTCCTGTCTCGCCTGCTGCTCCCTTCAGCAGTGCCTCTCAGTGGATCTGCCTGTTCTGCTCTAAACTGTGGTGAGTCCTCTCACCTCCCCACACCCCTGGTCTGCACCCCAGTTCTTGCATGCATAGATAAATAAACCTTAACAAAAAAATAAAATTAAGTGACTTGGAAGAAACAAGCAGGCAGGGAAAAGAAAATGCTTTTAAAAATACCTACCTATATATGTCCTCAAGAAAAAAAGTTAAGATTTTGCATGCATGCAATAATTATAGGAAGCTATAAGTGAACGAGAAATAGAGAAAACATCTAGAAATTAAACATCCCAGAAAATAAAGCAAAGAAAAGAACATAGAAAATGAGAGGAAAATTTAAAATTTTTTTAAGAGTCAACACAGGAGATCAAATATCTGAATAACTGTTTCAAAAAGAAGAGCGAAGAAAATGAGAAGTGATGGACAGGAGAACTGTTATCCAGAAAGTCTAACGGGGGTATGTGTGAAGCTCACTGTGTACCCGCACAGCGGGTGGAAACACCCACGCGAGAGCCATGTCTCTGAAAGGGCCACGGGAGGCAAACCGGGCACAGTGAAGAGAACCAAACTCCAGAGCGACTCCTGACTGGAGAGGCCACAGGACTTCAAAAATCTAGTAATGGGCCTCCCCAGTGGCGCAGCGGTTGAGCGCTGGGTTGCTAGGCTGCCCGCGGCCTCTGCGGCGCCGGTTCGATCCCCAGCTGCTCCCCGGCCACCGGAGGAGGGTCCCACATGGCGCGCAGACCTCTCCTGCCGCCCGCTGCTCCCCTCAGCAGTGTGCTTCGGTCCTTCTGCCTGCTCTGCTCCCTGCTCTGGCTCTGGGGAATTCTCTCACCCTCCCGTGCTTCTGACTGTACCCAGTGCTTGTGTAAACAAAACAAACAAACAAACAAATAAAACATGCCTCAAAAAAAAAAAATCCAGTAATACTGTTTAGATATACAAGGCCTCAAAAATTTCCAGCTCGTATGTAACTTTTCATAAAAAACACACTGGAAATATGACCCACAGAAACAAAACCAGGAAGAGGAAGACGAGGGACAGAGCGAGGAACGAACGAGCGGGATGGGACAGCGTGCGCCATACACAGGCCAGGCGTGTCCCCTGGACAGCTCCTCAGCTACTGCGCCATCCTTTTTTAAAAGAAAGCACTGAGGGGCCTCCCTCGTGGCACAGGGGTTAAAGTCTCAGCGCTGTCAAGCTGAGGCCAGCCTCTGCGGTCTGAGTGTGATTCCCAGGCCAGGGAGCTGACCACATGGTACAGACCTCTCCTGTATCCCCCCAGCTCAGCAGTGTGTTCCAGTGGATCCTCCTGCTCTGCTCCCCACTGTCCCTGGGCAGTCCCCTCACCATCATCATCACCACCAGCACCACGGCCCCGCACCTCTGGCCTACACCCCAGCTCTTTTATGCATAAAAAAACAAATCTTCAGGGCCTCCCCGGTGGCGCAGCGGTTGAGCGCTGGGTTGCGAAGCTGCCCGCGGCCTCTGCAGTGCCGGTTCGATCCCCGGCTGCTCCCCGGCCACCGGAGGAGGGTCCCACATGGCGCGCAGACCTCTCCTGCCGCCCGCTGCTCCCCTCAGCAGTGTCCTTCGGTCCTTCTGCCTGCTCTGCTCCCCGCTCTGGCTCTGGTGGATCCTCTCACCCTCCCGCGCTTCTGACTGTACCCAGTGCTTGCATAAATAAATGAATAAATCTTAAAAAATAAAAAAACAAATCTTTAAAAAAGAGAAAGCACTGACTGCCAAGGTGCATCTGGCCCAGACCTACCTACAGGCAACTTGGTAACTCAGTGCAACCATGTACTAAGTGTAGCTGCTTTCCTCACCCTTGGGCCCTACGCCCTGAAGAACTAAGAATTTCAAACCACAGGACTCGGCTCTGACCACTCTGTGCAAGGACAGAGCAGGACTTTCCACGGCCCCTACCAGGCTCTGCAGAGACCGACGAGCACGGGCCGGGACGCCTGAGACCTCGAGACCGCGCCCGCGCAGGGCTCCCTGGACGGCCACCGGCCAGCACTGGAACCCAGGCTCCGTCCAGCTTTTCTTCTCTTAGCAAGTGTCACGTGACAATAGCAAGGCCGTCCTTTCCCTACCTACCATCTCCGTTTTGACGACGTTAGAGCTAAAATCCACGTCGGAGAAACACACTTTGCAGATGACACTACAAGCAGTCAGATGGAAACAACCTGGGAGGGAACGAGGGCCCCAAGTGCGGACGGCGGGTGGACGCGGGGTCTGTGATGGGAAGCGCGGAGAAGGGGCGCCGATGCTGCTCCGGGGACAGGTACCAAGGACTTCAGTCACCACCGTAAGGTTCACGCACCTAAGTCTACATTTTTTTCTGTGTACCTGATACGTGTGGTTTTTAAACATTTCACAAATGCGAAGAACTCTAAAAGAAAAACTGTCGTCTAAACACCCAGCCATAGACACAGAAGTGTTGTATTTGGTCAGTAGGTCTTAAATTTCCATTGGTTGCCAACATCATCTACCTTACAGATACACACTTCAGGGATGGGAAACAGACTAAACTCCAAGTGGTTGGAAACAGCCTAAATGTAAATCAAACAGGGGCCTCCCCAGTGGCACAGCGGGTTGAGCGCAGCGCTGTGAAGCTGTCCGCAGCCTCTGCAATGCCAGTTCCATTCCCGGCCAGCCAGGGAGAGTCCCATACGGCGGGCAGACCTCTCCTGTCTCACCCGCTGCTCCCTCAGCAGTGGGTTTCATCAGTCTGCCTGTTCTGTTCCCTGCTCTGCCTCTGGTGAATCCTCTCACCCTCCTGCACCTCCGGCCTGTACCCCAGCTCTTGTATAAATAAATATATTTTAAAAAAAGAAAAAAAAAAACAAACAAGAAATAATCATGCTAAAAACCAAACCATGCAATATACACTATCAGAAAACAGTGAAATCTTTGTGTTTATGCAATGCTCTGAAAAACATACTAAATGAAAAAACATGCCAGAATGGTGATATTACTGGCTACCATTTACCTTGTGAAAAGCAAATACATCACATTTGCGTGCAAAGATGTAAATCTCTATGGAAAGATATGAAATGACAATGCCGGTTGCCTGTAAAACTGATTCACCCCATGGAAGCAGCTCAAAAAGCCCTCACCGTATACTTTTTTTTTTTTTTAAAGATTTTATTTATTTATACAAGCATTGGGCACACTCAGAAGCGCGGGAGGGTGAGAGGATTCACCAGAGCCAGAGCGGGGAGCAGAGCAGGCAGAAGGACCGAAGGACACTGCTGAGGGGAGCAGCGGGCGGCAGGAGAGGTCTGCGCGCCATGTGGGACCCTCACCGGGGGCCAGGGATCGAACCAGTTCTGCAGAGGCTGCCAGCAGCTTCACAGCCCAGCGCTCAACCACTGCGCCACCAGGGAGGCCCATCTCACCGTCTACTCTTTACACCTAATCTGAGTTGTGAATACTGTAAAGTGCTGCCGAACCACACATTCATTTTCAAAGAGCCAAAAATGGGGGAAAATGCCAAAGTCCATTTTAATTTCCTGCCAGACTAAATATCTTTGAAAGTATAAAAGAGATACTTCTTTTCCTAGAATAAAATTAAACAATTTATCCAACCAGTTTATATCATTGTAGCTTACATAGTTGAATCAATTGCATTGTAGCCACTAGAATATGCTGAGAGCTACACTAGCTACGCTAAAGTGGAAGCCTTGAGTTACATATGGAGTTAAGTTTCAAGCAATCAAAATTAATTTCAATAAATTAAAATTAGATAAAGTTTAACAGTCCTTTCCTTGGTTGGACTAATCACATTTCAACTGCGTAACAGTCGTTGAGTTGCTAGCGGCTATTATAAAAGTCAGCATAATATGGAACATTTCCATTATCACAGAAAGTTCTTAGGTAACCCATTTATAATTTTTTTAAAAGATTTATTTATTTATGCATACAAGAGCTGGAGTGCAGGCCAGAGGTGGAGGGGATGAGAGGACTACCCAGAGATAGAGTGGGGAGCAGATCCACTGAAACACACTGCTGAGGGGAGCAGGGGGCAAGTCAGGAGAGGTCTGCTGCGCCACGTGGGTAGCTCCCTGGCTGGGGATTGAACTCGCGCTGCACGGCTAGGGTCACCGTGCTGAGACTTAACCCCTTCTGCCACCAGGGAGGCCCAGGCAATCCATTTTGGAAAAATCTTCAAAAACTGCTTAACAGTGGATGCTATGGAGGGGACCTAGGTGGCTGCAGTAGAACACAACTTGCCCCGTGTCGGGCAGCATCCTTAATGCTTCACATCAACTTACTTAACACATAGCAGGCACTTCAATACAACTGGTTTCCTCTGACTTTTTTTTTTTTTTAAAGATTTATTTATTTATACAAGAACCAGGGTACAGGCCAGATGCGCGGGAGGGTGAGAGGATTCACCAGAGACACAGCAGGGAGCAGAACAAGCAGACTGACCGAAATAGGCTGCTGAGGGGAGCAGCGGGTGAGACAGGAGAGGTCTGCCGCGCCATGTGGGTTGCACCATGGCCGGCGGGGATTGAATGGTCACTGCAGAGGCTGCAGACAGCTTCACAGCGCTGTGCTCAACTTCCTGCGCCACCAGGGAGGCCCATCCTCTGCATCTTATTTTATTTAACACATCTGAAAACACTATTCTGAGGGGCGTCCCAGGTAACCTGAGGGATAGTCTCAGGCAGTCATTACCGTGAGCTGAGTGTGATTCTGGCCAGGAAGCTGACCCACATGGCGCAGCAGACCTCTCCTGTCTCCCCACTGCTCCCCTCAGCAGGGTACTTCAGTGGATCCACCTGCTTCTGCTCCCCGCTCTGTCTCTGGTGAATCCTCTCACCCCCCCATACCTCTGGCCTGCACCCCAGCTCTTGTATGCATAAATAAATGCCTCAGTTTATATGTGAAGTTATCACAGACTTTTGACTACACAGGCTGTTTGTTGCCCTAAGACCATGTAAATCCCCAGAAGAATGTTATAGCAACACCAGTATTAGTTCACATAAATATTAAAATCTTTTTTTGAATATTAAAACCTTATTGTCGCTCTAATCAGCAGCGTACAGAAAGACTACAACTAATTCCCAAACAACACTTTGTAGTAACAAGTTTAAAATACACAACTTAAAATATGCGACTGTAAATTTTATACCTATAAAGTCACCGTAGATATGACTTATTACTAAATTCTCCAATTTAACTTTTAACAGTAGCAAAATATTGTAACTGAAACTTTTTCAACAACTGTTTAATTCTTTGCCACATGTTTTACCTGAATTACAATACCTATAGATTGAGAGGAAACTCCATATTCCCCCCCCTTTTTTAAAATTTACTATAATATTTCCAACACCAAAATATTTTAACTGGCACATCATGTGAACTGACATGGCACAGTAAAATCAAATGAGAAAGAAGAAGAGATGTAACCATATACCTTCTTCAGGATCTAGCCACAAGCTTCTGGGCCACTCACTAAAATATGACCATATATACTCAGTCTTCATATTCAGAAACCAAGGTGTGTTTCTGTGATTGGTTAGCCAACAGAACAGAGCAACAAAGCCTAAAATGAAATGTCCACACATGTTCTTTTACAGCTACAGAAAAATATCGGGTAAGTTCACCGAGTTAATCTTCCCCAGTCACACAGGAAGTCAGTGTCATGGTTAAGAACACTTAACAGAGAACTTGACTGCTTCAATTCAACTCCACCCCAGCCCGTATTAGCTGTGTGATCTTGGGCAAGTCAGCCCCAGTTACTTAAGCTCTTGGTGCCTTGGTTTCCTCATCTGTGAAATGACAATCATATCTAACACAGAGTGGCTGAAGGATCAAACACAGCATATACAGAGTTTGGTACTATCTGGGGTACTGGGGCTCCACGGGGGTCTTGGGACATATTGCCCCCAGGAATAACGAGGAATGACTATATGTGAATTTACTAGGAAAGGGTACACACACACACACCCACTGCATGCAACATATTCACCAATATTAACTTTTTCTAGTTTCTCCTAATTGACAAATTGTCATCTCTGAACACTGTAGCTGAAAATCAAAATCACTGTATATTTTCTTGTTCCTATTTTTCAGCTAGACTTTCAGAGTCACAAAGATCTTATTTTTTCTTTCACCACCCAAGCTCATACCCCCTCCGATGGGATAAGATATTAACATTAGGCTGTAATCCATGCTTAGTTCTAGTTCTCAGAAAGTCTCTATGACAAAGACACAGCAACTCACAGGGAACCAAAAGAGCACGGAAATTTCCAAGAGCAGCAGGGAAAGAAAAGTAGAAATTATTATCGCTAGACCTACGACTTCACAGGTTCCTTGTTATATTCAGGACTCCTGGTACCCCCCAGTACATTCTTTGCCTTATATAAATTAAGTGAAATATTTTATTTAAAAAATTCTTGCCTAGAAATTTCTGCCCAAGTTGGATTGAGTTCACATATTTCATACTTTATTCTGAAACTTTGGTATGTAAACTATGTTTCCAACTTGAAGTTCTGTAAGTCAAATAGTAATGTTAATAATGTATTAAAGAATGTAAAAGATAATGAAGTAATGTATAAACACCAGAACTGAATTTATTTGCGTTATGAATGAACCCTGACATAATGGCTTCTTTCATTCAAGAAAAACAGGCAAATTAATGTGCAAGGTTTCTACAGTCAACAAAAAACACAACAACCTATACACCTATATATTTAGGCCTAATTTTCTGTCAATAAATTTTTTTAAATATTCATTTATTTATGCATACAGGAGCTGGGGTACAGGCCAGAGGTGTGGGGGGGTGAGAGGATTCACCAAAGACAGTGGTGAACAGAACAGGCAGAATGACTGTAATACACTGCTGAGGGGAGCAGAGGGCCAGACAGGAGAGGTCTGCTGCGCCATGTGGGTAGCTCCCTGGCTGGCTGGGTATGGGGATCGAATGCGTGCTGCAGAGGCTGCGGACAGTTTCACAGACTGCATCTTAACCCTTGCACCACCAAGGAGGCCCACTGTCAATAAATTAAACTTTACAATAAAAAGCAATACAAAGCATGTTTCTAAGGGTTAAAAAAAAGAGAAACATTCACTAACTGACAGATTCCATTTACGAAATTAAGTTTAAAAACTTCAAGAGGGGGCCTCCCTGGTGGCACAGGGGCTAAAGTCTCTAAAGTCTCAGCGCTATCAAGCTATCCACAGCCACTGCAGCCGGAGTTCAATCCCAGAGAGGGAGCTGACCCACATGGCGTAGCAAACATCTTCTGTCTCACCCGCTGCTCCCCTCAGCAGTGTGTTTCAGTGGATCCACCTGTTCTGCTCTGTCTGGTAAGTCCTCTCACATATACACACACCCCCACACCTCTGGCCTAGACTCCAGTTCTTGTATGCATAAATAAATGTTAAAAAAAAACTTCAAGGGCTACAACATAAAAACAAAGACAACTATATACCATCAGTTTAATTTAAAAAAAAAAAATCAATCTCCTAGCTTGAGAAAAATTATTAGTCAAAGCAAAACAAACAGCCCAGTAATAAAGAATGCAGAATGAAGATAAAGCTACAGAGACATCACCTACAGGCGTCGGGATGGCCTGGGGAAATTGCCTCACCATCTCCATGAAGTAATAATGGCTAATTCTGACCTAGTCACAGAGTCTAATTTCTGACCCAGCCACAATTTAAACTGTGACTAACAGGAGCGACAACAGACTAATAAGAGAGTACAGTTTATCCCAATGTTCAACACTTTGCCATATTACCTATTTGTAAAGAGACAAAATGTTTCCATTAATTTACCCTATTAAATATTTGCTCAGAGCAACAAGTACTTAAGATACACCAAGTAAGCCACATCTTAAATGTAATTCGGCTCATCTACATACACAAGAAAAATCACACAACTGAAACTGACTGCATTTTATATAATTTCCACAGATTTAAAAATGGCCCAAGTGCCTATGAAAGGTGGGACCAGCAGGAAAACACCAAGGCTTTCTAAGTCTTATGACTGGGTGGAATAGAAAATCAATCAGTAAACTGGCGAGGTTGGCGAGACTGCAATGAGTATGATTTTTGTAGGCCTCAGCAGGGATACCTCAATCAGAACAAATATTAATCAGCTGCTAAAAAAAATCCTTGATAAAAAAGATTTCTACATGACAAAGCTATTAGACATTAAAGCATTAAAAATACCAGAAGCCTTCATTTTCACTAAAAATAAGCATTTTTGTGCTATTACACATACATACATCCTCAAACTATTACAGTTTGAAGCTGGCTTTCCACTTTCACACACTTGATGCTTTTACGCTCACAACTCCCCAACTTATATGTGCATTCACTTCACCCAGGGACCTGCACTGGAGCAAACACTATAGTGTATCACTGGGAATCATGCTCCTTAAGAGTTTACACTGAACAAGGTATAGAACCATATCTTATATAACTGAAGAACGCCTGGCACAACAATCTAAACCCTATCAAGGGCTATAACTATTTACTGACTCAAAACAGTCCAACACTTTGTCCTTCGGTGCTGTGCTGTTGAAACAAACCACACAGGTTTGCAAAATCCAAAGACCCTAAACGCTACTGAAACTTCACAGAACACACTACCATTACTGGTCAGAGGTTTTACTCTCGGCCTTACTGCCAACTCTAATGAGTTTTGGTGACGCTGTGGTGGGCTGTGCGGTGGGTAGTTGAGCACGTTCAGTGAAAGGTGGGCGTAAGACCCCACTCGCACTGCAAGGGCTTTAAGCTAAAATTTTACGTATTTATGTGGCACTATGTTGTGAAATCACTTCACTGTAGCAGCAACTTACGGAGACAGTTTCGCAGTCAACCTCATTTCTAAGAACAAATGAAAACTGTTACCAATGAAATGAACAAGTAACCACACTGCCTTAAACAATGTAAGGATAGCTTACATCAACGGAACAAAAAATAAGCCTTTTGTATTCAACACGCCTTCGCCAGACTAGTTTCTGATACTACGGTTTGGAAAGTCAATAGCTAAACCTGTACCGAGATCATAAACTACCAGTAAGACATCTGGCAACCATACTCCACAACTGGTTCCTCGGTTTTCTAGCTGTTAATATACGCCATTTCGTCCCCAACGACATCACCTGGATGTGACAGTCCTAAAAAAGAGCAAGATGGTTACAGGATGTTCCGAAATCCTGGCCCAGCAAAGCCAGTGAGAAGCAGACACCCTCTCCCGCGAGCAGCAGCTACCAGCTCTCTGCCCTGCGCCCAGCTTTCTTCCCAAGTCTGAAACGTCGCCTGAACTCACGAGAAAGCCCGCGGTGCGGACACCTGGAGGAGACGCACGCGGAGACGGTCGGGCCAGTTTCCGCCGCGCCTGGACCAGGCTGAGTCCGAGTCCTCCCGACGCCGGCCCGGCGCGGCGTGCGCGAAGCAGAATGAATGGGCCGCGCGGGCCGGTCCCGCCGGGTCCACGAGCCTCGCTCCTCCCCTTCCCCCGGGATGGCCGCCCCGGCGCGGGGGGCGCGACAACGTGCTCCGCTCGCCGCCATCCGCGCGCGCCGCGCGGCGACCTGCAGCCGCCAGCCCGCGGGCCCCGGCGGCGGCGCGCGCTCCCCCCCGGCCCGCGAGGCCGGCCCCGCGCCGCGCCCGCCCAGCCCGGCCCACGCCCGGCGCGCGGAGGGCCCGAGGGCCGCGCCGCCCCGCGCTCCGCCGCCCCCCGCCCCGCGCCCGCCGCCGGGGAGGACGGGCCGAGCGGCGGCCGGGCCCCCACCCCGCCGCGCCGCGGGAGCCGCCCTCGGCCCGCCCGGCCGGCGCCCGCCCGCGCGCCCGGCCCGGCCCGCGGCCCCCTCCCCCCGCGGACCCCGAGCGCGCCCCACGCCGCCGCCCGGCCCGGCGCCCCCGCCGCCCGCGGGAGGCCGGGCCCGGAGGGGGGCCGGCCGGGGGCGGCGTGCGCGCCGGAGCGCCGTGCCGCGGGGTCCCCCGGTCCAGAGGGGGCCGGGGCGCGGGCGCCGAGGGGGGTGGGGGCCGAAGGCCGTGCTCACCGGTTCCACGGTCGCCATCTTAGATCGATCTGCCCGCACAACCGCTCCTGAGGGGGCGAGGGGGGAAGGCGAGGCTCGAACCCGATTGGCCGCCGCCGTCCACGTGACGGCCGTGTCCGTTTGGCCCGGGGCGCCTGCGCGAGACTGCGGCTGCGTGGGCGCCCGGGGGCTTCTGGGAAGTGGAGTCTCTCTTTTTTAAGGGCAAAGGCGTTTGAAAGGAGGCCGGTCACGTGGCCCCGGGTGCGCGGGGCGGCGGGCGGCGGGCGGCGGGCGCGGGCGGCCTCGGAGCGCCGGGCGGTGTGGCCCGCGCCCCGCATGGCGCCGCTCAGCACGCGCGGGGCCCCGTCAGCCCGCGCCCGGCCGGCCGCCGGCGCGCAGCATCCCCGGCCCGGCCGCCGCCGCCGCTCCCGCTCCCCGCGCGCGGGCCTAGCTGGCGGCCATGCCACGCGCCGGCGGCCGGGCTGGGCGAGCGGGCGGGGCGGGCGGGGCGGGCGGGCGGGGGTCGCGCCTGCGAGGGCTGCGGCTCGGCGGGGGCGCCTTCGGCTGCGGAGGGAGCGTGGCCGACGCGCGTCCGCGCTCACGGGCGGGAGTCCAGGCCGAGCCGCGGAGCCCGCGCGGACGTCCAGCCGGCGCCGGCCTCTGTGACTCATCGCCCTTGGCGGTGACCTCAGCGCCGCGCCCCCGCGGTGATGCTGCGCCCACCTCACAGGCCCGGCCCCGAGCCCGCCGCGGCGCGGGGCCCCGCTCGCCCCCCGCGCGGCGCGGCTGGGAACCCCCCGGCCGCGTGCTCCTGGGGGCGCCCCGCCCCCGGCCCCCACCCCGCCTGCTGGAAGGGGGGCCGCGCGCGCGGGCCTCGGCGCCTCCGCCCCCCGGACGCCGGCGGTCACCCCGCGGGCCGCGCGGCCTGCAGCCTGGTTGCTGACGCGACGGCCTCGCGCGGCCGCGCTCCGGGTGCTGAGGAGGAGGAAGACGCCCTGGCATCGCTAGGAGGTGTCGCGCGGCCCCGGAATGGAACGCCGGGCAGCAGGCCGGGCGGGCTGCCTCTGCGGCCTGCTCCCGCCCCCGCGGGGCCACAGCTGTGTCAGGCCTATTATTGAGTCCATAATGGTTGCTGGCGTGGACTAACTCGTAATCCAGGCTGTTTAAGAGCGCAGAGCCACTGCCTGTTCCTCTGTTTTTGTTTACCTGGATGTCAGAGGTGATTGACAGCCGCCTTGGACCTGTCAGCTTCCTTGCAGTAGGTTGAGGGTAGACGGAACGCCCAAAGGGTAAACGTGGATTTCGACTCAGAAGCTCCTGTCACCAAGTATCAAACGGCAACCGATTTTCTGTTGCCTCCAGTAGTGTTCTCTGTTGGTTACCTGTGACCTCTGGTTATCCTCGCGGAGGAGATAGCATAGACCTACTATTTTCACAAGAATTAGGGAGCTTTTAGCCCTTACTTGGGTCTGAACGCCAGTGATGTTCTTTACAACTGTTTAATGATAGCGTCCCTGTCTTACTAACTCTTCATCAAGAAATTCCACTTTTGGGCCTCCCTGGTGGCGCAGCGGTTGAGCACTGGGCTGCGAAGCTGTCCGCAGCCTCTGCAGCGCCCGTTCGATCCCCGGCCACCGGCGAGGGCCCCACACGGCGCGCAGACCTCCCCTGCCGCTCAGCAGTGTATTTCGTCTGTCTGCCTGTTCTGTTCCCCACTCTGGCTCTGGTGAATCCTCTCACCCTCCCACGCTTCTGACTGGACCCAGTGCTTGTACAAATAAATAAATCTTTAAACAAAAGAGAAATTCCCCACTTTTGTCAAGCACCCGAGTACTTGTACAAGACTGACTGACCTTCCCTCCTGCTCCTGGTGGTTTCTCATCACTCCATGTTGTATACACTTTGTTCTGTTTTTTATGGAACTTTCAAATGCCTGCCTCATATCACAATCAGATTCTAAGATATTTGGTAATTAGGTTTTTATCTTTGTGTGTATGTCACTTTTGTTTTGCTGACTTGAAATAAAGCAGAAATTTTATACTTTATTTCTCTAGTGACAAAGTATGTTTGTTACTAGTATATTTGTGCTTATACTTAAAGCATAATAACATGAAATAGGGTATATTGTTAAAATACTACTCTATCAAGTTATGTCATGAACATATAACTACTTACGGCCCAGCACTGAATCATGGTGATGATTATATATCAGGAATGGTTCATTATCATTAACATCTGCAAATAGTCATGACCTTTTCTCTGCTTAGCATATTCCTCAAGCTGATGTATTATTAGACACCTCTTTGTGGAAGTTTCCTGCATAATCATGGTCATCTTTCTGTTGGACATTGTTCAACTATATTTCAAACTGATCATATCCACCATCATTTCCACTATGATCAATCCTTCAGTAATAGTACTGTGACTGCCTGGGATTAAAAAAAAAAAAAATAGACCTTGAAATTTTAGTCTACTTAGATGAGATGCCTTTTTATTCTCTAATCAGTACAAAGCAGTTTTCTTAAATGAGTAGTTTTTGAGGTAGAAGATAAGAAATTTCATAATAAGGGCCTCCCTGGTGGCACAATGGTTAAAGTCAACACTATCAAGCTATCTCCAGCCACTGCAACCTGAGTTAGGTCCTCAGCAGTGTGTTTCAGTAGATCCGCCTGTTCTGCTCCCCACTCTGTCTCTGATGAGTCCTGTCACCTCCTGCACCTCTGGCCTACACCCCGGTTCTTGTATGCATAAATAAAATTTAAAAAAAAACTAACAGCAGATTTTTTAAATTAGCATTGGGCTTGTGCACACTCTTTAAACTTGGTTATGCTTATTCTTTAGGATCACATTTTTTTCGGTGTTATTGTCTGTTTCTACAATAATGTTTCTTTAGTAAAGATTGAAAATGAGGGTCCTCCCCTGGTGGCGCAGGCGGTTGAGCGCCATGCTGTGAAGCTGTCCGCAGCCTCTGCAGCACCGGTTCGATCCCGGCCGGCCGGCGAGGGTCCCACATGGCGTGGCAGACCTCTCCTGTCTCGCCCGCTGCTCCCCTCAGCAGTATATTTCGTCAGCCTGCCTCTTCTGTTCCCCGCTCTGTCTCTGGTGAATCCTCTCACCCTCCCACGCATCTGGCATAAATAAATAAATCTTTTAAAATAAATAATCTTTTAATTAAATAATTATAGTTGTGTAGTTCAGTATTTCAGAACATGAACTCTGATGACAAATTATCATGGTTCCTAACCCCAATTCTACTTGTGAGACCTCATTTTTGTCTTACATTAAATGGGCATAATAACAGTACTTGTATGGTTATTGCAAGAAATATATGAGTTAACCCATGTAATATGTGTGCTTAGAATAGTTCTTAGATCATACACTAAATGTTAACTATAATTACTATGATGTGATGTTAGACTAGCATTTCTTATTTCTACTTTTTTTTTAAGATTGATTTATGTATGCATACAAGTACTGGGGCACAGACCAGAGGTGTGGGGGGTGAGATGATTCACCAGAGACAGAAGGGGAAAAAAACAGGCAGACTGAAATACACTGCTGAGGGGAGCAGCGGGCAAGTCAGGTGAGGTCTACTGCTCTATGTGGGTAGCTCTCTGGCCGGCCGGGGATCGAACTCATGCTACAGAGAGTGCAGATAGCTTCAAAGGCTGTGTCCTAATCCCTTGCACCTCCAGGGAGGCCCTCTAATTTCTACTTTTTAGTATAATATGCTTAAGATTATTTTGCACAGGAAACTATCTCCAATCCATTATCTTTAAAGATATGTCAAGCTTTGAAATTTAGCTAACCTTTTTTTTTTTAAGATTTATTTATTTAATTTGGCTTAAAAGACCTGGGGTGTAGGCCACAGGTAAGGGGAGTGAGAGGACTTAACAGAGATAGAGTGGGGAGCAGAACAGGTGGATCCACTGAAATCCACTGTTGAGGGGAGCCTTGGGGAGACAGGAAAGGTCTGCTGTGCCCTGTGGGTCAGCTCACTGGCCAGGGATCGAACACCATCACAGGCGTAGAGCTGAGATTTTAACCCCTAGGCCACAAGGGAGGTCCCTCAGCTAAGCTTTTTTGATTTCTTTAACACCAAGTATTTTTCATATCTATTATTTCTTTTGGCCTTTACAACTATAACAAGAATGAAACATCCTCCCCATTTTAAATGAGAACAAAGAAACTCAGAAACAGTGGTCACATGCAGTAGCCGGTGGAGAGCTGAATTCAAGCCCATTCTCTCGATCCAGCCGTTCTTTCCTCTGTGCTGTGGCTGCTTTTCCTCTGAAAGGAAATACCTATTTCTCTTCAAAGGGCTTGGAGTACTGAGTTCATATACAGAACTGACCCATAAGTCAAGAAGTCCCAGGTCATAATGGGAAATGTGTAATCGCTGAAGGATATTTAAACTATGTGGGAAGCCCAGGCACTTCCTTTCTGGACCGTCAAGTCTGATTGGCATCCTCAGTCATAGGAATATAAATAGTTTAGTGCGCGTATAAAGAATCTGTGCAACTGCGAAGCAAAGAATGCAGCTCGCAAGCTCCATCACAAGCCCTTACTGACCTCATGAATGAGACCGGCCCTCCTTCAGATCTCCTTGCCAAGGGCTGTGAGGGAAGCCTTCCGGGACCGCCCTCACTAAATTAGCATGCCATTACTCTTTCCCCCACCCTATGTTATTTTTATTCAAACCACTTCACAATCCTACTTCTAAACACTATTAAATTGTTGATTGTCTCCACTAGAAAGATGATAGTAACCTATAGGTACGTTGCTAACAATTATTTGGGGAAAACCCAAATCTAATTTGAAAAATTGCACCAAAGTCTAGCCTTGGGACGAATAAAGGAACTAATATGAAAATTGCTATGTGACAGCCACAGTGCTGGGCAGGTCACAGCACTGGTAATACCTCAGTTGTTTTTTTGTTTCCACCAGCACAAGGAAGTTTATTAAGAAAAAAGGAAGAAAAGAAAGAGAGAGAGACTCCTGCATAGACACAGGCGGGCAGAGTTAAAAGGGACAATAACTGATGGCAATACCTTGCTTTATTTTCAAACAATATTCTGAGATAAACTGAGGTTTAATAACTTTACCAAGAACACAACAGTCCTGTCTTCAGTCAATATAATAGTGACTAGATTGTAATTGGACTGCCTACTAAGAAAGATCATTGAAAGAATCTGCAAAAATAATCTGCTAAATTGCTGTAAGAAGTGTCAAAAGAAAAAGAAGCGACAAACTCAACATGGAGTGTTCGTGCTGCTGGCGCCCAGCAAGAGCCAACCCCTAATTCCAGTTTCAGGTTCTCCCAAAAGTGGAATCCAAACAAACCATGATAAGACAGTCCCCTGCCTGCCCCTGAGGGAGGTGGCTTTGCCTGAAGTAATGTTTTTTATTTTAAAGTGTTGTTTATTTATGCCTACCAGAACTGAGGTGTAGCCCAGAGGAAGGGGGGGTGGTGGTGAGAGGATTCACCAGAGACAGACTGGGGAGCAGAAGAGGTGGATCCACTGAAACACACTGCTGAGGGGAGCAGCGGGTGAGACAGGAGAGGTCTGCTGTGCCCTGTGGGTCAGCTCCCTGGCCAGGGATCGGACTAGTGCTCCAGTGTCTGTGGATAGCTTCACAGTGCTGAAACTTAACTCCTGTGCCATCAGGGAGGCCCAAGGATGGTTGTTTTGAAAACTATCCCTTACTTTGTTTTGTTTGTTTGCTTATGGCAGTTTCACAGTCAGTACCTATAAGGTCATTGTGACCTTCCTAGGTTGATGCAACACTTTTGGATTTGGGCATTTTGACAGAAACACAAAATAAGCGATGATCTTTCTCGGTGCATCCCACCACTGACAGTGTGTGTGTTCACTGACTGCCACGTTGCAGGCCACTTACCCTGTCCCCACAGGCGGGATGCAGGTTATTCCCAGTCTTCTATTATAAGTCATCCAATGCAAACAAACTATGAGAAGTTTGTTTTCATAATTTAAATGATTCCGTCAGGATAGATTTTCAGCAAAATAATCAATGGTTTATAAGGTGCAATCAGAATTGAGATTTCCTATTCCTATTGGAATTTCACATGTTTTCCAAAATTCTTGTATCAGCAGGTCACAACAGACTTATCAGCATTGCCTGTTGAAAATAATTGAAAGAATATGTTGTTAATGACTCTTGTCAATAGATTCAAAATTTGCCTTTTTCCTGCTTTTTATTCTGGACATTTTAATATCAACAACATGATGAAACAGTACAGAAAACACCTGTAAATCTTTTATCTGGATTCTCTACTTCTTGATCTTTGGGTCAGCAAGGATTGATAAGAATGCTGGTGATTGAGTGTGTAGCAGCCAGGGGCAACAGTAGTTAAAAGAGTTAATGGCACATGGAACCTCTAGGTACCAAACATCCAGTGGGGTCTACTCAGTGTGTACCGTCAGATGCCAGGGATGGAGCATGAAGTGGCTGAAGACAGCTGCACCAATGAAGCATCACAATCTCTGCCCAATCCCTTGACCTAAGTCATTTTCAGACCCCGAATCTACTGAAGTATTTGGGTGCCCAGAGGAAAGGAAGCATTTCCAGTAATGGGGAGATGACTCCCAGTCCTTCTCTAGTGGACCTTGGTTACAGCAGGCGAAGGGGGCAGTGAACGCTGCGGTGCTTGCATGTGACTGTATGTGGGTACCCAGAGCCCGGAAGCCTCACCCTGGCTCCCTTTTGAAGGTTGAGGTAATCTGAGCTTTCAGGTAGTAAGTGGAGTCGTGCAAATGGATAAAGAAATTGTGTTTGTGCTCAATGGGCTACTCTGCTATTAAACAAGAGAAATGGTCCCTTCGGGTACAAAATGGGTGGAGCTTGAGGTGACTGTGCAAAAAGAAGCAAGTCGGGACTGGAAGACAGTTACTGGATGGTTTCACGCCTTCGCTGCTGTGATAAGCAAGCAAAACACACTGACAAAGAACAACCAAAAATGTCTTAGACCCTGTGAAATAGATTGTGGTTCCCAGGGGGGTGGGGGGAAGACAGGAGAGGTTATATAGTAGGACACTGGCACTGGAGCTTTGGGGGCGGTGTACAAGCATGCGTGCCTGTAGTGGCTGAGGCTGTATTCCCCAAATCACAGCCATGGAAATGACTGACAAGTCAATAACATCAGAGAAGGAAAAAAAATAACTAGAATCTTTGTTAGGTTAAGGTCTGACTTGCAGTGAGTCCACTGCAGCCAGAAATCCACCTGCTGGTTAGTTTAGCAGTGGAGCAATGTATAACCAAACAGACCCGCTTGGGCCTTGGAACCTTGGCCCCAGGAAAGAGCTGTTACAGTGGGGAAGCCCAAGGGAGAAGCTCTAACCCCTCCCCCAACCGCAGTTAAGAGAATAAACCCAGGGCCTTCCTGGTCCTGCAGGGGTTAAGTCTCAGCACTATCAAGCTCTGCACAGCCACTGTGGCCTGAGTTCATCCCCGGCCAGGGAGCTACCCACATGGCGCAGCAGACCTCTCCTGACTCGCCCCCTGCTCCCCTCAGCAGTGTGTTTCAGTCAATCTGCCTGTTCTGCTCCCCACTCTGTCTCTGGTGCATTCTCTCCCCCTCCTGCGCCTCTGGCCTGTACCCCAGCTCTCATATTGTAACAGGTGTTGACGCCGCCCATGGCAGAACCTATTTAGAGCAGGCAGGTGTGGGGGGTCTGGGGTGCACCTCTTCCTGTCCTGTAACAATGTGAATAGATCTTTAAAATAATAATAATAATAAACCCAAAGCAATATACTTCTGGGTAGGACGGTGATAAGACCGCTCTTAAAATTCAAAAGGATGCAAGCATGGTCACCACTGTCTTACCCGATGCAATTCAGCAGGCTAATCACGCCAGACTGGGTGGCTCCCGAAGGCTGCCCGGAGGTGAGACTTGACCGAGAGGAAGCTGCGGGACACGGTGTGCTGTCAAGCGCGGTCTGACACGCGCTGCTCGCTCGAGGCCGCCTGGGGGTCTCTGCCCGCGAGGAGCACGCGAGGAAGTTCCGAGACCCGGTTCCGCGCCGAGGACCTGCGGGAGAGCCCGGGGCGAGGCGGGGAGGCTGCTGGGGGCGCAGCGCCCCTTGGAGGCCCGGCCTGGGCGTCCTGGGGTGGCGGGCGGAGCTGAGCCCCCTGAGGCCGGGCGTCGCGGGGACCCTGGCCCTCCATCCTAGGGGCGGGGTTCGCGTGATCCTTGGGATTCCTATTTCGTATCAAGATCTCCATCTTGTTACTATTTCGTATCAAGATCTCCATCTTGGGCCTCCCTGGTGGCGCACGGGGCGAAGCACCCCACTGTGGAGCTGTCCGCAGCCTCTGCGGCGCGGGTTGGATCCCCCGCCGGCCAGGGAGCTCCCCACATGGCGCGGCAGACCCCTCCTGCCTCCCCGCTGCTCCCCTCGGCGGTGTCCTTCGGCCCTTCTGCCTGCTCTGCTCCCCGCTCTGGCTCTGGGGAATCCTCTCACCCCCCGCACCTCTGGCCTGTGCCCCGGCTCTATGCATAGATAAATAAATCTTTAAAAAATAAGAAAAAAAGATCTCCATCTTGGTGAGAATAGAATCCGCAAGGGAGTTGAAACCAGTAGTTTTTAGGTTTTGGTTCTTCTGCCGCTGAGGGTGTGGAGGCTGCTTGCCCCAGGCGCTGCCCCAGGCACTGCCAGGAAACCCCACCCACAGCTCCCCGGAGGGGTTTGAAACTGAGTAGTAATTGACATATAGGTGCAGAGAAGCACCTGCATTTAGTACACTTTATTTATTTATTTATTTTTAAACATTTATTTATTGATTGATACAAGCACTGGGGACAGTCAGAAGCGCGGGAGGGTGAGAGGATCCACCAGAGCCAGAGCGGGGAGCCGAGCAGGCAGAAGGACCGAAGGACACTGCTGAGGGGAGCAGCGGGCGGCAGGAGAGGTCCGCGCGCCATGTGGGACCCTCCTCCGGTGTCCGGGGAGCAGCCGGGGATCGAACCGGCGCTGCAGAGGCTGTGGGCAGCTTCGCAACCCAGCGCTCAACCGCTGCGCCAACAGGGGAGGCCCTGTATTTAGTACACTTTAAAAGAAGAAAAGCACCAGCACTTGCGCTGTCCTGAAGATGTTTATGAATAAATTGGGGAAAACATATATATATATATATATATGTATATATATATATATATACTGTCATAATTTATCACAGAACTCTGAGAATGTGTATCAAGTTGAATGTGAATCGAAGAGTGAAAAATGGTAAATTGCATATCTGACAACTTAAGCTGCATTTCCACATGTTTTCTAAATTTGTCTATAAAGAATGAATGTGTCCCAACTCCGAGGACTATTATTGCTGTTTAGAACTATATACTTGGAGACTGGGACTGAGTATTGTTATACTTGAGTGGACAGCGTGCTCGTTTCTATTCGGAAATGCCAAGATCCTGCTTGTACTTACATGTCGTTTCGCTGGGATTGAGAACAGGTAGGAATTAGGGTTCGGACACACTGATTGCGTGATCTCCAGTCTTCACCACCCTGGCTGCAGGCAAGACCTTCTCTCCGAAGGACATTATGTGACTGCCTTAGTCGGGATTTTGCAGAGACGCAAAGCCAAGAGGATACAGATCTTCTACAACAGGCTCTCTAGTAAGACAGACCATATACACCACATTGTAGGAACTTACCCCTGCAGTTATGAAGACCGGAAAGGATTACAGCCGGTTATCCGCAAGCCGGAAAACCAGTGTTTTCAGTCTCACCTTAAGGCCCAAGAATGCAGAGGCTGGTTCACATCCAGAGAACCAGGAGGGTGGCCGCCCACGAGCAGGGGTGATGCTGTCCCAGCTCAAGGTGAGGACCGATTGACCCACCAGATTGTATGGTGCCCACCCATGTCGGGAGGTGGGTCTTTCTCCTTGATCTACCACACAAATGCTAATCTCTCCTGCAAACACCTGCACATAAATGTGCAGATCCAATGTTTTACTTGTAGCCCAGTCAAATGGACACTTTATTCATCACT
Organism: Talpa europaea; assembly: GCF_964194135.1. Classification (NCBI taxonomy): domain Eukaryota; kingdom Metazoa; phylum Chordata; class Mammalia; order Eulipotyphla; family Talpidae; genus Talpa; species Talpa europaea. The sequence goes on along the minus strand of NC_140080.1, from coordinate 127,683 downwards.
GAGATGTTAGAGTATCTATCTAAAATTAATCCTGGGAATCACAAACTGAATGTAGAGACGGACTCACTTGCCTAGCCTACTCAAGGATAAGCTGATGTTTTTTATTTTTAAGATTTATTTATTTATGCATACAAAAGAGGACTCACCAGAAGCAGAGTGGGGAGCAGAACAGGCGGATCTACTGAGATACACTGCTGAGGGGAGCAGCGGGGAGATAGGAGAGGTCTGCTGCGCCATGTGGGTCAGTTCCCTGGGCAGGGATCAAATGCATGCTGCAGTGGCTGAGGATAGCTTCATAGTGGTGAGACTTAACCCTTGAGCCACCAGGGAGGCCCAGATGTTTTATTATTTTATTTTTTTTAAAGATTTATTTATATATGCATACAAGAGCTGGGGTACAGGCCAGCGATGTAGGGGGTGAGAGGATTCACCAGAGACAGAGCGGGGGAACAGAACAGGCAGACTGACTGAAATACACCGCTGAGGGGAGCAGCAGGTGAGTCAGGAGAAGTCTGCTTCTTCGCCATGTGGGTTTCTCTCTGGCCGGCCGGGGATCGAACTTGTGCTGCAGAGGCTGCAGATTGCTTTATAGTGCGGTGCTTAAGCCCTTGCGCCACCAGGGATGCCCCCCAGATGTTTTATTTTTTAAACGAACAGCACATTACTGATATTGGTGCTGCCCCTTTGAATCCCTTCCAGGTCACACCCTCCAGCCCTCATGGCCCTGAAGCATCCTCCCCAAACACTGAACCTTCAAAAATCTTTTCCTATGTTGTTGGTCTTGTAACCTGTGAGATTTAGTCATCTGCTCTGATTGAAAATGATTGCTGTTTAATAGTTTCAAGAAAATTGTCAAGAAATTAATGTTAAGGTACTTTGTCAGAACCTGCCAAATGGAATTACAAGTTTGAATACTCGTGATTAATGTGACAAGTAACTCATCAAGAGATTTTGAATAGAGTTGATGAAAGGTGTGCTTGAAATTAGGAAAAATGATCAGTTGTACGAGTGGGATTATGTTCGTGCGCTCCTCTTCAATCTGTCTTGGTGATTTCTCACCCAAGGAGCGAGACTTGCTTCTGATCGTCAGCCGCTGCCTATTGTCACCCTCGCACAGGTGACAAGGAGGAAGTGCTGGAACGTGAGCCAACTGATTCTGCATGGGAGACGCCCGAAGAAACCGTGTCCACTATTTACAACTTCTGAGGGTCCTATTGTTGGGGGGAAAGGACGTCCTGAACGAACTTCACAGAACGGTTTTATGGGCCCCCACCCCCACCCAGACCAGAGAGCCAAGATACCCAGGACTACAAACACCACAATGTCATCCCCACCAACAGGAGGATACCGGGCCCTGTGGGCGGAGCCAGTGAAGCAGACAGACTTGGTGTATAACCAGACATGTGGGTTTTGGGGGTGCTTGGTTTTTCAGCAACTTTCAGCGTGCTATTGGGGGTTCCAGATCGGGGTTCCAGATCAGCGACACTGGTAGGACGCATTCACCAATTTATCTCTCTCTTTCTCCCTGAGTTATTCATTTTTCATTTCCTGTTTTTGCAAATAAACCCTCTATTACCCTTTTGTGTGTGCCTGCATTGAGTCTCAGTATAAGTCCCTTTAAAGTGCGTGCGGGAGGAACCACAGTCAGGCCACCCATTTCATATTGGCGTTGCCCTGTAACGCTATTAGTGAAGATAAAGCTCAAAACAGTCTGTGATTTTTTTTTTAAGATTTATTTATTTATTTATGCAAGCACTGGGCACAGTCAGAAGCGCGGGAGGGTGAGAGAATTCACCAGAGCCAGAGCGGGGAGCAGAGCAGGCAGAAGGACCGAAGGACACTGCTGAGGGGAGCAGCGGGCGGCAGGAGAGGTCTGCGCGCCACGGGGGACCCTCCTCCGGTGGCCGGGGAGCAGCCGGGGATCGAACCGGCGCTGCAGAGGCTGCGGGCAGCTTCGCAACCCAGCGCTCAACCGCTGCGCCACCGGGGAGACCCCAGTCTGTGTGATCTTAAGGGCAAAGCTCCAAACATTTTGTTACCACCTCAACCAAGTGGCGCTTGAGATGAGAGTGGTGACCTGAGTCTCCCTGACTGAGGACATGCTGAGGGACCGAGCATGAGCAAGAAGAGGGATGCCTGTGGAGCTCTTTAATGGGAGGAACCTGGACACAATAAGAATGTAGCCAGGTCTCAGGAACGCCGAATTGGGGTGACTCTTTCTGCCTGTCTCTTACCTGCTCTCTGCCTGCCTGCTTCGTCTGGCACGCTGCTTCTCCTTTCTCCAAATTGTGGAAGCATGGCTACTCAAAACCCACTGACATCCTCCTGGTGTGCCCCAGAGTGGTGCTGATACCCGTGGCCCCATGTCAGAGCACCCCCAGTGAAGCTGAAAATCACCTGCCCGTGCCTGGGCCAAGGGTGACTCCAGCTGCATCTCATCCTCGGACCCGCCAGCATTGCCTGGCGTTCACACGACCGCACAGCGTGCGTGAGTGACAGTCTGAAGGGAAGGGAAAAGAGCTTTACAGAAAGGGAGGAGCATTTAGTAGAGAAGAAAAGCCAAGACCAGAGCGCAAGATAACGCCCAGATGAGCAGTCACAGACCAGCCATTCTGGGCACTAAAGACAAACAAGCTGTGACAGCAGTAGCTTTGAAAGCAAAGCCTGTCTGGGGAGAAGGACACCACGGAAACAGCCCTGGGCACGTGAGGGCACCAGCCTCGCTTCTCTCCCCGGAATTTGCAGGAGAGGGGCCGTGGGGATGGTGGACAAGAACAGAAAGACTGGAAGGGAGGTGCCCCAAGACCAGAACCTGACTCACAAGGAGGTGGGGGTAGAGGAAAATAACATGACCATTAACCTAGCTATAGAGGTCAGACCCTGAGGCGCCAGTGCCTTGTCACAAGGCACAAGACCCAAGCAGGATGAGACTGCTATAGGGAGCGGAGCACAGACCTGAGGGTGAAGATATGGAGATTGGGCCCACCCTGGAATCTCCGGTCCCATTTGGACTCTGCATGGTTATGCAAAATCTGCAACAAACTGAAGGCTCGCAAGGAGTGACACCTCCCAAACAGAAAAGGACTGTATCAGTACAGTCGCTGCACAGGCTGGGGGCAGCACTCCCACTGCCCACCTGTGCCTATGTGGGTGCCACTTTTTACCAACTCTCCCTTCGCAGGGCAGCATGACCTGCACCTGCCGGGACTCCGGGACTTCGCCTCACTGACCCCTCAGCAGGGCAGCTCTCTCAAGGCTGCCTGCCTGCAACCACGCAGGCCTCTCTCAGCAAACCTGTCCCTTTGGGGCAGCTTTAACTGTTTTATCTCTAAGTGTCTTTAACTGTTTTATCCCTTCCCTAATCGACCTGCCCTTTAAATGTAACTACCGTCTCTCGTGGAGAAACTGCCTGGGAAACTGGCCGAGTCCTGCTGAACAGGAGGCTCTGGGGAAACATTTCCCAGAGTGAACCCAAGGACCCAGCATTCAAAAAACCTCATCAGGGACACTTTCACTTTTTACACCCCTATAGCGTTTGGGTTTGTTAGGAAGAGATGCAATTTGTAGTGGATCAAACTGTTGTAGAGCAACCCCGATACAAAACGGGGTGCCTGACTGTGGGTCCTCACCCGCGCGCTTAAAAGGACTTATCCATGCTCTACTGCAGGCGCACGCGAAAGGTTCATAAAAGGTTTATTGACAAGGGAAGGGGAAAGGAGGACATGTACAGCTCTGGGAGAAAAGTGGGAGACAAAGTTTTAAATGAGTCCTTCCCAATCCGCCGGTCAGGAATCCCAAAAGGGCGCTCTCAGAGTTGGCCGCCAGCCAGGAGCGGCGAAGCCAGGAGGCGAGCGATCGCGAGCCAGAGAGAGCCCCAGGCCCACGTGTTTGGTTTTTTATATCCAACCTGGCTGCCCAACTCCACCCTCAGGTCCCAGCCACCCTCCCTTGGTGGTGATGGGATTTGTCTTTCCCAGAGTCTTGATGGCTTTAGCCTGGCGTGGGGTGGGGTCCGCAAAGCCTGTATGGGATTAGCTCAGAACATCATTTCCCCCTAACAAAACCTTGCGTAGAAATAACAAAGGTGGAAGACCCAAGCTCCCTTGACAGTCTTTTAAGCAGCAGTAACAGGGGGCTAGTATGTTCTGGGCAACACAGAGGGTCGTGAGTGATGAAAACCACACTGGGATGTGCGCACTGGCACGCAGCCTACTCTGCAGGCCCGAGATGAAGAGAGAATCGCTGAGCACACTCTGGGGCAGTCTGCAAGAGCCATAATATCCGAGCAGTGGAGTTGGCTGGGTCCTGACACCAGGTGACAATGGGCCTTGGAGTCTAGAGAGGCAAGAAAGAAAAATAGTTGATTAGGGGAACCCCGGGAAGAAAAAGTTGAGCGGGGATAGTTCAAGTATTTGTAAGGACTGGGTTGTTTAGATAGCGCTGGAGCCCCTAACTCAAAAATAACGCAAATGGGGCAAGGGTGTGAATGAACGTGGTTCAAGGAGCAAAGGCAGGACGCCAAGTGCCAGGAGCTGCCCCAGGGACACTGAGGAGGCATGGCCGTTGCCCGGGAAGGTAGAAGAGCCACAGCCCTTTTAACAAATTAAAAAATCGCCAGCTGCTACTTTAAGTGGAGGCAGCATTTCATGTTAGAACCTCTCTGTTCTGTGTGAAGAATCAATGGAGTGATTTCTTTTAGTTATGTAAATGCAAGAAGAAAGGGACGCCCTCACCCTCTATTTTGAGGCTGGACAAAAGCTGTCCTGGCGATGGCTTTTGATATGCAAATCTTCAGGGACAATAAGAAGCCTCCTGGGTAGAGAGGAGTCAAGACCTTGACCTCTTCTCTTTTGATATTTCAATTTATCACACTCTGTTTCATAGACTGAGATGGTCCAACTGATAGCTTCTGGCAATGAAAGAACAGCAAAGGCTCCAGGGATTAGCTAAGAAGAAAGGGACATTTGGGGGTGGGGCCAGGCCTAGGGGGGCAGCAGGTGCCTCTAGAGGAAGCTATGTGCCCCGCTCCCTTCTTACTTGTCTTAGAGGGTGCGTTTCCCAAGCTAAGCTAAAATGCTGTAGCTTTGGGAGCCCAAACCATGAGAGACCTGTGTCCCTGGTATAGGCGCAAAGGAAACATGGAGCCCAGGGCTAACAAGTAGCGGGTTCACTGCACCAGCGCTGACTCAGCGGATTCGCATCCGAAGGCCGAGCCCATGTCGGAGGTCAGGGGCTGATGCGCAGTGTCAGAGTCTGCAGGCTTCCAGCTGGGTCTGCATTGGCAGCTGTGCATGGTCAGATGTGACTGACTACACAGCAAGGTGAGTTGCATATAAGGAGTGAGTCAAGGGTCAGCAGTCACAGGGCCCCCCCAGGTCCATTCTGCCTCGTGGCGGTACATGGTCTAACATGAAGCAAGAATCCTATCGGGGACTGAGTTGCATACCAGAAGCTGATCAAAAGGTTGTGACTAAACCCCCCCAAGGCTGCTGGTCTTAGGTTGCCATGCTTCACCCCAAGTGGACTAGCTTGTTTGTAGGCAGAAGTCACAACCCCACATGAAGGCCGTTAGCAGGCCCCTCTGCTCCTCGGATTCTCTTTAGCAGCCAAGCAGTGGGGCCAGAGAACAGCCTTCTTTGGAATATGGAAGTATCTATGTTTTTTTTTTTTTTTAAGATGTATTTATTTATTATTTATACTGGCATTGGGTACAGTGAGAAGCGCGGGAGGGTGAGAGAATTCACCAGAGCCAGAGCGGGGAGCAGAGCAGGCAGAAGGACCGAAGGACACTGCTGGGGGGAGCAGCGGGCGGCAGGAGAGGTCTGCGCGCCATGTGGGACCCTCCTCTGGTGGCCGGGGAGCAGCCGGGGATTGAACTGGCGCTGCAGAGGCTGCGGGCAGCTTCGCAACCCAGCGCTCAACCGCTGCGCCACCGGGGAGGCCCAGTATCTAGGTTTTTTAATAATTCTGGGGGAAATTCCAAAACAGACTTAATTCACTCAATCCTAAGTAGAAATGATCAACATTCAATAGAGATGAACTAGATGTAATTTTAAGAAGGCACAATCCAATTGCGGTTTGTTTTTTTCTTTTGGGATTGTGAGTGATTGCAAGATATTCTGCCTGAGCAACTGTGCTTTAATACAAGAGAGGGAGTTGGGGGCGTTGCTATCACCTCAGAGTGGCGAGGTGGGAACGGTTCCACATGGGAGGCAGGCGGGCACCAAGTTGTGCTTGCGTGGTCCTTAGAAGAAAGTTTGATGTCCTGCGCCTGGAAGGCTGAACCAGCCCTGAGAGATTCTCGGCGCTGAGCTGGGTCACGAGCCAACGTCCAAATGGGATTCACAAAAAGGTGGGATGGTGCCAAAGGCTCTAGCTCTTCCCTCTACTTGCAGGGAAGCGGCCAGCAGGTGTTCTTTGCTTCTGCCACCAAAATGACAAAAGGAAGTGTCAGTCAATTTAAATGTAAAATTAGCAGCTCATGACAGTCTTCAACAACTTTGGGGTTTCCGTTCCGGTAAAGGCTTTATTAAAAGGAGAAATTGCCTCTGTTCCCAGAAGGCCCATTTCTTGTGGTTTGTGACCAATTTTCGTGAGAGGGGAGATATGTATTGTTCAGGAAACCCAGTAGCAAAACACCAGCTTTATGGTTCAGCTGAGCATGGTTTCTAGCATAAAAATCAGATCACCCACTGAGACAGTAGGGCCGATGCCATCACGATTTCTAAATGCAGGTTGGGTACTAGTGACTTGGAAACCAGGTAAAAGTAAGCACTTTAGATCTAAGTAAAGTTTGTCCAGTCTCTGAGCAGAACCCAGAAGAACCTGTCAGGGTAAAAATGTGCATCCTTTCTGAAGCTGGTGGGACAGACTTCTCCTGTCTCCTGAAGTGTGGGAGGGACACTTTGCTCTGGCAGTGCTGGGAGGGATTATTCACAGACACCGCCACCAAGGAGGCACTCTGGGGGAGTTACGTGAAACCAGGAACTGAGTGTCCTTGATGGCGAGGCGCTTCTGGAAAGTTCCAAAATGGAACTTCTCATTCCTGTGAAGAAAATATCTACGAATGGGCTAGTGAAATAACTGATTACCCTCAGGATCATCCAGAATGCTTTTGTTTATGGTTTTTTTTTTTTTTAAGATTTATTTATTTATCTATACAAGCACTGGGTACAGTCAGAAGCGCAGGAGGGTGAGAGGATTCACCAGAGCCAGAGCGGGGAGCAGAGCAGGCAGAGGGACTGAGGTACACTGCTGAGGGGAGCAGCGGGCAGCAGGGGGGTTCTGCGTGCCATGTGGAGCCCTCCTCCGGAGGCCCCAGAATGCTTTTGAGCTAGAACTTAGATTAGTACGAATTATGTTGCACCTGGGGGCCTCCCCTGGTGGCGCAGCAGCGGTTGAGCGCTGGGTTGTGAGGCTGCCTGCAGCCTCTGCAGCACCAGCTTGATCCCTGGCCACCGGGCCAGGGTCTCACACACACACACACACACACACACACACGCACACACACACAAGTTGCAACTGGGGAACATAACACATATTATTTGCAAATTATCTTGGATAAGGTGCAGCTTCTGTTTTTAACAGTGATGCAGCATAGTGTAGATGAAAAAGAGTATAAAAAGTGAATCGGCTTCTAAGGGTTCGCTTTTGTTTGGGGTGTACTTTTTCCTCATTAAATCTTAAATCCAAAGTGGCCATTTTCGTTAGTGTGTGTTTTAAATGCTCATTACAATGTGGCTGTCATTTCTTTAAGTGCTCATTGGTAGAAGTTGGTAGGAAAATTCTAAGAACCAAGAAGGGAGTCCAGCTTTCCAAGTATTGTAAATACTTTAGACATTCCTTATCAGTATTAGGAACTTCCATGGAAGAAGAGTTTGCATAGTAATGCAAACTTTTGAATTTTTGTAAAGGAAACACAGATGTACATGCTTATGTCCATGGATGGGTGTTAAGTTATTTGATGTAGGTTTGGGTTTTTGAGATTTGCTTGTAAAATCAGTAATGGAAAATACAAGACCCTTTCCTCATCTTCAAGATAATACTCTGAAGCCTTGTGTGTAATATATGCCAGTGAGAAGTAATTATTGATTTTGGTTCAGTAAGTTATCCATACAATAGAATATCATGCAGCGATTAAAATTATGTGTTAAAAGTATATTTAGTGACAATAAGCGAAATTCACAACCGAATAAACCGGGCAAGTAAATACTCTGAACGGTCCGGTCCAGTTTTGGTTAAAAAAACCATAGACGCATATGCACACGTATAGATGCGATACACACGTACAGTCATTTGGTGGTCGACTTCCTTTTTCCTTCTGTGTCTATACATTTTTGAGTTGATTGCCTGACTATTACATTGTTTGCATGGCTTCTGCAGCAGAACCCGCTATTGAAAAGGAAAAAGGGAAAAAGAGGGGCGCTCGCGGCGCAGCACGGGGCGCGGTGGCGAGAAGAGGGTGAAGGTCCGAGGGACAAGCGCCCCGCCGTGAAGAAGCGGACCCCGCGGGCCAGCCCGCCTGCCCGCTCGGGAGCCGCCGAGGGCCCCTCCCGCGATTTCACCGCCAGACGCGGCCGCCGCGAGCGGGCGGGCTGAGGGGGCGCCGAGGACAGGCGCGGGCCGCGCGCCAAGCTCCGGCGACTCCGCCGCGCGCCCGCAGCCCCCGCGGCCCGCGACCACCGGCCACACCGCGGCGCGGGGGGGGGGCGAAGGGCGCGGGGGGGGGCGCGGGGCGCGGGGCGCGGGGCGCGGGGCGGGGCGGGGCGCGGGGGGGGGGCGCGGGGGGCTCCCGGGCCCGCCACAGCGGGAGGTGCTCGGCGGCCGGGCGCCCGGACAAGCGCGGGCGCCTCCGGCGCGGAGACGAGCGGCGCCGCCCGGACCCTGCCCGGCCGCGGGGAGCGGCGGGGGCCGTCGTGGCCGCCGGCTCCGGGCGGCTCCGGAAAGCCGGCCCTCGGCGCGCGGGCGGGAAGACGGCGTCCCGGCGGTGGAGCCCCGGCCGCGCCCCGCCCCGCCAGCCGCGCGACCGTCCCGGCGGCGCAGGCCCGCCCCGGCCCGGGCCCCGGTGGGGACAAGCCGCCCGCACGGCCGCGCGGACGAGGCCGCGGAGAGGCCGCGCCGGGCAGGGCCGCGGGCCCGACGCCCGGGACCGGCGCGGGCGGGGGCTGCGCGCCACGTGCGCGCCGGCGGGGGCGGGGCGAAGCGCCCCGGAGGCGGGGCCGCCGCGGGGCGGGGCGAAGGCCGGGGGCGGGGCGCGTGGGGCGCGGGCGGGGCGGGGCTAAGGTCGGGGGCGGGGCGCCGTGGCGCGCGGGGGCGGGGCTAAGGTGGTGGGGCGGGGCGCCGTGGCGCGCGGGGGCGGGGCTAAGGTGGTGGGGCGGGGCGCCGTGGCGCGCGCGAGAGGGACGGGGCTAAGGTCGTGGGGCGGGGCGCCGTGGCGCGCGCGAGAGGGACGGGGCTAAGGTCGAGGGGCGGGGCGCCGTGGAGCGCGGGGGCGGGGCTAAGGCCGTGGGGCGGGGCGCCGCTTGAGCGCGCGAGCAGGGGCGGGGCTAAGGCTGGGGGCGGGGCCGGGCCGGAGGCTGCCGGGGGCGCGAGGCGGGCGTCACGGAACCCGGGGCCGAACGCTCCTCTTCCTCCTCCGCGCCGAGGGAGCCAGGGCGTCCTCTTCTTTTCTGCCGTCGCTCGCCCCCACCCTCCGCGCCACCGCCCCGCCCCGCCCCGTCTGGACTCCGCCCCCGCCGCAGCCCCGCCCCCGCCGTGGCTCCGCCCCGCCGAGGCTCCGCCCCGACGAGCAGCCCCGCCCCGCCGCAGCCCCGCCCCGCCCCGCCGCAGCCCCGCCCCGCCCCGCCGCGGCTCCGCCCCCGCCGCAGCCCCGCCCCCGCCGCAGCCCCGCCCCGCCGCAGCCCCGCCCCGCCGCGGCTCCGCCCCCGACGAGCAGCATGGCGGCCGTGGAGACGCGCGTGTGCGAGACGGACGGCTGCAGCCGCGAGGCCAAGCTCCAGTGTCCCACCTGCATCAAGCTGGGCATCCAGGGCTCGTACTTCTGCTCGCAGGTGGGCGCTCCCCGGCGCCGGCGCTCCCCGCGCCTCCTCTGCCGCCGGCCGCGGACGGGCCGCGCGGGCGCGCGCGGGCTCTGGGCCGGGGCTCGGCGCGGGTCTCCCGGCGGCCCCGCGCGGCCTGTGCCCGGCGGGCTGCGCGCTGTGCGGCCTCCCAGCACCGGCGTGGCTGCGGGCACAGGCGTGCGGGCTCCCGGGACAGGTGGGCTCCCGGGGCCGGTGGGGCTCCCGGGGCCGGTGGGGCTCCTGGGACAGGTGGGGCTCCCCGGGACAGGTGGGGCTCCCCGGGACCGGTGGGGCTCCCCGGGGCCGGTGGGGCTCCCCGGGACAGGTGGGGCTCCCCGGGACAGGTGGGGCTCCCCGGGGCAGGTGGGGCTCCCGGGACAGGTGGGGCTCCCCGGGACAGGTGGGGTTCCTCGGGACAGCTGGGTCTCCCGGGACAGGTGGGGCTCCCGGGGCAGGCGGGGTTCCCCGGGACAGGTGAGGCTCCCCGGGACAGGTGTGGTTCCCCGGGACAGGCGGCGCTCCCGGGACAGGTGGGGCTCCCAGGACAGGTGGGGTTCCTCGGGACAGGTGGGGCTCCTGGGACAGGTGTGCGGGCTCCCTGGGACGGGTGGGGCTCCGCGAGGCTGGCGTGCCAGGAAGGGCAGTCAGTCCCTGGTCCGGGTTGGAGGGGCCCACACCGCCGCACAGGGAGGGGGGACTTGGGAAGGGAGGGAGTCACGACCCAGCCCCCCCTTTGCCTCTGTCCTAACTCCTGAGGTTGGCAGAGCAGCTTTGGGGGGGACGGGGTCTGTATGATTCATTCTTTTCCTTTGGCACCTCAAATCCTAAATTTAGAAAGCCACGTTACAGAATTTCCCCCTGACTGCAAAAGACCGTTCTTTGGAGGGTTTTGCCTCCAAGCCGCGGTGTCTGAGCAAGTTTTGTGCAGTGCAGCAAACCTGCACCGCCGGGCCCTGACTGGGCGCTGGGCTCCTGCTGCCTTTCCACACTCCCCTGGCGGGGTGTCCCAGCTGCCCGGACTTGTCAAGAGAGGCACGTGAATGTGTAATTACTGCGTTGGAGTGTCGGGAAGAGCAGAGGAGGAAGGCCCAGAGGCCCTGCCCTTGTCAGTTCCTGTACCTTTGAACCAGTCCAACTACCTTTGAGCTCCAGTCTCCCGCGTGTGGTTCCTTCACAGAGTTCACAAGGTTGTTCTGGGGCTTCTGTTATCCAGCAAAAGTGGAGTGCTGACATAATGTCAGGGTTTTGGCTTTTTTTAAAAGATGCCGGTAGGGTTTCACACTTCCATATATAAAAATGTTAAAGACTAGAATGGCAGCAAATACATAGGAGTAATAAATGCAGGTAATATGACTGTCTGAAACGGGAAATGTATGTCGAAAGGCGTGTGTAACGTAAGCATAAATAAGGTTCGCGTGGAAGTCACCCTGAGCGAGGGCCGCTGTGCTGTGCAGGTCTGTGGGCCGTGCTCCTTGCCCTTGTCAGTATCATCTGGAAAAAGTGGCACATGGAGAAGGTTGCTTGATTTAAAAATAGCGTTGAGCTTACTCCACATACTTGTATGAGTCCTTTGTGCTTCTTGAAAATAATTTTCAAATTCTAAATTGTTGAGGGCTTTGAGGGACCTGTATTTTAAAACAAAAAATATTGAGCTTTTGGGAAGGCTACCAGCTAGGTAGAGTAGCGTGGTTTGCTTTGCCTCCAAATTAGGTGGCGTTTTGTAATGCTCACTAGACTCCCCTGTGCAGACGTTCGCCTGCTTAGGTTTTGAAAAGATACTGTGAGACCATGTTCATCAAGGGCAGAAACAACTGTGGGTGCTGGGGCTTGTGGAACAAAGCCCGCCCGGTCTGTGCAGGTACAGCGGGACTGCTCAGGGTGGTGGGGCTGGAGGTGTCTCGTGCTGGCTTCTGCAGGTTGTCCAGTTGTCTGTGTGCTGATCTGCAGTCAGGTGTTTACTGAATAGCTCCCAGGCTGTCTCTCTCTTTTCTTCACCACCCCCACCATTTTTTCATTTCTCATCAAGTCACTTGTAGGGATCTCTTAAAATTTCTCTACTGTAATTCCCCACTTTGAGATAATACCCATTAAATTAACCACACAAAGCCTTTTCGAGCAGAAGTCATTTTCCCCCTGACATAGCACAGTTGATCACTTACCCCACCTGTTACAAATGCTCTCTCCTGGAGTGTAGGATTCCAGCCTCTTTGCCTGGACACCTCTTATGCGTTCAGTCTCTTTTTTTAAAATTTTTTTTATTCATTCATACAGGTCAGATGCGCGGGAGGGTGAGAGGATTCACCAGAGACAGAGCGGGGAACAGAACAGGCAGACTGACTGAAATCCACTGCTGAGGGGAGCAGCGGGCGAGACAGCAGAGGTCTGCTGCGCCATGTGGGATTCTCACAGGCTGATCAGGATCTAACCTGCGCTACAGAGGCTGCGGACAGCTTCTCAGTGTGGCGCTGAACCAGCTGGGCCACCAGGGGAGGCCCCTCAGTCTCGTTCTTTTGGTCTGTGAGCGCCTGTGTTTGTACACTTGTCTTCACCTAGAATGTCATCTGCCTTCTGAGATCTTTTTTTACTCCCAACTTGAGATTTTGGTCCAATCATGGACCTTTTCTTTCTTTGTTTTTTTTTTTTTTTTTTTTAAAGTTTTATTTATTTATTTATACAAGAACCTGGGTGCAGTCAGAAGCGCGGGAGGGTGAGAGAATTCACCAGAGCCAGAGTAGGGAGCAGAGCAGGCAGAAGGACTGAAGTACACTGCTGAGGGGAGCAGCGGGCGTGAGAGGTCTGGAGAGGTCTGCGCGCCATGTGGGACCCTAGCCGGCGATCGAACCGGCGCTGCAGAGGCTGCGGGCAGCTTCTCAGCCCAGCACTCAGCCGCTGCGCCACCAGGGGAGGCCTGACTTTTTCTTTTTAAAGATTTATTTATGCATACAAGAACTGAGTTACAGGCCAGAGGTGCGGGAGGTGAGAGGGTTCACCAGCAAGAGCAGGGAGCAGAACAAGCGGATCCACTGAAATACACTGCTGAGGGGAGCTGCGGGGAGACAGGAGAGGGCTGCTGCGCCATGCGGGTCAGCTCCCTGGCCGGCCTGGGATTGAATTCGTGCTGCAGAGGCTGTGGAGAGCTTCATAGTGCTGTGCTTAACCCCAGGGCAACCAGGGAGGCCCAGATTTTGTAAGTTTTTTAAGGATGGAGGCAGTGCATTCATTTTTGTGTTTTTCTTCGTGCCTTGCACACAGTAGGCCCTGCAGTCATTAAATGGAAGGAAAGAGGTTGATCTATCTGGGGGTGAGCACAGAGCATCAGCTCCTTTGTGTGTTCACAAACCCAGGACAGTTGCCGTGTTGCCCTTAATTAAAGCATCCTGAGAAGTGAGAAAACTGAGTGATTTGCAACCCCTAGAAGGCATAAGCGCTTCGAGTCAGTTAATTGTCACTGGAACAAGACTGAGTGTGAGTCGGGCCTGGTCAGTCTTAGCTGCCACATCTGGTGAGTTGTCAGTTTGGGGAGAGGGCTGCTGGCGTGTCTGCGCGGGGCGTCTGGGAAGAGAGCGTGCCTGGCGCCCAGCAACAGTGCAGTGAACAGACGGCCCCACGCCCGGCCTCGGTGTCGTCAGGGTTTAAAGTTGCCCAAGGAGAAGAGCCACCTGTCCGTGAACGTATTGGACCAGATCTTCCAGGAGAAGCAGTGGTCCATTGAGGTGGCTGCAGGGTCTGCCACCGGTGAGGGGTTGGCATCTTGCAGGCGGGCCGGAAGGTGAGGAAGGGACGGCAGCGCCGCGGGCAGCGTCCTGGAGACACCAGCCGCCCTCGGAGACCCTTCAGTGGCCACGTTCCTGGCCGCGCGGCGTCTCTGAACGCGTCTTGTCATGGCATCAACACCATGTCCCACATGTGATTTCTCTGTCAGTCCCTCGTATCACCTGACGCCAGGCAGATGCTGTTGTACGTCGGGTGATGGGAGTAATTTTTCGTAGAGTCAGCGCAGGAGGAAGGTATAGAAAAGGTGGCTTTTTAAAAAGCAAAAGTGACTTTTTATAGTACAGCCTCAGGAAGTGCAGGTGAAGTACAGTTTCCAGTGACGGTTTCCTCCGGACAGCAGTCCCTAACCGTTTCTCTCTGGGGAATGCCAGACCCTGATTTTCGTGTTTGCTCTTTCAGGAATGCTTTAAAGGAAGCTGGGCCACTCACAAGCTGCTGCATAAGAAAGCAAGTAAGTACAGCCGCGGGGTCACGCCCGGGGTGCCGAGTGGCCGGTGCCCCAGACGGGTTGTTCCCCCCGTGGCAGCGCCGTGCTGAAAGGCAGAGCTGTGGCCTTTGCGTTCGCTGATCCGCCCGGGCACACCCCATGTGGCAGAGGAGGAGCGGGCGGCCACACATGGCTTTTCTTTGGGGTTAGTTTCCCCTTCGATGGCATTCTCTACCCAGGAGGGCACACAGGCGCACCTCGGCGGTGTGGGGGCTCTGGCTCCAGGCTGTTGCAACACAGCAGGCTGCACAACTCTTGTGTTGCTCTCAGTTGGGAAATTTTGCCTCAGTTAGATTTTATATTTCAAAATGGGCTCCCAGTGTCCTGGTGGTGTGGAGAGACTACGCCGTCCTTGAGGAGAGGGGTTCTGTGAGCTGCTCCTCCTTGATGCTGTGTAGAACCTAGAATATGTTCAGCTTGAGCCTTTCTCTGCAGACCCTGAGGCCTGTGAGAAGGGTCAGGCCTGCGGGAGCGGGTGTGCTGCAATGGCCAGGAAGGGCTGGGTCTGGGCAGCTCTGGGGCTTCCAACAGTGAGATCGGGGCCGCCTCTGGGCCTGCCCCGAGCGTTCTCCCCTTCTCTCCTGCTCAGAAGATGAAAAGGCGAGGCGTGAAGTGTCGTTCTGGACGGTGGAAGGCGACGTCAACACTGACCCGTGGGCCGGCTACCGCTACACGGGGAGGCTCCGGCCCCACTACCCCCTGGTGAGCACCAGACCCCGCCACGCCCTCTTGAGCCTCTCCAGTTTTTACTTTCTTGAAAATGTTACATGTGATTTATGTTCCAGTAATAATTCCTAGAATCAGTATGGCGTTCACATTCTGGTTCTTTAGCTTTTATGTTTGATTCATTATTTGAAAGTTAGCGGGGACACTTGGCAATCATGGACAGAGCAGGAGCAACTTCGGAGGGAAGGTTTAAAACTCATTTAATCGTGGGCCTCCCTCGTGGCCTAGGGGTTAAGTCTCAGGCTATCAGCCTACTGCCTGAGTCCGTCCCCGGCCAGGGAGCTGACCCACACCGCGCAGACCTCTTCTGTCTCCCCGCCGCTCCCCTCAGCAGCCTAGTTCAGTCGGTCTGCCTGTTCCGCTCCCCACTCTGTCTCTGGTGAATCCTCTCACTCCCTGCACCTCTGGCCTGCACCCCAGCTCCAGTATGCATAAATAAAAACCAAAAACTTATTTTATCTTTAAAAAGCATGGGAAAAGTAGCTATTTCCTGCCTGTTGTGGTGGTGTGTATTTTTAAAAAGGGATTTCTCTTCATCTAGTTTCCTTTCTGCCACTTCACCTCTTCCTGTGGTATTGCTATCTATTTTCTTCCTTAGACATTTAAATTCTCATTACTGATACTTTTTTCTTTAATGTGTCTTTGATTACAATTTCGGGGAAATAATCAAAATCATAAGTCTCTTCATGCCTCCCTGTAGCTGTGGGGACAGGACTGTGCTGATTCCATTACTTTGAGACCTTATTGTTATTGTTGGTTTGTCAGGTTTTTTTTTTTTTAAAGATTTATTTATGAATATAAGAGCTGGGGTGTAGGCCAGAGGTGCAGGGGAGTGAGGGGGTGAGAGGATTCCCCCAGAGAGAGTGGGGAGCGGAACAGGCAGATCCACTGAAATCCACTGCTGAGGGGAGCAGCGGGGAGACAGGAGGGGTCTGCTGCGCCATTTAGGTAGCTCCCTGGCCAGGTATGGAACTCGGGCTGCAGAGCCCGCTGATGGCTTCATAGTGCTGAGATTTAACCCCTGTGCCACCAGGGAGGCCCCCTATTTAATACTTGAGTGAAGTCTTTAGTGTTTTTCCCTCCAGTTTTATTTTCTTTGTTAATAAATTTTAATAATGAGAGCTGCTTAATATTTGAATCAGTTTTAATTCCCCTCTTGGATGCCATCAGATGCCAACCAGGCCGGTGCCAAGCTACATTCAGAGGCCAGACTACGCTGACCACCCGCTAGGTGAGCCCCCCTCCCCCACCACGCGCCCACGCCGGTCATGTCCCAGGGGCCGGGCTTGTTGGATTTTCTTAGATAACATCTTACTTGGGATTTCCATATCACCATTTATTAAAAAAAGATAAATTTTATTTTGTCAGATACTGAAATAGTTACTATATTGACTTTAATACTTTTTAAAGGTATGGTTAATTTCAGTTAAGCTGATTTTATTAGTTAGGGCAAGATTTTCCAAACTTGTTTGGACTCTGGCCCAGCATGAGAAGCACATTTGCTGGCATCTGCGCACGAGCGGGGGTGTGCAGGATAACCGTCGCAGTCACAGCCGCGCCCGGCCCCGCTTGGCGAGGCAGCTGGACGTTCGTGTCCCGTTTGGTAACACAGAGCAGGGCAGTGCAGCCCTGGGAGGGCCACAGGCGCAGGCTGAACCCCGGGAGGCTCCAGGTTGAAGGGACGCTCGAGACTGGCCAGCAGCTGCTCCACGAGGTGGTGCGGGCACGCCTGGGGACCACGCTGCTTACTGCGCCGCCTGCTGACCTTCTGAAGGTGCCGACTGCTAGCAGACCCCAGAATTTGTTCTTCAGAGTTCTCCTTGCAGTTTGTTCAGCAAGTTTCCCTTTCATATTGAAAATATTTTGTACAAAAGTCTGACCTGGGCCCTCCCAAACCACGCAAATCAGTGTCCAGTGAGACTTGTCAGTCATCAGCTGGGAGGCGGGTTTTCTCCTAGATACGGCAGCTCTCCGTTCATCTTGCTTTTGCTGACTGCTTTTCCTTTCCAGGAATGTCTGAATCTGAACAGGCTCTTAAAGGTACTTCTCAAATTAAATTGCTCTCCGCGGAAGACATAGAAGGCATGAGGCTGGTGTGCAGGGTGAGTCGGGGCTGCAGGGCCTGCACGCTCGGGTCGCTCGAGTCGAGGCGTGCTTGTTTTCTGTTAAAAAGCCGAGTTGAGGATTCATGTGGTTAGTGATCTGCCCTTGCTTGCTGGTCTGTTTTTTTTTTTTTTTAAAGAACTAGGTGTTCATGGTTTTCTGTCGTCTTGTTTTCGTGAGCGCCTACGGCTGCCCCGATGCCGGCAGAGCTGCTCTTGTGGGGTGGCTGTCCCTGTCGAGGGAAAATGCAGGCTGCACTGATGCTCATTTGGGAAATGACCCCTTGAGTTTTGATTCTGTACTTTAATCTGGAGAAGTCTGTGGTTCTGTCACTTCCTGTGGTTCTTTGAGGAACGTGTCGTCAGTCTTGTTCCCCGCACCCCCATTGAAAGGCGGGAAGGGTTTGCTCTCTCCACACGTGCAGGCCCCTTGGGCAGCCAGGCCTTGTCGTGAGCCTGCTCGCTCGCCTCCTCCCGTGTACCTGCACGTGTTTACTGTTGGGCACTGGGAATGTATGCGTGGTTTTAAAATGAAAACTGGGGATGAAGATACTTGAGGTTGAATCTTGCATTAGTCACACTTTGCAATCTGCGACGCAGCCTCTGAGACAGCGTGGAGGTCACACTGCCCTGTGCTCCCCGCGGGGTGTCCCTCTCGTTGCAGCTGGCCAGGGAGGTGCTGGACATCGCAGCCGGGATGATCCAGCCGGGCATCTCCACCGAGGAGATCGACCACGCCGTCCACTTGGTGAGAACTTGGCTTTATTCTTTGAAAACAGGCTTGCGTTAGCCGACGTTTAAGTGAGCGTATGTTCTGAGGGTCCAGTCACTGGGCTGAGCTAATTTCAAAATAATTTTTGTTTTCTTTGAAAAATAGAAAGCACTCAACAGTCATTGTTCTCTTCTTTAAGTAACTGAAGTTTGGGAGGCACGTCCAACAGCTTGTGTCTGAAACCGCATTTTACAGCACTTCAGCTTTTTATGAAATGACTGATTTCATCAGTGCTTCAAATGCCATGCCAGTGCCTGCACCGCATGTTCTGAAATAAATGAGAATACAAGCCCCGAATCTAGGGTGGTGGGAAAGACCCCTTCCGTGCCCGCAGTGGCAGTGCCATAACAGACACCTGTTTCACTGTGTGGCGTGAGGGCTGCCGGTCCCTGGGCGGCCGTAGCCTGGGCCGGGAGCGCGGGCTGTGTGAGTGCAGTTGGCAGAGAGAGCGAGGCCCCGCGAGTGAGAGGACAGCGCACGCACCAAGCCTTTCCTGGCAGCCACACAGATGCAGGCCAGGACCACCTGTAAGCTGGTGTTTCGTGGGTGTGTGTGTCCATCACCCGCATGGGGATGGTGAAGCCGCTTTTGTAAGCTCTTAAAGAGTTTATAGAAAGATTTTTTTCAGAGTTTAAAAAATCCTGATTTTGGGGTATTGTCCCATTTGTTTAAATGTATAGGGTGCAAGGGCAGCATTTTGAGTGCTTCTTGGAGCAAGTGTTCTTTTAAGGGCTTCTTCTCCTAACTCATACACGCGCCCTCACGGCTTCACCAGGTGGACACTGCCAGCCCCGCTCAGCGGGGAGGACGCACCGCGAGCCGTCAGCTGACGTCCACGCGCCCGTTCCCCGCGCAGACCGTTGCTTCTGCGCTTAGCTGTGCTGTGAGATTCGCAGAAGTAAATCCTCAGAAAAGGGGAAAGTGGTGGATGGACAGTTATTGGTTGTAATTTTTTTGTGGTTGAGGAAACTTAAGTTCATTTAAAGGTCTAGTAGTAGTGGAGTTGCCAGCAAAATTACGGTGTATTCTACGCGTTGTGTTCCATGCCTGTGTCTAAGAATTGTTACTTCAAAGGATGTGTGGCCGTGTGGAAAGAGAACTGTGTGCTGTGATTTCTTACTGTGTTGGAACAACCAAGTAAAATGAGACTTTTAAGAAAAACCAGACCCTTCTCCCTGAGGGTGGTGGTTGCTTTACATGCGTGCCGTGACTGAAACGTTTCTGGAAGCACTCGAGTGCTCTTAATTGCGTTAATATTTTTGGCCCTAGGGAATATAGATTTTAAGGTCTTCATTTATTTTTAATTTTTATTTTTTTTAAGATTTATTTAATATACGTACAAGAACTGGGCTACAGGCCAGAGGTGCAGGGGGTGAGAGGATTCACCAGAGACACAGTGGGGAACAGAACAGGCAGACTGATGAAATACACTGCTGAGAGGGCAGCGGGCAAGTCAGGAGAGGTCTGCTGCGCCCTGTGGGTAGCTCCCTGGCCGGCTGGGGGTCAATCTCGTGCTGCAGTGGCCGAGGCCAGCTTCATAGGTTATGCCCTAACCCTTTGCTCCACCAGGGAGGCCCCCAAGGTCTTCATTTATTACTTAGGATTTATAACTTCCCTAAAATTGCATTTTAACATTTCCTTTAAATGGTATTTCTAACTTGAAATAATTTTTTCATGAGGAATAATTTCAAACTAGAATGTATGGCGACGTGTGTGTTCGTGGCTTTGCTTCTCCTCTGCCAGTGCTCTGGCCACACGCCCTTGTAGGCTGTTCAGCTCCTGTGTATTACTACTTCTAAGAGAAAACAGGCGTTCTTGAGGGGACCATTTGTACAAGTGTTTTCCAAATGTAAAGATCTGGTTAATTGCATGGGTTTTTTTTCTTTCGCACATTGCACACTAGTACTCTGTATTTTGGTTTGCCGTAGGCGTGCATTGCCAGGAACTGCTACCCGTCTCCGCTGAACTATTATAACTTCCCAAAGTCCTGCTGCACGTCCGTGAACGAGGTCATCTGCCACGGGATCCCAGACCGGCGGCCCCTGCAGGAGGGCGACATCGTGAACGGTAAGTGCCGGCTGGGCAGTGGCCACCTGCTTTCTTCACTTGCTTCCTGTCCTCGACTTCTTTTTTTGTATTAAAAACTCCAAATAAACCTAACGTCCTGGCAGCCTGTTCTGTGGTCTTAGGTCTGCCGTAGGGCGGAACGTGTTCCCGAGTGCAGAGCAGCTGTGAGGGGGGAGACACGGCAGGACGGGAGGGTTGACGGTGTGAGCTTTTGAGTCCCTGGTGGTCTGAAGAGTCCAGAGCGGCCCCTGGCCGTGAGGGCAGCTCCCTGGTGACAGACGGGGCCTGGAGGAAGAGGGTCCCTTAAAGCAGCGCCTTCTGCTTGAGGCCCCAGAGGGGACTGCAGCCTCCACTAGGTATCCTGGGCAGTGGGTGTCCTGGGAAGTGGCCGTCCGTGTGCCCGTGACGGAGAAGTTCCTGACAGGATGGCTGGCATCTCCCATGCTTGGGGCTTGGGGCGGGTGTTAAGTGTTGTGAGAGCTGTGGGGGGGCGCTAGCTTCACCACACTGTTGGGCGTGGCTCTTACTGCTTTGGTTTATCAAGTTCGGTGAGTTTTGGGGGCTGTGCCCAGCCCTGTTTTTATTGAACTCACTCTTTTTCTTTTGTGCACAACTGTGAGGTTTTCCAGGAACGTGTGCTGGGTTGGGCCGACATAGCCTGACCATGCGGGGTGATGGGGCCATATCCGGGGGGGTCCGTGTGGCTGAGTGGGCTGCAGAGGGGACCCACGATGCCATCTTCTCACTGTGTGGCCCGCTCACAGCACTGAGTGTGGTGCAGGGGACAGGTTTGGCTGCCTGTCACCATGCCCACAGGAACCAAGCTCTTTCACATGGGCACAGAGGGGAGGAAGGTTGTTCCCAAGGACGCAGAAGACACACAGGTTTTTGGAGAGCCCGTGGGCAGTGCACACAGTCCGTGTCCTCGCTTGGGGGGGGTGGAAGACGCTCTCGGCAGCATGTTCTGTGTAGTGCCTGCCCGTAGCGGCCCCTCCACTTCTGCCACTGACTCTGCTCGCTGCCCCACACGAGCCTGTCCTGGGTGTTTCTTTCTTTTGCCACAAGTGGTCCAAGGCCACGTGAGAGGGCCTGGCCTCGGCTGTCCTCCTGGCGCCCCCGTGGTGGAGCGGGGAGGTGTGGCGCTGTGGAGCCCAGGTGCCCACGTCCTCCTTCTCTTGCAGTGGACATCACCCTCTATCGCAGCGGCTACCATGGCGACCTGAACGAGACCTTCTTTGTTGGAGACGTGGACGAGGGGGCCCGGAGACTGGTGCAGACCACCTATGAGTGCCTGATGCAAGCCATCGACGCAGGTGGGCCCCCCGCGCCGTCTACTGGCCTCAGCGCCCTGGCCGGGGCTGCTGCGTGCCCACCGCCTGCCCTGCCTGTCTCCCTTTTCTCTGACTTCCTTTCCTTTGGCTGCTATGGGAGGCGTGCTGGGATGGTTTTTAGTGCAGTTTCTTCCTATTTCTTTTATTCTTTCAGTGCTGCGTTAGGAGAGAACGATGCGTGGTCCTTTTTACTTTTTTAAAATTTTTTTTTTAAAGATTTATTTATGCGGGGCCTCCTTGGTGGTGCAGCCGGTTGAGCACAGCGCTGTGAAGCTGTCCACAGCTGCTGCAGCGTGGGGTTCAATTTCCAGCCAGTCGGGGAGATACCTGCATGGCGCAGCAGACCTCTCCTGTGTCCCCGCTGCTCCCCTCAGCAGTGTTTCCAGTCCGTGTGCTTGTTCTGCTCCCTGCTCTCTCTCTCTGGTGAATCATCTCACCCTCCTGCACCTCTGACCTGTACCCCAGCTCTTGTATAAATAAATAAATAAATAAATAAATAAATCTTTAAAAAAAAAGATTTATGTATGCAAGCGCTGGGGTGCAGGTCAGAGGTGCAGGGGTGAGAGGATTCACAGAGACAGAGTGGGGAGCAGAACAGGCAGACTGACTGAAACCCACTGCTGAGGGGAGCAGCGGGGAGACAGGAGAGCTGTGCTGCGCCATGTGGGTTGCTCCCTGCCCAGGGATCGAACTCGTGCTACAGTGGCTGTGATAGATTCACACTGCTGAGACTTAACCCCTGCACCACCAAGGAGGCTACTTCCTTTCTTTATTTCTCTCTTCAGACTTTTAATGTTTAAGTTTTTTCTCCCCTCTGCCCAGGAATCTGGGGTTGGACATCAGGTGGGCAGAGCAGGAGACCCAAGAGCCCAAAGCTCTGGTCTCCAGGAGCATGGGGGAGCCACAGCAGCCATGGCAACCCTTTTCTGTTTTTTATTGAAAAGAGTGGATAAGTCAGGAATCAAACACAGGAGGCCCGTACGGGGAGACGCACTCTGGGCTCCGCCCCAGGGCCCTCTTAGTTGCTCGCTAAGTGTTAGCTATTGCTTTCTCACGCGTCTCTCTTGTTTTCAGTGAAGCCTGGCGTTCGATACAGAGAGCTGGGAAACATAATCCAGAAGCACGCCCAAGCAAACGGGTTTTCAGTCGTTCGGAGCTACTGTGGGCACGGGATCCACAAGCTCTTCCACACGGCCCCCAACGTGCCTCACTACGCCAGTAAGTGCTTCCGAGCCCAGCCGCCGGCCCTGTCCTCAGACACTTTGTCGCTGTGACCAGAGCGTGGGTTGATGCCCGTGCACGCTTGCGTAGCACACGGTGCCCTGCCCTGCCTGGCCCAGACTGGCTGCCACTGGTGCCATCACCTGTAGCTTTCAGGGTCACTTTGGGAGTTGCCTTCCCCATCCAGAGACACTGGGGCAGAGGGGAGCATGTGGGGATGTGCTGGGCGGTGGCTAATGATTCACCTGGAGTTGCTTAAGTTACTTATAGTAACTCTTTGCTGCTGAGAATTCAGTCGCGTGACTGTGGTGCAGGGAGGTTGGGGATCTGGCTAAGTCCAGGAGGAAGACATAGATGGTTCTGGCGGACACAGTTTCTGCCCCGCGTCTGGCCACCGCTGTCCTGCCCTCGTGGGGGAGGGTGGCGGGCAGCGTTTGGCTGGTGTTCGTGTCCTCAGACACCAGCCTGTTCGCTGCCATAGAGGAGCAGATGCCCCCCTCCTCCAGTTAGCTGCGCCTTCCAGGAGAGACAGCAAGCAGGGTGGGCCTGTTGCTCGGGGTCAGACCAGGGCTGGTGTGGCGCATTCGCGTGGGTGCCAGCCTGATTGTACTGCGCAGGGAGGCTCGGCCCTGGCGTGGCCAGAAGACCCGGGGTGGTGCCTGGAGTGCGCCATACTGGCTCGAGCATGGCTGGGACGGCTGCTGCCCACCCCGTCGTCGTGGCTCTGAGTGATTTCTGGCAGGGTCTGTGCTTGGAGGAGCCTCTCCTCTGCTCAGTTCTCACTCACTGTGATGGAAGCTGGGCCAGCGCTGGCCTGGCTTTCTGGCTGTCCAGCTGGCCTTTCCCTGCCCTGCATGTGGCATGGGGAGGACTGTGGGCAGCACAGGCGTGGCCTGGAGGCTGGGGAAGAGCGTCCATGTGGGGGGGCCTGATCACAAACAGCGTGGCCAGCCAGTGTCTGGGTCAGAGCCGGCACAGACTACTGGGGTCTGCATAGTATCTTTGGGCAGAGGCATGAGCTGGGGGCTGCTCTTCAGGGGGTGCTCCTCGCACAGAGTCTGGAGCGCAGGCTGACGTGAGCCCTCAGCCGGCCTGGTGCTGCTGTGGACATGTGGTGGTGGCGGGAGTCGGGCGGCGGGGCCGGGCCAGCTCAGGAGGAGGAGCAGGCCCTGTTCAGAGCACAGGCTGACTTGTGCTGGTCCACGCCGGCCGGTCGGCCAGGGACCGGCCGTTCCTCAAGCTGGGAACCACGCAGACAGGCGCTTCCCTCCCCAACGCCGGTAGGCCCGGCTGGTCCCGGCGCCCCCAGAGGACCCTCCTGGCTGCTGTGCGGGCTTGTGAAGAGTGCGGGGGAAGTTCATTTCAGTAGCGTATTTTCCTTACTCCAGCGCATTCGAATACCAGACCCCAGCCTCTGAGCACAGGGAGGACCGCTGGGGTGTGTGAACGGAGCGGCTTGGTGCCGCGGCCCTGCGGGGCTGCCCGGCCCTCCTGGTGTGCGATCCCGCCCAGCCATGTCCTGGCCCCTGCCCGGCTGGCCTTGGCCCCGCTCCTCGCTTCCCGGGACACACTGAGGCCCTCTGCCGGCCGCCCCGGGGAGCGTGACCCCTGGCGTGGAGTCAGTCACTTGGCCTGGAAGGAAAGTTTGAGAAGTGATGAAGAGTTGGGGTTACTTTCGCCAGGCAGCGCTCCTGCCTGCTGGTGACCGTGTGTCTCTCTTTCTCCTAATGAACTTGTCCTTCTAAAATGTGAAAAAATCACCTTTGCCCCCAGATTTTACAGAGTAGAAGCTCCAGCAGCGGGGGCCGGGTGCAGCGGGGCGCCTCCCGGGTCGGGCGGCCGAGGCCGGGCAGTCCCGTGCCCGCCGGGCTTAGGGGTTTCCAGGGGGCAGCAGCGTTTGGGGCCGCAGAACTGCCCCCCTGGGGTGAGTGTGACTGGGCGGGGCCCTGCAGCACCCCAAGGTTTCCAGCAAGTGTTCTTTTCCCCAAGGGGAACAACACCTGTTTTCCCTTTAGCCGCCTGACACCCGGCCCCGGGTGTGTCTGGAGAACGGGGGTGGAGCGGCGGCCCCGTGGCCCGCGGGCAGGAGCCAGGTGGGGGGGCGCGGCAGCCACCCCGCCGAGGCCACCCCACGAGAGTCTTCCTCATTGCAGAGAACAAAGCAGTCGGTGTGATGAAGGCGGGCCACGTGTTCACCATCGAGCCGATGATCTGCGAAGGTAACCCCCGTGCTCCGGGCGGCCTCGCGGGGCCGGGGCCTGTGGGGCCTGGCCTGTGCCCCTCTTCGCAGCGGTGGGTGTGGGGCGGCCCCCGGCCCTGGCCCTGTAAGGTGGGGGGAGGCGGTGGGATGGGGGCGGGGGCGGGGAGGATTCGCTTTGGTTTCTGGACCCAAGCGCTGGTATTTCTGGAGCCGGTTCGGTTGGATCTCCACAGCCCAGCGCCCCCCCGTGTGACCCCCCGGGCTCACCCCAGCCCGGAACGGACGGGCTGGGAGTTTCCTCAGAGTCACGGCCAACTATTCTGACCGACATCTTTAGCAAGGAGCCTGATTTGGCAGCGCGCAGCAGACAGAGGGGTCACAAAGCCCTTTTGTGAGCGGCCGTCGGGTCCCAAGCACACCAGACCGTGGGGGACCGATGGGCGCTGACGGGCTCCCCGGCCCGGGCTGGTTTGGCTGGTCTGACGCTGTGGATGGAGGCTCGTGTCTGGGACTTGGGGCACCGAGGCCTAACCCTTCATCTATGGGCTGCTCAAAACAAAGAATGCTTTTAATTTTAATTGAGATGTAATTTGGAAACAAGAACATCTCTAAATATATTATAGTGGTGTCCAGAATTGCTTAGCTTTTTCTTTCCAACCCCGCTCCCCAGACTCCTCACCTCTCCCTGCTTCTCTCTCTGCCCCCATGACCCCTCTCTAGCCCTTTCTGCCTCATTGAGGCTCATTTTCCTGCCACTCCCTGTTGCTTTTTACCCCTCTTTCTGGCTGTATGGGTGTGGTCTACACAGACATCACTGACTGCTGTCATTTATCTCCCGTCTGCTGTCATTTAAAAACCATATTGAGTGCTCTGAACTGTAAGTTACAGTAAGGAATTAAGTGTTATAATGGAAGGATGAACAGTCCTCATATTCCCTTCCTAATATACATTGGCTATGGTTTAGTCAAATGCCAGAGTTACACCAGGACAGAGCTAAATCCATTAATTCAGTTTTCTAGTCATAGTTGTATGATTAGTGGTATCAAATGTTTTGTAAAATGAAGCCGAATGTCTTTATTTTGGAACTATCTTGAATTCAGTATTTGGGAAATATAAAAAATGTGAAGTTATAATGCACCGGAGGAAATGGAAGCATTACTTCATTGGCCTAAGACCAGAGTGAAGTTGGAGAGCGCTGACTGAAACAGCTGAAGTGTGACTGGTGTCTGGCGTGAAACCGCTGATCGGTCTGACGTATGCAAGCAGGTGGATGCCAGCACACACAGCAGCGTCCAGCTGAGGGCGGGCGGGGGATCAAGAGGGTCTCTCTCTGTTCTGCAGGAGGCTGGCAGGACGAGACCTGGCCGGACGGCTGGACGGCGGTGACCAGGGACGGCAAGCGCTCGGCCCAGTTTGAGCACACGCTGCTGGTCACAGACACCGGTTGCGAGGTCCTGACACGGCGGCTGGACAGCGCGCGGCCCCACTTCATGTCCCAGTGCTGACGCCGGCGCCCGGCGCCTCCGCTGTCTGTGCATCTGCACCGAGCACAGGGTGGAGGAGGAGACGTCTGTTTCGGGCTGGCTTGGGCTGTTGGTAAGGAGGGACCACAGCGTGTGTCCTCCAGAACACGTCTCGGGTCTGGAAAAGCCGAGAAGGATCAAGCAATCGTTTCTCACCTTTCCGTGCTCCCCTCTCCCCGCAAATCTCCTCAGTTTCTCCTTTGGCCCTTGAGCACTTTTACTTAAGCCGCCTCTGGCTGCTGTTATCACTGCCACGCGGCCTGGGGGCCGCAGCCTGCCAGGCGGAGGCTGCACAGGAGGGTCCTTGAAACTTGGGCAACGTGAGTTGCCGCAGATCTTTTTTTATGGTATGGATGGAAATGTAGACGGACACATTTTTAAACTCCGTGTGTGTGATTCGCGAGTGCTCTCTGGCCTGAGTCGTGACCGTGCTCCGGCGTGTCCACCGCGCCCGCGACTAGGCTGTCATTCTGCAGCGATTTGTCCCCATTTGGGAGGTGCCCCCCGCCCCGGCCCCACCTTCAGTATCTGCCCTGTGATTTGTGTGGGGGCACGCTCGGTCTGCCAGGTGTTCCCTCCTGTATGAGCTCTGCGAAAGGATCTGGCAAAATTCACTTTGGAAAAGGTTATCAGGATTTTAAAGTCACTTAACTTTTTGTGAAAACAGCAGCCACACTCCAAGCGGAGGCAGCTGTGGTCGGGCCTGAGGCTGTGGTGTGCTTGGCCTTTCAGACTTTCTGGCGGAAACGGGAGGACCCAGCCCTCTCTCTTCCCTCTGTTTGAGTTCAAGGGCATACGTGGCAGATGGATGGACAAGGGTGGACTTTGCACTGTGGAGGGTGCTGGGGAGGGCCCTTGCTGAAGTTTCTCCAGCAGTGGGGCGGCAGCGGCCACGCTGATGAGACAGGAGAGTCTTTGTGGGGGGGTGTACACAGCTGAGCACCGCACCGAGTGACCCTGGCTGCCAATGTCCTCCCGTCAGTTAGCGCAGTCCCTGTGGGTGTGTGTTGGGGAGGACATCAGCCTGTCCCCGGGCTGTCCTGTCCTGGTTCCCGGGAATCTGGGGACCCTTGTAACGTGATTGGATACATGGACATGTGCTTGTAGAATATCTTTCCCAGAGTGCCTCAGACCTCTTGCTTTCAAAGAATTATAATGTTTTCATTACTTTTATTATTTTAATGATTTAGTAAGGTGACCGAATCTGGTATAGACTTTTTGGGGGGGATGTGAGTGAAGTTTTTATCAAACTGTAATATTTGTGAATGGAATGCCTTGCAATATGAATGTTAATATAATGTGTAAAGGGAGATTAAAGAACTTGAACGATTACCCCTCCATGTAGTCATCAACTTTGCTGCAGTTGTTTGGGATTTCATAGGGAAGTGGTGGGAAGGGATGGCTGATTCCATAATCTTAAATAAATGGCCATTGGAGCAACGTTTTCACGTTTAATGTGTATCCGTAAATTCCAGTGCTGAGTTTGCTCTGCCAGCGGCATTGGTGACACCACCGTATTTTTGGAGAGCTTTTAAGACAGAGAATGCTGAATATTTAGGGAGCATTTTATCTCCTGATAGTGGGATTAACAGTATGGGCTTATTTAGTATCTGATTAGAAAATTAAGCTCAAGAAAAAAGATCTCTGGGAGTTTTCATTAAAAGATGTGCCAGCACACCGGCCATAGTGCTGCCCTCCACGCGGGAGATTTTAAAGCAAACTGGGTACATGTCTAATTGTATGTAAGTCAGTACAAATGTTTACTAGATGTAGATGAGAAAATACCTACCTTCGTCATCCTACTAGCTTTTCAAAAGAAGTCATCCTATTAAACTTATTTTTTGCATTAACTTTTGAAATAATACATATTTTTTTCTGCCATTCCTCTGTCCCCCCTTGGGATTATAATTTGGAAGGGAAAATTTTGCCTTTTATCTAAATCACTGGACTTTGCTGGTAAAATGAAGGTACTGTGAGCCATTCACCACCACCACCACACTCATGCCGTCCGCGAGTCTAGCAGGCTAGGGCGAGGCCAAGGGAACGGAGTCCTCGCTCGGCCTTGAAGCTCTCTGGACTTGGGCAAATTGCCGTCAGGATGAACCCCCTGGCACCTGTATGTTTTCCCCTTCAAGTTTTATTTGTACTTCCAACCTTTTGAGTATTTCAGATTTATTTATTTAAATATACAAGAACTGGGGCACAGGCCAGGTGTGTGGGAGGGCAAGAGGATTCACCAGAGACAAAGGGGGGAACAGAACAGACAGACTGACTGAAATACACTGCTGAGGGTGCAACAGGAGAGGTCTGCCCACTATGTGGGTTTCTCCCCAGCCAGCCGGATGAACCTGTGCTAGAAGAGGCTGTGACAGCTTCACAGCGCTGCGCTCAACTGCCTGTGCCACCAGGGAGGCCCTATTTCACATTTACAGACGAGTTGAAAGGACTGTACATTGGAGCCATCACTGTTTCACATGTTCCCCACCTCCCGGAGGCGGTGAACATGCAAGCCCAGGCTCAACTCCTGGAAGGTTCTAGAAAACTGGTGTTCATTTAAAACCCAGGGCACTCAACTGCCATATACCCGAAGTCTTCTCCAGAACAATTCCTGCCTTTTTGGTGAACTTGACCTTGAAATGGCAGGCGTCGGCTCATAGAATTGTACTTCTCAAGAGCGGGGCCAGGACATGATTTTACCAGGAGGCGGTTGGGGGTGACACGCTTGCTGGGCCTGGTGCAGGCGCTTAGGGCCATTCCCAGCAGGGCTGGCTTTGGGATAACTCGCCAGCCCCTGTCCACATTCATTAGCCTGGATTTGTCTACAAATAAGCACTTTCCCCCCTCACTTGACCCACTTTAAAAAAAAAAAAAGTGGGCTTAACAATTATATTTAAAATTTTATTTATGCATACAAGAATGGGGGTGTAGGCCAAGGGTGGGGGGGAGCGATGAGAGAACTCACCCGAGATAGAGTGGGGAGCAAAACAGGCGGATCCACTGTAATACACTGCTGCGGAAGCAGCAGGGAGACAGGAGAGGTCAGGGAGCTGCACCACGTGGGTCAGCTCCCTGGCCGGGGGATAGAACTCAGGTCACAGTGGCTGGAGATAGCTTCATTGTGCTGAGACTTAACCACTGTGCCCCCAGGGAGGCCCCTGGAGAAAGCTGTTCTTAAGTTAATAGGCAAGACCCTGACGTGCTGAGTGGAGTCCCTGAGCTGGCAGTAGACATGGCTCAGCCATCTGCCCTGCCTCCATCTTCCCTTTAATTTAAAAACAAAGATGAGAATGAAATAAACCAAAGAAATGACAACTTCCACACATGTGCAGAAATGATTTTTATGTTAAACGATTCCTTAATGAGTTGACAGTTATTCATGTGAGAGTCCTGCAAGCAGATTTAAGACTGTCACTAGCCTTGTACTTGATTAGATTTAGAATTTATATACAAAACACCCCAGACTAGGTCACTACAGGTCTACGAGGCTGTGAACTGTGTGAGCCCCTCCAGTCTGGCTGCGCCCTTCAGGCCACATGATGGGTGGGGACGTCTTTCCTGAATTTAAAATTTTACAACTGTTCGAATGCTGCAAGAGAAGAAAGTCATAAACAGGTTGTGAATGGTATCTTTTCTTGGAAGACCACAAAAACTGTAATTTTGCGCCTTTCTCTCAGCATCAATCTCCGTCATTACTTGTTCTATAACACCCAGCCACAGAGGAAGCTCACCTCTTTCCCGCATGCAGCAGGTCAAAGGCTTTGTTAATTTGGTCAAAAGGAAGAGTGTGAGTCACAAATTCATCGACTTTTATCTTTTTGGACATATATTCAGACACCAGCTTTGGGACGCTTTCCACACTCTTCCATCCTGAAAGAGATCAGACTTACTCTGTTACAACAGACCTCTAGGGTCAAGTCAGTGGGTGACACAAAGACATTTAAGAAAGCGAATTTCATAACTCAAAGAGGAATGACAATCTCAGAAATTCAGCAGAGGATGGTATTAGAGCACATCATTAGTTAGGGGGAAAAAATCGTCTGAGTGTAATTTCTATGTTCATATTAACTACAATTTCATTAAGGTTTTCCAGCCAGTTAAGACTAACGACCCAGGGCAGAACTCCAAGTCTTCAGACAAGCTTCTTTAGGTCCACGACCATTAAGGATTTCCGTAATCATTAAACTCAAGGAAGAAAAGATTTGATGTGACACATGACTTTCTTTGCTTTGAAATTCAATAGGGAAATAGGAACATCTCAAAACACAAAACTATGGCCCTATAAAAGTAAAGTAGGAAATCCTTAGCTATATACGATTTTATTTCATTATTTGTATTTTACTAGTCAGGCATTCTGCTTATTTGGCTTCCTAATTACAAAAGTGTGTCCTGCCAGGCACAGCACCTCTCTTGTTCCGGTCACCAGCTATCCCATGGGGCAGTCTCAGGCTCCCGGGCATAGCTCTGGGGCCGGCCAACCCACAGGCCAGCACACCTGCTCAGGAAGGCTCCTGCAGCATGCCCAGGGGCATGGTGTGCCCAGGTGTCTGTTCAAGTGGGAAAGTGGTGGCACGGCAGGGCAGGGGTGCTGGCCTGACCCCTGGAAGAATCCCTTCTGGTGGGGCAGCCTGGTGGTGGGGGCTAGGGAAGGGCACAGAGGATTTTAACCAGTATCACAGACTTCAACTTTTCACTAAAAAAACAAAAACCTGATAAATCAGCAAAGAAGTTTTCCCACCTTTGAAACCAGGGATGTTTGGGACCATATTTTAAACCTGTCCTTCTATCCCCTGCCCATTATCTTTTTCCTTATAAATTGGGGGGCATTTCCGTTTTCCCTTAAACGGCCTTGCAACTTTACATGTCACCACTACTCTCTCTGTGGGCTGTATTTTAGAGGCTCAAGCTTTTCCCACTCCGCGTGGGAAGGCGAGGCTGCGGTGAGAGCTGACCACCGCCCAGCTCAGCCCCATGCGTGGAGATGCTCACGGAGATGGTGGGTAGAGGCCCCTACGGAGAGAGCAGCAGGCACAGCTCATTCTCCAGGGCTCTGCAGAGGGGGACAGAGGGCATGATATCTCCTCTGGCAAATGCTATAATCTGAAGAAGGAAAACATATTCTGAGGCCCTTCCTCTTCCTGAGCTGAGCACACAGGAGGAAGCTCTCCAGCGTGGGCCTTCCAGCCTGGAGTCCTGCTCTCTAGAAGGTGTCGGCACCGGCCAAGGCCACAGCAGCACGCGAGGCTGGCGTTTCTGTTTGCTTATTCCAGCCCTGCTTTGTCATTGTGTGGAAGTGGCTCTGGCTTCGGAAGCCAACCGAGCCCCCAGCCCCAGAGGTGAGACCCTTCTGTTAAGGTGACACTGCATGCAGCGAGTTAGGATCAAAAAGTAGCCCCTGAAGACTCTTGTTGGAACAAGAAAACTCTCCTGGGATTAAAACCCTGCCAGTGGAAATAACCAGAGAGAAAATGTACCCACGGCCTACCACATTACCAGCATGTTACCTCCAAAAGCAGTGCCTTTCCAGGTGCGGCCGGTCACCAGCTGGAAGGGCCGGGTGGCGATCTCCTCTCCGGAAGCTGCTACCCCGACCACCACACTGACGCCCCAGCCTTTGTGGCAGGCCTCCAGGGCCGCTCTCTGCAGGGACAGGCCATGGCGCATGCGTCAGTGCCCTCGCGGGGACATCGGCTCCCCAGAGACCCCGGTCACCGGCTGCCCTGGTGACAGTGTCACTGGCTTTCCGAGGAGAGACCAGGCCCGTGCTGGGGCCAAGGCAGACGTGGCATCGACCCCACCCTCAACCAGCGCAGCCTGGGGAGATGCTTTGTTCTCGCTGGGGCCAAACACAGCTGGCCCGGTGTGGGAGAAACCAGGTCCCGGCAGCTGGCAAACGTAGCACTGACGCCTCCAAGCCCCTACGCCCAAAGATTCGCTGTTTTTGACAGGAAATCCCAGCTCAAAATTCTAAAGACTTTAACAAAAGCAGCAAGTGGATAAATAAAAGCAACATTTTGCTTCTGGTCTGCTCTGTGTCAAGCAGGAGCTGTTACTACCAGCACCCTACAAGGAGGACTGAGGTTCAGAGGGCTGCAGTCACTGCCTGCCCAAGGCCACTGTGCCAGCCGCCCACGCTGCCTCTTCCTTTACAGAGGCACATTCTAAGGCTGACCATACCCTGAAAGGCAGAGGAACGCCTTTCTTCATTGTCCCCCCACCGTTCTTGTATCACTCCCCACTTGTGGATCAAGTATTTATTTTCCCCTCCTGTTAGAGTAATTCTCAGCAAGAGACTTTCTCTTTGCAAAACCAAAACAACTTTTCATCTAATTAAGGAAACTGCACTTAAAAAGGCAGCAGCACCTAATGAGGACCGGGCCCCCCTCGCTCACCATGACCTTCACATTCCCGATGCACTCAAAGGAGTAGTCCACACCCCCGTCGGTCATCTCCACCAGCACCTCCTGCATGGGCTTGCTGAAGTCCTGGGGGCTGATACATTCAGAAGCACCAAACTCCTTGGCCCTCGCGAACTTGTCTTTATTGATATCCACACCAATGATGCGGGACGCACCGGCCACCTTACAGCCCATGATGACCGCCAGCCCGACGCCTCCCAGACCAAAGACAGCACAGGTCGAGCCTGGTTCCACCTGAATTAAAAGAGAGACCATAAAACGCTCTTCCCACAAGAGCCAGGGGGATCACTGGCTGCTTAAAGACCAGGCTTAAAGTTTTACGCTTCCAGCGAAGCTTGTGTGAGGGAGAAACACGCCGGCCACCCGCTCACCTTGGCGGTGTTCACAGCAGCACCATAGCCAGTCGAGATGCCACAGCCCAGAAGGCAGACTTTATCCAAGGGAGCTGAAGGGTCAATTTTAGCAACTGAGATATCAGCTACAACTGTGTATTCAGAAAACGTGCTGGTTCCCATGTAATGCAGGACTGTCTTGCCTTTGCAAGTAAATCTGCTGGTGCCATCTGGCATTAATCCTTTCCCTTGAGTCACTCTAAAGAACAAAGGAAAAAGGCAGAGTTGAACCAGATTTCCTCAAAACCACAAGAAAAAGAAACCAGCTTAAAAAACAATGTTAAACAGATGTGTGCTAAATGTGAAAGTCCAATTTCTGATACGTCTAGTAATGATTTAGTATCTTTCAAGAATGCTCTTCTGGGAAAAGTTTCAAGAGATTTATAGTCTTCCCTACCCCAAAAGTAAGTAGCCTTCTGGATCCTACAGTCAGAGTATAGAAAGCATGGCCACAGGTACGATTTATAGATCTGATGAAAAAAATAATTTTATTTTTAAAGATTTTTTTTTTTATTTACACAAAAGCTGGGGTACAGGCCAGAGGTGCGGGAGGGTGAGAGGACCCACCAGAGGCAGAGTAGGGAGCAGAACAGGCAGACTGATGAAATACACTGCTGAGGGGAGCAGCGGGAGAGACAGGAGAGGTCTGCTGTGCCATGTGGGATTTTCGTCGGCCGGCCAGGATGAAACCTGCACTGTAGAGGCTGCGGACAGCTTCACAGTGCAGCACTCAACCCGCTGTGCCACCGGGGAGGCCCGAAAATTATTTTAAAACTCCATCATAAAACTGAGCAAGTATTATTTCATCAAGTGTAACACACATTCACTATCCACAGAAGGAGAGATTACAGTCAGTAATCCAGATTGGATGATGAAACCAGATGGCCAAACTGGTAATTTAGATCTTCAAAAGGCCTTTCTGAGAAGTGACACAGTCCCAAGTTTTCAAGTTATCTTTTCTCTGTAATTGGTTTGTTTGCCCAGGGAGGGGAAGACAACAGATATGATAAATGTTAACCAAACTATGTTCAAGATTCTCGGGCCTCCCTGGTGGCGCAAGGTATGAAGCACTGCACTATGAAGTCATCCACAGCCTCTGCAGCACGAGTTCGATCCCCGGCTGGCCAGGGAGATACCCACATGGTGTGGCAGACCTCTCTTGTCTTGCCCGCTGCTCCCCGCAGCAGTGTATTTCGTCACTCTGCCTCTTCTGTTCCCCACTCTGTCTCTGGTGAACCCTCTCACCCCCTACGCCTCTGGCCTTTTGTATGCATAAATCCTCTCACCCCAGTTCTTGTATGCATAAATAAATCTTTTAAAAAAAAATTGTGAAGCATTCCATTTGAAAAAAAAAAAACTTATTGGGATCTAGCTTTGACAAAACTAATGGCATGTTACACAATAATTGGAATCTTTTTAAAATAATACAATGTATTTATTTTTGTGTTGAAGAGCTGGGGTGCAGGTCAGAGGTGCTGGGGGTAGGTGAGAGGACTCATGAGACAGAGTGGGGAGCAGAAGAGCTGGATCAACTGAAACACTGCTGAAGGGCACAGTGGGGAGACAGGAGAGGTCTGCTGCGCCCTGTGGGTCAGCACCCTGGCTGAATTTTTTTTTTTTTTTTTGGTCAGTGGCGTTAGAAAACAAATGCAAAAACATCCTGTACACTGGTGGTAGGAGTGAATCCTATACCTCAGAAATTCCATTCCTGGGCTTCCCTGGTGGCTCAGGGGTTAAAGTCTCAGCACTATGACGCTATCACCAGCCTCTGCAGCACGAGTTCAATTCCCGGCCAGGAAGCTGATCGACCCGGCACAGCAGACCTCTCCTGTGTCCCTGCTGCTTCCCTCAGCAGTGTGTTTTAGTGGATCTGCCTGTTCTGCTTCCCACTCTGTCTCTGGTGGATCCTCTCACCCCTGCACCTCTGGCCTGCAACCCAGTTCTTGTATGCATAAATAAATAAATCTTTAAAAACAAAAAAAGAAATTCCATTCCTAGGAAAACACCAAGTTCGCCACAAACAGGTAAGAGGGACACGGGGACTAATGTTCACAGCTTTGCTCACAACAGCCAGAACAAGGACAGCTTCAATGTCCAGAACAGGAGAGTGGGTGAGCAGCTATGTCTGGGATGGAGCATGACTGAAAGAAAAGGGAACTGAGGTGCAGAGCAGCCTGGACACATCTCACAGATGTTGTGAATGAGAGAAACCAAGCAAAAAGCAATCACATGCTTATACTTGCCTGAAGGCCTACAGTGAAGAAGTCAGAACAGTGGGTACTTGAGGGACATGGAGTTGGAGGAAATGAAGGACTTTGGGAGGTGCCGGATTGCTCCCTATCTTGGTCTGGGTGGTGGTAGTACCCATTAGGTGTGTATATATTTTTTAAATTTTTTTTTTTTTAAATAGAGGCATGTTTTATTTATTTATTTGTTTTGCTTTGTTTATACCTGCACTGGGTACAGTCAGAAGCGTGGGAGGGTGAGAGGATTCACCAGAGCCAGAGCGGGGAGCAGAGCAGGCAGAAGGACCGAAGGACACTGCTGAGGGGAGCAGCGGGCGGCAGGAGAGGTCTGTGCACCATGTGGGACCCTAGCCTGGCAGCCGGGGACCGAACCGGCGCTGTGGAGGCTACGGGCAGCTTCGCAACCCAGCGCTCAATTGCTGAGCCACCGGGGAGGCCCTAGGTGTGTATATTTATAAAAATTCATTGATTGTACATTGAAGATTTGCATACTCTATGTACATTCTTTTGTGAAATAAAAAATTAAAAACAGGAACAATGATAAGTTTTTAAATCCCTCAAAGAATCAGTCCTTTAAGTGCTGTTAACCTCACGACAATGAAATAGCTCTCTCTTTTATTGTCTCTTCTATTCTTCCCAGTAACAGTAAGAGGTAGTTTTATTATTTCAATTTCAAAGGGCAATAAAATGGCTCAAAGTTAATTTAATTTCTTAAGTATGTCCTTCCCTGCTACATATATATATATATTTTTAAGATTTATTAATTTATTTATACAAGCACTGGGTACAGTCAGCGGCACAGGAGGGTGAGAGAATTCACCAGAGCCAGAGCGGGGAACAGAACAGGCAGACTGATGAAACACACTGCTGAGGGGAGCAGTGGGCGTGGCAGGAGAGGTCTGTGCACCATGTGGGACCCTCGCCAGTGGCTGGGGATCGAACTGGTGCTGCAGAGCCTGTGGGCAGCCTCGCAGCCCAGCGCTCAACAGCTGAGCCACCAGGGGAGGCCCACTGCTACATATTTTACAAATTCAGCCTAGTTTTATGGAAAGCGGACAGGTTCAGAAAATTCTGTATCTTTTTTTTAAATTTAAAAAAAAATGTTTTTTTTAAACTCCTTTAGTTTTATTTATTTATTTTTAAAAAGATTTATTTACTTATTTATACAAGCACTGGGTACAGTCAGAAGCGCGGGAGGGTGAGAGAATTCACCAGAGCCAGAGCGGGGCGCAGAGCAGGCAGAAGGACTGAAGTACACTGCTGAGGGGAGCAGCGGGCGGTAGGAGAGGTCTGCGCGCCATGTGGGACCCTCCTCCAGTGGCCAGGGAGCAGCAGGGATCGAACCGGCGCTGCCAAGGCTGCGGGCAGCTTCGCAACCCAGTGCTCAACCGCTGTGCCACTGGGGAAGCCCTAAAAAAAAATTTTTTTTTTAGGATTTATTTTATTTATATAAGAACTCGGGTACAGGCCAGATGTGCGGAAGGGTGAGAGGATTCACCAGAGACAGAGTGGGGAACAGAACAGGTAGGATGACCGAAATGCACTGCTGAGGGGAGCAGTGGGGTAAGACAGGAGAGGTCTGTCACGCCATGTGTTGCTCCATGGCTGGCAGGGATCTAACTGGCACTGCAGAGGCTGTGGACAACTTCACAGCGCTGGGGTCAACTGCCTGCGCCACCAGGGAGGCCCAAATTCTGTATCTTTTAAAAACTGATGATACTGGACAAACTACTTAACTTCTGAGGTGTGATTTCCTCATCTATGAGAATGACATTTTAAATAATGGAAGTGAGGGTACTATCAAATAGAATAATTCATGTAAAATGCTTTGTATACACTGCCACACAATTACATATTATCATTGATAATATGACTTTTAACGTTAAAATAGATACTAAACCTTATTTTCTGGCAAAGGTTCGTTTTAGGATTTAGACAAAATTTGCATTCTCCGCACTGTGGGATGTAAAGTGGGATAACAGTATCACCTGGAAAACAAATGCAAAGACGTTATCCCAAGTAGACAGAACCTGTTTCTAAACAAACAAAATTCTCCAAAATTTCTATTCCCGTCAACCCACGCGCCTTTACAAAGTTAACTTGAAGGCTTAGAATTGCATGATGTCATTTGAACAATGCCTGACATTGCAAAAAATTTAAAACTTTAATTTTTAAAATAATTCTTAAATTTTTTTTACATCATTGTTCATTTTTAAACAATATTTGCTTCCCCCACCCCCAGGTGTAGTCCCCATAGAGTTTCCTTCACCAATGCACCCGTGCACCATCACCTCAGTCCCCTGTGCTCTTCCTTCCCTGCCTCTGATCCCTCTCCCTCCTCCTCCCCTGCAGGATGTCTCTGATTTATAATTGTCTGTTAAAAATTTAAAACTTTAAATGAAACTCCTAATAACTGGAGAATAGAGATCATATTTCACTTATCTGACTTACTGATGCATCTTTAAAATCTTGCTTAACTTGGCAAAAATGGCTGTGGAAATGAATAACTGTCTTCAAATCAGAGAGAAGGAAACGCTCAAATATTTGTGCTTTCCAGAGGACGAATTAATCAATCTTGGCAACTCACTTAGGTGATAACTTGTTCAAAGTTTGTCAGAAATATTATTTCCCAGTAGAAATAAGCCAAAATCATGTAAGTGGTTCAAATACTCTCTCACCTGCCTTCAGCTTAGTCACTCCTTCACCAACACTCTCCACAATGCCAGCACCTTCATGCCCCAAGATTACCGGAAAGCTTCCCTCCGGGTCAGCCCCACTCAGGGTATAGGCGTCGGTGTGGCAGACAGCTGTGGCGATGATCTGTCAGGAGTTTAAGTAAGAGCATGTGAGTCTGTGCAGGCAGCGCCTCTAGGCATTGTGGGAAAGGAACTTGTACTTGATACCGTATTTTATTGATTCTCTTTAAAATCTGCACTGCTTACAATCTATGACATCTAGTTAAGATTGGCAGCATTTTTTAAAGTGTCATATAAAAGTGATGGTACATTTATATGCCATGAACATGGTTCTTCTATGCTCCTTTGTTAGTGAATGTTAGCAAGAGAAGATGGAACATGAGTAGGAACAATTTGGCAATTATACTTAAATAAACAATTTAATAAAGAATAACTTAATACTTAATGTAGCAATTTCAACTTAAATAAGCCCTTTACCACCAAAAGCAGAGAAAAGAAAAAGTCTTAGGGTTTGTATCTGTGCCTCTTACCTATCTAATTACATTGTGACATTTTTTGCTATTTCTGCAGCCCCGCTTCCATCCCCCGCCACCGGCGAGGTCCCACATGGCGTGCAGACCTCTCCTGCAGCTGGCTGCTCTCCTCAGCAGCTTATTTCCTCAGTCTGTTCCCCGCTCTGGCGAATTATCTCACCTTCCTGTGCTTCTGACTGTACCCAGTGCTTGTATAAATAAATACATAAATCTTAAAAAAAAAAAAAAATTCTTTCTCAGGGCCACAATCAGGCTCATTTCTGAATTTTCTGAGTAACTTAAAGAAAAACATGCTTTTATTCGAAGATACCAGATTCCTCAGTCTGGGCTAGAAAGAACCTCAGAGCGTCATGTGGTACTGGGCTTCTCAGCCAGTGAGTGTGACCCCCGGGGGGGGAGGAAAGGAGCTACCAGCTGTGCAGCTAGGGCAGAGTGGGGGTGCTGCCTCTAACAGCCCAGCAAAGACAGCTCATTTTTCCAGAATGTTAGTTTCATTCAATGGTCAAGATCTGAAATTATTTTTTATATCAAAACAAGCACCGAGTGGAAAGCTGAAAACACCCACTGTCTGCCTTGGGTAATAGGCCCCTCTCCAGGGGCCACCTAGCTTCTCTGCTGCAGCAGAGGAGAAGGACCCCCGAGCCCAGCCTGTCTGCAGGGTCAGTTTACTTCAAAGCACACTAAGCAAGCTGGTGGCACTTGCTTACTGCTGCAGTCAACCAGGAACCTCTTCCTTTTAAAACAAGACTGAGGATTACTTCTTTTTCTCTTGTTTACACTGTGTCGGCAGACATTTTCAGTGGTGGAAGCAGTGGAGAAGCACCTGCAGCCACCTCACACCCAGGCCATGGAAGGTAACAATCTTGGTCCTTGGGAAAGGCTGATCAGCCTGACATCAGAGCCACTGAGATGTCAGTGCTGCAAAGAGAGGATAACGCGGGAGGAAGATGTTGGGGCTCCATGGCTGGATACCTTTCAGTTCCTTCTGGACACTGCCCATTGGGACTCATCCTCTGCAGACTTCGGAGGAGTCACACATCCTAGACCTCACTGTAAGCTTCCCTTTCCAGTGCCGCAGATGCATCATTACCTTGATTCGGACTTCATGAGCCTTTGGGGGTGCCACCTCCACCTCCTCTATGGAGAGAGGTTTTCCAGCCTCCCAAGCAACTGCAGCCTTGCACTTGATGACCTGAAGTGGGGAAGGAGAGCAAGCATCTATCATTGGGCACTAACAATAATATACTCATGAGATTACATACGGTTACATACTGATGAACGCTGCTCTTAGAAGATGGAAGATGTAGAACAGATTCACAAGGAACACATGCCTCTAAGTGATAGGGAGAACAGTTTAATGTTTTTAGATTTCACATTAATAATATTCATTAAAAAAGATTTAACTGAGATGTTGACTTGGTCAAATATAAAAGCCTCTTGTAACTAAGATATTTTAATATGCTATTAATAATTAATTTTATTAATGATGCTCTTGATGCACAAGTACAAGCACATTAAGCATCCAGGTTCTAAAGAGATTCTGGTTCAGAAGGTCAGGTGTGGGTGCAAGGAGTCTGAATACTGCTTTCAGCAACACTGGCTTAGTGCAAAATGCAAGGTGGAAAGGTGTATAAAGAACATCAGGATGGGGGAGCTTTGAAAAATGACATCTAGGGGCCTCCCCGGTGGCGCAGCGGTTGAGCGCTGGGTTGCGAAGCTGCCCGCGGCCTCTGCGGCGCCGGTTCGATCCCCGGCTGCTCCCCGGCCACAGGAGGAGGGTCCCACATGGCGCGAAGACCTCTCCTGCCGCCCGCTGCTCCCCTCAGCAGTGTCCTTCGGTCCTTCTGCCTGCTCTGCTCCCTGCCCTGGCTCTGGTGAATTCTCTCACCCTTCCACGCTTCTGACTGTACCCAGTGCATGTATAAACAAAACAAACAAGCAAACAAATAAATAAATAAAACATGCCTCTATTAAAAAAAAAAAAAAAAGAAATGATTGTAAAAAAAAAAAAAAAAGAAAAATGACATCTAGCCCTTTTAACCCATGGTTCCAATACAGAAGCCACTTGTCATATGGACTATTGAGATTTTGGAAAATGGCCAGCCTGAACTGTGCAGTTCAAACTAAGCAAGTGCACAATGTACCCAGATTTCGAAAACTTAGAACAACAACAACGACAAAATTTCAACATTATTTTAAAAATACTGGTTACATGTTGTGATATTATTTTAAATATACTGGATTGAATTTTAATGCCATTTTAATGTGACCTTAAAATTGCTATAGCATCTTATTGCTCTAGAGAAGAACTCATTACCAGAGGATCAAGCACAATGAGAAAGAGTTTCATCAATTCACATAACGCTTATGAAATGTGTTAGCAGAATAAAGGCTGCAAGCCTCTGGGTTACGAGACTGACCTGAAAGTTAATAATTTTTGAAACGTGTGATTTAAAGAGGGGGACAAAGTGCAACAGAATGCAAAAAAGTGGAGAAAGATGGCGATTGGTTGTTGGGGGTGGGAGCTTAACTTTCAAGTGGGAAGCAGCGCTGAGGAACGGCAATGGGACAAAGGGTGACGCGAGCCTGAAACCCGGATCCGGCACGCAGAGGTGGCGACAGCGCCGGTGCCCCACGCGGCAGAACAAAGGCGGAGGGGGGCGAGCTGACTGGAGGGGGGCGAGCTGACTGGAGGGGGGCGAGCTGACTGGAGGGGGGCGAGCTGACTGGAGGGGGGCGAGCTGACTGGAGGGGGGCGAGCTGACTGGAGGGGGGCGAGCTGACTGGAGGGGGGCGAGCTGACTGGAGGGGGGCGAGCTGACTGGAGGGGGGCGAGCTGACTGGAGGGGGGCGAGCTGACTGGAGGGGGGCGAGCTGACTGGAGGGGGGCGAGCTGACTGGAGGGGGGCGAGCTGACTGGAGGGGGGCGAGCTGACTGGAGGAGGCGAGCTGACTGGAGGGGGGCGAGCTGACTGGAGGGGGGCGAGCTGACTGGAGGGGGGCGAGCTGACTGGAGGAGGCGAGCTGACTGGAGGAGGCGAGCTGACTGGAGGAGGCGAGCTGACTGGAGGGGGGCGAGCTGACTGGAGGGGGGCGAGCTGACTGGAGGGGGGCGAGCTGACTGGAGGGGGGCGAGCTGACTGGAGGAGGCGAGCTGACTGGAGGAGGCGAGCTGACTGGAGGGGGGCGAGCTGACTGGAGGGGGGCGAGCTGACTGGAGGGGGGCGAGCTGACTGGAGGGGGGCGAGCTGACTGGAGGGAGGCGAGCTGACTGGAGGAGGCGAGCTGACTGGAGGGGGGCGAGCTGACTGGAGGGGGGCGAGCTGACTGGAGGGGGGCGAGCTGACTGGAGGGGGGCGAGCTGACTGGAGGGGGGCGAGCTGACTGGAGGGGGGCGAGCTGACTGGAGGAGGCGAGCTGACTGGAGGAGGCGAGCTGACTGGAGGGGGGCGAGCTGACTGGAGGGGGGCGAGCTGACTGGAGGGAGGCGAGCTGACTGGAGGAGGCGAGCTGACTGGAGGGGGGCGAGCTGACTGGAGGGGGGCGAGCTGACTGGAGGGGGGCGAGCTGACTGGAGGGGGGCGAGCTGACTGGAGGGGGGCGAGCTGACTGGAGGGGGGCGAGCTGACTGGAGGAGGCGAGCTGACTGGAGGAGGCGAGCTGACTGGAGGGGGGCGAGCTGACTGGAGGGGGGCGAGCTGACTGGAGGGGGGCGAGCTGACTGGAGGGGGGCGAGCTGACTGGAGGGAGGCGAGCTGACTGGAGGAGGCGAGCTGACTGGAGGGGGGCGAGCTGACTGGAGGGGGGCGAGCTGACTGGAGGGGGGCGAGCTGACTGGAGGGGGGCGAGCTGACTGGAGGGGGGCGAGCTGACTGGAGGGGGGCGAGCTGACTGGAGGGGGGCGAGCTGACTGGAGGGGGGCGAGCTGACTGGAGGAGGCGAGCTGACTGGAGGAGGCGAGCTGACTGGAGGGGGGCGAGCTGACTGGAGGGGGGCGAGCTGACTGGAGGGGGGCGAGCTGACTGGAGGGGGGCGAGCTGACTGGAGGGAGGCGAGCTGACTGGAGGAGGCGAGCTGACTGGAGGGGGGCGAGCTGACTGGAGGGGGGCGAGCTGACTGGAGGGGGGCGAGCTGACTGGAGGGGGGCGAGCTGACTGGAGGGGGGCGAGCTGACTGGAGGAGGCGAGCTGACTGGAGGAGGC
Organism: Talpa europaea; assembly: GCF_964194135.1. Classification (NCBI taxonomy): domain Eukaryota; kingdom Metazoa; phylum Chordata; class Mammalia; order Eulipotyphla; family Talpidae; genus Talpa; species Talpa europaea. Next base: position 84,937 of record NC_140080.1, on the reverse strand, counting down.
GAGCGTAGGCCGAGAGCAAATCCGGGTATCCTCGGGCAGGACCCAGAGCCCAGACCCTGCGTGAGGGTCTGTTCACCTCCACGCGCCGTCAATCGCATCCGACCCCCGAGGCCCGATTCCGAAGCCTGAGCGCGGCCTGGTCGAGCGCCGAGCCCGACCCCCGCGCCGGCGACCCCGCCGCGGCCGCTCCGCCGCCCAAGCGCCCGGGGGCGTCGCGGCCGCCTCCGAGGACGCTCGCGGGGTGACGCCGGCTGGTCGGGCTGGTCGGCGCCTCCCGCTCTTTCCACGCCCGCTTCGCGTCAGAGCCTTCCGGGACCGCGGGCGTCGCGATCAGCCCCGCGGACGCCCTCGCGTCACGGGCGCGCCCGCCCTCGCGCCCCGCCGGCCCGCGCGCGGCCGCTCTCCGGGCACCGCGGGCGTCGGGCCTCCCGCCCCCCCGCGCCGAGCTACCTGCGGCGCCATGTCCTCGGGCCCCGTCGCCGGACGGACATCCGGGGAAGTGGCGGCGCGGCGGAGGCGGGCGCGGGGAAGGACGGGCGGGCGGAGACCGGGCCCCGGGGCGCGGCCGGGGCGGGGTCTGGGCGCGGGGGCGTGGCGTGCGGGGGCGTGGCGTGCGGGGGCGAAGCCGGCGCGGGGGCGTGGCTGAGGGTGGGGGCGTGGCTGGCGCGGAGCCGTGGCTGCGGGCGCTGGGCGGGGCAGCGGGGCGTGTCTGAGCGCGGGGGCGTGTCTACGGGCGGGGGCGTGTCCGGCGCGGGCGGGGGCGTGTCCGGCGCGGCTGGGACGCGCGGCCGCGGGGCCCCTGAGGTGGCGGCGCCGCCCCGGCACGTGGCGTTTTCTCGCCCGGCCTGGTGGCCGCTGCGCGTCGGCCCCGGGACTCGTGCAGAGCGGTTGCCGCGACCGCGCCCCGAGCTTTCCCGCGCCGGCAGCGTGTGGAGAGGGGCGGGTCTCGCGGCGCGGAGGACGCCCGTGAGGGAACGAGACTGGACGCGAAGCGGGGCGGCCTCCCCGGCCCCAGCGCCCCCGAGGGTGAGTGGGGTTCTGGGCGCCGGCAGAGCCCGGGAGGGCCCTGGGGAGGAGAGAGCGCGCGGGCGGGAGGGTGCAGGCCGCCGGGCCCTCGACGCCGCGGGCTGTGGACGGTGCTTGACGGAAACGCGCCCTGGGGGCCCCGTCTCCACGCGCCTCGGGTGTTCCCCGCTCCCCTCCCGCCGCGGTCACGCCGAGCGCCCGTCTCCGCGCGGGTCCGTCAAGGTTACCTCAAGCGCAGCTTCTTGCCCAGCCTCTCCCCGTCCGCCTCGGCCTTGCCTTGCCGCACTGTCCCCCTGTCTGTGGGGTGCGCGGCCCCCGCTTCTGCCGCCCCCTGGCCCGCGCTGGGGAGTCCCCGAGGCGGAAAGCCCGCGCGCGTCCCGGGCGGCGTCTCACCGCGCCCTGAGGCGGCGTCGGGCCTGGTGGGGCCTGGTCGCCTGGCCTGCCCAGCCCTCGCGCTCTGACCTCGCGCCTTTCGCGATGCTTCCAACACGTAATGACAACGCGCCATCTCATTTTCCCCTTAATAATTTGCAGGAATGCGGGCTAGGAATGAATGGACGAATGAATGGCGTTCTTTTATTTTAAAATCTCCAAGGGCTGAGAGAGGCATCAAATCCAAACCGGGTAGCGGTTGGATTTACCTGGATAACCTGGTTGGATAACCTGGTTCTGCTTCTCTCTCCACCCCTACTTGCTCCCGTTCACCACACACGTCTCATTCTAGTCCACTAAAGCTTTTGGAGTCTTACAAGGCCCTTTGGTTCAAAGAACATAATAACAGAGAATGGATTTCTTAAAAAAAAAATATGTATATGACACCCTCTAGTAATAGTTGTAAATATTTGCACATCTCTTACATTGCTGAAGAGAGCAAATTGATATTCTTGGAATTTCTTAATATGTTATCGAATCAGGCTTTTGGAAAAGCTTGTGGTGCAGAATTATGTTTCTTGCTTCTTAGCTGCAAGACTGGACACCTTTTCATCTCTCTCTTTTTTTTTAAAAAAAAGATTTATGCATACAAGAACTGGGGTATAGGCCAAAGGTGTGGAGGGTGAGAGGATTCACCAGAGACAGAGCGGGGAACACAACAGGCAGACTGACTGAAATCCACTGCTGAGGGGAGCAGCGGGCGAGTCAGGAGAGGTCTGCCGCGCCATGTGGGTCTCTTCCCTGGCCAGGGATCAAACTGCTGGCGTGGCTGCAGACAGCTTCATAGGTTGTGTCTTAACCCCTTGCGCCACCAGGGAGGCCTCACCTTTTCATCTCTTTCTCAGATTTCTTTGCTTATTAATAAAGACTTTCATTGTTACCGTGCAGTTCTGAAATTAATGCATTATAAGCAGGACTATAGGGCAGAATTTTATTTGCAGAAATGGAGCGTGAGGTAAAATATTAATCACAGTAAAGAGGATACAATTTCCCTTGTAGATTATTATGTGCTTATTTACTGCTAATTTCCTTGTAAGATGACCTTGAAGTTTCAGAGAAGGAAAGTGCCCATTCCTGTCTACAGAAGTGGAGCGTGGGGGCATGGCAGCTTGCCGGGTGGGGGTGCCCCGGCACTGTACTGACACACATCTGAAGAGCACATCACCCCCACTGCTGCAGGAGGGAAGCCAAACTCCACTTTATTTTTTTTTTAAAGAAAAATAAACACAAGAATTGCGGTACAGGCTAGAGGTGGGGGTGTGTGAAAGGATTCACCAGAGACAAAGTGGGGAACAGAACAGGCAGACTGAGTGAAATACACTGCTGAGGGGAGCAGCAAGTGAGACAGGAGAGGTCTGCTGCGCCATGTGGTTGCTCCCTGGCTGGGGTTCGAACTCGTGCTGCAGTGGCTGTGGACAGCTTCATAGGTTGCCTCTCTTGTGCCACCTGGGAGGCCCCCAAACTCCACTTTGACCAGAGGAAGAAACTGGTCTCCAAAGTTGTTGGGCCCAGGACTTGTTGGCCACCCATCAGGAGTCTTTTCAAAAGTGATTTATTTGGGCCTCTCTGGTGGTGCAAGGGGTTAAGCACTGCCCTATGAAGCAATTCCACAGCCTCTGTAGCACGAGTTCGATCCCCGGCTGGCCAGGGAGCAACCCACATGATGCAGCAGACCTCTCCTGTCTCACCCGCCGCTCCCCTTAGCAGAGTATTTCAGTCAATCTGCCTGTTCTGCTCCCCGCTCTGTCTCTGGTGGATCCTCTCACCCCCCTGCATCTCTGGCCAGTACCCCAGCTCTTGTATGCATAAATAAATCTTTTTTTTAAAAAGTCATTTATTTGTTGAATTTAGAGTTAGAATTTTGTTTAAAACCATATGAAAGATGTCATCCATTCCTCTTTTAGCCCAGTCTTCTCACCATCGTCCACCGATGGACTTTAGGCTCCTTGTGTCCTGGCCTCGTAAATACTACCCAGTGGACAATACAGAACGGGTGATCTTGCCCCGGCAGCTGCTGGCTTTTGAATACACCCCAGGAGTGGCACTGTGGGGTCCTATGGCGGTTCCATTTCTGGCTCTTTATGGTGACTCTGGTTTGTTTGCTGCCAGCAGTGTCTCAGGCTTGTCCTCCCTGCGGCCTCGCCAGCACTGGCTGGGGGCCGCTTTTCAGGCAGAGAAGACGAAAGTCTTCCTTGCGCGGCTGCTTCTGGACAGCCACCATGGTGGGTTGTCTGTTCATGTCTGTGCCGTTTATTAATTGTGTTGTTTGGCTTTTTTTTTTCCTCCTGTGGAATCGCATCAGGTTTTCATACCTCTTACGTTAGCCCACCAGCTCCATGTCGTGTGGCTATTTTTCTCCCACGGTGGGTGGGGGGGTGTGTGTCTTTTTCATCGTGTTATTTTTTATATTTCACCGTGTAACAACTTTTTTGCTTGAGGTAATCCCAATTGTTTATTTTTGTTTTTATTTCCCTTGCTATGGGTGGGCTCTCCCATAGCATGGGACTATCCCGCCAGGGTCTGCATCTGTGACCCATTGGAGTTTACTGGTGTGAGGTTAGTGAGTGGCCCAGCTCCTCTCTGTGTGGCTCTTCGGTTTTCCCAGCACCGTTTCTTAATCAGGCTGTCTTGCCCCCGTGGGGTCACGTTCTCCCCTCGGTTCTTTTCCTCTGGATTCAGGACCTGGGGAACGGGGACCGCCAGAGGGTGCTGTGGTAGCGTTTACTAAATAAGTGTCTGAGCTACCTTTTTCTTAGAATATGCTGTGATTCCACTGTCTTCTGAATTCAAGTCTTGTGACTCCTATGCATTGCTGCAGACAGTACAGCTGATGATGTTCTCTGCCATTAACAAAGACTTGGAGTCTAAATGAATTTGCAACAGGGGGAGGCTGGGGAGAGCCAACACGAGCAGCTCTGCCTCTCACTCTCCCAGCCCAGGCTTTTATTAAAGATAGGAACCAAGGAACAAGAGAATGACATGCAATTGTGTTAATGCTTATACAGATTATGAAGTCACTGCTGGAACAAGTTTTTCTAATTAGTAAGGAACAGTTGCACAAGCCAGCACCTCCTCAGAGAATAGGAGTCAACTCTGGGAGGAAGTTCTGTTTGCAGTACTTCTAAGATTCTGGAACTCTGTGTGCAGGGTGAACAGGTATTCTCCGAAGACTGCCTCTCCTTAGGGTGATGGGCTGCCAGCAATGCATGGATATTCTTTAAGATTTATATTTATTAAATTTTTTAAAATTAGTTAAAAACAGACTATATCTTATTGTGTTGCAGAATCCAAATCTTTAAATGTCTTTTGCCTTTGGAGTAATCAGGTTCTGTTTCAGTTTTATTTGTTTATTTTTTAAAGATTTATTTATTTATACAAGAGCTGGGGTACAGGCCAGAGGCGCGGGAGGGTGAGAGAATTCACCAGAGACAGAGCAGGGAGCAGAACAGGCCGACAGACTGAAGACACTGCAGAGGGGAGCAGTGGGCGAGGCAGGAGAGGTCTGCCATGCCATGTGGGGTTCTCCCTGGCTGGCCAGGAATCGAACCTGTGCTGCAAAGTCTGTGGACAGCTTCACAGCATGGCACTCAACCTGCTGCGCCACTGGGGAGGCCCTCCAGTTTTATTTCTATGGCTTGACCACATACAAGTATTTGTGTTGCCCCCTGTATTTAAAAAAGTATTATTTTATTTTTGAAAAGATTTATTTATGCATACAAAAACCTCTGGTGCAAGCCAGAAGTGCGGGGACGAGAGGACTCACCAGGGACAAGAGTGGGGAGCAGAACAGGTGGATGCACTGAAACACACGGCTGAGGGGGGCAGCAGGGAGACAGGAGAGGTCTGTGCGCCATGTGGGTCAGCTCCCTCCTGTGGGTCAGCTCCCTGGCCGGGGATTGCACTCAGGCTGCAGTGGTTGGCCATAGCTTCATAGTGCTGAGACGTAACCCCTGCACTACCAGGGAGGCCCTCAAAAAGTATTATTTTAATTGCAAACTTAAAAAATGAAGACTGAATGTGATAGCTCTCTGGAAAAGCAGATTAACTGTCAGTAGTTTGCAGATCTTTAAAATGTCTTTAAAATACAGTTTTTAAATGGACGGTTTCTTTATATTGCCAAATGCATCATTCGTGGTTTCTGTTGTTTCTGGTTTATCATATAAAGGCCCAGCATTCATTTCTCATTTTGAGAGAGCTGTTTGGGTCATGTATCAGGTGAACATTTTGAAGAATTATGGTGTAATTACCTTTAGTAAGAATTTCAGTTGGGTGCATGGATGAAAAAACAGCTTCTGCTACCAAAGAAATGATGAAGGTTAAGATGTAAACCCCATACAGAGCACTCTGGGTTTTCCGATTTTATAAATAATTCCACAGTCTTTTTAGGATTAATGAGATTCCTTTTTTCCAGACAGGAGCCAGACACAGCCGCGGAGCCTGGTAGAGGCAGGCGGCAGCAGGGAGGAGCGTTTCCTGAAAGGCTTGCTCTGACTCAGGCCCGGTGGTTTTACGGCCACCCTCAAGGGCGGCTTATGCGTGTTCACGCCAGCAGGTCACACCTGGTGCCTCTTGAGCTGTCAGAAAGATGGATGGTCATTGCCTACATTGATCATGTAATTGAAATTTGCACAGGAGCTAGTTGGCGGCTGTGCTCCCTGAACACCACTCAGTACACAGTGTTGTCACCGTCTCCCCCGTTTTGAGGCCCTGGGGGCGGCACGCTTTGACTTCTCCAGGACCTCTGTCCGGCCGCATCGGGCCGCGAAGCCCTTCTGTGGCCTCAGCAGAGACCTGGGCGGCCGAGAGGTCGGGCTCCAGGGCCGGCCCTGCGGGCTGAGCGCGGTCCCGCGTGGGAGGCCGACCGCGTGGGAGGCCGTGGGGGGCCCTGGCCCCGCCGCTCTGCGGGCGACGCTCCCGGAGCCGCGTGGCGTCCCTCGCGCGCCGTGTGGGCGGTGAGCGGCGGCGGTGGAGCCGCGTGGGAAGCGCCTTTGACGCCCGCCCGCGGGAGCGGCTGTGAAGGCCGCGACTGGGCCCCGGGCCGAGGGCGCGTCGTTCTCCTCCCGCGGCCGGGGGGCTCCCCTCGGCTGGCCCAGCGGCCGTCGGCCCCTTCACCCGCCCTGCCAGGCGCCTGCCCCGGCCCGCGGCCCTCGCTGCGGCGGGCGCGGCCCCCCGGCCTCCGGGCTGGCGGCCTGGGTTGCCCCGCGGCCGGCCGGCGGGCCGCGGTGTCTGGGGCGCGGGGTGCTGGCGCGCCAGGGCGCCGCTGGGGGCTCCCGAGCGGCTTGGGCGGCCGCGGCGGCCTCCGTGGGGTCCTTCGCGCTTCTGCCCCGCGGGCCGTCCTGGGGCTGTGCCCGCCCCGCCCTGGGGCCTCGCCCGGACGCCCCGTGGGGCGGCGGTGACCGACGGGCCGCCGGCCTCACCTGCGGGCTCGTCCCCCCTTCCCGCCTTCGAGGCCCTTTCATCGGGTGAGGCCGGGCGGGCTGAGGCGCGGGGCGCGGCCCCTGGGAGCGGGGCCGGAGGGCCCTGGTGCGCCCCGCGGGGCGGGGGTGCTGCGCCCCAGGAGCGCGGGGCCCGCCCGCGCCCTGCTGTCCCCGCTCACCGAGGGCGCCGGCCGGCCGGACCTCGCCCGCTTCCCGGAGAGACGCCCTGGCGCGGGCCTGGCTTGCGGCTTCCGCTGCCTTGACGCCCGTTTTGACTGAATCCCCAAGTTCCCCGTCCTCAGGGGCGGCCTCTGCGCGGGGCAGGGAGGCGCCGCGCCCAGGCCTGCCGAGGCGGCTGCGGCCGCAGAGCCCTGCCCTGGCCGGGCGAGGCGCTGTGCCCGGCTCTGGCTTCGGCGGCGCCCGCCGCGGAGGCAGGGCCCGGACAGCCTGGCGTTTCCTTGTCCTGGGAGTGAGGAAATGGAGCCCCTGGTGTGAGGCTGGTCACTGCGGCCCGGGCTGCCCAGCGCGGGAAAGAGCCTCCTTAAAGGTCGCGAGCCCGGGAGGCGCCAGTGGGCAGGGTGCCTTGAAGCTGCGCCATGAGAGCCTGTGGGTATTTTGAGAAAGAACAAAGGAAACTACATTAGGGAACAGTCCTTGCCTTTCCCCGTCTTTTGAAAACCTGACAGCTCGGGAGCCCGGCCGCGTGCTTCCAGCTCGGCACTCCCGCCGAGCAGGGAAAGCCAGTGGGATCCATGGGTACAGGGAATGGAGAGAACACACGTCCAGGGCTCACACTTGCTTCAGGGGACTGGAAGGGAACATAAATACTAACCAGCTAGAGGGGAGAGAGCGGATCAGGAACTGTGTGAACCCGCTGGGGGTCCTGAGCACACCCCCCCGGGGGAGAAGCCGAAGGGGGGGGTGGGGGAGAGAGAGAGAGAGAGAGAGAGAGAGAGAGAAGGCCAGAGAAGCCCAGAGTGAAGACTTGCCTGGGGCCTGGAGGGCCGCGTACCCGGTTGCTGCAATGCATGTAAAGCTCAATAAAAGCCTGAGAAAGCCACGAGGGCTTGAGGACCCTTCCTTTACCCGTCTGCTCAGATCCTAGACAACCAGCCCTGTGGCCTCTACATGAACCAAACTACCTTTCTCCCCTGCCTTTTAAATATATATTTATATATTGCATCGTTGTTCGTTCTCCTCTCAGGTGTGGTCCCTAGAAAATTCCCATCAGCAAGGGACCGCTCACCCAGTCTCTGGTGCTCTTCCCCCCTGCTGGCCACCCCTGCCATGTCAGGGGTCTACCGTTTCCTGCTAATTTTGTCTCCTTTTTCCCTGACCCTTGTTTGGTTTCCCTCCTTTCTCCCCTTTTGATAATACTTCTGCATAACTGACAACTGGAAAAAAGAAAACCTGACTAATTCTAATCCAAAGTGATTTCTTAGGGTTATGATTCATGTTAATATTGTGCAATTAAACTTTGCACCCATTATCAATAACAACTGATAACTCATCAGTGCTTTGGCCTCGGGGCGGGGGTGAAGCCTGTTTACCTGCACCTGCAAGTGAAGTTTGCCCTGGTCTGATGCCCTGCCTTTCCCGGGGGAACCCCCCACAGGCCTGCGTGAGCCTGGGGGGTGCCCCCACTTCCTCAATGCAGAGGGCTGGCCTGCACCCCGGCAGGTGCTGCTCTGCAGCTTATAACCTGCCAAAGGAGAAGGGAGGTTGGGGGGGAAGAGGGGGTGCCGCGGACCAGTACAGCAGTGGACAATGAGGCTGTCTCAGGGTTGAGAGATTGCGCGGAGTGGTCAGGGATTCGGCGAATAAATGACAAACAGACACACTTCAAGAGAGTGAAAATTTGAGTGTAATTTAATTTGAGTCAGTGGTCAGTATATCTATGTTTTTCTAAAGGCATAGGATCGGTTATCAGTGAACTAAAGCAGCTGGCTCATAGGTTTAGCTTATCATTGACAGGGCAGTGATCTACGTCCGAAGTTACATCTGGACCTAGTCACATTCCTAAGTAGTCAGGCTAATAATTTTTATTTTGTTTTATGTAATTACTTTTTTGTTTTATAACTATTCACTACCACTAACTTATTTTACCTTTTATAATGCAATGTTTTTTTTATTAACATCAAAGCTATCAAAGCTGAGCGTATAACCTAGAAATCACTAACCATTCTATTATTACACAAAATTTAGTAATGTTTCATTTGAATTAGTCTAGTTATTAAATTACATATGTTTTTTAATCAGCAATCAATGACCTTTTTAGACCGGGAAAAGAAAAGATTTTAGAAAGACAGTTATAGCAGAATAAAGTTTGTGGGCCTTGAGAAAGCGAGATAAGGTTTTGTGTGTTCAGTATTCCTTTTTACTTTCTTTGCGGCGGCTTCTGGTGGTCGGTATCTCTTGTCAGGCATTCGGCTTCTCTGCATCTGAGGGAGTTTGCTGTTCTCCCCCTGCGTGCATGGTTCCTTGCCCACTCCAGACCTCAGGGACCATGGCAACAGCCATTAGCCCTGAAGGTCACTGCAGGGGGAGGTGCAGCAAGGGGGGGAAATGGGCAGCATTAAAGAGCATTCTGATACCTTGCTTTCATGACGAGGACTTACAGAATTTGTGACTCAGGGTTTGTGGGTGCTGTCATTTTAAAGACAAGGGTTTTTAACTGAAAATAAAAATCAAATTGTGCGTCATAATCACTGCACTTTACATTTTTGAAAAGAGAAAGTGTATTGAAGTTTCCCCTAATATAGCAGCTTGCTTTCGGCAGGGACTGTCCAAAAAGCGTCATCCATGGTGCGACTCTGCAGCTCGACCTTGCTTGGTCTGGCAGAGACACCTGCACCTTGGCTGCTGACAGTGTGACGTGCCCTTGGGGCAGGAGGTGTCAGATGGCCTTTGAGTTCTCGAGCTGCAGCAACTCCTAGACCTGCCAAGTCGGAATCTGCATTTGCGCAAGACCAGGGGACTTAGGTGCACATAAAACTGTGAGCATGAGTCTTGCACAAGTACTGGATTTATCATTAAAACAAAAATAAGAATTTGGTCTCTTGAAAACCATCTGATAATAAATGAAGCCTTAAGGATTCTATAACACCCAGATTAAATGTTTTTTAATCTCTTAAAATCATATTTTTAATTTTAAATATAAGTGACTTGGAAAGAAAGTAGAAAAAATATCATCCATTCTAGTACTAGTGTTTTTACATTTTATGTGATTTTCCCAGTCTTCAGCCACACAAGTATATGTTTTTGATAGTTGTTACACAATTTTAAATGATATTTTAAAATGTAAGTCTTGGGGGCCTCCCTGGCGGCACAAGAGGTTAAACACAGCACTGTGAAGCTGTCCGCAGCCACTGCAGCACAAGTTCGATCCCCAGCCAGGGAGCAACCCACGTGGCACAGCAGACCTCTCCTGCCTCCCCACTGCTCCCCTCAGCCGTAGGTTTCAGTGGATCCACCTGTTCTGCTCCCCGCTCTGTCTCTGGTGAATCCTCGCACCCCCCCGCACCTCTGGCCTGCACCCCAGCTCTTGTCTGCATAAATAAATAAATCTTTTTTTTTAAATAAAACATCAGTCTTATTTCAGATACAATATAAATTATGGAAAGTTTCAACATACAAATCAGAGCAAAAGAAATAAAATCCACCTGTAATTTTATTAACCATTTTATGATTTTGAGGTAAATCCTGAGTATTTCCTAGTGGAATCATACTATATTTTAGCAGAAAGGGTGGGGGGGGTGAGAGGTGACCCCTGAGCAGAAACTGGGGCGGGGGGTGACCCCTGAGCAGAAACGGGGGGGGGGGGGGAGTGTGACCCCTGAGCCCAAACCGGAGCTCTGCTGCCGCCAGGGGCCGTTTCTGCGCTGCTGCGAAGGACGCTTTTGTAAACGCTGCTCTTGGAGCGTTTTCCGTTCCCGGGGTCTCTGGAGGGGGGTGCGCTTTGCCGCAGGAGCGGAAGCGGCCGCTGGAGGGTGTGAGAGCAGGAGCCCGCGGGGACCTGCCCCCCCTGCGGCGCCATCGCGGCCTCCACCGCTGGGAGAGGGGCCCGGGAAGGAGCGCCCCGCCCCCCACTCCCACCCCATCCCCCCACTCCCACCCCATCCCCCCACTCCCACCCCATCCCCCCACTCCCACCCCATCCCCCCTCCCACCCCATCCCCCCACTCCCACCCCATCCCCTCCTTCCCATCCCCTCCTCCCACCCCATCCCCCCTCCCACCCCATCCCCCCCCACCCCATCCCCTCCTCCCACCCCATCCCCCCCACTCCCACCCCATCCCCCCACTCCCACCCCATCCCCCGCCGCCCCCAACCCCATCCCCCCGCCCCCCCATCCTCCACCCCCCCCCCCCCGCCCCCAACCCCATCCCCCCGCCCCCCCATCCTCCACCCCCCCCCCCCCGCCCCCCAACCGCCGGGCCGCGGGAGGCGCTGAGCGCGACCCCCCGCCTGACCGCCCGGCCTCGGCCCTGCGCTTGGAAGTCCCCGGCGCGGGCCGGCCGAGTGCGAGGGTCTCCACGACGGCCGGCGCCGTCCGTCCGTCTCGTCGGGGCGGCTCGGCGGGCGCGCGGCTGGCGGGCGGGCGGCGGGGGCTCAGAGCAGGAGGACGCAGCGGATGCTGGACGGGGCGGGCGGGCGGGGTCAGGCCCGGGGCCGCAGAGCTGCCGCCCGCCCTTCGCGACTCCTTGTCCGCCCCTTCCCGCCGCCCCGAAGCGGCCCCCCGCCCCGACGGCCGCCCCTCGGGGGCCACTCGACCTCCGGGGCGCCCACGGCCTCTGTGCGTCCTCGCCAGCGCCTCGGGGGGCCTGGGCGCCGCCCGTCAGCCGGGCCCTGTCCCCGGGGCGTGCCCCGCTGCGGCCACCCCAGAGCCGAGTCCCGGCCGGGTCACCCCGGGCGTGTCCCAGTCCCAGGCTCCTGCGCTCTGGACGGGACCCCGCTCAGCCCCCCAAGCGCCTGTGCCCTGTCTGCACAGCCCGTGTCCACCTCAGCCCACACCACACACCCCATACTACACACCACACCCCACAACACCCCACATGCACACATACCCCACACCCCCCACCCCATACTACACACACCTCCACCCCACACACCTCCACCCCACGCATACCCCACACCCCACCCCCCCAAACCCCATACTACACACAACACCCCCACCCCACACTCACACATACCCACACCCCCCCACACACCCCATACTACACACAACACCTCCACCCCCCCCACCCACACATACTCCACACCCCACACCCCCCCACACACCCCCTACTACATACAACACTCCCACCCCACACACCCCACACACCGCACCCACACATAGCCCACACCCCACCCCCTACACCCCATACTACACACAACACTCCCACACCACACCCCACACCCATACCCCACACCCCACACTCTACACACACCACATCCCACACACCACACCACACCCACACCACACACGCACATCACTCAGATGCTCACCAGTTTCCATCTCGGAGCAATCCAAACGCCTCATTGATTTTCTCAAAAGGTAGCTTGTGGGTGATCAGGGGTTCTATGTCGATTCTCTTTTGCAGGTAGTCAGTTACCAGCTTCGGGACAGAATCTCTGCTTTTGTATTCTGTGGAAGGAAAGGCCGACAAGACGTGAAAAAAATCATTGTGCGATCGCCAGTGTGTGCGGTCGGCGGCAGCGTCACAGGAGACAGGACGCCATTCTCTGTAGGCTTCTCTTCGTCCTCACAACAGGGCCGTTTGCTCACACCGGAGCCCCGTCGCTGCACAGGCCTGAGGCCTCCTGGAGCACCCTGGCCGGAGCCTGCTGTGTGGGTGCGCTGTCTTGCTCATGGCACCCGCCGGCACCGAGGCCCCAGCAGCAGCCCCTCTCCTTCAGGGGTGTCTGCAGGGAATGGGTGAGCCCGGCTGGCGCTGGTGCCCCCAGGCCCCACTTACTCGTTGATCCCGGGAATCAGGCTGACACTGGCTTTATTTCCCCATTTTTATAACTTGGAGTGCACTGAGGTTTACAGCAGTGAAATGTTTTCACTGATTGTATTATTTTTTATTTTCTGCTGCTTTGACATCTCAGGGCCTTGTTAACCAGGGGAGGGGCTCCTACACCTGCCTTCTTGGACAGGTGCTGGACCCAAGGTCACTATCGCTGCCCTGAGTCCCCCAGGCTCAGGCACCAGACACACCCGACGCCTGGCTGGCTGACCATCTGCACCGGCTGGCCCTTCCGGGGCCTGTGTGGCCTGGCGCCCCTGCTCCTGGGTCTGCGAGCAGCAAGTCTCTGGTCAGTCATCCTGTCACACCTGCTGAATAAACCCTGGTGCTGTTAACAGCACAGCAGCTTGTCTGGAAGGTCGCGCAATCCAGCCTGGAGCCCAGTGTTTACATCCCTGCCAGGGCTCTGTCCCTACACATCACGTTCTTCGCAAATAACATGCAGTTTTCAGATACAGTTAAAAACAAACACACAGAAAGGCTGAGTCCCTCTGGGAAGACCCTGGCACCCTCTGTCATCTGCTCCCCGGCAACCCCTCAGCTGGCATTGGTGGAGCCCTGGCTGCAAATTAATGTTGCTTAATATGGTCATTTGTAGTTTGTATGCAGAATTTTCACCATATTACAAACTTGGCAACGTGGATGTGAATAAAGGAAAGCCCAGCACGACTCTGCCATCCAGTGAGGACCTTGTTCAGGGCGGTTTCCTTGCCATGTTTGTACAACGTGCAGAGGGAATAAGGCTGAGAGCCTCCTGGGGCCAACACTGTTCATGCTGAGAAGAAACATCCCTCTCAAGTGTTCTGAGTCATTCCAGCTCCAGCTAAGCACTTTGAAATAGCTTAATTTTTAAGTTGTGTTTTTATTCAAATTGAAAAATCAGACATCTAGAGTTTCTTTTCATAATGAAAGAAACTTTTCACAATGGGAGGTTGTTCAGTGGATCAGTTTTCTCTGACCAGCTGGGCACCAGCGCAGTCTCATCTACAGATTCAGCCATCTCAGAACAAGGGAGGAACACCCAGATGTTTCAGAGCAGCAAACTGTCCTCCAGTTGTCTTTTGCAATCTCTGTGCTTCCTCCTCGTCTTTTCCTGTGCCAATAAGCGCCTGTTCTCATTGCTGCTGCTGCTGCCATTACACATTGGCTTTGAGCCTGTCAGTGGGCTTAGCAGGTGCTTACCTGCATTTTCTTACTTAGTTCTCACTACACTGTAAGAAAGGGACTACTTTTTACCCTGTTATTCAGATGATGGGACTAGCAACGAATGAGTTTAAATAACTTGCCACCGTTACATGTCTAATAAGCGATCTGATGGCGCAGTCCCGCAGTTGATCTTGTCTGAGCATTCTAGCAAAGACAGAGAACAAGATCATCAGCTGCGCTCTCTAAGAAGGCAGCCAGTAGGCATAGGTGTCTATTTAAACTTAGATTAATTAAAATGAAATACAATTAAAGAAGCTGTATTCCTTAAAACAATGCATAGATTCAATGCAATCACTGTTAAAATCCCAATGACATTCTTCACAGAAATGTAAAAAAAAAAAATTCATGAGATTTATTTGGAATTTTATCAGCTCTCAAGCAGCAAAACATTCCTGGGAAAAAAGAACAAAAATGGAGGCATCATACTCCTTGGCTTCAAACTATATTACAAAGTGGTGCTATTTAAAACAGTATGCTAGGCCTCCCCCGTGGCACAGCGATTGAGTGCTGGGCTGCGAAGCTACCCACAGCCTCTGCAGCGCCAGTTCAATCCCCAGCCACCGACGAGGGTCCCACATGGCGCGCAGACCTCTCCTGCCGCCTGCTGCTCCCCTCAGCAGTGTACTTCGTCCGACTGCCTGCTCTGCTCCCTGCTCTGGCTCTGGTGAATTCTCTCACCCTCCCGCACTTCTGACTGTACCCAGTGCTTGTATAAATAAATAAATAACTAAAAAAAAAACAAAAACCAGTATGGTGCTGGAATTAAAAATAGGCACACAGATCAGTGGAACAGAATTGCGAGCCCAGCAATAAAACCACACAGACATGCACAATGAATTTATCTAATACCACGCACAAAAAAGTAATTCAAATGGATTAAAGACCTAAACCCATAAAATACATAGAATAAAATAGGCAATGTCCTTCTTGACATCAGCATCTGATATATCTTTGGGGACTCAGCTGCAACAGTGGGGGAAACAAAAGCAAAGTAAGTGAGTGAGGTGACATTCACCTTAAAAGCTTCTGCTTTTAAGAAACGTCAAAATGAAAAGACATCTTACTTAAGAGAAAATGTTTGTACATCATTTATCTGATTAAATGATGTGTAAACATCAGATAAATGATGTGCAAACACTAACCCTAACCCTAACCCAGCATATACAGAGGACTCAGAAATCGACAATAAAAAGCAAACAACCTGAACAGAGAATAGACTCGTCTCTGAAGGAGACATACAGATGGCCAATAGGGCGAACATGGAATATTCATCCCCTATGTCAGAGACGATGTCAGAGACGCGCCAATCAAAAAGGTGGTGGGATGTCAGCTTGCATCTGCGAGAACTACTGTTACTCCAAAGACGAGAAGCCAGGGTTGGAGAGGATGTGGTGAGAAGGGAGCCCTCCCGCATTGTTAGGGAGTGTAACTTGAAATAAACACTAGGATAGGAGTATGGTGACTGCTCAAGATTAAAAATAGAAATGCCAGTTATCCCACTTCTGGGTATGTAGCCACAAAATACAAAAACACTAACTTGAAGAGACATGTAGCCCATGCTCACTGCAGCACTGTTTTCTTTTTATCCCTTAATTATTTATTGTAAAGATTTGTTGATTTATTTATGCATACAAGAGCTGGGGGGGGGTGAGAGGGCTCACCAGAGGCAGAGTGGGGAGCAGAAATATACTGCTGAGGGGAGCAGCAACGAGACAGGGGAGATCTACTGTGCTGTGAGTCAGCTCTCTGGCTTGAAAGCACTGAGGCTTAACTCCTGCACCACCAGGGAGGCTATTTATTTCCCCCATTTTAAAAAAATTATATATTTTTGCATCATTGTTCATTTTTGTACAAGTTTGATTTCTCCCCTCAGGCGTACTCCCCATAAAGTTAAAACCACCAAGTCACCTGTGAGCCATCACCATAGTCTCTTGTGCTCTTCCCTTCCCTGTTTTGACCACTCCCTCCCCCTCCCCCGCTGAATCTCTCTGATTTACAGTTTGCCTGCTAGTTTTGTCCTTTTTTCCCCCCATCCCTGCTTTGGTTCCTCTATATTCCTCCTGTAAGTGAAACCATCTGATTTTTTTTTCCTTCTGACTTATTTCACTGAACACCATCCTTCCAGCTCCATCCATGTTGCTGCGAATGGTATGACTATCTTTTTGATGGCTGAGTAGTATTCCATCGTGTATAGAGACCACATCTTCTTGATCCAGTCATCTGTTTTGGGGCATTTAGGTTGTTTCCATATCTTGGCTATTGTAAATAGCGCGTCACTATTTTCAGCAGCTCAAATTAAGTGCCCATGAATAGATGAGTGGATCAAGAACTTGTGGCCCGTGTACAATGTGGACTACTACTCAGCTACAGAAGAGATGAGGGCCTGCCATTTGTAACTGCATGAATGCATCTAGAGGGCATTAGCGTAGGTAAGGAAGCCAGACAGAGAAAGACCTGCCGTGTGGGATTTCGCTCAGATCCGGTGTGTAGAGAAAACAAACGGGGAAACTAAATAAAACAAAAACAAACTTTTGGACTCTAGATCGACTTGTGTTCACCAGAAGGGAACGGGGAAGGAAGGTGGGGAAATTGGAGAAAAGGGAGCAGCGACATGGGGAGCGACCGAAGTGGACATTCAGCGGCAGCCTCATGTGGTGCGCATGCGGTGCAGCCTTAGAGCAGAAACTTGGGCCGGAGGCTTCACAAGGCCAGAAACTGGAGGTGGGGTGGAAGTGACTCAGGTTGTCGTTAAACCTCCTACGGAATTCCTTAGGCACAGGGAATCTTTAGGTGATGACTCCTACAGAGATGGAGATGGTCCGCGGAGGTGTGAACCCCCCAAAAAACACTGTGTCAGAACAGATCCTCCTTGGCAAACCGCAGTGCCTGTCCCCAGGCTGCCAGTCCCCAGGCCGCCCGCTGGTGCCTGTGCCGGCCCCTCTTTTGACCCGCCGGCCCCTTTCAGCGGCAGCTCTGTCTCCCGCCTGCTCTGCGCCAGCACCGTCTCCTCCTGGCCTCTTCCCCTGAGACACCTGCCCTTTTGAACATGGCCTCCCCCGCCTGAGACTGAGCAGTTGCCCTCCTGTCTGCAAACTCGCCGCGCGCTGCCGGAACCTTCCTTAGAGGTGAACCCCCGCCCCACCAGAACCCCGTCCCGTGCACGCTGACTGGCCGTGCGCTCCTGGCGCTTGCCTGGTGCAGGAACACAGTGTGGCTCCAATGAAGAAAAAAGTCAAAACACGCGACCCCGGGGGCTCAGTGGCTGCCCGTACCACAGAGGCCGCACTCTCCGGGGCAGGGCTGGCCGGAGCACCCCGTGTGGGCCAGGAGAGGGGCTCAGGTGGCGCTCTCGGCCTTGGTTTTCAACAGGAAGCTGGGCGGGCTGGTTAGAGTGATAGTGGGGGTCAAGCAGTGAGACGCCTCCTCGTCTCGGCCTGTGTGGTGGAGGAGGGGGACGCCCCTGCGATGGGGAGTCTGGCCCCCGGAACGGTGTCTTGCTGTGACAACAGTGCGAAGCGAAGCGCGGCTGCTTCTGCCCTTGCGTTGGCGCCTGCGGGGAGGCCGAGCTGTGCTTTTCTGTTTCCTGTCACGTGGATGTTCCTGCCTTTTCACCCCTCTATTTTTTGCGAAGGAGAATCAGGGTGTCCGGTTCTTGGCAAAGACAGTGTGGGGTCCAGACCTACCTCCCAGGGCGCCCCCTTTCAGGGTCCTCCCGGAGAGAAGCAGCGACGGGTCGAAGGAGAGCTTTGAGTCGGAAGGCGCCACTCCAATGATCGCGCACACCCCGTAGCTCAGCCGGCAGGACTCCAGCGCCGCGACCTGGGGTCAGAGATGGACCGGGTGGCCTCAGCCGCTCCCACTCCCCCCGCACTGACGTGTGACCCCAAGACGCGCTCAGAGCAGCTACGAGGTGGGGAGAAGCAGCAGGAGAGCCCGGTCCCCGTGACCTCGTAGACAAACTGCCTTCACTTTGTTACCATGAAGTTTGCCCACCTTTGAAAGGGAATGTTAGTTTTCATTCATAATATGCCATGGAGATAAAATGGGGCAAATCAAGTAAATAGCTCAGCATAATGCAAGCCCGCAAGAGGCGCTCAGATGCTACTTAACAACGGCAGCGCTTTCGCGTCTCGTGAGTCAGTGACGCGGACCCCAGGGGCAGCCCCGCCAGCCTCTCACCATGGTCTCGGTGCAGCCCACGGCCTCGAAGGCGAAGTCCACCCCGAGGCCGGTCATCTCCAGCACCACCTCCTGCACGGGCTTCTGCAGCTTCCGCGGGTTGAGGCAGTCAGTGACCCCCAGAGCGCGGGCCCGGGGGAACTTCTCCTCGTTGATGTCCACCCCGATGATCCTGGAGGCCCCCGAGGCTTTGCAGCCCAGGACGATGGCCGAGCCGATCCCCCCGAGCCCGAAGACCGCACAGGTGGAGCCAGGGGTGACCTGCAGACCCAGAAGAGAGACCACACGACTCTCCCGCGCTAGGGGAAAGAAGAGCCCTCGGCCTCTGCGTGGAGGCTCGCGACGCTCTGCTCACCTGGGCTGTGTTCAGCACAGCCCCGAGGCCCGTGGGCACCTCGCAGCTGAAGATGCAGACCCTGTCCATGGGGGCGGCCGCGTCGACTCTGGCCACCGCGATCTCGGCCACCACCGTGTACTCCGTGAATGAGCTGGCCCCGAACAGGTGGTGGATCCTCCGCCCTCTGCAGGAGAACCTGCTGGTGCCGTCCAGCATGAGCCCGGTGGGAGACAGGACGCTGGCCGTGGGCGGGGAGAGAAGGGAGCGTCAGCCCCACTCAGCACCAGCGCGGCCAACGCAAATCGAGCGAAAGGGGACACGGGGCATGGACTGACTTTTCCTTCAGGCAAAAGTTCCCCCTGGGGTGCAGGCAGGAGCTGCATTCTCTGCACTGTGGCAGCGGCACCGCCAGGACCTTGTCTCCTGTGGAGAGAAGAGCAGAGCGGAATGGCTGCTGGGGAGCGGGCGGCCCGGCGCTGCCAACACCGTGTGTAGTGGCAGGAAATTGCCCATGGTGGACATTATCAATTTGTTGTAATAATAGCTATTCTTTTTAAGCTGTATTATTTCATTTTGGAATGGAAACATTAATTATAACGCAAATGGACCTTCAGAATACAAAATAAAAATTGAGGATTTGTCACTAATGACATTGAGGGTCAAAAGTGACAGAGCGTAGTGAGATGGCCCCGGTGCCCGTAGCGGGAGGCCTGCCTGTGTGTGAGTTTTCTGACTTAGCCGAATGTCGACCCTTGTGTCTGCTCAGTCAGTATCTGTTCAAAGAGAGAAGCAGTGCGCGTGACTGCTGGGATTAGCGCACAGCATGCGATGTTGCTGAGTAACAGCCCAGAGTTTTCCCAGGCAGCCCTGTGTTCTACTCCTAGCTGTGCCATTCAACAGCTAGTTCAACTGAATTGTTGGTCTGTGATAGATATTTATTGTCAGAGTTGCAAAACATCTTACAAAGTGTTTAAAACATGAATTATGGGGCCTCCCCAGTGGTGCAGTGGTTGAGCGCTGGGTTGCGAAGCTGCCCGTGGCCTCTGCGGCGCCGGTTCGATCCCCGGCTGCTCCCCGGCCACCGGAGGAGGGTCCCACATGGCGCGCAGACCTCTCCTGCCGCCCGCTGCTCCCCTCAGCAGTGTCCTTCGGTCCTTCTGCCTGCTCTGCTCCCCGCTCTGGCTCTGGTGAATTCTCTCACCCTCCCGCGCTTCTGACTGTACCCAGTGCATGTATAAACAAAACAAATAAATCCATAAATACACACATAAATAAATAAATAAATAAAAACATGAATTATGTCTGATGCAGAAGCAGCAACTACAAATTCTGGAGTAACTTGACTATATACAGAAGGTGCCTGGTTCAGACAACCTAAAGGGTTAGTTTTGTGTATGTGTGTATGTGTGTGCATGTGTGTGTGTGTGCGTGTGCGCGCTTGTGCACATGCACAGGAAGAAGCTTCTTTACCATATGCATGTTTAATCCAAGGATACTCCAATATATTGTGTATTTTTGGCAATTTTTAGCTTAATTTGGAGTAAGTAGACTAGAGATTATCTCTGCAGAAATGAGTAGAGATGCTATCTTTGTCTTTGAGAGATTTTAGTAAAATACAAAGTAGGAGACTCTGCCTTTTATACTTGTGGGGTGGATGCATTTATATCTCTTTCTGATGTGTGATGAGTTCAGCTCTCTCTTTGGCAGTTAGGGGACGTGCCAGGGGGTTGGGAAACGTGGGGTGACTGGTTGGCCTGTATCCTGCCCCAGCACCTACCTGGCTTCAGGCCGGTGACGCCTTCCCCCACACTCTCGACCACTCCAGCGCCCTCGTGGCCAAGAATCACAGGGAAAGGCATTTTGTTTCTCCCTTCCAGGATGTGCACGTCCGTCCCACAGATCCCAGAAGACAGAATCTGGAAGGCAATGGCGTGATTGGAGAGAAAAATGCCGATAAATGTCATAAAATGGAATTGTCCGGAAAAATGCATTATTTCCACGTGTGGGGGTAGAATTGGTTTTTTGAAGCCTGGGACATAAATCTGACGTGTTGCTGAGTGTTGCCAGCAGGCTGCTGTCTTGACGCGGGAACACTCCACTTGTCTTTCTGTCGTGTCCCCTGGGCCTCTTTAGGATCACAGACACCACTGAATTAATTCCTAGCTCCTCAGATGAGGAGCTCTGTGTTCACAGGCCACACTTCACGGTCTGTTTTGATAGCTCCACTTAAACAGAAGAAAGTTGTGAAGAAGTTGTGAGGCACGCACACGCACGCGCGCACACACACACACACACACACACACTCTCAAGGGAACATGACTCAGTTACTAAAAAAAAAGGTGAAACCTTTTGCAGCAGTATGGATAGAACTTGAGGTGACTGAAATAAGTCAGAGCGTGAAAGACAGTTACTACCTGGTTTTGCTCATTTGTAGCATGTAAATAACCAAAGGGAAAAAACTGCAAAGCAAAATAAAAGTAACTGTTAGACTCTGTGAAAAATGTGGTCAATGAAACTACAAAGATAGACTTTAGACCGAGTACTCTCTCACCATAATGCCATGAAGCTAGAAGTCAACTTTAAAAAATGTGAAAAACATAAATACATAGAGACTAAACAGAATGTTGCTTAGTAGCTGTTGGGTCAAAAGGAAATTAAAACACAAATAAGAAAATACTTTGAGACTAACAAAAATGAGGGTACAATTCCGTCCCCAAGAATTTACGGGATACAGCAAAAGAGGTGTCAAGAAGGAAGATAATGGCATGCAGGCCCACATTAAAAAGAAAGAAATCAACTTCTTTTTCCTGCCGGAACCATGGAGGCTGCAGAGGAGAAGAGAAAGAAGGTGCTGCTGTGCCAGAAACCACTGCGAAAAAACGAAGGAATTTCCAGAGCTGAAGATCAAGCACCTGAGAAAGATATTTGCCCAAAAGATGCTTCAAGGGCCAAGGAGGAAGCTTATCTATGAAAGGGCTAAGCCCTAGCACAAGGAACACAGGCAGATGTACAGAACTGAGATTCGAAAGGCAAGACAAGCTGGGAATTTCTACATAACCGCTAAACCCACATTGGCGTGTGTCATCAGATCAGAGGTATCTGTGGTGTGAGCCCAAAGGTCAGAAGGGTGTTACAGTTTCTTTGCCTTCACCAGATCTTCAGCAGCACATTTGCTGACATGCTGAAGGCGTGGAACCACATGTTGCAAGGGGTGAGGGGGGGTGGTCCAGACCTCAAGTCAGTAAATGATTCAATCTATAAGTGTGGTTATGGCAAAATCGACAAGAAGAGAATTGGCCTATGGACAATGCATTGACTGCTCGATCTCTGGATAGACATGGCGTCACTGGTATGGAGGATCTGATTCATGAAATCTGTACTGTGGGAAAATGCTCCAGCTTCCCCCGGCCTGTCAGATGATCTTCTCCATGACATGGAATGAAGAAGACGCCACCCGTTTTGTAGAAGGTGCAGATGCTGGCAACAGGGAAGACGAGATCAACAGGTTTACTAGAAGGATGAAGTAAGGTGTCCACCTTGATATTCTTCTGTAATCTGGTCAGATAATAGATAGTAACTGCTTTCAAATTAAAAAAAAAAAAAGCAGCAGCAAGAAAGATCCCAAATAAAAAGCCTAGTACAGCACAGCACCTCAAGCACTTGGAAAAGAGGAATAACAAGACGCAAAGTTAGGAAGGCAACAACATAAGAGTGGAAAGAAACGAATTGGAGATCAGAAGACCATACAAAAGATCAATGAAACTAACAGTTGTTTCTTCAAGAACATAAACAAAACAGACAGCCCTCTAGCCAGGCTCACAAAGGAGAGAGAAAACAGCAATAAGCAGACTCAGAAACAAAGGAGGAGACGATCCCGCAGATGGCACAGAAGCAAAGGCCGGGAGAGAGTATTACGAACACCTGGACACCAGCGCATTGCTGCTGTGGAGAAACAAAATTCAGGACCAGTATGATTTACCAAGACTAGCCTGGGGAGAAACACAAAAGTTGAAGGAAGCAATCACAAATTTGGAAATTGAAAGATCGACCACTCGTCCCCCAAACAAAAGCCAAGTTACAGAAGGCTTTACAAATGAAACTTACCAAACCTTTAAAGAAGAATTAATACCCATCTTGGCCATACTGTTTTTAAAAATCCATGAAGGAAGAATGCTTCCTAATAACTTTCATGAAGCCAACATCCCCATAATAGCATGGGCCAAGATTCCTGATGAGCATCGATGCCAAAATCTTCAACCAAATAGTAGAAAGTTGAATTCAACAGTATATCACAAGGAATGTACATCATGATCAAGTGGGATTTATCCCAGGGATGCAAGGATTTTTTTTTTAAAGATTTATTTATTTATTTATACAAACACTGGGTACAGTCAGAAGCGCGGGACGGTGAGAGAATTTACCAGAGCCAGAGCGGGGAGCAGAGCAGGCAGAAGGACCGAAGGACACCGCTGAGGGGAGCAGCGGGCGGCAGGAGAGGTCTGCGCGCCATGTGGGACCCTCCTCTGGTGGCCGGAGATTGAACCTGTGCAGCAGAGGCTGCTGGCAGTTTCGCAACCCAGCACTCAACTGCTGCGCCACCGGGGAGGCCCAGGATTTTTATAATATACGCAAATCAATATATTGCCTTTCTACAAAATGATAAAAGTCTTAGTACCAGTAGATGCAGAGAGCGCGTTGGATAACACTTAACACCCACGGATGAGGAAAACTGCAAACAAGATGGGAAACCCGTGTCCCCACACCCGGCCCGCTGCAGGCACGCCGCACTTGCCTTGATGCGGACTTCGCCAGCCTTTGGTGGATCCACGTCAACTTCCTCGATGGACAAGGGTGCACCTGCTGTCCAGGCCACCGCGGCCCTGCACCGGATGACCTGCCGGAGACAGCACGACGGGCGCATCCCACAGTGAGACATATGGCCCCATAGCCACTGAGGGCACTGCTGACCACCCCGCTGAGGACACTTAGAACAGCTACACACTGAGGGCACTGACGGCACTGAGAGCAACTACACATACCACACCCATCTCACACACACACCCCCATACACCCACACCCCACACATAACCCACACCCCACTCCCCCCACACACACCACACACACACTCTATAGCCCCCCACTCCCCCCACACACATCCCACACACCCCACACCCCCCCACACCACACACACACACTCCACAGCCCCCCCCCCACACCCCACACACCCTGCAATTAGAGATGTAAGTTATTATTTTTCTAAAGATCTATTTATTTATGCATACAAGAAATGGGGTACAGGCTAGACGCATGGGAGCTGAGAGGATTCACCGAAGACAGAGTGGGGAACAGAATAGGCAGATAGACAGAAGTACACTGCTGACGGGAGCAGCGGGTGAGCCAGGAGAGGTCTGCTGCTCCATGGGGGTAGCTCCCTGGCCAGCCTGGGATCGATTCGTGCTACAGAGGCTGCCGGACAGCTTCACAGCACTGCGTTTAACCCCCTGCATCATCCAGAGGCCCAAGATGTAAGATATTTTTTATGTCCAAATTTGCCAAATTTTTTGTGAAAGAGCTCCATCTAATTGGCATAAAATAATCCCTGATATAAATCTAGAAACTAGCCCAATGCTTTTTAAGTTCACATGATCTGGAACAATCTTTGGTAAATAAAGGCTAGCTTATGTTTCTTGGCTTCATAAAACCAGGCACGGCTGCAGCATTTCCAGCTCAGGCGCAGTGAGCCAGCACTGCTGTCTGCGGGCTGTTAGCCAGTAAGCTCGTGTTACCACTGTTACAAAACTTGTTGGCCCCCAGAACAAAGTAGTTTGGGATGATGGCTGATTTTACCTAATATCTTATCAAGTTTCTGCAGGTAGGATTGAGAAACAACAGGCCCCAAACTAGAGCTGGTTATGTTAAGCCAGTATCAATATTCTCTGAATTGCAATATCAGCCCCTCCCGGGAGTGTGATCTTAAGCAAGCAGCCTGCAGTTTGCCCCCAGCTCATCCCTCTGATAAGCCTCTCCGGTCCCCCAAGTAAACAGTTATTGGGCGCAATTGGCTTAAATAGATGTAAGTGGGGCACGGATTTTTAGGCGGACATTTCTGCAGTTATTTTTTACATGTCTGCTTATATGGTTCCCCAAGCCTCTTTTGTAACTCATACCCTTAGCATAAAAGTTGGAGAATCCATTGCTATCTAGTTCATTCAGGTAAGATCAACTACCAAAGCACTAATTACTAAACAAAGATTTGTCTTTTGTCTTCTTACGGCACACGCACTAAAGCTAAATTTGGGTCTTAGTCTGTGCCACATCGAACACTTGTCCTGGAAGGAGGTATATGTTTCCAGAAATCATCAAGTGTGCAGTCTGCCTAGCTAACAACAGAGTGTGTCCTGAGAAAGTGTCCTGGCTGGCGAGCTCGGCACACTGTGAGGCCGAGAGGGGCGGGGTGTTGGGTGCACACGGTGCCTGTCTAGAAATGCTGGCCCCTCAGTTCCCAACTGCTTGCTTCTTAGTTTTCACCAAAAAGTAAGGGTTATAAGCATTAATAATTCTAATAAATGTAACTAAAAGTACTGGAAATAGTAGGAGAAATATTTTTATATGCAAAGAAAATAGGATGTGTGCTTTTGGTTAAAAAAACTAGTAAGTTAATTAACTGGAATGGGGGGAGAAGGTAATGGGCGATGTGGAGTGCAGAGGGTGACGGGGAGCAGACGCCGGAGTGGAGCGGCTCTCGCACACAGACCCACTTGCGGTCGCAGACGCCGCAGCTTCACGTCCACCCACCCCTGCATCTTAGCTTAAAAACTCACTTTGCTGGGCTTCCCCAGCGGCGCAGCGGGTTGAGCGCAGCACTGTCCACAGCCTCTGCACTGCTGGTTCCATTCCCGGCCCAGCCAGGGAGAGTCCCACATGGTGCTGCTCCCCTCAGCAGTGCTTTCTGTCCGTCTGCCTGTTCTGCTCCCCGCTCTGTCTCTGGTGAATCCTCTCACCCTCCTGTGCCTCTGACCTGTACCCAAGTTCTTGTATAAAAATAAATAAATCTTAAAAAAAAAAATTCGCTTTGCTCCAGGCATCTCATAGAGCCTCTTTCCTGTTAGGGTTTTTTTCTCCCACATTCCAGGTGTCACAAGATTTTAACCTTGGCCAAGTGAAGCTCAGTTCCGTTTCTAGAGTCTAAATTTCTGCATTATAACTTCTAATATCACTCATTTATTTAAAATAGAGAAGATTTGAATTCATCATGCAAAGGAAATAGTATGAAAACTTGGGTGTTACCTTTGGATATAGGACAAAAGAAACAATATTAATTTTGCTTCTTTGGTCAAATTCATTCTTACGAAATACCTCCTGGAGCATTTTCTCTCACCTTGGCACTTAGTTCCCAATGACACACTTGTCTGTTGCACTCTGATATCTAAGTTTCTACATAGCTCAAGCTTAAATATTTATCTGTGTTTCCCCTGTATTACTAGGTGGCTGCCACAGACAGCCTCGCTCCCAAGGAGGGTCTGTCAGAGTGGCGGAGCCTGACCTGCTGCCACTGGGTGGCAGGCTGGCCTGGGGGGCTGGATGGATGCGTCACCTGCCTCTGGGCCTAGCCCCGTCTCTGTGTGGAGTCCATGTACCCCCTGCGGTTGCCAGCCAAGTGGGGGGCTCTGTGGCTGGGCTGGGCGTTTCTGGCCTGGAGAGCTGGAACTTGGCACATGACATACGGGGTTGTTCCTGCTACACTGCCCCCCAGCCCCGTCGATCACTACTACTGCTACACGCCCCAAACACGTTTTATTCTCCCTCTGCCTGCACCAGCACCTGAAATGGTTAGCAGCTCACCAGAGTGGACCTACTCAGGTCAGCGATGCTGGGAAGTCATACATACACATGGCCTGTTTTTTAAATTATATTAAAAACAAAATATATGTATACTTACGATTTAAAGATAAAAAATACCTATATACCATGGAATATTACTCAGCATTCAAAAAAGATAAACACATGCAATTTGCAGCAACATGGATGGCGCTGGAAGGGATCATGGGGGGTGGGGGCCGGGAGGGGAGGGATTGGGGTCAGAATGGGGCATTTGCAATTGTATGGGGGAATATAAAAATAAAATTTATTATTTTAAAAAAAAGATTTTTTGAAAAACTGGAAGAGTATAAACTGGAAATAAAGATTTCAAAATGCAGGAAAAAAAATAAAGATAAAAAATAGGTGGCTGCAGTTAGCGGATGATTTTAGCTTCACCTAAGAATATTTTTACTTTACAGAAAGACTGATTAAGACATTTCCTTAAATACGACTATTTCTGATGTTACCACACGTACGCTCTCATTTCTTAAAAATGCCCCTAACAAATTGCCAGGAATGTTGGCATTGTGTAAAGATGGCTGTCCTCATGGCAACTGCAGCGCGGCCTTTGGCAGCAAAGTCCTCCCTGCAGGTGGCTCAGACACAGACTGTGTTTAGCCCAGCCGCCACTTACCTGGCTCGCCCGCTCCGTGGAGAGGCCGGCTTGCTCCGTCGGCCCGGCTTGCTCCGTCGGCCCGGCTTGCTCCGTCGGCCCGGCTTGCTCCGTCGGCCCGGCTTGCTCCGTCGGCCCGGCTTGCTCCGTCGGCCCGGCTTGCTCCGTCGGCCCGGCTTGCTCCGTCGCCCCAGTTTGCTCCGTCGGCCCGGCTTGCTCCGTCGGCCCGGCTTGCTCCATCGCCCCGCGCTGCAGATGCGCCGCTGATGCCCCTCGCCAGACAAGACAGACCGTGGTCGGCGCTCGCCGGGGTTTATAGTCTGCACGCCTCGGGTGGGAGGGGAAGGCGGGCGGTTGAGGGAGGGAAGCGGGGAGGGGAAGAGGGTGAGACGACTTGAAGAGAACAGAAAAGGAATTACTGAAAGGAAGGAAGGAAGGAAGGAAATGGGGTTTTAGGAAAGAAAGCGGGAGAGGCAGGAGCGGGGAGCCTCGCCTGACCTGCCGGGTCACCGGCCGGCGGTGGGGCCGCGGGGTCTCCTGCAGCCGACCCGGGCTGGCAGCAGCCGGCCTGCAGACACTCGCTGCGGCTGCTTTTAGCTGGAGCCACATAAGATTTCCGATTCCTTGATTTGGGGGGGAAGAATAATGAGGAAATGTAAAAAATGAGGAGAGAAAAGTTCAAAAGAATGGTGAAGGTTTGTGGAAGCTCGCGGAGGAGGAACCGGCATCAAAGAAGCAACAAAACTAAAGAGCTGGCTTTTCCCCACTTCTAAAAAAACAGACTGGAGGTGGCGCTGGCTGACAGCACCCCCCGCTGCTCTAGACCACAGGCTCTGCCCGCGCTTTTCTCAGCAGTGTATGTCGCCAGTCTGCTCTGGTGAATCCTCGGACCCTCCGGTGCCTCTGGCCTATACCCCAGTTCTTGTATAAAAGAAATAAATAAATCTTAAAAAAAAAAAAAAAACTTTGAAAAAAATGCAGGAAGATGAACACTGTATTTTTCCAAAATCGAATTTCCATTGAAAACCATGGTGATTCGAACTTGCCGAGTCTTTAATGTGATGATTTTACTTACTTGCCCCTGCACTGTCCTGCGGCCATGTTCTGGCGAGTCCGGACAGGAGCCCAGACGCTCTGATCTAAAGTGATTCTTCCTGGGGTGCATGTGGGGGAAGACGCCCCCGCGTCTCTCATGTTTTATGTTACTCATCCGCTCTTTACAGTCAATTAGAACCACCATGGCCTAGCCACTGGCATGAAGGCTAATAGGAAAGTCCTGCAGCTACTTGTTCCAGGCCTTTAGGCCTCTTTCTAGCATTTTATATGAGGAGTGAGCCAGCGTGTGGCGACGGGCGCCGAGGCCCTTGGTGGGGTCTGTGCGGGGTCGTCGGAGGGGGTCATGACACTTTGCTGAGTCGGCAAATCCAGTGCAGGTCCGGGTAGGGTCTCACGGCTGACTCACCCAATCTTGTCTGTTTCTTCATCAAACAGAACAACCGCTGGTAGAATGTTACCTGATCCACTGTCCCTCTGGCTTGAGCTCGAGCCCTGCCACCCCGAGCGGCTCTGTCGCCTGAGTTGCTGCTGGCCCTTCCGTCCCTTCCTCTTTCCCTGGACTAGATTACTGAGCACGCACTACGACTCCAGCCATACGCCGGCCTGAGCGACAGTTCCAGGAGAGGGAGCAGGCCGCTGCGGACGCTCGAGGAGCTAGCAGCCTGGCGCAGTGAAGACGCTCACTTGGGGTCTTGTAGGACAAGCAGGGAGGGGGCTGGCGAGGCCTGGATCCTGCCCGCACCCCAGGCTTCAGCTTGCTCCTGCAGAGTCCTCCCGGGGCTTTGTGCTTTTAATAGAGAACCTAGCAAGGTCCTGTCTGGTTGCCCTCATTAGACTTTTTCACTCTGTTGCAGAGCAGGTGTGGCCTGGAATCCCTCCTGACCTCCACCCTCCGGTCCCCTGAGCTCCATGTGGATTGCCTAACATTACAAGCAGCTTTCCTAAATCTGGCATTGTCTGAAATTACATATAAACTCATGAGTTGCATTTCATAAAAGTCTGTGTCATTAATAATGGCAAAATCATAGGCGTAAGGGGCTTATGCACAAACATGCATTGTGCAAGGAGCTGCCATAAAGCACACCATCAGCCCTGCGTGGCCTGGTTTGCCAGGTTTCATTCTCCAAGGTTTCAACAGCATCACGGAAGGTGGAGGAACCTGCCGCTCCAGCCCGTGGGGTCACCGCTTGGCCGCTCTGTCCAGCATCCTGCCCACACTGAAGCCCTGCTTGGGTCACTGTGGACTGCTTTGTGCATGAACAGAAAAGCCCTTGTCTGCGTGAGCCTTAGGAGGAAATGGACAGTTTGTCCAGGGCCGAGGCTTATGTGTTGCCAGACGAGGCCCCAGTGACCTCTGAACTCCAGGGGCTGGGAGGGAGGGGGCACCTGGAGCCAGTGCCCTGCCTGGGGCTGCTGTCCGGGCCACACACAGGCCCCTCCTGCCGGCCACCCCCGGGCCTCACGAGCCCCCAGGGGCAGGCTGTGTCTCAGCAGCCGTGCCCCAGCAGCTTCTGGCGCCCTGCATGGGGAGCCCAGGTGGATCAGGCCAGGCGGGGGCTCTGGCGGAGGGGGAGGGAGCCCCTGGGGTCTGCCAGACCTCACAGAATGCGCTGCCGCTGCCTGGGCCGCTGCGGGTGCTAGGAGCATGCCCCTGGGGGCCGGCCGGGCATCCCAGACCCGGGAAGTGCCTGCCGCGAGGGCGACACCAACCGCAGACTCCAAGGAAGAAGCCCGCACACCGCAGCAGGCCAGAGGAAATGCCTTGAAGTATAACTCCCCAAAAGACGTCCACGGCTTGGCCCAACTGCACACCCACAGTGGCGAACACTTTATGCCACAGAAAAAGGGGTTTGTGCCTCTGTGATGGCACTGTGAGCCCCACGGCTGAGCTGCGCCCTTGGCAGACGCCGTCCCGTGAAGGCTATGCCTGGAGGTCCTGTAATGGCCCAGCACAGGGGAGATTCCGAGTTCCCTGCTGGAGGAGGGACTGAAGGAAACAGGCCGGGCAGGAGGAGCCTGGAGGAGCGCGTGGCGCAGAGCTGTGTGAGGAGGCTGCGCTGGCTCCTGGTCCCGGACTGGGTGACACAGACACGGGGGAGACCAGGGGACGTGAGAGTGGCGGCTTTTATCCCGATTTGATGTTGCTGTTTTCCTCCCAGGCTTGTTGGGCTGTTACTGCCCCTTTCCTGTGGGTCCCCGCCAGGAGGGGCCTTAGACTGGGGCAGCTCTGGGCCAAGCCTGTTTGGGTGCATTTACCCACGACGGGAGGGTGCCCTGGGGTGCTGGATTTAGAAACTGTTTGCTGCCTTGTCTGTAGTGCACACTAATCGTATTAGAGGTTCCTACTCCCCTAGCACCGCTCGGTCTTCTGAGGGGGGCAGGGCTTGGGGGGCTGCTCGAGAAGGGGCAGCCCCAGGTGTCCCCAGTGAACACAGGCCGGGAAGGCCGGTCACCCCCGTCAGCCACCCGTGTCAGCCGGGGCCTCATGCCCTGCAGCCCCACAGGCCCTGTGAGGTGCGGCTGGAAGGCATCACCTTCCCGCATTCTTCAAGCTTCACTTTCTGGAGATTCTGGAAGTGCTTGCTCGGGATCCCACCCCACATTCTTTCGCTGTTTGTATCCTCATTGGGAGGGACAATCGAGCCTTTGTCTGCTCTTATCAGCTGGGTCCAGAGTGAGATTTCAGAAAATCTGTCAGGGGGAGGCGTGAGGTCACCGATCTGATAATCCGAATTTCTGGTGGTTGAGATGCTTCTTAAATTCTAGCCTGAGCTCCTAAAAGACCTAAACCGTCTGTGTTTAAATTCTTTTGGGAAGCAAGTCAAGCAATTTAGAACGTATTTTTAATGCATTTGCTAAATATCAGTCAGAACACCCAACATTAGAACTTGTTACCGTGGTTCATTACAACCTCGGGAGCCCGAATCTTCTATTTAGGGGAAGCCTGCAGACTGTTAACTATACGGAATCCTCAGGTGTGCCTGAGGTGAACACGGATGTAAGGTCAGGACTGGACACGGGGCAGGTTTTCTAGGATCCAGCAGACCAGGTAAAGGAGGAGTCAGAGCCCTCAGTGGCGTTTGCAGGCTTTTATTGGGGTTTACCAGGTACACGGCAGGCAGGGGTCCTGGGGGGCGGGAGGCTGGCCCGCCTCCCAGCCCCCAGCAAGTCTTCACTCCTTGTGGGCTCTCCGGCCTTCTCTCTCTCTCTCTCTCTCTCTCTCTCTCTCTCTCTCTCTCAGCTGCTGCTGCTGGCATCCCCGTGTCGCCGCCCTGGAAAGCCCAGTCTCTCAGCCCGCGTGCACGCACCCCAGGGGCCGCCATCAGGCTGCCTTCGGGACCACGGGGTGCCGTCGTCTCGTCTGTCCTAGCGGCGGGAGGGCAGAAAAGCCCGATACGCACCCTACAAGGTGTAAGAGGTAAAACCAAAAAAGAGGGACACAGAAGAGGCTTCCCGGCGCCGGGCCCGGGCGGCTGCTGGCGGCGGGCAGCGGCGGGCAGCGGCTCCGCGGGGCGCGGGGCTCTGCTCCGCAAGGGCCGGCCTCGCCCCCTTCTCCGCGGCCCGGCCCGGCCCGGCCCGGGCCCTTCCTCCAGGCCCCGCGGGCGGCCGCGCCCGGAGCTCGCGTCGCGGCCGCTCAGCCCTGAGGCCCGCCCGGGCCTTCCCGCCCCCCGGCCCTGGGGCGCGTCTGCCGGCGCCGCCCGTCCCAGGCCCGGCGCTCGGGCCCGCCGGCGGCCGAGGGAAGCGCCGGCGCCCGGGCAGGACGTCCCGGGGCCGCGGCGGGCCCAGCTGCGGCCCGGCCGCCCCGCCCGCCCCGCCCGCCCCGCGCGGGCGCCGGGGAACCAGCCGGCGGTGACGGGGCCGTTGCCGCGAGCCCGGAAGCCGCTCCCGCCAGGCCCGACGCCGGGATCCGCCGGCCCGGGGGGCCCGCGGGCTGCCTCGCCCCGCAGCTCCCGGCCCGGCGGTGACCGCAGCGGGCAGCGTGCGGCCCTGAGGCCGGGCGGCTCCGGGGCGCGGGGAGCGGCGAGCTTGGGGCCCGGGCCCGCGCCTCACCCGCGTCCACCCCACGCGAGCACGCGCCCCTGCGTGCAGCCTCACGGGGCACACCCGCAGACACGCCGCGCCCACGAACACCGCCCCCCACGTGCACGCCGCACACACCTCCCCCGCGTACACGCCTCACTCACGGACACACTCGCGTGCACACCGCACACGCATACACCCACCCGCGCACACGCTTCACCAGCATACACGCCTCACCCGCGTACACCCCACGCGTACACACCTTACACACATACACGCCTCACCCGCGTACACCCCACGCGTACACACCTTACACACATACACGCCTCACCCGCGTACACCCCACGCGTACACACACACATACACGCCTCACCCGCGTACACCCCACGCGTACACACACACATACACGCCTCACCCGCGTACACCCCACGCGTACACACCTTACACACATACACGCCTCACCCGCGTACACCCCACGCGTACACACCTTACACACATACACGCCTCACCCGCGTACACCCCACGCGTACACACCTTACACACATACACGCCTCACCCGCGTACACCCCACGCGTACACACCTTACACACATACACGCCTCACCCGCGTACACCCCACGCGTACACACCTTACACACATACACGCCTCACCCGCGTACACCCCACGCGTACACACCTTACACACATACACGCCTCACCCGCGTACACCCCACGCGTACACACCTTACACACATACACGCCTCACCCGCGTACACCCCACGCGTACACACCTTACACACATACACGCCTCACCCGCGTACACCCCACGCGTACGCACCTTACACACATACACGCCTCACCCGCGTACACCCCACGCGTACACACCTTACACACATACACGCCTCACCCGCGTACACCCCACGCGTACACACCTTACACACATACACGCCTCACCCGCGTACACCCCACGCGTACACACCTTACACACATACACGCCTCACCCGCGTACACCCCACGCGTACACACCTTACACACATACACGCCTCACCCGCGTACACCCCACGCGTACGCACCTTACACACATACACGCCTCACCCGCGTACACCCCACGCGTACACACCTTACACACATACACGCCTCACCCGCGTACACCCCACGCGTACACACCTTACACACATACACGCCTCACCCGCGTACACCCCACGCGTACACACCTTACACACATACACGCCTCACCCGCGTACACCCCACGCGTACACACCTTACACACATACACGCCTCACCCGCATACACCCCACGCGTACACACCTTACACACATACACGCCTCACCCGCGTACACCCCACGCGTACACACCTTACACACATACACGCCTCACCCGCGTACACCCCACGCGTACACACCTTACACACATACACGCCTCACCCGCGTACACCCCACGCGTACACACCTTACACACATACACGCCTCACCCGCGTACACCCCACGCGTACACACCTTACACACATACACGCCTCACCCGCGTACACCCCACGCGTACACACCTTACACACATACACGCCTCACCCGCGTACACCCCACGCGTACACACCTTACACACATACACGCCTCACCCGCGTACACCCCACGCGTACACACCTTACACACATACACGCCTCACCCGCGTACACCCCACGCGTACACACCTTACACACATACACGCCTCACCCGCGTACACCCCACGCGTACACACCTTACACACATACACGCCTCACCCGCGTACACCCCACGCGTACACACCTTACACACATACACGCCTCACCCGCGTACACCCCACGCGTACACACACACATACACGCCTCACCCGCGTACACCCCACGCGTACACACCTTACACACATACACACCTCACCCGCGTACACCCCACGCGTACACACCTTACACACATACACGCCTCACCCGCGTACACCCCACGCGTACACACCTTACACACATACACGCCTCACCCGCGTACACCCCACGCGTACACACCTTACACACATACACGCCTCACCCGCGTACACCCCACGCGTACACACCTTACACACATACACGCCTCACCCGCGTACACCCCACGCGTACACACCTTACACACATACACGCCTCACCCGCGTACACCCCACGCGTACACACACACATACACGCCTCACCCGCGTACACCCCACGCGTACACACCTTACATACACGCCTCACCCGCGTACACCCCACGCGTACACACCTTACACACATACACGCCTCACCCGCGTACACCCCACGCGTACACACCTTACACACATACACGCCTCACCCGCGTACACCCCACGCGTACACACCTTACACACATACACGCCTCACCCGCGTACACCCCACGCGTACACACCTTACACACATACACGCCTCACCCGCGTACACCCCACGCGTACACACCTTACACACATACACGCCTCACCCGCGTACACCCCACGCGTACACACCTTACACACATACACGCCTCACCCGCGTACACCCCACGCGTACACACCTTACACACATACACGCCTCACCCGCGTACACCCCACGCGTACACACCTTACACACATACACGCCTCACCCGCGTACACCCCACGCGTACACACCTTACACACATACACGCCTCACCCGCGTACACCCCACGCGTACACACCTTACACACATACACGCCTCACCCGCGTACACCCCACGCGTACACACCTTACACACATACACGCCTCACCCGCGTACACCCCACGCGTACACACCTTACACACATACACGCCTCACCCGCGTACACCCCACGCGTACACACCTTACACACATACACGCCTCACCCCCGTACACCCCACGCGTACACACCTTACACACATACACGCCTCACCCGCGTACACCTCACGCGTACACACCTTACACACATACACGCCTCACCCGCGTACACCCCACGCGTACACACCTTACACACATACACGCCTCACCCGCGTACACCCCACGCGTACACACCTTACACACATACACGCCTCACCCGCGTACACCCCACGCGTACACACCTTACACACATACACGCCTCACCCGCGTACACCCCACGCGTACACACCTTACACACATACACGCCTCACCCGCGTACACCCCACGCGTACACACCTTACACACATACACGCCTCACCCGCGTACACCCCACGCGTACACACCTTACACACATACACGCCTCACCCGCGTACACCCCACGCGTACACACCTTACACACATACACGCCTCACCCGCGTACACCCCACGCGTACACACCTTACACACATACACGCCTCACCCGCGTACACCCCACGCGTACACACCTTACACACATACACGCCTCACCCGCGTACACCCCACGCGTACACACCTTACACACATACACGCCTCACCCGCGTACACCCCACGCGTACACACCTTACACACATACACGCCTCACCCGCGTACACCCCACGCGTACACACCTTACACACATACACGCCTCACCCGCGTACACCCCACGCGTACACACCTTACACACATACACGCCTCACCCGCGTACACCCCACGCGTACACACCTTACACACATACACGCCTCACCCGCGTACACCTCACGCGTACACACCTTACACACATACACGCCTCACCCGCGTACACCCCACGCGTACACACCTTACACACATACACGCCTCACCCGCGTACACCCCACGCGTACACACCTTACACACATACACGCCTCACCCGCGTACACCCCACGCGTACACACCTTACACACATACACGCCTCACCCGCGTACACCTCACGCATACACACCTTACACACATACATGCCTCACCCGCGTACACCCCACGCGTACACACGTTACACACATACATGCCTCACCCGCGTACAGACCCCACCTGTGTACACGCCTCACCCGCGTACACGCCTCACCCACGTACAGACCCCACCTGTGTACACGCCTCACCCGCGTACACGCCTCACCCGCGTACACGCCTCACCCATGTACAGACCCCACCTGTGTACATGCCTCACCCGCGTACACACCCACCTGCATACATGCACACCCCTGGAGAGGCCTGGCCAGCGCTGTGCCCCACACAGCCTGAAACCCGGGAGTGCGTGCGGGCGCGGCTCCAGGGCGCCTTCTGACTTTGGGCAAGACTTTGGGCAGGACTTTCATCTCCCTAATCTGCTTCTGCATCTTACCTGGCAGGCTCCTTATTGATGGCTTTTACTCCATTTTTATCATGTTTTTATTCAGTTCAAGCAATATTTATATATTAAATGTTCTTATATACGATATATTTTATATATATCACAGATACTTCTTCCACTTTTTCATGTATCTTTTGCTTCACTTATGGCTTTTTTTTTCTCCCAAGTTTAAATTCTTTGGTCAAAAATATGTTTTTTTGTCGTGGTTCCATCTTTGGTGTCACACTGAGAGTGGCCCTTGTGTCTTGATTGGTTATTTTATCATTTAACATTATGTTTAAAATTTAAATATCATTTTGAGTGCCGAGCGAGTAAGGAATGTGACTTAATTCCCCTCTACTCAACTAGTCCCAGGCACAGGGGTGTCTCTTGATGCTCTGGGTCCTTTAGCTGATTCCCGCGGAGAGCAGGTGACCCCAGGGCTGGGGGCCCATGTGGGTTTGAGTCCCAGGCAGTGATGTGGCAACTGAAACAGATGTAAAGGGAATTTTCCTCTTTGCTTTTGTGTTTCAAAATGTGAAGAATTAAGGAGAATGGAAATGACTCAGGCAGAGATAAAAAACGTAAGGGAAAGGCAGAATGTTTCTCCGCCTTGTTCCAGATGCCCAGCCCGAGAGGAAAATGACTGAGTTTGGTGAAGAGAAACAATCTGTAGAGGAGTTTGGGGCGCGGCCCTCTGGGAGGGCTCACCGGCCAGGCCTCCATAGGGAGGCGGGGGGCTCACTGTGTCCTGGGGGTCACGCACCAGCTGGCCGTCGGCACCGGCACCCCCGGCACAGTGTAGGCGACGCAGAGGGCCTTGTGGAATGTGGCAGGAGTACGCAGTGGGGCCGGGGTCACAGTGGGGGCTGGGCAGTGGGGACGGGCAGGGGTCGTGGCAGGGCCTGACAGGGGGACGTGGCGGGGGCCGGTGGCTAAGTCCCGTCCCGTCTCGCCTGAAGGCACAGAGTGAGTCATGGAGCATATGATCACTGAGAACTTATTTTATTGTCATGCCCCAGACGCACTTATTCCTGTCTGCGAATCCCGCCGCGTCTCTGTCTCTGACGCCCTTTGGCCCTGGCCCTGGAGCAGATGCCGGGTGGGTGGGGGCTCCACAGGGTGCGCCCGGCCCTGCGTCATCCGGGACCTCAGAACAGCAGGACACAGCGGATGCTGAAATGTAAAGCACTGAAGTGAGGCGAGTGAGTGGCCCGAGGAACACTTTTGTACCCCAGCTGTGCAGAGCGCCCCAGGCCGCAGCGCCCCCTTCCCTGCATCCCAGGCCCTGGGGCGCCTCTGTGAGCACCACCATCTGAGCAGGTCACCTGACAGCAGGGTCTAAGTTAAAGACCTAGATTAAAACATTATACATCAGGAAACGAGCAGAAAGTGTGGGGACAGCTGTGGGGAGACAGCTTGAGCCTGCTGGGATGCAGCCTGGGAAATAGAAGCTTCACCAGGGCTGGATCCAGTTGCGCCGGGGCCTCCCTGCAGGGCTGAATGGACACTGAGCAGACGCCCGCAGCCTGGCGTCATTCTGGGGCCTGCATCTGCCTGGAGGGGGACATTGACTCCAGAAGGTCAGGTTGCTTGTCCCGCCCTCTAGGCAGAAGCCATGCAGGCCTGGCCAGTGCAAGGTGGCATCCGTGTGGCCCCCTGTGCGGCCTAGACCACAGGGCACTTTCCTGTAATAGGCCGTCGTGCCCCTGGGTAGCCTGGAGGAGAGACCCTTTCGCGGCCTACGAGAGTGCAAGGATACGGAGCAAGCGCTCGAAGAGCCCCACAGGCCCACGAGGTCATGATGTCCACTCTGCGGACCCTCCTAGCTGTGGTGTGGCGCACAGCCTGGCCCGACGACACTCACGTTTTCCCAGCGCGGTACAGCTCCATGGCCTCGTGCAGCTGGGCGAACGGCAGCTGGTGGGTCACCAGCGGGTCCATGTTCAGTCTGCCCTGCAAGGAGTCGGTCACCAGCTGGGGCACAGAGTCTTTGGTTTTGTAGTCTGCAAGGGGAAAATGCTGTGGTGATTCCCAAACATCAAAGTAAGCCCAGAAAACCCAGGAAATCATAGAGATGGCCCCTGTTCCTCTGAAGGTGCCACTGACCGGCAGAGAACGGTCTGGGCACCGAGGCCTGCACCTGTCAGTGAGGAAGCCGCCGCTGCTCTGCCCCTGGAGCCTGCGGAGAGAGCCTGGTGCTCTCCTGTCAGGACACCCCGGCCCCTGCGTCCCCCGTGTCTCCCCACATCCTCCCGCAGGTCCCAGGCCGGGCAGATGCTGCTTTACCGTGGGTGCGGCCAGAGCCAAGGGCTTGGCTCCTTTAACCCCCAGTGGGAGCCCGAGGGGCGGCTGGGAAAGCCACACAGCAGAAGGGTCCACCTCAGATGCTGACAGAATCATTAAACAGTGGAAAACCCCAAATCTGTTTTGCAGGAGATAAAGCTTTTATTTTAATTGGAAGAAACCCTTTTATTAAGTTCCCTAAAACTGATTTGTTGAATGCACGACTCAATGGCAAGGTCTTTGGCGCCTCTGCAGCTGCAGCTGCTCTCCGGGGAGATAAGGAGGTCAGCAGCTACCAGCGCCCTCCCCGCACCTACCGCCCAGACACACGCCCTTCAGGGTCCGGCCAGAGATGAGCGTCATCGCATGCAGGGAAAGCTGTGCCTCTGGTGTGGCGAGGCCTATGATGCAGCACACGCCGTGGCTCATGTTGCAGGAGTCCCAGGCGGCCATCTGAGGGGTGCGTCCATGAGGGGTGGCCCGGGGATGCCAGCTCCAGCTGCCCCGTCCCGGCAGAGACGCCTCCGCGCTGCCCCCTGCCACCCCCCCCCCCCCCGCACCCCTCACCAGCAGCCCCGCCAGCCTCTCACCATGGTCTCGGTGCAGCCCACGGCCTCGAAGGCGAAGTCCACCCCGAGGCCGGTCATCTCCAGCACCACCTCCTGCACGGGCTTCTGCAGCTTCCGCGGGTTGAGGCAGTCAGTGACCCCCAGAGCGCGGGCCCGGGGGAACTTCTCCTCGTTGATGTCCACCCCGATGATCCTGGAGGCCCCCAAGGCTTTGCAGCCCAGGACGATGGCCGAGCCGATCCCCCCGAGCCCAAAGACCGCGCAGGTGGAGCCGGGGGTGACCTGCAGACCCAGACGGGTGATCCGGAGACACAAGAACAACCATTGAGCCTCTGGGACAGTTGAGATGTTTGAGTGATGTGGCCTAGCTCTGGTGGCCCAGGGAAATCCCTGCAGCGCCAGCTCACACATAACACCTCCCTCACCTTGGCCGAGTTGACGGCAGCCCCAAAGCCCGTGGGCACCGCACAGCTGAAGATGCAGACCCTGTCCATGGGGGCGGCCGCGTCGACTTTGGCCACTGCGATCTCGGGCACCACCGTGTACTCCGTGAAGGTGCTGGTGCGGAAGGAGTGGTGGACCCGCTTCCCCCTGCAGGAGAACCTACTGGTGCCGTCCTGCATCAGCCCGGACGATGGCAGGACACTGTGCCCGGTGCCCAGACGGGGCAGCACGCCAGGAGCAGGAAGAGAGAGAGAGAGAGAGGAGGCGCCTTAGTGGCCGCGCAGGACCAAGAAGGCTCAGTGACCGGGGCGAGGGGCTGATACTGACTCTTGCTTCTCGCAGAAGTTGCCCTTGGGGTGCAGGCAGAAGCTGCATTGTCTGCACTGCGGGATGATGAGCGTGAGGACTTTATCCCCTGCGTGTGAGAAGGAAATGGCCATTAGCGGAAAATCTTCATCACACAGAAGCACACAATGTATCTGCCGAGCTCCCAGTGGGCCCCACAAGTGGCTGTGGGCAGGCCATCGCAGCCCAGACAGCCGGGCCCTGCTGTGGCGGGAGATGCCAGATAACCTGGTCTCAGAAACCCCAGCATTCTTCCTGGCGAGTGCAGGAATTTGGGTGTATTCTCGGGGTGAGCAGTCGTCAGCCTGCTTCTCCCTGGACTGGGTGGAGGACGCAGCTGGGCGGCCTGTTTCGGGCCACGGAGCTGGAAGCTGCACTGGTCAAGCCTGGGTCTGGTGGCAAGCCCCGGGGAGGCAGCTGGGCGCCGGAGCTCAGCCCCCAGACTGGTCCCTGGGTGCCCTGCAGACATTGTTGTGACAGAGACGTGACCCCTCTGACCTCACGCAGTGCTCCTGCGTATTAAACGTCTCTTGTAAGTTTAGACCAGGCACATTTTGTCTTCACCGCCTATAAATTCTAAAGGTACTGGACAGCAGAGAGCAGCTCTGCCCTCTCGTCCTTTCTCTACAAATACTTAGCATTTCCCACTGAACTCTACTGAAACGTGTCCAGCTAAAGGGCGCTGCAGTGTCACCCCCTGAGTCACATCCTGGGACACGAGTCGGGGCGCCTCCCACGTGCCCCGCTGTGCTGGTGCTGGGGGCCCTCTGGCCACAGCTGAGTGAGTGCGGGATGGAGCTGCACTGCCTGCACTTGCTGGGGTCTCTGCGTGTCTCCCTGCCGAGGCCCGGGGGCCTGTGCATCCTGGCTGCGTGGCTGCTCTTGTTCATTGTGGCCATTTGGGGCCCACTGAGGCCTGTCCAGACCCTTTTTCATGCGCCTAAGTAAGAACATGGGCCTGCCTTTTGGCTCTCTGAAATGTCATTGCTCCTGTTGGCTGCACACCGGGCCTGGTCCCAGGGGGGCAGAGCATCCGTCTCCCAGCTGAGCCCCCTGGGCTGAGCCCACCAGTGACCACCCCCATGGGGCCCGAGGGCACCTCCCTGATCCGCAGCATGGTGGGCACCCAGGCTCTGGAGCCACAGGGTACGGGTGACACTGGCCTGAGACATGTCGGAGTCGCCAGCCGGTGTTTGCCCATGAATGTGGATGCGTGTCATGTCCCGTCCCTGCCTGGGGGCTGTGTGTGGGACGTCTCCCACCTGGCTGCACTGAGCTCACGCCAGCGCCAACGCTCTCCACGAACCCAGCTCCCTCGTGGCCTGGGATGAAGGGGAAGTTCATGGGGATCAAGCCCTTCAGCACATGGTCGTCCGTCCCGCAGATCCCTGAGGATACCAGCTGCAGGGGGTGAAGGGTGGGCGTCACCAGCCCGGAACCTTCTGCCTTTATCTGAGACTAGACCTTCAGATGCTTCTATGGGAATCATCCCTCTTGACCCTTACAAGACAGTCGGGGACACAGGAGGGGCTGCCACCCCCCTTAAGAGCTGACTCAGGGCG
Organism: Talpa europaea; assembly: GCF_964194135.1. Classification (NCBI taxonomy): domain Eukaryota; kingdom Metazoa; phylum Chordata; class Mammalia; order Eulipotyphla; family Talpidae; genus Talpa; species Talpa europaea. The sequence continues at coordinate 43,427 of NC_140080.1, read as the reverse complement.
ACGGAGACACATGGCTGTAAGGGTGGGACCTGGCGCCCTGGCCTCTGAGCCGTGTGGTGTCCTGTGTGGTCAGCTGGCGGCCAGTGCGGGCTTTATGGCCACGTGGCGGCAGCACCGCCTTCGAGGGACACTGGACTTTAGTGTCCAAAATTGTGGAATGTTTTTCTCATGCTCTGGGAAACAGATTTTTAAAATTTTAAGCATGTAGATTGAAAACATGAATAACATGAGTTCAAGTTTAACTACTGGGGGCTTCCCGGGTGGCCTGGGGGTCAGTGTCAGGCTGCCACCGCGGGGCCTGAGTTCCATCCCCGGCCAGGGAGCTGACCCACAGGGCACAGCAGACCTCTCCTGTCTCCCGCTGCTCCCCCCAGCGATGGATGCCTGTTCTGCGCCCCACTCTGTCCCTGGTGAGTCCTGTCACCCCCGCACCCCAATTCTTGTACGCAAAAACAAAAAAACCCGCAAAACTAACCATTGCAAATATAGGGAAACCATTTCCTGTCATTTGCCATCAAAAGTAAAGGTTAAAAGACTTGCATTTACCTTGATCCGGACTTCTCCTGCCTTGGGCGGCTCCACTTGGACGTCCTCGACGGCGAGAGGCGCGTCGGCTGCCCAGGCGACGGCGGCCCGGCAGGTCAGCGTCTGTCAGGCGGGAGCGAGAGGCTCGCGGGGGCTGCTGCGGGCCTACCTGACCCTTGGCGCTGGTGTGTCGGGAAAACGCCATCGTCCGAAGTCGCTGTCAGCTCTGAGCGTGCCGTTTGCTTTCCGTCCAGGGCGGCTCCTCGCTGTGCGGGGTCCTCTCCGCGGCTTCTCTGGGACGCGTTTCCTCCCGCTCTGCGCCCCTCCCGAGGCCCCGCCCTCCCGAGGCCCCGCCCTCCCGAGGCCCCGCCCTCCCGAGGCCCCGCCCTCCCGAGGCCCCGCCCTCCCCGAGGCCCCGCCCTCCCCGAGGCCCACTCCCGACGCCCCGCCCCTCCGTCCCTGCCGGGCCTTTGGCCTTGCTGGACGCCCGCAGCCGGCGCTTCTGGTGCGGGCCGAGCCTGGGGCCGAGCCTGGGGCCGAGCCTGGGGCCGAGCCTGGGGCTCCTGGGCCAGAAACGGGCCTCCAGCGGGGAGAGACCCGTGATGCGTGAGAAATGCCGCAGAGAAGCCCAAGCAAAACGCTGCAGGAAATACCTCTTTATGCAGATAATTCTGCCTCACTTGCCACACGCAAGTGAAAATACGTCCTCGTGAAAGGCATTTTCCTAGTGTCAGGTGACACACACTCAAGGCAGGAACCTAGGAAGCTCAGGCAAGGCTAGGGGGGACAGAAAGCCGCAGCCTGGCGGCCACTGGCACTCCATCACTGTGGGAGCAGGCCCGGCGCCCATGTGTGTGCGCCCGTGCGTGCACTGTGCACGCCCGGTGCCCGCGTGTGCGCCCGTGTGTGTGCATGTGCGTGCCCGGTACCCAGGTGTGCGCCCACTGAGTATACTGTTTTGCAGTCTGTTCTTCCGCTTACCATTAAGAATATGTATTTTTGGTTTATTTTGACTTTTTGTTTCCCACCTACCTGACTGTGTGCACACCCTCCTCACCCCACCCGCTCTAGCTAGCCACCCCGCCCTCCGCTGTGCCCTCCAGCTTGAGTAGTTTGCAGGTGATCGTACAGCCCCTTAGGACTGGGTTCAACGATAGGCCACAACTTATTTCATTGACTTCCTTGTACTCGACACGCTTCCCCATTACTGTCAGAACAGCACCCAGCTGACGAGAACATGCATCATCATTTGGGTCAAATGACGGGCACATTTTAAAGGCTTCTGATGCAATATTGTCAAATTACCACCTGAGAACTTTCTAGCAATTTATATCCCAGCAGTGGGGTGTAAGTTCCCCCAGGCAGGAAAACGCTGGGGTTTGTCATAAAAGATTTTTGATGATCAGATTGGAAAAAGTGACATCTTAGTTCAGTCTCGGTGTGTCCTTGGGCTGGGAGAGGCGAGACCCAGGTCTGTCTAAAGGCAGCACTTACTTTGCCCGGCGTGTCCATGGGGAGTTTCTGGGTCCCTTGGTGCCTTCAGGTTTACCCAGGAGAATGTCCCTTCTTGGCTCTGCTTCTGAGCAAACCGGAGTGACTATTTATAAGTTTTACAAACCGAAAGTCATTATACAATCACTGAAGAGTCATTGAACATCGTTACATAATCACCATCCATAGGCGGAAACCAGAGGGGCAAAGGGCTGGCAGGTACATGAATGTGAGGGCCAGGAGGACACTTGACACGGGAGGGGGGGATGGGCTGCGAACCCGAGGGAGGGAGCACCGGGGATGGGGTCTGGGGTGATTTGGGGCAGGCTGACGCGGTGACACCAGAGGGGGGTCCTGTAACTCCAAAACATCAACAGGAACGCAAACCAAAGTGACCCCAGGAAAGGAGAACGTGAAGGTCATCAGGTGGAGTTGAGGTGAGAGGCAGATGGAGCCGCAGGGTGACAAGGACGCAGAGGGCTCCTAAGAACGGCCCAGCCTGGGGTGACTGAGAGACGGCACTCGTCAGGCCACGCTGGAGTTTGGGCATGTGGATTACACGTGGAAGGCCTTGGAGGTCCGGGTACAGAGCAGGCTTCAAACCGGCCTCAGGCGGGATGGGCAGGCACCCCCGACGCCAAAGTTAGGATGGGTGGTGAGAGCCCAAGACAATGCTGGTTTGAGGGGAATCAGTAGGATTTACGTTCAGGGAAGTTGAGCTGCCCTTGCAGAAAGGCAGATCTGTGTAACATGGAGGAGGGGCAGGGCAAGGCCCGGCAAGCTCAGTCACCGTGGCAGGCCGTGCCCTGTCTGCTCTGGTTATTTGCTCCAGGTTTTCCTGCACCAGAGTGTGGTGGGGGGTGGGGGCTGGGGGCGGGCGTCAGAATTGTTGATCTGGGCCCCAGTCATTGCCTTGGCTCCTGTGGGCCGAGGCTTCCACACAAACATTAGATGGGACCAGGCGCCCCTGGGAGCTGAGGCTCTGTGCCCCCGAGCAGCTGTGGGCCATGATGTGGGGGAGAGAAGCTGGGGTGGTGGGGCGGCTCGCAGGCAATGGCTCTGGACTGCCGAGCCTGTCCTTCCGGGGCAGCAGGTTCCGGGATCCTGGGGGCCTCACAGCTGCTGATGCTTGGAGTCCTCCCTGGGGTGTCGCCCTTTCCCGGCCTGCGCCTGGGCACTCAGCCAAGGAACTGTTCCTCCCAGGGTGGGTTTGGCTCTGGCCTCAGCCGTGAGCCGCCCTGGGTGCAATGGGCCGGCTCGAGGCCTCTGGCGACTGTTCTTGGAGCAGTGCGGGCGGGGCAGGCGGGGGACCTGTGGCCACAGCGTGGAAAGGGGCCCTGCGCGGCTTGGAGGGTCTTGGTCTGCCGCCTCCCTCGTGGGTGCACCCCGCGGACACGGCCGGCCCTCTGCACCTGCGCTGATGTGGAAACTTGGCGGGAAGCGGCTGGGCCTGCTGGGCCGTCTGACCCGAGCCCCGCCGGGCACACCTGTGCAGACACCGGCCCGTGTCCTCCTCAGTGCTCCTGCTCAGCGTGGGCTGCAGAGCCGAGGGGACCAGGGCCTGCGGGTCGAGGTAGCCATTGGCAGGACAGAGCGCAACGCCCTCCCAAGGCAAGGCCTGAGGGACCCCGGCCCCCGCCGGCGCCACCTGGCCACGCTGAGCGGCCCCTGCACTTCTGGGCCCGGGGTCTGTCTTGGGCAGGGCTCTTTTGTGTCTGAGATGGAGAAGAGATGGAGATGGAGAAGAGGCGGCCGGAGGGCATGGTGGACCCAGCAGGAGTGGCGGCGGGATGAGCAAACACAGCTGCAGCAGGCAGGGGAGGTGCCCAGGCCCTCGCCCCTCCCGGCCGGGCGGCCTCACCGTCACTGCTTCCTGGGTCTGGGTCCACAAAAGGGGCCTGTGTGTCCAGCACACGGCTCCACTACCCCTCTGGCGCCCTGGAGCTTGGAGCAGGGAAAGCGCGGGCAGGTGCGGCGGGGCGCAGGAAGATGCCCATATCTTACCGAGGCTGCTCTCAAAGTTGGGGGCGGGCGGGAAACGTGGTTTACCCTAACCCAGTAGTCACAGGGACGGGCTCAGGCCCAGCCGGCTCCCGAGTCGCTCGGTGCTGAGGTGGACTCGGTGGCCGCCAGGGTCCAGGAGAACGTTTGCCCCCTTCGCTTCCAGGCCTGCAGGCCTCAGCCGCGGCCTGTTGGAGGTTGAGAGCGCGCAGGGGACGGGCGTCCAGCGTGGTCCAGACACGCGGCCTCACATCGCCACCGTCGTGGGAAAGAGGCCACAGAATCCCTCCTGGTGGGTGATGTCGGCGCCTGCTCAGAGCAGCCCCGCTCACCCTGGCAGCCCCGGAGGATGCAACCGCCGTCTGGGCGGCGCTCACGCCTGGCGTCCTGGGTGGGAGACGTGGCCGCCCCTGCACAACTGTCCCGGGCCGCACCCAGCAGCCCGCTGCAAAGCACAAGGAACGCGATTCCCTCGGGCCGCTCACCCCCGGCGGGTGAGTGGCCGCCTCGCAGGCTCTGCCCAGCTTCAGGCTCCCCGCTGTCAAGCCTCGGATGTCGCCCCGCCTCCCCCCAGGAGGACTCACCCCACACGGAGAACTCAGTTGCTCTCAGCCAGCACGTGCGATGTCCTGGGCGCGCGGGCGCCCGACGTCCCTGTGTCCCTGCCCGGTTTTTCTCCTCGAGTGTCTGCAGGGCGCTGGCGCATAGTAGAGATCCGCCACCAAATGTGGGGATCACCAGACCCTGAACCAGGAGTCTGCACTGGTCCTCAGCCCAGCCCCACCTGCCCCACCCGCGGGCTCCTCTCGGGGGTGGGGGTGGGAGTGGGTGGTGGAGGAGGGGTGGGGAGGGGAGTGGGTGGGGAAGGGAGGGGGGAGGAGGGGGGAGGAGGGGTGGGTTGTGTGTGGGGGTGCCACGGCCTCACTGCCCCGCCTGCTTTCAGTCACCCTCAAAGATGAAGGCTGCTCTCAAGTAACTGGAGCTCCGGAGCTTGGCGAATTTATAGGCTGGCTTTTAAACTTGATTAGTTTGAACTTGGTTAGTAATTGGCTTTAAAGCTTGCCAGGGTGTAGCCTGACCTTGCAGCTCGGGGAGCTTCGATAGGGGTTGGGGGTCGGGCAGACTTCCCACACCGGGGAAGCTCACCCCCAGCTTTCCTGTCCGGGCAGCCCTGCATTCTCCTGACCAACTTGATCTGGCGGTTCTTTTCCTGATTTTATTTTAGCTCCTTCCTTCTCTTCTTGGCCCCTGTGTGTCCCCACGGGGCTCCCTGGGGCGACGCTTAGCTGCGTGTGCCCTCCAGCTTCCGGAGACCGGAACGAGGCGCTGCCGTCAGAGCTTGCTTGTGCTCTGTGCCTCCCGGCAGCCCCACGCAGGTGGCCGACTTTCAGACGAGGTGGTCTCATGTCTCTTTATTAAAGTGCCGTGTTTTCCCCCAGGAGGGATATATTCCGCGAGCACGCCACGCTGCTGACGCTCCTCCAGGCCAGCCTGTGTGTGTGGCCGCGGGGACATCCCTCCTGACGAAGGGCCGTGCGTGGTGGGGCTGCCCACCCAGAGGCAGTGCCAGCTCCGTCCCGATGACCAGGGCTCGCTCCACGTGTGGGGAACTGCACTTGGAAGAACAGGAGTCACAGTTCACTGGCTGGGGTTTGGGAGGATGTCGCTGGGGGAGCCAACAGGAGCCGGGAAGGGGGAGTCGCTGGGGGTCACTACAGGTGCTGGGCCGTGCCTACACTGGGCTGGTGGGTAAACCCTTTCCCGCGTGGCTGCCCTTGGTGGGCTGGCCCGGGTTGCCAGGTTTTCTTTATCTGAGAAGCAGAATTGCTTGGGAAGAAGAAGTCGGTCCTGGTGTTAAAGTAGAGGGGCCATGAGTTGAGCTGATTTGACCAGCCAGGCTGAAAAACCAGGGCGGGGTACTTGGTTAATAGCTGAGCTATGGGCAGCAGGAATGCGGGGCTGGCTGCAGACTGGGTCCCAGCCCTGGGGTGGTTCCAGCCTTACTGAACTTTGTCCACGATTATACTCCTTCCACAGTTTAAACACACCCTATTGTACTTTCAGGAGTACTGCTAAGCATTTTATCCTACATACAAATGAGCATTCTTATACAAAATATTCCCTTGTATCTTGGATGGTTTGTGTGATGTGGATTCCTAGAAGTCGGATTACTGAGACAGATAGGAGCTCTTTAAAAACACATCTGGGCCTCCCTGTGGTGCAGGGGTTGAGTCTCAGCGCTATGAAGCTACCGGCAGCCTCTGCAGCACAAGTTCGATCCCCAGCCCGGGAGATACCCACATGGCACAGCAGACCTCTCCTGTCTCCCCACTGCTCCCCTCAGCAGCAATCAAAGTAAAATGGCTAAAGCAATTTTGAAAAGAAGAAACTGAAGTGGGAAGATCTGCCCTGCCCGATGTTCAGACCCACTGTGCGGTCACCGCTGGCAGGACATTGCAGGACTAGTAAGGAGACACAGGACAGGTGCACACTCCCGTCTCCCGTTGGCTGGTCACCCCTTTGCTGACATAAGACAACGGGTAGCTCGTTCCTCTGTCTCGCCTTAACCACCTGTGGCCATGGCATCTGCTCAGAGGCGGGGACACTCGGGCTGTGTGGCCTGTGCGGGGCTGGTGCTGGGAACGCCACCTGAGGAGCATGGACATGCTCTGCACAAGCACATGGGTTTTGGCCACAAGTGTGTGTGCATAAAATCGAAGAGTGTGCTTTTTTTTTTTTTAAGATTTATTTATTTATACAAGCACTGGGTACAGTCAGAAGCGCGGGAGGGTGAGAGGATCCACCAGAGCCAGAGCGGGGAGCAGAACTGGCAGACTGACGAAGTGCACTGCTGAGGGGAGCAGCGGGTGCGGCAGGAGAGGTCTGCGCGCCATGTGGGACCCTCACTGGCCGCCGGGGATCAAACCGGCGCTGCAGAGGCTGCGGGCAGCTTTGCAGCCCAGTGCTCCGCTGCGCCACGGGGCGTTCCTCCTCCTTTTCTTGAGGCTCTTTTGCTCTTCCTTCCAAAGCCAGTGTTCTTGAAAGTCTTGAAGTCATTAACAACATGGTAACAATTTGATAGGTGCTTTATAAATCTTTATATAGTTCCTAAAAACGTAGATCATTACTTTCTGTAGTGATTTATATGGACTTGCAAGGAAGGTTTCCAGTTCCTAGCTGTATTGCCGTGTTGTGGTAGAGTCTCAGGCGACCCCCATGATTCCCACCTCCTAGGGAGGAGTTCGCCTTGGATTCTTAAGGTCGGAGGTCTCCTCGCTCCCACACTGACTCACCTCACACAAGACTGGGGTGACCCGGAAGCCGGGCGGTGGGCAGGCCAGCTGGGGGGAACTGGGCCTGCCCGCCGCCTGTGCAGTCCCTGCGTGCCCACCCAGAGGAGACAGCACCCGATCTCGGGGTTGAGAACGAGTGTCCTGGGCCTCAGCGGCCTGAGACGTCAGCATTTCAGTGTGAGCCACGCAAACGTCTGACCTTCAGAAGCCACGAGGGATCAATGTGTAAATGTGCGCTCCTTCAAGCCGCGCTTGCGTGGCCTCTGCCTACCCAGCAGGAGAGCGCCAGTCGTGCGTGGAGAGACGTCCCAGGGGTTACCAACCACCTGCCGCCGTATCTCTTTTTTCAGTTCTCACAGATGGTCACAGAGAGCACTTCCGCTCGGATTCGGGGACATGGCGGGGGTCACTCTTGTTTACGAGGATGGGCTATGGGGAGTGGAGGGAACTTCTGGAACCTTTTGAATGATGTGCAGGCGACAGGCTAATAGGGAGGGAAGGGAGTGTGGGGTAAGATGTGGATTTTCAGGAAAGCGTGATGTTGTGCTCTTGGCAACAAACTGACGGTGGACGCCAGCGCTTCACGCTTCCATTGGGAAATTCAGTCTGAAATGGAAACGATGATGAAGTGGGAATGGGAGCAAGTCCTGACGCGATCGAGACAGAAAGTCCTGTACGCTGGGCAGATGCCGACTCTGTGGGCTCTCTGTCTGATGCTCTGTGAAGAGTTTGAGGCACGGTGTTTAGCCAACAATGCTTACAGTTTTGAAGATGGAACAGGGGACTCTGGGGCTCCAGTAACGGGGTGAGCGGCTCCTACCCCCCGAAGAAGAGCAGTGCTGGCCGTCCCGCTGCTGCTGCCCACGAGTGCTGGGCGGGAGCTGTCCCAGGGCTGTGGCTGTTTCCCGCCCCGCCTCCCGCCCGGGCTGCCGGGTCTCCCTGCCTCCTCCCCACCAGCCAGTGCAGACAGAGCTGGTGCCAGAGGCACAGCCACCCTCATGCCCAGGCCTGCCTGGGGCTGGGCCTCTGTGTGGGGGCCCCGCAGCCAGAGGAGAGAGCCGGGGGTGCAGCCTCTGCGGCGTCTGCTGGGCCCTGTGCAGGGCGGAGCCGGAGCCGGGCACAGTTGTCTGCCCTGCACGTGTGTGGGGCTAACGAAGGCTTTGACTGTGGTTAATAAAGACACGGGGTGTCGCCTGGGTGGGAAAGAGGACAGGACTTGATGTGGGGAGAAGGCTGAGAGGGCGTTTATGGGGCGCAGTGACCCAGCTCATGTTCCTGCCTCACTAAGATCGTAAACATTTGCTGGAAAATCATTCCACATCCATATTCTTGTCTGTAATTTATTGACAACATTACTTTTTTTTTTTTAAGATTTATTTATTTATTTACACAAGCACTGGGTACAGTCAGAAGCGCGGGAGGGTGAGAGGATCCACCAGAGCCAGAGCGGGGAGCAGAGCAGGCAGAAGGACCGAAGGACACTGCTGAGGGGAGCAGCGGGCGGCAGGAGAGGTCTGCGCGCCATGCGGGACCCCCGCCTGTGGCTGGGGATCGAACCGGCGCTGCAGAGGCTGCAGGCAGCTTCGCAGCCCAGCGCTCAACCGCTGCGCCACCGGGGAGGCCCTTGACAACATCGCTGAAGAAAAAACTCAATGATGTTCCCTGGCTGGCGATGCAGAGGGAGGAGCTGAGGGGTTGCAGTGCGAGGGCCTTGGCGCTCTCAGAAGGTCAGCACCGTGCGGATGCTGAAACGGGAGCGGGAGACAGCGTCATGCCGGCCAAGTGCTGACTTACCGTGCCCAGGTGGGTGTCCTGGAGGCCACTCTGCTCCCACCGGCGCGTCCGCTTGGCCTGCCCCGTCTTGTCCTCCGGGAAGGGCAGTCACGGCGTCCTGACCCGGACGCGCGTCGGGTGCCACGAGCCGCCGTGGGTGGCTCCTGCTCTCTAGACGCTCCTCGTGCATTTCATCATGTCAACCCCCACTTGGACAAGGATGCCGTGAGGCAGGTTCTGATACGAGAGCCACCTTACAGCTGACACACGCAGAGTCTGAGAGAGACTCGCAGCTCACTCTGGGCTGTGCCTCTCGGCGTGGCGGGGGAGGCTAAGCCCAGACACCAAGCTGCTCAACTGAAAGCCCGAGAGGCAACCCCGCAAGGCCGTGTTGAAGGTTTAATGGAACTGCCACAGAGAAATGCTCAAGGAGCGCTGCAAGTCGATGCTAAGCTTATTTGTATCGGGAGCCGCCTCATTCTCGGGAAGGCCAGAAACGTGACATGTGTGCTGGAACGAATGCCCTTTCTAAAAATGACCTTCCAGAACATAAATACTTTTAGAAAACATGGTCTGCACACCTTCAAAAACCACAGTAGAGACACACATTATAGACAGTCCGTGAGGAGAGTGTTTACCAGCCTCTTTCAGGCGTGCGTACTGCCCTTTCTGCTCGGGGTGGGATCCTGGCAGCTCACCGTGAACACCCGCTCGCAGTCTGAGCTGCAGCCCGAATCATGTCGGGACTTCCCAGGGCGAGGAAATCACCGGGTTCTACTGGCCGAGCGACCGCAGCCTGGTGGCCTTCCTCTCCCCCCCCCCCCCGCAGTCGGGCACCGCGGTGCCCACCCTCTGCTCAGACCTGCTGGGCCGCGCGCGCGGCCTCCCCCAGTGGCCGTGTCCGGGCCAGAGCCACGCCCGCTGCCCGCCACCCTCTCCCGTGGGCCACGTCCGCCATGCAAAGAACCGTGAAATTCACCTCTTTCCCTCACGGAGCAGGTCAAATCCTTCATTAATTTTTTCGAAAGGTAGAACATGGGTTATCAGTGGATCCAGGGCATACTTCTTGGCCATGAACTCTGCCACCAGCCTGGGGACGGAATCTCTGCTCTTAAAGCCTGAAAGGAAAACGACACCAACTGTCAGATCGAGACTTCAGGGTGAGGAGAGAACTGCAGGCTTTCCAAGGCAATTCAGTGAGTTTCCTGGAGACCCTGAGGGCTCTGCGGGCAGCGCATGTCCACCCCCCTGGGTGCTTTGGCCTCTGGCGCCCCAGTGACCGCTGCCGTTCACCGGCTCCTCGCACGCAGGAGCCCGCACAGACAGCTCTCCGCAGGCTAAGGCGGACGGCGCGTTTCATTTGGACTCCGTGGAAACAAAGGGATTATACTCCATTTATACTTGAATTTATACTTCATTGTCTGTTTAACTGTATTGCTTCTACCAGGGAAACCATGCTTTATAACACTGTGTTATTCAGAGACCACGCCGCAGCACCGCCAGGCGCCCCCAGACCCCCACCCCACTGGGCCCGCCTCCCTGTGCCCCCCGCCCCCCGCCTCCGTTCCCAGCATGTGTCTTGGCTCACACTGTGCACGTGTGGGCTTTCTCTGGGCTCCCAGGTCTGTCCCACTGGCCTGCGCGTTGTTTTTACTCCAATACTAGACTGCTTGGATGGCCGCGCTTTGTCACACTGTTTTGAGTCTGGATTGTGATGCCTCCCTTTCTCTTGTCAGAATTTCTCTGGCTACTCAGGATCTTTTAAGGTTCCATAGAAGTGTTTCATCTCCTCTGTGGAGGGTTTTCCCAGGTATTCTTTTTTGATGGCATTCTAATGGGACTGTTCTCTGTTCTTTCTCCTCACTTTCGTTGGCTGCGTGTGGGAACACGACTCGTTTTTGTGCACAGATTTTGCAGACCGCACGCCACTGTCACTGTTTCTACAGTTCCCTCGGTGTCCTCTTAAGGGTTTTCCGTGTAGATTATCATGTTGTCTGTAAATAGTGATCATTTTAATCCTTTTCTACTTTGGATTCCTTGTATATCTTTCTCTTTTCTGATTGCTCTAGGATTTCCAATACTATGTTGAATAGTCGCGGTGAAAGAGACGCCCTTGTCTTGAACCTGCTCGTACAGGAAAAGCTTTCAGTTTTCTCCCACTGAGTGTGACATTAGCTGCGGGTTCATTATATGTGACCTAGTTATGCTGAGGTTTGTTCCTTCTATTCCCATTTTTTCCCAGAGTTTTTATCATACATGCATGTGGTGAAATATCAATTTGTGGCTGTTCAGCTATCCTTGCATCCGTGGAAAAAACCCACTTTGTCATGATGTGTGATCCTTTTTGTGAATTTTGTTGTTTGCTAAGAATTTAATGCGGATCTTTGCATCTGCGCTCATCAGGGCTATTGGTCTCCAGGCGTATGTGTGTGTGTTGTCCTTGTCTACTTTTGGTATCAGTGTAATATTGGCCTCAAAATGCAGTTGGAAACATCCCCTATTACTCAGTTTTTTCAGAGAGTTTGAGGGGGGTAGGAATTAGTTGGCCTGGGAAGGTTGGGGGGAACTCACTAGTGAAACCACCTGGCATTGGGCTTTTGTTTTTTTTGGAGGCTTCTCATTACTGCTTCAGTTTCCTGGGTTGTGATTGTTGTGTTCAGGTTTTCTGTTTCTTCCTGATTCACTCTCGGAAGGTTGTGTACTTTTAAATATTTGTCGAGTTCTTCTAGTTTATTAAATTTATCAGCCTACAATTATTCCTAGTGCTTTCCTCTGAGTCTTGGTACTTCTGAGAGGTCTGCTGTAACCTCCTCTTTCATTTCTGGTTCTAGTCATTGGCATTTTCTCCTCTTTTTCCTCTGTGAGCCTAGCTACAGGTTTGTCTGCTTTGATTTTTTTTTTTTTTTAAAGAACAGCTTTCAGTTTCATTGATCTTTTGGACTGTCTTTTTGTTTTCTATTGCATTTATCTGCACTCTTAAGTTTTATTGTTTCTTTTCTTTTATTGGGTGGTTTTGTTCGTTTGTTTTTCTCATTACTTAGGGTATAAGGTTAAGTGATTTATTTGAGCTCTGGCTTGTTTCTTGATGTCGGCCTGTGCTACTTTTGCTGCATCCCATAGATTGCAGTAACGCGTATCTTCATTTTCATTTGTCTGCAGGTATTTTTTTAATCTCTCCTTTGATTTCTTTATTATCCCAGTAGTTATTCAGTAGTATCTGGTGCTGTCTCCACATATTAGATGTTTATTCTGCTTTCTTTTTATGGTTGCTTTCTAGCTTTTAATACCATTGCCTTCAGAGGTGATAACTCATATAATTCCAATCTTCAAAAATTTACTGGCATTAATTTTTTTTGTGACCTAACACATAGTCTGTCCTCGTGAATGTTCCCGATGCACTTGAGAAGATTGGGTAGTTGGATTTAGGGAATACAGTATCCCATAAATGTTGATTAAGCCCAAGTTTTAATTTGTTTTTAACCCTGTTGCTTTTTAAAACCTGACCTTGTTGCTTTAAAACAGAAGAAATCCTGAGTTAATAAGAATTAGGCTCTCAAGCCTAATAACTTACCACCAAAAATTGCTCCTTTCAGCGTCCGTCCACCCAGTAGCAACCCAGGATGCAGAGGGAGACTCTGGGAACCAGGAGCCACACCCACGATGACACTGACACCGAATGCCTCATGACAGCACATCAAGGCGGACATCTGCAACCAGACAGACATGTGGCATCGTTACAGTGGACCTTCTGACAGCCCGCCCCGCCCCGTGATCCATAGAGCCCTGCGGCACTGACGTGGCTGGTTATGAGTGTGTAGAGGGAAGAGATGATGCCCTTTGCTTCTTCACTCTTCATTGTTTCGCAGAACCTCTAGCTATGGGTTTTGGAAAAGTCCAGAAAATACTTTTTGAATGAGACAATGGATGAATGACTCTGTGTTAATTCTCCCTTATAAAGTAATAAAGAATATAGTTACAAATGCGTATGTATACACACACACACACACACATATATATCATCTATAAAGGCTGATTTTACAAATAAAGGTAATGTTTTGTTGTCACACGATTTTTAAGCAGTCTGTGAGCTTACATTGACTTGTTAAATGGACATTTTTTGTTTTCATATTTATTTTTTAGATTTATTGACTTACGCATATTAGAGCTGGGGTGTAGGCCCGAGGTGCAGGAGGTGAGAGGACTCCCCAGAGATAGAGAGGGGAGCAGAACTGGCGGATCCACTGAAACACACTGCTGAGGGGAGCAGCGGGGAGACAGGAGGGGCCTACTGCAACATGTGGGTCAGCTCCCAGGCTGGAGATCAAACTCATGCCACAGTGGCTGGCATTTGCTTCATAGTGCTAAGACTTAACCCCTTGCATCACCGGGGAGGCCCATAAATGGACATTTAAAATTTTTTTTTTAATTTTTTACATCATTGTTAATTTTTAAACAGTATTTGCTTCCCCATCCCCCCAAAATGGACATTTTAAACTAACTGTTTGATGGTAAATACAGTATAACATAAGGTTGATTATATCATCAAAAATTGTCTCTTGGGCCTCTCTGGGGGCACAGGGGGTTAAGTCTCAGCACTATCAAGCTGTCACCAGCCTCTGCAGCATGAGTTCGATCCCCGGCCAGAGAGCTGACCCACATGGCACAGCCGACCTCTTCTGTCGCTGGTGAATCCTTACACCCCCACACCTCTGGCCTGCACCCCATCTCTGGTATGCATGAATAAATACATCTTAAAAAAATTATTCTTATTCACTTGATCATCTTCCTTTTCAGTGGGTCACTGTCCATGTCTAAAGTGGTCATCATTGTGTGTCTGTGGGTGAGAACATTTTAGCTCTACTTTCTTAGCATATTCCAAGCATATGATACAATATTAACATTAACCACATGCTTACATGCTTACATTGGAGTCCCAGAACTTACTCATAACTGGAAGTTTGTCCCCTTTGTCCAACATCTACCCGTTTTCTTTTCTTTTTTTTTTTCTTCTTCTTTTTTTATAGAGGCATGTTTTATTTATTTATTTGTTCGTTTTTTTTTTTGTTTGTTTGTTTATACATGCACTGGGTACAGTCAGAAGCGCGGGAGGGTGAGAGAATTCACCAGAGCCAGAGCGGGGAGCAGAGCAGGCAGAAGGACCGAAGGACACTGCTGGGGGGAGCAGCGGGCGGCAGGAGAGGTCTGCGCGCCATGTGGGACCCTCCTCCGGTGGCCGGGGAGCAGCCGGGGATCGAACCGGCGCCGCAGAGGCCGAGGGCAGCTTCGCAACCCAGCGCTCAACCGCTGCGCCGCTGGGGAGGCCCATCTACCCATTTTCGACACCCACCTTGCCAGTGTTGGGAGCTGACTCTGCCAGCCCTTGCCCTCTGCTGTGCAGACTGGGCAGAATCTCCTCCCATGAAATGATATTGAGCCTAGAATTGTTCATCATTCAGCTGGCCATAGTGCATGTCATATATTTTAAAAACTGAAATTCATTAAAACATATAAAATTGGGTCTCCCTGGTGGCACAGCGGTTGAGCGCTGGGTTGCAAAGCTGCCCGCAGCCTCTGCAGCGCCGGTTTGATCCCCGGACACCAGGTGAGGGTCCTCCATGGCGCGCAGACCTCTCCTGCCGCCCGCTGCTCCCCTCAGCAGTGTCCTTCGGTCCTTCTGTCTGTTCTGTTCCCCGCTCTGGCTCTGGTGAATCCTTTCACCCTCTCACACATCTGGCCTGTACCCTGGTTCTTGTATAAATAAATAAATAAATCTTAAAAAAAAGAATGTGGGGTAAATCAAACTTGCTAATTTGAGAAAATAATTTTTTATTTATTTTTACTTGAGTTTGAATTTTTTTACTCATCATTAGTTAAGTAAACTTACAATTGTTTATTTTATTTTATTTTTTTTAAATAGAGGCATGTTTTATTTATTTGTTTGTTTGTTTTGTTTATACAAGCACTGGGTACAGTCAGAAGCGCGGGAGGGTGAGAGAATTCACCAGAGCCAGAGCGGGGAGCAGAGCAGGCGGAAGGACCGAAGGACACTGCTGAGGGGAGCAGCGGGCGGCAGGAGAGGTCTGCGCGCCATGTGGGACCCTCCTCCGGTGGCCGGGGAGCAGCTGGGGATCGAACCGGCGCCGCAGAGGCCGCGGGCAGCTTCGCAACCCAGCGCTCAACCGCTGCGCCACCTGGGAGGCCCTAAATTTACAATTGTTTAATTGAAAAAAACCCTTTCCCCCTCCAAAGGGTAAATAGTACTTAAGACAGGTTTGGTCAGATGGATCAGAGATTTCTCATACAATAGCTGACCATCCTGATAACACACCTTAGAGCCGCAGCCAAGAAGCACTCTTAACACACAACCTGGGAATCTTGCTCATGAGCCTCTGCGGGCACCAGCGGCCACCCAAGCGCCACCCCAGGACCTACCATGGTGTCCATGCGGCCAATGACCTCAAAGGAGAAGTCCACGCCCCCGTCGCACATCTCTGCCACCACCTCATGCACCGGCCGCGCTGAGTCCTGGGGGCTGAGGCACTCGGTGGCGCCCACCTCTCTGGCCTTGGCAAACTTGTCCTTGTTGATGTCCACCCCGATGATCCTGGCTGCCCCGGCCGCTTTACAGCCCATGACCACAGACAGGCCGACCCCACCCAGGCCAAACACCACGCAGGTGGAGCCCGGGGTGACCTGCGTGCACAGAAACAGGGAAGCATGTTGAGTGATGACTGCGTGACGCCTCACCCATGACTGGGCCCCTCATGCTCGTGTCCTGCCTGCTGGCCAGCCCTGGCGGTTTCAGTCCTTCGTGTTGGAGCCAACAGGTGGGGCTGAGTCCCCGGTCTCAGACTTTGCTCCAGCTCACACTGGACGCACCTGTGAGCTGTAATCTCAGTGCTTAGCCAGGCCCTGGAAGGGGACCGCACCCCAAGGAGAGCAGTGGCCAGCCGGTGCCAGCTCCTGTGCCCCACAACGCGCCTGCACAGCCACCATGGTGTGCGAGACCCATGGGTTGGCCAGCCCTTGGCACCGCCCTGGTCCCCCCAAGCCCTCGCAACAGGATTGCTGTCCAGCGCAGGCCATGAGGGTCAGGCCACGAGGGCGCAGGCCAGCCCTGGCTGGAGGCGGGCGTGGCCTGGGAGCCAGAAGCCCTCAGGGCCAACGCTGGTCATCGTCCCTGCTTTTCAGAGGTCGTGGGACAGCGCAGTGACAGCGCCCACCCCAGACTCAGTGGTTCCAGCACAAGTGCTCAGCCTGGCTTGGAATGGCTCCTTAGACTGCCCCAGGGCCCCCGAGAAGCAGGCAGGAAGGACCCTGCTGGGCAGGGCTGCACTCTTCCCACCCTGCACCAGGTGCCCCCCAGGCTCCTCCCCGGCAGGGACACGCGGCGACCCAGACAGGCGGGGCTCATACTTGTGGCACGCACGTACCAGCAGAGGGAGACTCACAGGAGGGGCTGGCGCGGTGCTCCCCCAGGGCGTGACGCGGGCAGCAGTGTGTCCCGGGCCCAGCGCAGGGCGCAGGCCTCTCGGGAGGACACAGCACAAAAACTCTCCTTCCGTGCACCTGGCGTGAGGGTGTGCGCGGCAGGCCAGGCGCTCCTCGAGCGCGCCCTTCCTCTACCTGCCGCCACTGACTGGGGTCAGCTGAGCCCCCTGCACCACGAATGCCTCCAAGTCTGGAGCCCTGGGGTGGATGGTGCGGAAGAGCCTCGTCCTGGCCTTGTCTTAACTATCATCAACCGTGTGGTCTCTCTGAGGCTTCCAGGGCGCGCTCTCACTTCCCCGGGCCCAAGTGCCTTATGCTCAACACCCTGAGTTCTGTGGGGTGTTTCAGGGCTACTTTGCTGGAGTCCTGGGCCCGGAGGCCCCGACAGGCCTGTGTGGTTGGCCCCCCACCGCTCGGCATACCTTGGCCACCTTGACCGCAGAGCCGTAGCCCGTGGAGAACCCGCAACCAATGAGGCAGACTTTGTCCAGCGGGGCGGCCGGATCGACTCTGGCCAGGGCCATCTCTTCCAGTACGGTGTACTGGGAGAAGGTGCTGGTGCCCAGGAAGTGGTGGATGGTCTTCCCTCTGCAGGTGAACCTGCTGGTGCCGTCCTCCAGGGTTCCCTGCTGCGTCTTCAAACTGGTCGGCAGAAGCACGTGTGCGCGTGAGGCTGGAGCACAGCCCGCCCGACCCACTGGCTGCGCGGGGAGTGGCGGAAACTTACTGGTTTTTCAAGCAGAAGTTGCCCTCTGGGTGTTTGCAGACGGTGCATTGCCTGCACTGTGGAACGAAGAGTGGGATGACCTTATCGCCTGGAGGAATAAAGGAAATTCTTCTGAAACCCCCACCCAGAGGGACAGGCCGAGAGCTCGTCGGTCAGCATGTCCGTGCGAAGCCCCAGGCCGAGGCTGGCCCCTGGGGCAGGGTCGCAGTCCACTGCGCTCGGGCTAAGACAGGTAAGGGCACATCCCCGACGGGCAGGCAGCGGTGGGGCCGGTGAGGATGTGCAGCCCCTTTTATTGCCTGTGCTGGGGGAGCTAACACACCGTCTCACCCGACCCTGCCATGAGGCAAGGTGGGTGGCCTTCCCGGGGCCTTGGGAGACACGGCCTCCTGGCACAGTTTGGGTCGCAGCCGTTGTAACCACTGTCTCTTGGTTTTCTAAGGTGCCTATGTTTGTCTTCACTTTGAAACAGATGCTTATTTTTTCATGTTTAGTTCTTTTTTTTTTTTAATTTTTTTTAATAGAGGCATGTTTTATTTATTTATTTGTTTGTTTTGTTTATACAAGCACTGGGTACAGTCAGAAGCGCGGGAGGGTGAGAGGATTCACCAGAGCCAGCGCGGGGAGCAGAGCAGGCAGAAGGACCGAAGGACACTGCTGAGGGGAGCAGCGGGCGGCAGGAGAGGTCTGCGCGCCATGTGGGACCCTCCTCCGGTGGCCGGGGAGCAGCCGGGGATCGAACCGGCGCTGTGGAGACTGCGCGGTCAGCTTCGCAACCCAGCGCTCAACCGCTGCGCCACCGGGGAGGCCCCTTCATGTTTAGTTCTTTTCTTGAGGAATGTTAACAAAAATGGGACAGAGAAGAATTGAAAACATTCCTTTGAAAACCTCAAGCCTAACTGAGTTGGTTTTATTTTATTGTATTTTAAAGATTTATTTATTTATTTATATAAGAACCAGGGTACAGCCCAGATGCTCGGGAGGGTGAGAGGATTCACCAGAGACAGAACAGGGAACAGAACAGGCAGACTGACGAAATACACTGCTGAGGGGAGCAACAGTTGCCACAGGAGAGGTCTGCTGCACCCTGTGGGACCCTCGGGGGCCGGCCGGGATCGAACTGGTGCTGCAGAGGCTGTGGACAGTTTCACAGTGCGGCGCTCAACCGCCTGCGCCACCAAGGGAGGCCCAGTTGTTTGTTTGTTTGTTTTCGCGTAAGAACCTGATTTCAAATATTTGAAGCCAATCACTTAATTTGTGGATTATCTGTTTTTCCTGCTATGGTGGTAGAAGCAGAGGTGAAAACAGGGGAGTCACTTATTATTAATTTATTAAGAAAATACTAAGAACTGAAATTCAAACCAGGCAGTTTCTCTTACGGTTTTCTATTCACATGTCAATTAAGTATTTGGTCAGGAAGGAAGCTGAATGTACTGGCTAAGTAATTTCTTAGAATTAAGAAATTAATGTCAGCGCCCTCAATCCTGCAGTTCTTGGGCCCACCGGAGGCTGCGCCCCGTAGTGCAGGTGCACCAGTGGCGCGCCTGTGACTTTGGCCTGGCAGGCGCGCAGGTGCCCGGGTCCGCGGTGCCAGGATCTACCAGGAGCTGTGCCTGACAGGTGCGATGGGGTTGGGGTTTGGGTGCGGCTGCTGCAGGCCCGCCCTGTGGGGCTACCTACCTGGCTTGACGGTTGTCACTCCTGCTCCCACACTCTCCACCACGCCCGCTGCCTCGTGGCCCAGAATCACGGGGAGTGGCGTGGGTAAGGACCCGTTCACCGCATGGTCGTCCGAGCGGCAGATGCCTGCGGCCACCATCTGTGGGCAGAGGCAGAGGTGGTCGTGGTGTCCACACGGCCTTGGAGGCCGTCTTCCGACTCTGCGCTTCCAGAGTTTTAAGGGTGATCGTTATTGTAATAATTCCGACTCTTCCCAAATGGAAACGATTTAGATCACCCCAGGAGTATTCAGTGTAAAACCCTCCTCTGCTTCCTTTCTGGCATCAAACAACTGGGAATAATCAGTGAGATATTGTTTCTGAAATGCGCGTCTTGAATATGAGAATGCATCCTTTCTCAGAGACGTTGAAATCTTTGCACACTAGCACCAAGAAAATAAGTCATTTCCGTTCCAACATCTAATGCTGGTTTGTTTTGAGATCTTGATATATGTCCCTTTGTGCTTTTTTCCTGTACAGATGTGAAAATCCCTTATCTGTTTTTGGGATCACACTATATACTCTTTGGTTTCCTTTTCAAAAATGTGGCAAGTTATACCGTTCTTTGACCACAAATGGAATTCTACTATCTGATGACCATGTAAAAGATGTCTCTTAATGGATTTTTGGTTACTTCCATGTTTACTGTTCTCTGAACGGGTTAAACCTAAAATTAATTAGAAGCAGAAAAAGTTTCACCTTAATGCGGACTTCATTGGCCCTCGGGGGCGCGACCTCCACCTCTTCGATGGAGAAGGGTTTGTTCAACTCCCGGAGCACCGCGGCTTTGCATTTTATGACCTGGAAGTGGAACAGAAAGAGGGCCGGGTTTTTCCTGCTCTCAATGCAGGGCTTACATCCTCCATCTTTCCCCGCATAGCCCCGGGTCTGCGATCTCACAAGAGCCTGTGAAAAGCAACAACCTCTGATCTGCGGAGAGGAAACCTTTTTAACATGTGAAGCAACTGCATAAGCAAAAAAAACAGGCGCTGGGAAGTTGTTTTTCTCCAAGGGTTGTTTATTCCTGAGATTGCTTAACAAGGCCCTGAAATTGGCTGTTTAGTAACTGTTGGCTGTACACGAAGTTCTGCATCATTGGTTTTCCAAAAGATTCAGTATCTGTTCACAGAAAAGCTGTTGATCTCTCACCATCTTACGCCAGTGAGAATGGCACATACTAAAAAAACGAGCAACAACAAATGTTGGCGAGGGTGTGGAGAAAAAGGAACTCTCCTGCACTGCTGGTGGGAGTGCAAACTGGTCCAGCCACTGTGGAGAGCTGTGTGGAGATTTCTGGACCTACTAAACACAGACCTTCCATAGGATCCAGCAATTCCACTCCTAGGTATTTACCCAAAGGACACAGAAACACCCATTCCAAAGAGCACCTGCACCCCTATGTTTATAGCAGCACTGTTTACAATAGCTAAGCTTTGGAAACAGCCCAAATGCCCAAAAATAGATGACTGGATCAAGAAGATGTGGTACATCTACACCATGGAATATTACTCAGCAATCAAAAAAGATAAACACATGCCATTTGCAGCAACATGGGTGGCGCTGGAAGGGATCATGCTCAGCGAAATAAGCCAGAAAGTAAAAAGAAAAATACCGGATGGTCTCACTCATAGCAGGAATCTAGAAAACCCAAATAAGGGACCAGGAAAAAGAATAACTATATGAAAAAAAATATCAAAATCAACAAACAACTATGAACCAGAGACACTCTATGGGGGGGTGGGGGGTGGGGAAAGGAGGGATTGGGGTCAAAATAAGGGGGTTGTAATTGTATGGGGAATATAAAAATAAAATTTAAATAATAAAAAGAAGAAATAAAAAAAAGAAAAAGATAAGCTGTTGATCTCTTGTGCAATTCTCTGCCTAAGACAAAATGGCCTGATTTCGTGATTCCAATTCCATTCCCCTCCCAAGGCTGAAGGGTTTCCACATCGCTCCTCTGGCAGTGAACCTTGGCAACTGTATCTCATTATCTGGTTTTTATGTAGTGAGTCCTTCCAGATTATATTTGAGCAAAAGTCAGAGTTCAAAACTCCATACACCCACACCCACATTCACACCCACACAATCACACAATTCACAAACACACACTCACATTCTTTCACACACACACACAACTAAACACAGGAGAGCTGTGTGTTTGATTTGCCAGTGAGCACCGCTTACCCACAAACGTGCTTAAAAGTGAAAATCAAACACGTATCTTAGTGCCTGGGAATCTAATATAAACCCTAGCTTTGTTATTGCAAAACTTGTACAGTTAAGAGAAATTTTTCCTGGAGTTATCTATGGGTAAGTAATTGCAAAAAAAAAAAAAAATTCAATTGAAACATTCTTTTCACAATTCATTTTCCACATGTGTCAACCCTCCTGCTTTGCAGTGTCTGCTGTGGTCAGCACTGGCGACCCCAGGGCTGGAGGACAGGCTGGGAGCCACAGACTGACCCTTCACCCCACGCCCTGCCCCAGCCTGCTGCTGCTGAAGGGCTGGTATATTTTACGGTGGAAAGATTAGGTTCTGTGGACTCAGTGCTGACTGATTGTCCTGAAGTCACAGGACTTTTTATCAAGAGGCTAAACTAACAATGATGTAACAGCAGCGCTTAACAATGTTTGGGACACTTCTGTGCACTTGGCACTATTCTAAATGCTTTTCAGTTGCAGTTTTTCTCACAGCCACCCCCGAACCAGGCACTATCACATGCAGTGTTTGAAGAGAACGTAACGCAGGCGGGGCAGAGGCAGACGAAGCCCCTCATGGCGCCGAGCTGTGAGCCCCTCACTACTGTTTTCATCCACACACTTGCTGCTGAACCTCGTTTCTTTCCATCTGAATTTTGGCAAACCTAATTTTTCTCTTTTTTAGTCATAATTTAGAATGAACATGCATTGTAAATGCTAGCCAAGAATGAATGAACATCGAGCTGGAATAAGAAAGCTGACAATTGGCTGCACATGTGGCTTCCACAGAGCTGCTGCCAGGAGCCTGCTGCATCGCACGGGCACACCCTGAGCCGCTCCTGTCGACGTGGCCTGCCACAGCGGCTGTGCGGGACAGCGGTCCCTAAGCAGCCTGACAACGTGGGGCGGCTCAGCCGACTGAGCACAGGCATCCCTGCACCTGCAAGGGCTCTGAGCAGGCAGACATGCCTCCATGGAGGACTGAGAACAACATACTAGTAGTAACTCCAACTGTGCCAGAGATAATTTTTCTGTAAAATGTTCATTTTTTTGTGGTCAAGACCTTATTCTGTAGGGTTTCCATGGACATTTCCTGTGCTTTCATAGAATCCTTCTGAGTCAGGGCCTCCCTAGTGGTGCAAGGGGTGATAAATGTCAGCTCTATGAAGCTCTCGCCAGCCACTGCAGCACAAGTTTGAACCCAGGCCAGGGAGCTGACCCATGGGGTGCAGCAGAACTCTCCCAACTCCTTGCTGCTCCCCTCAGCAGTGTATTCCAGTAAATCTACCTGATTTACTCCCCACTCTGTCTCTGGCAAATCTCTCATCCCTGCATCTCTGGCCTGCACCCAGTTCTTGTATGCATAAATAAGTAAAATAAATCTTTGAAAATAAAAAGATTCCCTCTGAGTCAGAAACTGCATGTTGGTGTTGGCTCTGTAACTGTGACGTTGCTGATGGTTCCAGAGAAATGTGCTTATTGTGATCTCGTCCACACTAGTCCAAAGGACATTTCAAAGTCCTCTGACTCAAATCTTCTCATGAGACTTTTTTGGTACATATTTTTAAAATTTTTTATTTATACAAGAACTGGCCAGAGGTGCAGGAGGATGAGAGGATTCACCAGAGACAGAGCGGGGAGTACAGGCAGACAAACTAGAGACAGAACAGGCAGACAAACCGAAAACGGTGCTGAGGGGAGCAGCCAGTGAGACATGAGAGGTCTGCCACGCCATGTGGGTATCTCCCTGGCTGGCAGGAAATCGAACCCGCACTGTGGAGGCTGCAGACAGCTTCACAGCTCTGTGCTCAACCTGCTGCGCCACCGGGGAGGCCCCCTTCCCATGAGACTTTTGTCAGACTTAGCTTTCCTATGTTCCTAACAGTGATGCCATTACAAAGAATAACACATTTCAGTTCTGGTTTCTTAATTCAAAAAGCCCTGGATTAAAACCACTTCGAACGCTGCATTTGCGAGTCAGTCGTGGTTGACTCGAGGCTCTGCACTCTCGTCTAGCACAGGGACTGAGACAAGGCGGCAGATGCGCTGACTCTTGTCAGAGATGCCCGCACCAGTCTCGGCGGCTGCACCAGGTCTCTGCCCTTGCAGAGTGAAGCATGCTCTGAGCACAGTCGTCTTTCAGATTCAAACCGACGTTAAGCCACTCACCAAGCAGTCTTCTGCTTCCGTGCTGCGCTAGCGAGACCGAACTCCCCCAAGGAGAGCG
The DNA here is from genome assembly GCF_964194135.1 of Talpa europaea. NCBI lineage: Eukaryota > Metazoa > Chordata > Mammalia > Eulipotyphla > Talpidae > Talpa > Talpa europaea. The sequence goes on along the minus strand of NC_140080.1, from coordinate 19,982 downwards.
TGGCTTACCTTTCCCGCCGTGCTCATGGCTGCTGCTCTGCGGGCGGGGGCCGTGGACTCCGGCCACGGCGCGGCCATATGAGGCGGGCCTGTGGCCCCGGCCCGGCCCTGCCCGCAGCACGCCCCGCCCCCCGCCCCCGCTCGCGGCCCGGCCAAGTCAAACAAGGCAGCGGCTGGCTCCGGCCGCTCCGGTTGCGAGAGCCCGGCCAGGCCAGCCGTGACCCCGTGGGGTAAACATCACCCGGCGCGCCCTTTGGTCCCTCGTCACGCGGGTCCTGCGCCCCGGGGGCGCCCCGCTCCCGCTCCGGGGCGGGGGGGGGGGGACAGGACGGGCCCGGCCGGGCGCAGAGGGTCCAGGGGGTCCAGAGGGTCCGCCCGGCCGCCGCCGGCTGGGCCGTCCGGGGGCGTCCAGGCCCGCGCGCCCGTGGGCGGCAGGGGAGAGGCCGGCGCGGCTCCGGCAGCCTCATCCCGCCCGGGCCGACCGGAGGCCGCGCTGGGGCCAGGCCGGCGGGTGCCCGGGCCGCGAGCCGCGGAGGGCGCCTGCAGCCCGGCGCGCGCCCCGAGAGTCTGCGCGGGGTGGGAGGACGCGGCTGGGCCGCGCATCGCGACCCTGGTGCCCGAGACCGGGCCGGGCCGGGCGGACCCGCGCGCCCTGCGGGGGGCCGCGGGGAGGTGATGGGGCTGCGGGGCTGCGCGCCTGTGGGGGCGTCGCCTAAGGGAGCCCCGAGGGGGGCCTCGCGGACATCGACGCGGACGCACAGGGGCCAAGCGCTGCTGCCCCCACCCCACACCGCGAGGGAGCAGGTGTCCCCGGTTCAGGCCGCCGAGGTGTGCGGCCCAAACAGCACAGACGCAGCCACACACAACACACAGAGAGTACACAACAGCCAGCACACAACACCCAGCACACACAGATGTAGGCGGTGGGCCCTGCTCTCCACTCCGGTCTCCAGCACCAGCTCCCTGAGGCAGCATCTGTGTCTGACTCATCTTGTTCTTCTCCACAGTCCCGGCTGCTGCCCAACACATTGTCCCGAATATAGATCTCTTTTTAAACATTTATTTATGCATACAAGAACCGGGGTACAGGCCAGGGATGCCGGGGGTGAGAGGATGCACCAGAGACAGAGTGGGGAGCAGAACAGGCAGACTGACCAAAACACACTGCTGAGGGGAGCAGCGGGCGAGACAGGAGAGGTCTGCTGCGCCATGTGGGTGGCTCCCTGGCCCTATGGTTGTTTTAAAGACAGAAGAGAGGGTGGCTTCAGAGGGAGTTCGAAATATGCTTGAAAAATGGAAGGAAAAGTAGCTGCTTGAACTCCAGGGGTCGCTCATTTTGCGGATCTGGGTTTTGAGAGATTCTCTGTGATCCCTTCAAAATCTGTACAGACCTCTGTCTCATAAACAGCTTCACATCCACTGATCCCACCAAGCCAGAGCCTTAGAACTCACCCCAACATCCTGGCCACCCACCGGGACAGCTGTTGGCTCCTGAAGCACCTCTGCAGGATGGGGCAGGAACCCTCCTTCCTCCGTTTCCAGAGCCTCCAGCTGGTCCAGACCTCCACGATGTCCTGCCTGGAACGACATCTAACTGCCCTCTCAGTTTCCACTCTCCACCTCAGTCTATACTCCACAGAATAGAAGGACCCCGAAAGTGAATCAGAACTTCTAGCTTCCTCCCACCTCTGCTTCAACCCCTCGTTCACCTGGAATAAATCCCGTCCCCTTGCCTGACCCGCAGTGACTGGCACGTGCCACCTTCTCCCTCGTATCCCTGGCAACGGCGCCCTCCCTTCTGGTTCCTCCTACCCCAGCTCTCACCTGGAGACCTGCCCGCCAGCTCTTCCTCCCATTGTTGTGCCTGCTTCACCCTCATCCTGCAGCTGCAGACTCCAACATCCTTTCCTCAGAGAGGCCCCCCCGCGCCACCCCCACATCACCATGTCACTTTTATATTCATGCTCAGGTCTTTGCCTTCGTCACATTTGCGACACTACGTCGTCGTGTATTTCACCGTATGAGTCCCCTGCTGGGCTGTGAGCTGACTGCAGTCAAGGATCATCACTCTTTTTTGGTTATATATGCAGCTTTTTGCATGTTGCTTGCCATATAGTAGATGCTCAATGAACGTCACTTGGAAGCATTACATTATAAAAACCCTCTTTGGCCCTCCAGAGTTACAGTCCTTCCCTGCTCGGCGTTACTGAGGGAACCTTGTTTCCGTGGCTGTGTGCATGGACTCAACAGGAACCCTGAGGCTCAGGTCCTGCTCTGAGGACCTTGGGCCAGTTACTCTATGCTTGAGAATTTCACCTGTAAAATGGAGATGCTAATAATAGGAATAATACATACTTTAGAGGACAGCAGAGGATGACTAAATAAATCAATGTATCTGTAAAAACCAATGCCTGATATGTAGAAAATTGGCCATCTTTACTATATCTATAATTGTTTCATTAGTTCCTACATCACTCCTTTGTGTAATTTTTTTGTGTCTGTGTTGTGTCTAGACCACACATCAGATCATCACTTCCTTCACTCTCACCCTAAGGAAAATCAACCGAACTTGGTCTATTACATAGTATTCAGCTGTGGTTAGTGTGTGAATAACAAATCATAAAATCCGATTTTTTTTTTTGTTTGGGAAAGGAAAAATGAAATCAAAGAGCAGAAGTAGGAAATACCTGGAGAGAAAAATTCCACCGAGCATTTGGAAGGATAGCCTTTTTTTTTTTAAGATTTATTTATTTATGCATACAATAACTGGGGTATAGGCCAGAGGTGCTGGTGGTGAGAGGACTCACCAGAGACAGAGTGGGGAGCAGAACAGGCAGACTGACTGAAATACACTGCTGAGGGGAGCTGCAGAGGAGACAGGAGAGGTCTGCTGCGCCATGAGGGTCAGCTCCCTGGCCTGCCAGGGATCAAACAAACCCGTGCTGCAGAGGCTGCAGACAGCTTCACAGTGCTGTGCTTAACCCCTTCCGCCACCAGGATGCCCCAGAAGGATAGTCTTTATCATTGTGGTTAGACTTACCTTTGGAAAGAAATTAACTAGGTCTTTCCTCTAGACAACTCTCGTTTTGGAAGTTCTGGCTGATGTGTTAAAACAGGAAACAGTGGCCTGGCAACATTATCAAGCCTCAGTTTGTACAATAGTCACTCCCAGGATGTAGTCCGTGAAAATAATCAAAATCACCCACAAAGATGAAGGTTACTGGCTTGGCCACGTTCGGACCACACTGACCACCGCCTGGGTGTCCTCCAGTGTCCGCGCCACGGCGCCACCTAGTGGAGATCAACGCAGCTGCTGTGAGTCCTTTGTTTTTACAAAAACTTTGGTGTCCATGGGACAAAGAAACAAAAAAAAGCATAAAAATGAGACCACAAAACGGGGCTTTTCTCTGTCACGGTACGTGACTTTGATTTCCCTTTTAACATGTCTGTACTTTCCAAATCTTTACACATTGATGAAAGAGTGTTTTTCTTTTTCAATCAAACGATTTTTATTTTTTTATTTTTAAAAAAGATTTATTTATTTGTGCATACCAGAGCTGGGGTACAGGTCAGAGGCGTGGGGGGTGGAGGATTCACCAGAGACAGCGCGGGGAGCAGAGCAGGCAGACCAGCGAAATGCACTGCTGGGGGACAGCGGGGGACAGGAGAGGTCTGCGCGCCCTGTGGGTCTCTCCCCGGCCGGGGATTGAACTCGTGCTGCGGAGGCCGTGCACAGCTTCATAGCTTGCGTCTTAACCCCTTGCGCCCCCAGGGAGGCCCTGAGCAAGTTTTTAAACCCAAGCAGACCCGTTTTGCGGTTGTCGTGGCTTCCTGGCGTTTCGTTGGCGTATTTTTGGAGGACACAGGGCTCTTTGCCTCCGTTTGAGTTTGAGTCTCCAGCTTGTCGGGCGCCGCGGGCCTGCCGTGGGCGTGGCCACCGAGGGCGCGAGGGGCGTGGCCGCCCCCACCTGCCGCACCTGCCGCACCTGCCGCACCTGCAGGCCCCCCACGCATGAGCGCAGTGCAGTCGCGGCGGCGTCGCCCCCGCCGGCTTCCCCGACCTTGGGGGAGCTGGGGCTGCCGGGCCTGGTCGCTCTAGACCCGGCCGGGGGTCGTCATCCGTGCGATTATCGGGGCCCCCTCGGCCGGCAGCGAGCAGGTGAGCCGGGCGGGGGCGGGGACATCTCCCTGAGGCGGCCGGCCGCGGGGCGGGGGGCGTCCCGGGGCGGGAGGGCTGGGGGTGGAGAACTGGGGGGCAACCGGGGTGCGTCCTGGGCCTGGAGGAATGGGGGGGCCGGGCTCGCTCCAGAGCGTGACCCTCTGTCCGCCCCAGGGCTGAAGCGCGGCCTCCTGCCCCGCCGGCGCCTCTGCGGCCTGGACGGCACCGGGGCCGCCGCTGGGCGCGGTCGTCACGGCTCGTCGTGGGGTCTGGGGAGCAGGGAGAGTCTCCGGGGCCGGGTGCAGCCGGCAGGAGGAGAGGCCGCCCCGAGGCCGGGCCTGAGCAGCCCCCGACCCCTCCGTCTCTCGCCCCTCTGTGCCCCGGAGGCGGGGAGAGGGGATGTGGGGGGCGCCTCAGCCTTTGGGGCTCCCCAGGCGTCTGTCCAGGCTGGGCGCGGGGTGGAAGCCCCTGCCCCGGACGGGCGCCTCCTCCCTGTCGGGGACTCTCTGCGCAGGAGACGCCGAGTTCAGATTCCTGGTGGGGCGCCCTTGGCGCAGAGTCACCCCGACCGCTTCGGGCTCAGACCCCACTTTCGTTATCTGCGAAATGACCTGCAGGGGAGACTGCGGAGTTCCCAGGTTGAGTCAGCGAGCAGGACGCCCCCAGCCTCGCCCTGGGGCGTTGGCGCTTCTGGGCCCTGCGCCCCGCGCCCCCGAGGGCCAGGGCCGGAGCCCGCGCTGGGCCTGTGCCGGGCCGCGCCCACCCGGGCTCGCCCTGGGCGGCCGCGCCGGTCGGGCTGGGAGCGGCCCCCGCGCAGCGCAGCGTCTTCCCGTTGATTCCTGCTCTTCACTTCTTTCACTGGCACTGTCTGGTTTTTCACTGTGCAGGTTTTTTTTTTTCCAAAGTTTCCTGCAGCTGCTCTCGACGGGTCACCACGAGGTGTAGACACACAAGTGAGTTTTGCGTGTACGCAGAGTTGGCGTTCTGTCACCTTACTGGATCCCTCTTCTCTAACCACTTGCCGTTTCTGGCGGGGCGATGCTCCCCGGCCGGGATGGCGCGCGGGCCGCAGTGGCCTCCGCCAGCTCCGTCGCACCCAGACGAGCCCCTGCACCCCAGGAAGGCCCGAGTCTTCTTTGTGGGCGGCTCCTCACTGACGGGATTCCCGGGTTGTGTCACAGAACCTGCCCTTTGGGCCACAGCCCAGCGGTGGGGGGGGTGGGGGGTGGGGGGTGGGGGGTGGGGGGTGGGGTCCCAGTGTGGCCCCAGCACCCGCGCGCTGGTTTGGGGGACCGCACCCCCAAACGGAGCCGCAGACCGAAGGCCACTCAGTCCCCGAGCCGGCTCCGCCCCGAGGGCACCCGCTCCGCGGCACAGGGGGGTGGGGGGTGGAGGGGACGGCCCCCCTGCTCCCCCGGTGCGCCCACCCCTGCCCCAGGCCTTGCGCTCCCTGCGCAGGTGGGTCACGTCGAAAGGGCCTTGGGGGCGGGGAGAGGCCCGGTGGTGCAGCCGGAGATGACTCCAGGGGGCAGCTCCGGGCCTCGGGCTTGTCCCGGGGCCTCCCGGAGAGACCAGGGCAGGCGGGGGTGGGTGCAGGGCTGGGGGGGGCTGGAGGAGGTCGGGGGGCCTGGGGTCGGGGCGGGGGCACGGGGGACAGAGGGGGGCCGAGGTGGCTCGGGCAAGGAGTGAGGGCTGGACAGGGCCCGGGGCCTTCACCTCCGAGCTCTGAGGGGCGAGCGGCCCCGGGGCACCCCACCCCGCACAGCGGGGGCAGTAGGGCCAGTGCAGCCCCTGAGATTGGGTCCCCCGCGCTGTCCCCCGGCCCCTCCCAAGGCGCAGCCACCCCCTGCCGGCGGCCTCCTAAGAAATGGGGGATCTGCGGCAGTCCCAGGCGGGGTGGGTTCTTCGTGGGTTCAGGCAGTGGGAAGACAACGTCAGAGTCCAGTGTCACCCCGCAGGTCAGGGACAGAGGCCGGCAGGGACCCTCCGCGCCACCCTATGTCCCTGCCCGCAGGCCCAGGCGCCCAACCGGCCCCCCCCCCCACACCCGGGGCTCCACCACCTGCTGCGCCCGTGCCCCCACATGCAAGGGGTGGCCACAAGGCTAAGAGGCCTGAAAGACGGACCCCTCTCTTCCCACGGGAACCGAGCTCCCAGCTGAGGCACCGGGACAGGCTCTGTCAGGCCGCAGGGAGCTCAAGAGAGTTTCCTGCGCCCGGGTGACGGGGGAGAGGCCTTCCCGGCGGAGAGCAGAACACCTAGTTGAGGGGGGAACTGGGCAGCCTCGGGGTGTGTGTGTGGGGGGAGGCGACAGGTGGAGCGCAGCCTGGAAGGGCCCGAAGCTGAGACGAGGGGAGCTTTTGGAGTGGGGTGGAGGGATTTTGGGCTACTTGGCTCCGTAAATGGCAGGAAGCCCATGCCATCCCCGGGAGAGGCGGGAGCCAGACGCAGCTCAGGAGAGGGTCGGGTGGAGAAACTTGGGGTCAGAACAGCCTCTAGCCCCGCAAGCCTTGCTAGTGGGGAACACGCAGAGCCACCTCTCAGGGACAGTCTCCCCTTCCCTCCACCAGGGCGCGGGCGCTGGGGTGACCCTGGAAGGTGTGGCCGCGCCCTCTGCCGGGCCCCCTGGACACGGCTTGTGTATTTATCTGTCATCCGGTCGTGTCCCCCTGAAATCGCAACAGCTCAGCACATGCCTGGCCGAGCCATCCCTGGGCCTAGTCCTCAGCCTGCAAGCGGGGGAGCTGCCCAGCCGTTGTCACCCCCTCTTCTGTCTCAGGGCTTCCCGGAGTGCCCCAGCGCGCCCCAGCAGACGGCACCATCCTGGTGGTGTGTGCTCTGCTTGTAAAGAGTCGGTTCCTTGACCTTTGGAAAGAGGCCGCTGTTGAGGGATCTCGTCCTGGAGCGAGGGAGGGCCAACTCTTGGCTCCTGGGCATCCCTTGCAGTTTTTTATTCATCCTGAGGATGGATTTTGTTGCTTTGCCTTCGTTTTACCATGTCACCCTTCCCTCTTTGGTCCGTTTGTAAGTGTCGGACTAGTTTCCTCTCGCTTCTGCAAAGCAACAGCATCAGGATGGGTTATACCCGTTTCCCTCCAGCTCTGGGATGTGCTTCCCTTCATTAGCTCTTGGGTTTGAAAAAATGTGCTTCTACTCCTCGTGTCAATGTGGAGGGTGAATCCTTTGTGTTCTCCGACTACAAATGATCCCCGTGGTGGAAGCAGCCTCGGCAGCTGCCCCGTGTTTTTTATGTCCCACCGTCCTGTTTCTAACTCTCAATGGCTGGACTGACTCAAAAAGTCATTTTCTTGATTTCTGGCTCTGTGGGAACGTGGCCTCTCCGTCGCTTTCCCAAGCTTTCTGGAAGCCTTGGCTGCAGCCTGCCTGGATCACGACGTGGACGTGTGTGTGTGTGTGTGTGTCTTGGACATTTGAGGCTGATTTTCCACGTGTACAAGCCTAAACTCGGCTTATGACCCTGCGCGCGCCGTATTCTGGCCCGCCCGTCCCAAGCCCGTGAAGGTTACGGGAAACCCTGCGAGGATGCGTCTATTTTTCTCATTTGTGCTGTCCGAGCGCAGCGGCTGCGACTGGACATGGAAATAGAGCGTCGCTCCGCCGAGAACATGGGATTCACGCCAGAACCCCCAAGGACATGGTGAAAGGGAGCCCCTTTGCGTCACTTGACTGGGATTCCGAGGCCTTTCCCTGATATGCTAGAGAAAGGAGGACATGCAGGTTTGAAATGGGGGGTCTCTCCCCATCCTGCTCCTGGGGTGCAGTCACCCCAACAAGAAGGGGCATCTAAAGGGAAAGGACACAAATCTGAATAGGGTCACTGTATCCGCGTGGCGTCCCGCCCTGTCCTCGTGTCCCGCCCCGTTGCGTCCCGCTGCTCCCTGCCTGTCCCGCCCTGTCGCGGTACGTCCCCCCCCCCCCCCGTGCCCCGTCTCGTCGCATCCCGCCATGTCCTGTCCTGCCCCATCGTGTCCTGCCCAACGGGTTGACCTTAGCAGGGCGCAGCAGCGGCCGCAGCCCCCTCCCTACTGGCAGCCCAGTGAGGAGGAGAGGCCCCAGGACCCAGGCCGCCCAGTGTCAGTTCCACCAGGAAACCATACTGGACCACCTGCGCCCCGGACTTGGGCCGTGCACACCCCACCCCCGAGGGCATCATCTGCCATCCAGGAAGAGACACAGACACCCCGAGTGGCAGTGGGGAAGGGGGCATTCCTAGCGAGCAGCCCCTGCCAGGGGGCGAGTGGGGTGCGGGACTGAGGGCAAGCAGTCGCCACACCGGCGTGGAGCCTTGGCCTCCTGGGCACCCCTCACCCTGAGCAGGGCCATCCCCCTGGCTTGGAGGGCTCCAGGGGGGAACAACCAACTCCCAAGAGTGGCGTGAGTGTGTCCACAGCACTGAGGGAATATACACACAGCCTGGCCACCAAGCGAAGACAAGGCCGGGGCCCACCTCCTACAAAATGTGGCGGGGCACCCCACCAACAGGGGGTGCAGCCACAGACCCCTGCGGGACATAGGCACAGGGGGCAACCCCCAACCCCATGTTGCCATTTGCAGTGAGGTATCAGGACAGGGAGAAGACTAGGGGGTTAAGGCCCCATCCACAGGAGCCCGTGAGGGGAACAGGCCCCAAGCCGGTGGGGGCAACTGTTGTGCCCAAGATCAGCAGACTCGGCGAGCATAGCCTCCAAGAATCCAAAGACAGCTGATGCAAATGCAAAAGGGAGTTTATGACGGGCTCGAGTCCGGGCCCTCGGCACGCACTGATGCAACGGCAGAGGTCGAGAGCCCGGAACAGAGGAAGCAGGGGTATCTTATAGGGTCGCGAGTGGCGCGAACTTTGAAAGAAGCTGGCAATGACTCACTGGCTACTACAAAGGCATTTTGGCGCGCGCGGTTCCAGTTTCAAACTGATTGGACGGTTAGGGATGCTGTCCCATGTATGGACAGGCCTGCCCTCATTGGCGGCTGGGGTGGTCTGCTTTTTCGTCACCAAGGGGAGTGAGGGTTGTGACTGCTGAAACTATCTCCGGAATGCGGCTGGACAAGGACTAACATATCAAGGTGGAGAATATACAAAATGGCAAAACCTCGGCTGAGCTTGGTTCCACAGCAACCCCACAGAGGCCACAGGCAGGAGCTCGGAGGGCCTTCTCCATAGAACACCCGCACCCCAGACATCTGGAGCCCCCCCTCTTCTCAGCCCTGCTAACACCACAGTCACAGGCCAGGGGCACAGCCCCCACACGCCATGGGCTTGGGTGCAAGGCCTGGCCCCACCACAGCTCGGGGCTCAGGGGCGCCAGTTCTGCACCTGCCTTTGTGCCTGAGAACACCAAGTGGCCACAGAGCCCACCCCAGACAGCACAGCCTCTTAAGAGGGAGGGTAGAGGCTGCAGCTGAGGCCCCAGCAGGTTGAGACTACAGGACACCCTTTGCCCCATTCCCAGCAAGAGCCCGTGGCTCCACTAAAATCTTTTTTTTTTTTTAAAGATTTATTTATTTATACAAGCACTGGGTACAGTCAGAAGCGTGGGAGGGTGAGAGAATTCACCAGAGCCAGAGCGGGGAGCAGAGCAGGCAGAAGGACCGAAGGACACTGCTGAGGGGAGCAGCGGGCGGCAGGAGAGGTCTGCGCGCCATGCGGGACCCTCCTCCGGTGGCCGGGGAGCAGCCGGGGATTGAACCGGCGCCGCAGAGGTCGCCGGCAGCTTCGTAACCCAGCGCTCAACAGCTGCACCACCAGGGAGGCCCACCACTGAAATCTTGACCATGTGGGGCACAGGGTAGGCACAACCCACTGCACCTGCACCAGGTCTTGGGGAGCCTGCAGGCAACCAGAGCCCCGCCCCATAAGCACCCGCCCCCAGTGCTCACCCATAGCCCCTGTGGCCTCTCAGAGCCACCACCACACTTGCCGTGGTGCTTGTTCCTTGAGCCCATCTGCACCGGCACAACCTCACCCCATTGATGAGCAGAGGCAACCCCCACAGGAAGCACGCAGGCATAGCACAGTCAGCCCAGCCCACACTGCTGGGCGAGGTGATCCCAGGGAGTAAAAATGGCACCTTGCACGGTGCCATAGGAGATGCACGGGCCTGCAGAGAGGAGCCACCACCCCTCAGAGCCCAGCACTGACAGCCCAGGCCCCCTCTCAACATGGGCAGGGCACCCCTAACCACCACTGCAATGGGCTGAAGCAAAGCACTCTTCCAGGGACAGTCCCGTGAAGGCGGAGCAACCCTGGGGGACATGGCACCAGGGGGCAGAACCACTGAACCAGATAGGGGCAAGCCCCAGCCAGCATCAGCCCTCCATGCACCCAGGTGCCCTTTCCTGGAGGCTGCAGCAGCACCAGCCCCACAGGCACAGCAAGGCTCCCACTGCCATCCCCCTGGATGGCCAGACTCTAAAGGCAGTTGGAGCCTGAAGCTGGCCCCAGCACCTCTGGGGCATTGCCTGTCATGGCCCCCCCATCTTGAGCGCTGGAATCCCATGTCCAAGCTGCAGCACTCACAGTGGGGAAGATGCCACCCCAGGGGCCCTTGTACACAGGACTCAGCCAGCACTTGGCACTGCATCAGGGAGGAAGAACAGCCATCTGGGGGGCTCAGAGCATTCTCTTCCTATTTGCCAAACAGTCCCCCTGCCATGTGACAGCAGTATTGACCCCTACAAACATGCAGGGCTCAGCCAACAGCTTGGGCAACAGACTTTGGCAGTTCAGGCGCCCCCACTGCCCACCCAAACTCAGGAAGGCTGCAAACCTCCGTGATGGGGACACTGACCCATCAGGCAGCGCAGTCACTGGGAGCTGGTCTCCCCCTGCCCACCAGGGGCACCACCACTCTAGGGCCCAGCTGGAGGGCTCCACTGCACAACCAGACACACAGGACCCAAAGGACACCAGCTCGCGGGGCAAGTAGCACCCTGTGGGAGATGGGTGCTGCTCCACCACCCACAACTCCAGGCCTCTGACACTTCAGGCAATGCAGGCCCACCCCAGGCCCCCATGGGCCTCCAGTTACCACCTTTGCTGGATCTACTGTGACATTATAGCCCCCATGGGGCTGCAGTGGCCTGGGCTCTGTCCAGGGGCAGGCACTCCTAGAGCCCCACCAGTACCAGCTCCCCCTGCAGGACCATCCGGTCTCTCTTGCACACTGGTGCTGGCAACGTGGGGCTCCTCCTTTCCCTGGCATCTCCAGCAGCACCACACAAAGGCTGCTCTCCAGCCCCCAAACAGCCCCATGGACCCAGATGGCTCAAGGCACTGGCTCTTTCCAAAGTCAAGGTTCCAAGTAGCAGGACACCCCACTGAAGGGACCAGGCAGTATCCACCCACCACACCAACCATGAGCTGCCCAGTTAGTAGCCACAGGTGCCCACAGCTCTGAGGGCCAAGAAGACTGATCCCCCAAGCATGAGACTCATCTGGGCCCCCCCTACAACTTGACGAGCATCGGCTGTAGAACACAAGGCCCCTTTCACTGCATCCCAGGTGGGTAGTGGCCTTGGGAAAGGGAGCCCAGAGACCCTGGCACCGTGTAAGCCAAAGGGCAGGTGCCCGGTGGTGGCCAGAGCAGTCCAGAGCATGGCTCAAGAAGACCAAGACAAGAAAGGCCGCAGGCCCTGAGGAGCCAACTCTTGAGGCTGTAGACGCACAGCAGGGCCAGCTCATGACATTGGCAGCTGCATGACTGACCACCAGAAGGCGAGGACCAGCTCCCAAAGGAGCCACACCACTGAGGTGGGTAGTTGTGGACACTCAGTCAAGCCCCAGTTTGGTCTGAGGCCAGCACCACAGCAGGTGGGCCACGGGGACCCAAGGCAAGGGCAGCACCCACTGCTGTGGCGCTGCTTTCAGGGCATCAGGACAGTGAGGCACACGGGGGTCAGGCCCAGTAGAGAAGCAGGAACACAGAAGAGGAGCAAGTCCTGGCCCATTGGGGCACACAGCAGAGGCCCCAGGCAGGGACTAAGGGTCCTGGAGCACGGAGGCACCTCTGCAGAAAACATGCACCCCCCAGGACACCCGCGTCCTCCCAGCCCCAGTATTCCCCACTCACTACATGGGGAGCAGCCACCTGCGCTGGTGTTGGCACAAGGTCTGACCCAGTAGCAGCCTGGGGGGGGGATTTTCTCTCCTCATCCACCTGTGCTGGAGCCCACTTTGGGGCACAGGGTTCCACGTCCTCTCACAGGAAGGGCTGGTGCGGGCCACAGCGCTCGCCATACCCGGTGGGGGACTGGCAAGTGTTACCCCAGCCTCGACAGGAGGCTTCCAGTCCCCTTCAGAGCGCCCCCCTCGCCAGGTCCAGGGGTGGGGTGCATTGCGGGCCGAGAGTCTGCATCTTGCATGAGGCACAAGTGCCCTTATGAGGTTCTGGGGCGCCTGCGGGAAACTCACAGCCCTGCCGGGCGACACCCCCAACTGCTCCAGGACAGAGACGCTGACGGCAGGTCCCGCGGCCTCGCAGCGTGAGCCCCGCTTTTGCCGGAGCACCTTTTCTCCTTGGGCCACTCACCCGCTGCTGGGCCGCGGCGGTGCCTGCGGGAGCCCCGGTGGCCGCGGCTTTGCTCGCGCCGTGGGCTGCGCTGCTGCGGCGCGTGGCGCGGCGCGTCGAGGCGCCCTGGAGGCGGGCGCGGGGCTCGCGGAGACGCCCCAACACGCGGACGCGAGGAGGGCGCGCGGGGCTCCGCCGGGGAGGGGAGCCACCGAGACGCTGGCGGCAAAATGCCCCGATTTGGGGCCAGGAAAACCTCGGGGCCGGGGGCGGGGCCGAGCCGCAGGTCCCCGCGGGCCCCTGGAGCGGCGGCCCGAACCCGAACCCGAACCCCGCCCCCCGCGCGACCCCTTTCCCGCCGCCGGCCGCCGGGGCCTCTGGTCGACCTCGGGCGCGGGGCGGGGCCGGGACACCGGCGGGGCCGTCCAGCCTCGGCCGCCCGGGCGGGGCCTCTCCTCGCTGGGGCGCTGCCGGCCCGGCTCCCCCGCGGCCCGGCTCCCCCGCGGCCCGGCTCCCCCGCGGCCCTCCCGAGGGCGGCTCCGGCCCGACCCCGCCGGAGACCCGCGTCCTGCGGCTGCGGGACCCCGGGATCCGACCCCGGGCCCCGGCTTCAGCCCACGGCGCGGCCCGGTTCGCGGCTGCTGTCCCGGCTCCGGCCCCGGCTCCGGCGCCGCCCCCACCCGCAGCGCCCGGCCCGGCCCCCGCCCGACCCGGGTTCACGGACCCCGCTGGATTCGCCGCTCCCGACCCGCGGCTCCTGCCGGAGACTTGGGGCGAACAGCGTCGGCACCTCCGACCTCCGGGCGCGGCAGCGAGGAGCGGGGCTGGGCCCCGGTGGCCCTCACACCCCGGGCACCCCCGGGGCGCCCTCCCCGGGGCGGCCTGCGGCGGTCGGGCCAGCGGAGATGCGGCCCGGGGACCGCCCGGCAGATGCGCGCCCCGCGCTGGGCAGCGGGGGGCTCCGGGCGTCCCGGGCGCCCCAGGCTCGGGGTGGGGGGGGCAGCGAGGGGCTCCGGGCGGGCTGCGCGTGTACCGGGCGCCCCGGGCGGCCCAGGCTCTGGGGATCCCGGGCGGGCTGGGCCTGCCGGGCGGGTGGGGTCCCGGGCGTGGGGTCCCGGCGGCTGCGGGAGGAGGCGCGGCCCCGCGGGGAGCTGGTCGTTCCGCACAGCGCCAGCCCCCCAGGCGAGTGCTATGCCGGCGCCCCCGCAGACCTGCCCCACAACCCCCCGGCGACGCGCGCCCCGCGCACAGCCCGCCCGCCCGGCCCGGCCCGCCTGGCCCGCCGCGCCCGCCTCCCGGAACCGCGCGGGGCGCCGCCGCCCAACCCGCCCCTTCGCGGTGGCCGTCGGGGCCGAGGCGACGTCTACGCGGCCGCCAGGGGGCGCCCCCCCCCGGCTCCGCCTCCCCCCCCCCCCCCAGCGCGGCTCTGGCGGGTCCGACGGCCGCTCCCTGAGACCCGCGGCCGAGGCGAGGGGGGTCGGCGCGCGCCAGCACGAGCCCCGCAAGGACGCGGGACACGACCCAGTGGGCCGGGCCTGGGAAGCGGGGGCGGCGGGGAGTCCCTTCCCGTCGGCGGGAACTGGGGAGCGGGTGTGCGGCGCCCGCCTGGGGGCGCAGGGGTGGCCCCGAGGTCAGGCTGCGCACGGTCCTGGGACGGGCTCCGGAGGCCCTACTGTGCGCCCGCGGCCCGGCCGTGGCCTTCGGACTTGGAGGCCCCCAGGGCGGGTGTGTGGATGCTCCGCGCCGGCCACCCCAGGGCTCGTTCTTCCTGAGGACCCCCGTGTGCTGCAGCCCGGGGACGTCCAGAGCGCAGGGGAGATTCAGGCCCCACAACTCCCGACCTGCTGGGGGCCAGGCCAGGGCTTCCCCCACTTCCTCATTTCCAGGATGTTTTCTGAGGCCCCACTGGGCGCCAGGGCGGGTGCGGGGGACGCCAGACCAGAAGCCGAAAGTCCTGCAGGCCCCGGGTCCTTCGCAGGGCGGGGCTGAGCGGGCGGAGCCGAGCGGCCTCGCGGGTCCGGGCTCCTCCTCCAGCCGGACACCGCAGACCCCTTGGCTTAACTTATCTTCAAATAACTCCTGTTTTTCACACTTTTGGGGGTGGAGCGAGGAAACCCGCGCACGGCTTGGACAAGGGTAAGAAGAGATTCACCCTGCGGGGAGACGCTGCGGCTGTTCGGGCGATGGTTTTGCTTCGACGCGCAGGCGAAGGTGTTTGCAGTGAGGCGAGGTCGGATCTCACTCACTTCAGAGCAGGTTGGAAACAGACGTCTCCACGGCCGTGTTAGCAGCAGTTGTCTGTTATAAAGCCCAGTGAACTCCGGTTTTTCTTGGTGGTGTTCAGAATTTCAAAGGTGTTGGACTAGACAACGCGCCACGCTTTATACTTCTTGGTATAATTGGAAAATCTCGTCTGCGTTTTTAAAATGTGGGGTTGCTGTGTGGGCCTGTTGTCCCCCACACAGGGCAGCTCGTCAGTCGACGCTGTGCCCAGACTGCGGGCACCTCGGAGGGCGGGGAAGGGCCGCGGGCGGGACCCCGGGCTCCGGAGGGCGGCAGGAGGGGCGAGGGGGGCCGGGAAGGGCCGCGGGCGCGCGCGGGCTCTCGGCACAGTCACCAGGTCATGTTGGGGTGCGGGGGGCGCAGGGGCCTGATAAACTGCGCAGCTCGCGCCCAGACGCGCCAGGGGCGGGCGGGTCGGGCTCCCGGGCCGGGCGGGCGCTGCGTCGGGGACGAAGGAGCAGCCGCGCCCTTGGCTGGGCTTTCCGGGGCCAAAAGTGGGGGGGCTGGGAGGCTCGTGGCCCCCGAGCCCGGAAGGCAGGGGAGCCCCTCCCCGGAGACCCGGCCGGCCGCGGGGAACATGTGGGGCCGCCGCGTTTAGGGTCGCGCGGGAGGGGTCGGCGGCTGCCCCGCCCGCCCGCCCGCCCCTCCGCGGCCCCGCTCGGCCGGACCGTCCCCCGCGCCCTGGTCCCGCCGCCCCCGCCCCCGGCTCCGTCTGCGGGGACAGGACCGCGGCGGCCAGGACGGGGCGGCGGTGCCGGGCTGCGGGGGGCTGCGGGGGCGCCGGGGATGGGGGGGGAGGGGCCGCTCTGCCAAACTTTCCTATTGGACCTCGACGGCCGAGCCCGCAGCCCCCAGCGCGCCCTCCCGCCCGCGGGGGTCCCCAGGGCGCCCGGAGCTGCAAGAGCCCACGGGAGGCCCCGTCCCTGCGGCTCCGCGGCCTCCCGGGCTCCGGGGTGGAGGCTGCAGCGGAGGCGGGGACGCGGGCGGGGCGGCCGGAGGGGCCCCCGGGGCCACAGATGCAGGTGACCCCTTGGACTCCCTGCCCTGGGGGGAGACTGAACCCCGCCTTTGTGGGGCCCCCCACTGAAGGAACCAGCGCCGGCTGTGCGGCTGGAGCAGGAGACGCGAGAGAGGCTGCGGGGAGCCCCTCCCCCGCGTCCCCCCAGCCGCCCCCGCGTCCCCCCAGCCGCCCCCCGTCCCCCCAGCCGCCCCCCGCGTCCCCCCTTCTCCCCATCCTGTCCCCTCGCCGGGGCTCCCCCAGGCCGGCAGGCCCCCAGCGCGCCCCTCTCCCCTCTCGGGCAGCGCGGGCCAGGCCGGGAGACTCGGGGGCGGGCGGGGCCGCTGCGTCCTTCTCAGCGGTGGACTCTGGCCGGCGGGGCGGCGGGGCCGGCCGGGGCGGGGCCGGGGCGGGGCCGGGGCCCGGGCGGGGCGGGCGGGGCGGGGCGGGCGGGGCGGGGCCGGGGGCGGGGCGGGGCCGGGGCGGGGCGGGGCGCGGAGGACACACCGGCAGACCCGGCCCTGAGCGTGACCCCCGCGGCCGCGGGCTGCTCCCGGAGCCTCGGGGCCCGGAGGGCGCCCCCGGGCGGGCCCCCCTCTGCCCGCTTCCAGCCCCGCAGGGGCGGGTGGTGCGGGGCGCACGTGTCGCCCTCGGGGCGGCGCCTCCCGCCCCCGGCCAGCGGAGGGTCAGCGCGGGCGGGCGTGGCCGCTGGGGGGTCGCTGCGTCACTAAAATGTGATTTTAATTCTGTGTGTTTTTGATACTTGAATGAACCCGTTGTTTCCGTCTGGGGTCGCTCAGCAGCGTGAGGCGAGGCGGGGCGCAGCGTGGACGCGGGCGCTGCGAGCCCGCCCGGCAGGGGCGGTCAGGGGTCTGAAGGGTGGGACGCGGGGGGGGCGACGAGGAGCCGCGGACGCCTGACCAGGGCGGACATCGTCCTGCGGAGGGTCCCGCAGCCCGTGGCGGTGCAGGACACGCGCACCCGGAGGCGCGAGCTGGGCTTCAGGGCAGTCCGGTAACAGTCACGCCTTTTCAGGAGCAGCCCGGGCCTGTGGCCTCCTGCAGAGGTTGTGACATTATTATTCTTTGTCTTAAAGAAGGCACCGTCGCTAAACAAATGTTTTCAGGATATTTACTTTAAACAACCCAACAGTTACTGTGTCACTAGCAGAAAGCCCGTGTCTGCAACTAACATTTCTGAGTTTGCCACTGGACGCCTAACTATGGGCCAGAGGAAGCAAAGGGCAGGAAGTTACCTGGGGAAGGGAGACAGAGAGATTTTTTAAACCAACCTATAAAGTTTAGACTAACGTATAACTAATTTATTAACGCAAAAAACAGAAGGCTTTTATACAGAAATCAGCATTTATAGTATATTGTTTTAATACTGATTTGATATTAAGGAACCAAGGGCCCGGAGGGCGTTCATGCCAGGCAAGTCGCACTGGCTCTTCCCTCGCCCCCAGCTCTCAATCAAGGGAGGAGGTTTCCTAATCTAACAGAAGAGTTTTCTACCCATCACTCCTCTACGTATCTAGTCAGCCTAGTTTCCGTATTTAACTTTAAGATCAGGGGCAATTTCCTCTTCCATAAGGTTGCTGGTTGTTGTTCTAAAGAACCACAAATATTTCATCAGGGGCAGGGGCGGAGATGGTTATAGCCTTTGATTCTCAAAAATGGTCCATATGTGACATATCAGTAGTTGTAACATTGGTCTAGCTCAACCACTCACAACATTGCTGTTGACTTGTTCCTGAACGCACACTCTAACAGCTGTCATGCCAATTCTCACATCCAGGGGAATCAGCCCTAAACAAACAGGAAGGATTTAGCAGGAGTCACTATGGCGTCTCCTGGTTTATCAGGAATCTTCTTATACTTGGAGCATGGCTCGCCTCTGCCACCCAACTGTTATCTTTAACTTTAAAGTAAAGGAATTTCCTTCTTCAATTAGCTCTTGCCTCAAGAGACCACATCTCTGTATCAAAGACTTGGCGGACAGATGTTCACAGCCTTTTGTTCCTAGAAGTTTATTCACTTTGTTAATGTAAAGCCAAATGTTGAATTGCTGCCTTTTTGGCAGAGGACTACGAATTTTATTAAAAAACGTAACATTTGAATCATGCAGTGCCATTTGTCATCAAATTGGTTATTCAGTGATTGATCAGTATTTGCTGTTTTACTTTTAAATGCGTATTTTAGCAATGGTAGAAACTAGCCATAAACAAATGAGGAGAATCTTGGCCTCAGCTGAAGAGATTCCTGATTTTTCAGAAATCTGCCCCATGCCCGGACGTTTGTCAGACACACGAGTAGCACGGCTCCCAATAGGCGGGGCTACTCCCTCTCTGCTGCGGCGCCCACGCAGGTGCCCCCGTCCCTCCCCATGGAGCCAGCTGGCGGGCGGGCGTGCGGGGTCACCAACACGCGCCTCCCTGGGCGACGGCGCTGCCGGGGGCGCCGCTCCCCACGGCCACACCCCATGAGCCTGTCTGCGTCTTGAGCACCGCCCGGTGGTGCCGCGTCCAAAGTCACAGTCGCTGCTGTGTCTGCTGGGGGTTTTAGTCATAGTTTCAAATCCTTGCGCTGTAAGTAAAGTGCTCGTGAGCATTTTCACACATAAAGATTTTTTTTTATCCGAATTTGAAATCATTTCCTCAGGTCATGTCCAAAAATAAAATTACTATTTCCTCTGAAAATGTAAGTATTTGGGGCCTCCGGGGCGCAGCGGGGTGAGCACGGCCTGGGGAGCGTCCACCCCGCGGCCTCGGGGCAGCCCCAGGGCGCGACCCCTCCTGTCCCCGCGCCTTGGCAGCTGCGTCGTTGCCCGTCCCGCTCCCGCCCGGCTCGGCGGAGCCTCTTGCCCGCGCATCCGGCCTGCCCGGCTGCTGCATAAACACATGAATCTTAAAAATAAACTTCTGACCTTGTACAGTTTACAAGTTTACCCGGAAATAAAACCACTGTTGAACTACACAAAAGAATCTATATAAATTTTGACACCACCATCTTTCCTGTCAGTGATGGAACCTCTGCTGAAATAATCAGGTTTTCATTTCTAGGATGAGACAGAAAATGAACGTGTTCTGTTCGGCAGGACAGTAGATTTATATCAATCTGTGACAAGTTGACTTGGAATACAGGATTTTCATTCTATTGTGTTCTCCATTTCTTTTTGCAAAGGCAATGAACTAATCACAGGAAGGTTTTATCAGTTATTTCAAATTTTGTTTAATGGAAAGTCAGGGCTCCATTCAAAATTTCTGTAACTGCAACAGAATTTTTAAGGCTTTCTTTAAAAAAATCTATGGTTACTTTTCAACTGCCAAGGAGCAGGGGTGTAATTGCACCAATGATTGCACCAATGTTTAAATTTGCTTTGGTTGACTGGTTCTGAAACTGAAAGGGAGCTGTGTACATTGTCGAATATTTGAACATTAGAATGAAATAAAATGAGAAACAGTGAACTGTGATTTTTTTTCCTCAAAAGATAAATACTCTTAGGGTCTCCCTAGTGGTGCAGGAGTTAAAGTCTCAGTGCTATCAACCTATTGCCAGCCATTGTGGCCTGAATTTGATCCCCAGCCAGGGAGTTGACCCACAAGGCGCAGCGGACCTCTCCTGTTTCTCTGCTGCTCCCCTCAGCAGTGGGTTTCAGGGTATCCACCTGTTCTGCTCCCCGCTCTGTCTCTGGTGAATCCTCTCACCTCCTGCACCTCTGGCTTAGACCCCAGTTCTTGTTTGCAAAAAAAAATAAATAAATAAATCTTTTTGAAATAGATATTTTTAAGAATTAGCTTACTTTCTTCCACATAATTTCCAATAATTTGTACTGTGAACTATAACACCCATGTGTAAGGGCAGAGACTATAAATGTGAAATTTTAGAATTACAAAAATGAACTCCCATTAACTGGGTGAAGAAACCTAAGACCACATTATATCATAATCTTCCTCCCCAAGTAAGCAGGAATATGTGTCCGTCATTATAATTATTTCCCTTGCCCTTCATGACAGTTCA